>NC_134360.1:135784903-136384903 GCF_048569485.1 Anomaloglossus baeobatrachus | reverse complement strand
TGGCGCATAGCAAATGTGGTGCCAATATTCAAAAAGGGGACAAAAACTGAGCCGGGAAATTATAGGCCGGTAAGTTTAACCTCTACGGTTGGTAAAATCCTTGAGGGTTTCTTGAGAGATGCTATACTGGAGTATCTCAAGAAAAATAACCTTATGACAGAGTATCAACATGGGTTTATGAAATTATGAGGGATCAATCCCGTCAAACTAATTTGATCAGCTTCTATGAAGAGGTAAGTTCAAGCCTGGACCAGGGAAATGCAGTGGATGCTGTGTATATGGACTTTTCAAAAGCTTTTGATACGGTGCCACACAAAAGGTTGGTACATAAAATGAGAATAATGGGGATAGGGGAAAATATGTGTAACTGGGTTAAAAACTGGCTCAGTGATAGGAAACAAAGGGTGGTTATTAATGGTACGTACTCGGACTGGGTCTCAGTTCATAGTGGGGTACCACAGGGGTCAGTATTGGGCCCGCTTTTCAACATATTTATAAATGACCTTGTTGGCGGCATGCGGAGTAGAATTTCAATATTTGCAGATGATACTAAACTCTGCAGGGTAATCAATACAGAGGAGGATAATTTTATATTACAGGGAGATTTATGTAAATTGGAGGATTGGGCTGAGAAGTGGCAATTGAAGTTTAATGTAGATAAATGTAAGGTCATGCACTTGGGTAGAGGAAATAACATTTATGATTATGTAGTTAATTGTAGAACACTGGGTAAAACAGACACAGAAAAAGACTTGGGTGTATGGGTGGATGGTAAACTTAACTTTAGTGGACAATGTCAGGCAGCTGCTACCAGGGCTAATAAAATAATGGGATGTATTAAAAGAGGTATAAGTGTTCATGAAAAAAATATAGTTCTACCTCTGTACAAGTTTTTTTTCTAGTCTTGAGGCTGCAATTCACATGCTTGTAATGTTGCATGTTTATTGAACATTTGTTCAGTTTTTTGGTTTTTTTTTTTCTCTGTACAAGTCACTAGTGCGACCGCACTTAGAATACTGTGTACAATTCTGGTCACCGATATATAAGAAGGACATAGCTGAACTGGAGAGGGTGCAGAGAAGAGCCACCAAGATTATTAGAGGAATGGGTGGGCTGCAATACCAAGACCGGTTATTAAACTTGGGGTTATTTAGTTTGGAAAAACGAAGGCTTAGGGGGGATCTAATCACAATGTATAAATATATGAGGGGACAGTACAGAGACCTTTCCAAAGATCTTTTTACACCTAGGCCTGTGACTGGAACACGGGGGCATCCGCTACGTCTTGAGGAAAGAAGGTTTAATCATAATCACAGACGAGGATTCTTTACTGTACGAGCAGTGAGACTATGGAACTCTCTGCCGCATGATGTTGTAATGAGTGATTCACTACTAACATTTAAGCAGAGCCTGGATGCCTTTCTTGAAAAATTTAATATTACCAGTTATGTATATTAGATTTTATGACAGGGTATTGATCCAGGGAACTAGTCTGATTGCCGGATGTGGAGTCAGGAAGGAAATGTTTTCCCCATTGGAACTTGTTTGCCACATTGGGGTTTTTTTGCCTTCCTCTGGATCAACATGTTAGGCTACGGGTTGAACTAGATGGACTTAGAGTCTCCCTTCAACCTTAAAAACTATGATACTATGATACTATGATCGTTCATTTTAAAGATTCTCAATTCTGAGCTAAAATCTGTATTTAATGTAGACTTTCCCATTACTGAGATAGGAGATGACGGTTGCTTGTCATAAGAGTCTATGTAGAAAAAAAGAATAAGGAGGGCAAAGCTAGAGGCAGAGGGAGGAGCTAGAGGCAGAGGGAGGAGCTAGAGTCAGAGGGAGGAGCTAGAGGGGGGGTATAGGGACAGAGAGAGAAGCTAGAGGCAGAGGGAGGAGCAGAGAGAGGGAGGAAATAAAAACAGAAGGCAGAGCTAGAGGCAGAGGGAGATGCTAGAGGCAGAGGGAGAAGCTAGAGGCAGAGGAAGGAGCTAGAGGCAGAGGAAGGAGCTAGAGGCAGAGGGAGACACCAGAGGCAGGAGCTATAGGTAGGAGGAGGAGCTAGAAGCAGAAGGAGGTGCCAGAGGCTGAGGGTGAGCTAGAGACAGAGGGAGATGCTAGTGGCAGAGGGAGAAGCTAGAGGTAGAGGGAGGTGGTAGAGGCAGAGGGTGAGCTAGAGGCAGAGGGTGAGCTAGAGGCAGAGGGTGAGCTAGAGGCAGAGGGTGAGCTAGAGGCAGAGGGTGAGCTAGAGGCAGAGGGTGAGCTAGAGGCAGAGGGTGAGCTAGAGGCAGAGGGTGAGCTAGAGGCAGAGGGTGAGCTAGAGGCAGAGGGTGAGCTAGAGGCAGAGGGTGAGCTAGAGGCAGAGGGTGAGCTAGAGGCAGAGGGTGAGCTAGAGGCAGAGGGTGAGCTAGAGGCAGAGGGTGAGCTAGAGGCAGAGGGTGAGCTAGAGGCAGAAGGAGGAGCTAGAAACTGAAGGAGGAGCTAAAACAGGAGGAGCTGGAGGCAGAGGGAGGAGCTAGAGGCAGAGGGAGGAGCTAGAGGCAGAGGGAGGAGCTAGAGGCAGAGGGAGGAGCTAGAGGCAGAGGGAGGAGCTAGAGGCAGAGAGAGGAGCTAGAGGCAGAGAGAGGAGCTAGAGGCAGAGAGAGGAGCTAGAGGCAGAGAGAGGAGCTAGAGGCAGAGAGAGGAGCTAGAGGCAGAGAGAGGAGCTAGAAACAGAAGGAGGCACTAGAAGCAGATGGTGCTGCTAGAGGCAGAGGGATACGCTAGAGGCAGAGGGAAGAGCTAGATGTAGAGGAAGGTACTAGAGTAAGAGGGAGGTGCTAGAGGCAGAGGGAGGTGCTGGAGGCAGAGGGAGAGCTGGAGGCAGAGGGAGAGCTGGAGGCAGAGGGAGAGCTGGAGGCAGAGGGAGGCACTAGAGGCAGAGGGAGAGCTATAGGCAAAGGGAGGAGCTAGAGGCAGAGCTCCGTCCTCTCCTACCTCATCTATCTATAAGGAATCTTCTGACATCTCCTATCTCAGTAATGCCAATATCTATGCTACTGAATACATATTTTACCCCAGAACTAAGACGTCTTAAAATGATCAATCAGTCCAGGTGGAGAAAAAGGTACATTTCTCTGATAAGATTTATTAAAAAGTTGCTTCTCTTCAAGTGTATTATTCACTTATGATGAACTGAAAATTAAACAAACAATTAATCTTAATTTAAAATGTACTGTTTACATTATGCAACTTATCCATACCACGCAATCATGTAATGACGGGAGGGAGGGGGATAATGGGTGTCTAGGTTACTGCGCCCTAAGAACTGTACATCTTAAATGCTGCTATCATAGCTTGACAGCACAATCAGGAGGATAAGGTGTTTAAAAAAGGAAAATAGGGTCTTAGCCACCAGATATGTTAATAACATGCATGATAATTTGTTCACCTTGTTACATAGTTACATAGGTTGAAAAAAGCCCTAGGTCCATCTAGTTCAACCTTCCTTCACCAATTATACATTTTGTCATTAAAGCAGGCTTTACACGCTACGATTTTGCTACAGCGATCTCGTTGGGGTCACGGAATTTGTGACGCACATCCGGTCGCTGTAGAGATCTCGTAGTGTGTGACTCCAAGGAGAGATTTTGGATCATTGCAAAAACGTCCAAAATCGCTCCTCGTTGACATGGGGGTCCGCTCCCAATTATCGATACTATCGCTTTCCCGTTGTTGTTCCTCGTTCCTGTGGCAGTGCACATCGCTGTGTGTGACCCCCGTAGGAACGAGGAACATCTCCTACCTGCCGCCGGCCACAATGCGGAAGGAAAGAGGTGGGCGGGATGTTCGTCCCACTCATCTCCGCCCCTCTGCTTTCATTGGGCGGCCGCTCAGTGACGTCGCTGTGACGTCGCTGTGATGCCGAGCGGACCGCCCCCTTAGAAAGGAGGCGGTACGGTGATCACAGCGACATTGCTATGCAGGTAAGTATGTGTGATGCGGGTGCGCGATTTTGTGCGCGACGGGCAGCGATATGCCAGTTTCGCACAAACAATGGGGCGGGTCGCATGCTAGCAATATCGGTACTGATATTGTAGCATGTAAAGCTACCCTAAGTCATTTATAACCAAAAATGTTGTGTGTACTGATGAAATCATCCAGCCCTTTTTTAAAAAGCTGTTATAGTATCTGCCATTACTTCCTCTTGTGGTAGGGCATTCCACAGTCTGACTGCTCTAACTGTAAAGAACCCTTTCCTATTTAGCTGCCGGAATCGCTTTTCTTCCATTCGCAGTGTATGCCCCCTGGTCCTTAGTATTGTCTTTGGAAGGAATAAGTAATGTGCCAGTCCTTTGCATTGACCTGACCACACATGTATTTATACATAAATTTATTCATAAATGAGATCTCCTCTGAGATGTCTTTTTTCTAAGCTAAATAAATGTAAGTTTTTCAATCTCTCATCATATGGAAGACCTTCCATTTGTTGTAGTAGTCTAGTTACCCTCTTTTGAACTGACTAACTTCTGAATGTCCTTTTAAAAATGTGGAGCACAAAACTCAATCCCATATTCTTGATGTGGCCTTACAAGTGATTTATAGAGGGGTAACAATACGTTGGGATCACGGGATCTAATCTCTCTTTTTATACACCATAAAATCTTGTTTGCTTTTGCAGCTGGTTACCACAACACAAGTGACGCTCAATATATTGTGACAGCTGCTGCAGAATCCTCGGACCGAAAGTCCAACGATATCAGAATGATGGAAAAGTAGTGGCTTTCTCCGCACTGCTGTCAATGTTAATGAAAGAAACAGAACTCAAATAGGATAGGATGCGGTTTGTTGTGAACGTGTTTCCAAGTGCTCCACAATTCTTCATAAGCACAAACGGTTTTTTGCTGAGGAAAAAGTGTGGAACACGTCAAAATGCATTCACAAAAAACCTAATCCTATCCTATTTGTGCCCTATTCCTTTTGTCTGACCCAGGGCCGTGGGGTACCCGGTCCCGGACTTTTAGTTTTCAGGGGATTGTGCTCAGTCCCGTGACCCTGGTGGCAGTTAAAAGAATCTGGTGAAAAAAAAAATAGTAAAAATAAATCAATTAAAAGTGTCTTGTGACACCACCTACGGTTCTCGGTAATATTACTGGCACTGCTTGCAGATCTCCGGGTGATGATAAAGCAGCCAGTTTGCCACGCTCTCTGTTACTGTATGTTTGTTTAAGTCCTGAGCTGTCTATCACCTGGCCCTGACCTCTCTTGCATCTCTCACTTCTATAGCAGGTGATGAGAACCATTCTCATGGGCAACATTAACTCCGCTGCAGTCCCTGGCTCTATTGATGGCTGTGCTACAAGTTTCCCTTCACTCTCCGGTTTTTCCTGCTGGGTCTGACTGAACCCATGCAGACTCGGACTCCGGTATCTGGGTTGCCTCTTCTGGGGTGAACCGAACTAGTCCCTCCGTCCCTTTTCTGTATCGCCTCCCCTCCAATCCTCACACAGGATCTCTCACACTTCACTTGACTCGACTGAATCTGCCAACTGTCTCTTTTTACTCGCTCTGACTGAAACTAACCGGCTCCTCGCCCACTCACCTCAGACACCTCACCCACTAAGCCCCCCCCCAGGCTGGTTTCAGGGACAGTGCTCACCACTATACAAGTTCAGCTGCACTAAACCCTAACCATGGTTTAGTGGAGTGTTGTGATGAGTCTGTCTTTGTGCGTGTGTCATGCGAATTCTCCTAATGTGGAAATCCCTTCCTGCACCTACCAGGTGTTACTGTGGCTACTTAACCATAGGGAGGCAATATGGGCGCCACCCCGAAATACCTCCCTCTCCAAAAACCCAAGAAAGAGGTTAGCATAGGATGGCGCACACGCTGCCCTATCATGGTCCCCCGTTGCTGTAGATAATTTCTTTATGTTCAGGGATCGATACTATGTGTCAACACATTATGCAAGAGTTCCACAACAAGGTCATAGAGTGTCCCATCAATATTCCTCATTCTAAAAATTGAGGAGCCGCCAAACCGTCCCAGTGGCCAATGCACGTATATAGAGACTCGACATCCACAGGTTACCAAAAGTGAAGGATCAAGATGTAAACCATCCAACCTCTTCAGGATGGCCGTGGTGTCCCTGACATAGGAGGAGGGGGTCCCAACCAAGGGTCTTAAATAATTTTCAATGAACTTGCAAATGGGGTCACACAACATTCGTATGCCACAGACAATTGGACGATCTGGGGGGTTTTTGTGAAATGTGCGTTCGGTTCCCAGAGGTACATCCCCTTATAACATAGAGGCATTATGGGTAAGTTCTACTATATGCAGAGCTGAAAATATGGCATAACACTGTGCATACGCACCTTATTAGGGGTGAACATTCCCAGTATTGCATCCAATGATTTTCCACTATCTGCGAGATATTTTGTATATGCCCTTTATTATTGGGCATGCTCGTTCCCCCCCTTCTGGTGCAATATTTCCACTCTGGCTGCTATTTTGCATAGGCACTTTATACCCACCTCGTATTTACCTTATTGTGGCTGGGTGTTCCTCCCTTTTGTTCCTAATCATCAGCACTATACTGTTTTTATCTATCTGTTGTGGTGGTTATTGCATTAATAAAATAATCTTTTGTATTCATCTCGGTAGTTTGGTGTCCCTTCTTTTATCTATAGGGTTATCTGGTATCCCCGGGTTTCTACCACATACTCTAGTATTATAGTCCTTATGTTAGTGGAGTTTGGTTTACACCGTTGGTCATTCTATTGTCCACTTGTTGTTTTCAGATGTTGCTCATATGAATAAAGCATTGTCATTTATTTATATTCTGATCACTGAGTCAGTAAACCTTAGATAAAGAAGTGGCTTGACCGCACGTGAAGAAGACATGTGCAGCTCAATGTTGTTAGGTACAGCTCCGGCTAAGTGCTGATATATAGTAGGAAACTTCTCAGCCCATTGCATATATATAACCTACACACAGCAACAAGAAACCACAAATTACTGTAATAAATATTTTTACTGGATATACAAGTATAAACATACATAAAAAGCATGTAAATGTGGAAAAGCTAAAGACAGAGTGATGGCTGCATATAGACAGCTTGTGGTATCATCAAAGATCAACAATAATGTCCAGAACTGTGCATACGTTTATTTTTTTTCCAAAATTAATTAGAAAGTTAAAAGAATGAGTTTTTTTCTATTTAATGTTAGATCAATTGTAAAAACAAATTAAGACATTTAATTTTTAAGTTCAGAATTCCAGCATTTCTGTAATAAAAAAAAATCCATATTTTAAAATATGCATCAAATCTGCACTCAAAACACAAAAAAAAATAAAGCATCCCAAAAACTTTCCGCAAAAAAACCCCCTTAAATAATTAAGGTAGATTGCATTTGGATGTTTTGATTTTGATACTTGGTAAAGAAAAGCAACAGAGAAAATGACTGTTTTCACACAAGGGAACATGGTCTATAAATGTCACACGGGAAATCTTAAAAAGCCTTTTTAGAAGGGCTTTCTCCTGGCTGTTGACTGTTGCTAACATGACATTCAAAATTTCTGGAAAGACAAAATACTGTGCTTAAGTTTTATGGTGAAGGATAGGGATGAGGGGATCCGTGGATCTTCAGGTTCCCTGGGTTCAGCCGAACTGTAGTTAAAAGTTCCGTTTGGTACCTGAACTTGACCCAAATTTGACTCCAGACCCCATAGAAGTCAATGGGGACTCGAGTTTTGGTGCTGTAAAATTGATGTAAATTGATAAGAGCTAGGGGGTTGCAAAAGGAAGCAAAAAGCGGGTAAGGACAATTGCCTTGCAAACAAATGTGGATAGAAAAATGACCAAATTGTGCCCAAAGTGTCAATATGTTGTGTGGCCACCATTAATTTTCAAGTACTGCCTTAACTCTCTTGGGGCATGGAGTTCACATCAGCTTCATAGGTTGCCACTGAAATCCTCTTCAGCTCCTCCATGACAACATCACAAAAACCTTGCGCTCCTTCCTCTGCCCTTTGAGGATGCCCCACAGATGCTCAATAGGGTTTAGATCTGGAGACATGCTTGGCCAGTCCAGCACCTTTACCCTCAGTTTCTTTAGCAATGCAGTGGTCCTCTTGGAGGTGTGTTTGGTGTCATTATACTGTTGAAAAATTGCCCTACGGCCATGTTTCCGAAGGGAGGAGATCACGCTCTGCTTCAGTATGTCACAGTACATGTTGGCATTCATGGTTTCTTCAATGAACTGCACTCATGCAGTCTCCAACCATGACACTTATCACCATGCATGACTGTAGGTAGGACACACTTATCTTTGTACTCACCTTGTTGCTACCATACACGCTTGACACCATCTGAACCAAATAAGTTTCTCTTGGTCTCTTCAAACCACAGGACATGGCCCAGTAATCCATGTCCTATGTCTGCTTGTCTTCAGCAAACTGTTTGTGGGCTTTTACATCATCTTTAGAAAAGGCTTCTTTCTGGGATGATAGCCATGCAGACCGATTTGATGCCATCTGCAGCATATGGTCTGAGCACTGACAAGCTGACACCCCACCCCTATAACCTCTGCAGCAATGCTGGCAATACTCGTATCTCTATTTTTAAAATACAACCTCTGACTTTGACGCTGAGCACGTGCACTCTACTTCTTTGGTCAACCATGGCGATGCCTGTTCTGAGTGGAACCTGTCTTGTTAAACCACTATATATGGTCTTGGCTACCATGCTGCAGCTCAGTTTCAGGGTGTTGGCAATCTTTTTATAGCCTAGGTCATCTTAATGAGGAGCCATATGGACCCTCCAGTGACCAGTAGAAGAGAGAGTGTATGAGCGATAAACACCAAATTTATCACACCTGTTCCCCATTCACACATGAGACCTTGTAACACTAATGACTCACATGACACCGGGGAGGGAAAATGGCTTGTCACACTTTTGTTGTCTTACCAGCAATTTTGACATTAATGGCTGTGATGTGAGTTATTTAGAGGGCACAACAAATATACACTGTTATACAAGCTGTACACTGACTACTTTACATTTTATGTATTTTTATAGGCTATCAGTTAAACCAGCTGATATTATTGTTTACTATTTGGCAGGATTGCTTCCTAATTATTCATAAACTTCAGCTGGTGTTAGGACTTTCCATGGGTTTTGGTTCCTCTTTTTCTTCATGCGTTAAATACTTTTTCCCTGAGTCATTTCCCATTATTACACATCACTAAACTAATAGACATCTATGGTTTGATTACTTTGCCTGTGTAAATTGGATGGGTTGTTACCTACATCTGATAAAAAAATGCAATATAATCTTTAGAAATATATTTACATAGAAAATTGGTGACATGTTCAATACTTACACTATTGAGCAAAAGATTTTGACCTTTTTACTTTTAGGCTCCATATCTCACCATCCACTACAGCTTCGAAAGTGAGACTACTTTCATTTTATAAACAATCATCTTGGCTATTTCATACTTAAATTTAACTTGCAACTATTTAGCATATAATTAGTTATGCAGATTCTTGTCAAGTCAGTGCATTGTTACTGTTTTGCTCCAGAAGAAGGAAAAATATTTATCTTCCTGTATACTACAAATTGCAACCTGCTCCTATATTTCCTAATGGCTCAGTGTGTTATTAGGTTGATTCCAAAGCGAAATGTCACTGGTTCAAATCAAGGAGCAGCCATGAAGAAGATTTCCCAAGAAAAGAGAAACCGCATCATCTAGCTCATCGATAGCGGTCTCTTGGCCAAGAAAATTGCCAAACTGCATCATGTAAGTGACATTACAATTAGAAAAATATAAAATTAAGTCTGTCTATCTATTCAAAAGCCAAGAGGTTGATGCCCAGGCAAAATATCAAAGTCAACAAATTGGTTCATCACAAGGTCTATCAGTTCTGGTGCAACCAACACGTGGAGGTTGCTCGTATGCTTCATAATCATGAGATCCCAAATGTCCATGCAAACCCCCATGCAACACACATTACACAAGTCTGGAATAGTGGCCTGAAAAAAGAT
Source organism: Anomaloglossus baeobatrachus (assembly GCF_048569485.1). Classification (NCBI taxonomy): domain Eukaryota; kingdom Metazoa; phylum Chordata; class Amphibia; order Anura; family Aromobatidae; genus Anomaloglossus; species Anomaloglossus baeobatrachus. The sequence goes on along the minus strand of NC_134360.1, from coordinate 136,374,868 downwards.
GAAGAAATCTCTTTTTCAATATTGTCATAAGAAGCATCGGCTTGAGTTTGCAAAACAGTACGAAAAGTGGTCAGTAAAAGATTGGAAGCGGGTGATTTGGAGCAATGAGAAGAAAGTCAATAGACTAGGTTCTGATGGGTGCAAGTGGGTCTGGAAGAAACAAGGGAAAAAGAGGCTAATGGATAGAGAAAATTGAAGGAACTGTCAATTTCGGTGGAGTAAGCCTGATGACTTGGGGTTGTTTCACAGCCAAAGCCATTGTATACTTGACCAGGGCCAATGGTTGTCTCAATGCTGAGCTATATGTGAGTATCATGTAAGACGAGTTACTTTGAACACATGAGAATTATGGATATAAAAAGGATGACAATGTTCCAGAAGGACAACGACCAGAAGCATTCTTTGAGATTGACAAAGAAACGGTTAAATGACAATGAAGTAGAGGTGCTGGATTAGCCTCCCCAGTCCCCAGACTGAAGCCCAATTGAACACTTGTGGGGAGAGATGAAGATAAAGCTGTTAACATACCCAATTGAGTTGTCCAATATGCACCAACATTAGGAACATGTAGAAGAGACTTGGGATCAGAGATCAGTGAAGACATGCTTGAATCAGAGAGCGCACAGAAAGATTCAAGCAGTGTTGAAAGCCAAAAGGTGGATTTACAAAATTCTAACAAAATAATCAAAAATAAAATTTAGATTTTTAGAAGAAAAATAGTAACAATGCAGTGACATGTCTCCGAAATGTTTATTTTTTTGTACCAGTGATTTTTCAATGAAGCTGACAATCTGAATGTACAACACACACCTATAATCTCTCAAGTGCTAATGTATGTGAGAAAGATTTTTGTGTTACCTAATCTATTCTGTTATAATCAAATGTTGAAAGTTTCATGTCATATACATCCTTCAATAAAACGAGTTTAAAAAAAACAAACAATGCAGTGATATGACAAGAATCTGCATAACTAATCATATGCTAAAAAATTGCAAGTGAAATATACATATGAGATAGCCAAGATGATCATCTATAAAATTAAAGTAGCCTTACTTTCGAAGCTGTAGTGGATGGTGAAGTACAGAACCTAAATGTCAAAAGTTCAAAGCAATGTTACCCTTTTGCTTGTCAGTTTATTTCACGCATTAGGGATATTTGTCCCTGGGATGAAATTTCAAGAAACTCCTAAAATTCACTTTAATCTTTTTGGGTGATTTTAATGTGACCTTCTCTAAACTTTTGAATGAACATGTCCAACTGTTCAATGGTTCACCACTTTTTGCACAACTTGCTGCTCTCTAAGAAGTAGCTTAGTGGTAAGATTTACAAGTGTTTGATCTATGAATCCCCAATAAATATAAGAGTTTATTCAGAAATGGTATTTAAACAGTCCTCCTCATCCTGCTATTCACATTTTGACATCACGAGACCAAGACGACACCCAACAATTGATGAATAGTACCACGTCATTGCAATGCTTCAAGCAGGATGCTCTTAGATGGAAGTGGCCATTGAGCTTAGCGTGTCACAGAGTATCATGAGCAGGTTGCATCAGAGATACAGTGAGACTAGAAGAGTCACAGAAATGCATAGAAGTGAACGTCCTTTGGCCACATCTCACATTGATGACCACTTCATTGTGAACAATGCCCTTCGGAACCAGATGATGAATGACACACAACTGCAGGCACATTTAAGGGAGGTGAAAAGCACCCAAGTCAGACAATTGAAAATAGTGTACATCAGTGTGCTATGCATGCTATATGATCTGCAATGGTACCTGACCACACCAGCAGGCACAGGCTTGTGTTGCTGGACGAGGGACCAGTGGGCCTTAGTGCTCTTCACGTTGAGCAAAAATAATGGCCACCAACGATGTTGAATGCATCAAGGAGAGTGCTATGCATCCATCACTGTTGTCACCAGATGAGCATTTGTAAGTGATGGTATTACAGTGTGGGCAGGTGTGTCTTGTCAATACAGAACTCCCCTACACTTTGTGAATGGTACAGTGACAAGCCCCTACTACTTAAATAGCATCATTAATCCAGACATGGTGCCTAAGCATGAACAACACAGGCTTATTTTCATCTTCATGGACGACAATGCTGCAGCTCATTGAGGCTGCATCATTAATGGACAGCTGTTGGAGATTGAGGTAGCATTAATGGAGTGTCCTGGACTTTCTCTAACTCTGAATCCCGTAGAAAACCTATGGGATCAACTGAGTCACTATGTAGAGGAACTAATTCTGTATGCCAGAACCTCAATGACCATCTTTATTATTTACTTTTTGGACCATAGCTCAAGAAAGTCATGTGCTTTCTTCTCCTATAGCTTGTGCATGCTGCCATCACTAACGACTTGAATGATTTCCCCTCTCTCCACACACTGACTTACCCTGTAAAACCACTCCCTTTTATCATATTCAACACTAACAGGAGGAATAGCAGAGCCATCATAGCCAGAAGTGTAGCACCCCGAGGCTTCAGTCGCCACAGAGGTACTGCACCTCAGCCAGAAGTGTGGTATCCTATCCTGGGCACGGAAGAGGTCATCCACCGGTATGCACACAAAAACAAATAACACTCTTAGTTAACAGCACACCACCGGGTCAGGGTTGGGGTTTGGTGCCATTAATGCTATGTATAGCCACCACTGGTGATGGCATCTCCCTCCCCCTAATCCGACACATGGGGGGTGGAGTCTAGTTAATGGGAGCAGCCTGTGACAGAAAGTTAGAGTTGAGAACGAATAGTGGAGGAATGAAGACCTGTGGTCTGGAGCTGGTGCAGCTCGACCCAGGCACAAGACAGAAAAGGTCCTAGAGCCCACAGGAAGTGCACCATACTCACATGGCCTCGTTCCATATACGACATATTGGAGTGGAGGGACTTGGCCACAGAACGGGGACTGGTCCTTAGACTATAGGAGAAAAACCAACGTGCTCCGCTAGGAAAACAAGAGGCTGAGGACACATCTAGTACCAAAGCCAACTATGTATACGAATCCACTGAAAGGTGACCACATAGGGCCAAGGGAAAGAGCTTCAAGCCACCCGAGAGGGTCTGCAGACACCGGTTCAGGGCACTGTGTGCATAGGGGCGGGACAGGTGGGCGAGAAAGCAATGCAGAGAGATGACCAGGGAAGGAACATAAGAAAGGTGCACTTGTCTTGACCTCTGAACTACCCGGGATCGACTAGAGCCCATCACAGTGGAACCCAGCACTCCAAGGGCGGTCACTGATTAGTCGTGTTACCTTGGGACCTGCTACAGTGAGTAAAAACCTTGAGACTGCATCCCTGTGCTGCTCTGTTATGCGCCTGCGCCTCCAGCCCTGCACCGCCGCCATCACCTACTAGTACTCCCATCTGCCCTGGGGCCCAGCTCTACCTGTGGAGAGCTATACAACTAAGCTGCGTCACCATCTGCCCCAGAGGTCCCCATCCCGCAGTGGCAGCACTTAACTTGCCGCATGCCACAGGTGGCGTCACAAACTATCATTACATCTCCCGTTTAACTGCCACCGCCGGGGTCACATAACTGGGCCTTGCCGCTACTGCAGCATCCCAGAAACAGAACCTCGACCCAGTAACGAGTAACCCACGGCCCAAGTGCGGGCGTGTTAGAAGCAGCTATGACAGATTTGTGTCCCCTTTGGCAGACCAGCTAGCTAGGTAAAGGATTTAAGCTAAGTGCATAACACGTGTATCTATTGGCAATTGTATACACTCATCAAATATATGCGTGGAAGTAATAAAAGTGTTGATGAGTGCTGCTGCTTCTTCCTACTATTAACTCCTTAACAACCGCGGACAGTAATCTTACATCCTATCAGTCTTGGTGTTAATCTCCCCCGGCTGCTGCCTGCACCCAGGGGAGATCGGCGCACATCTCATCTGATTTTTACAGCTGACATATGTGCCTGCCAGGCACGAGTGGAATAGTGTTCCACCTGTGCCTTTTAATCCCTTAAATGATGCTGTCAATATGTGACAGCGCCATTATAATAGCGATCGCAATATAACTTTATGATAAGGCCTGCATCGGAAGTCACGTGACGTGATCACGTCGATCCAGTGGTTGTCATGGTAGCATAGGGTCATGTAATGACTCCTGTGCTCACATGACTAAGGTCCTGTAAACAAATAGCCGAGTACTGGCTGTTACAAGAGATGATAAGTTCTCCCAGTCTGAGCGATGCTGCTCTCATCGTTGAAATGAATGAGCGATCAGACTGCTGATCATTATAGCCCCCTAGGGAGACTAGTAAAAAAAAAAAAAAAAAATGGTTAAAAAAAAAAGTTTTGAAAAATTAAAAAAAAAACAACCTTAAAAGTTCATATCACCCCCCATTCGCCCCATTGAAAATTAAAAATAAAAAATATACACACATTTGGTATTGCCGCATTCAGAAACGCCCGATCTATCAAAATATAAAATTTAGTAATCTGATCGGTAAACAGCATAGCGGCAAAAAAATTCCAAATGGCAAAATTAAAATTTTTGGTCGCCACAAATTTTGCGCAAAATGCAATAACAGGCGATCGAAACGTAGCATCTTCACAAAAATGGTACGGCCAAAAACGTCAGCTCAAGGCGCAAAAGATAAGCCATCCCTGAGGCATAGATCCTGAGAAATGAGAATGTTACGGGTCACGGAAAATGGCGCAAAATGTACGCCACATTTTTTGGACAAACTTCAGATTTTTTCTAACCCCTTAGATAAAAGTAAACCTATACATGTTTGGTGTCTATGAACTCGCATTGACCTGAGGCAGCACACCAACACATCAGTTTTTACCATATAGTGAACACTGTGAATAAAATATCTCAAAAACCATTGTGCAATCGCACTTGTTTTGCAATTTTTCAGCATTTGGATTTTTTTTGCCATTTTCCAGTACACTATATGGTAAATATCATGGTTCCATTTAAAAATTACAGCTTGTTCCACAAAAAATGTGCCCTCTCCTGACCATATTGACTGAATAAAAATAAAAAAAAAGATATGTTTCTTGGAAGAATGACGAAAAAAAACCCCAGAAAGCACAAAATCGGCCAGTTGTGAAGGGGTTAAACACCAATGTAATACTGCACAGTATACATTTTTTGCATTGACCCTCGTAGAAAAATTGCACTCAGCTACCAAGGGAAAACCAAGCCTAAGAAAAAAATTCATTCTCAATTTTTTTTTACATTTTGTGACCTCCACCTACAAGACACTTATGGTGCATATGCAATAAAAAATTCCTGAAGTTGGATTAGTCATACAAAAAGCCACTCTGCTTTCTATTCTAAGGTCCTTGTTACATACTTAATGACTGAGAATAATCATTCTGACCTATAGCAGTGGGAAGTTAGGCATTGCAACAATCAAATCTCAAGAAGTTCAAGAAGTCTCTTAAAGTTTTGTTGTTCTGATTTTAGATGTTGAAGAGCAGGTCAGTTGACATTCTTTATTCTTATGTGTTCTTGTGCCTATTCTTTGCTGCATTAACAGTGCGTGTTTAGTCATTATTATTCCAAATCAATTATGATATTAAAATCCATATTAGTGTGTAATTTGGTAATTTCTGTAGCAAAACCAATGATCTATAGCCCAAGGATCCTGGGTTCAAATCTGAGCATGATATTTGTACTAGAAATAGGCTCGGTGCTATTGCATTGGGAGTGCGGTAAAATGAACAACTGTCTATGCTTAGTGGTGCTGACAGAAGCAGTGGTGAGGGGGGTTGGGGGCAAACAGATCTGGCGGGGTGGCTGGAGGCATACAGATCTGGTGAGGAGGGGCTGGAGGCTTACAGTTCTTGTGAGGGGGGCATACAGATCTGGTGGGAGGTGGGCTGGGGGCATACAGAATTGGGGTGTGGGGGGGGGAATACAAATCTGGTGGGGGGGCTGGGGCATACAGATCTTCTGAGGGGGCTGGGGGCATACAGTTCTGATGGGAGGTGGGCTGGGGGCATACAGATTTGGTGGGGGGCTGGGGGCATACAGATCTGGTGAGGGGCTGGGAGTATACAGATCTGGTGGGGTGGGCTAGGGGCATACAGATCTAGTGGGGGGGCTAGGGGCATACAGATCTGGTGGGGGGGCTTATGTCCCCTACAGTAATGAGCACATTGTTTAGTAATGTGCTCCTGCTGGTTCCCTTCTGTCCCTATTATGCCGTGTCTCACCTGTCCTCCGTGCCCACAGCAGTGTGTGTGTGTGTCTGTGTTCAGTGTATACATGCTTGTGTGCTATGTGTGTGTACGTGCTCGGAGTATCGATGTGCGTCTTCTATGTGTGTATATGTGCTCATGCTCACATGTGTGTGCGTATGTGCGTGTATGCATGCATGCGTGTGCGTGCAGTGAGGACCGGGAAGCCGGAGCATCGTTCGAACTGCAGCTGGCCAACGGACAGTGCCACGGTACATGATGGAATAGGAGGACATCCACAACTGCTGATTATGTATGTAGATGGTACCTCTGAGTTTGTGCTGGTTTCCTGATTGCTCCCTCCATATGACAAAAGCCTCCTAATTTACCCATGTAATTTGGATTTCTACAAGACAGGAAAGATAGGTACTGACAGACTGATGTGCATGATGATGTCTCTACAGTGCTATGACAGTCAGTGCTAAAAGGAGGACCGTATGTTTGAGTACAAATTCAATAGGTTTCCCATTTTTAAGCTGCAACCTTCAGAACTGAACGTTTGGGGTCAGCGATCCCACCCCAAGTCTAGCAGAAATAATCCCTATTTGTAGCTAGTTTATTGCAGTAACAATGACTTCTATGAAATTAACATATAAATTAACTGACCAAGAAATGTAAATGTTATTGTAGAGTTACACGTCTTACAAATATCTACCATATTTACCACTCTCTGTAATACCTGCCACAGGCTGTCACTCAGACTTTTAAGAACCAAAGTTGTTAAAAAAAATATCAACGATCTCCAGAGATCTGGATGTTCTTTTGTCCATGGTGAGCAACATAATCAAGAAGTTTATAACCCATGGCACTGTAGCTAATCTCACTGAACAGGTTGCAATGCAGGATAGTCTGGATGGTGGATAAGCAACCCCAAATAAGTTCCAAACAAATACAAGCTATCCTGCAGGCTCAGGGTGCATCAGTGTCAGAGTGAACTATCCTGCAACATTTGAATGAAATTAAATTCTATGGCACGATACCCAGGAAGACCCCACTGCTGATACAGAGATACAAAAAAAGCTAGACTGCAGTTTACTAAAATGTATGTGAGTAAGCCAAAATCCTTCTGGGAAAGCGTCTTGTGGACAGATGAGACCAAGATAGAGCTTTTAAGTAAAGCACAAATGGGATGAGGCCTACAAAGAAAAGAACAAAATACCCACAGTGAAATAAAGTGGAGGTTTAAAAATATTTTAGGGTTGTTTTGCTGCCTCTGGCACTGGGTACCTGGACTGTGTGCAAGCCATAATGAAATCTGAAGATTGCCAAAGGATTCTGGGTCTCAATGTAGTGCCCAGTGTCAGAAAGCTGAGTTTGTGTTCTTTGTCATTGGTCTTCCAGCAGTACAATGACCCCGGACATACTTTATAAGCCCCCAGAAATGGATAAAAACAAAGTGCTGGAGAGTTCTGCAGTGCTCAGCAATGAGTCCGGATCTAAATCCCATTGAACACCTTAGGAGAGATCTTAAAATTGCTGTTAGGAGAAGATGGCCTTCAAATATGAGAGACCTGGAGCAAGTTACAAAAGAAGAGTCCAAAATGCCAACTGAGAGGTGTAAGAAGCTTGTTGATGGTTATAGGAAGTGATTGGTTGCAGTTATTTATTCCAGTGGGTGTGCAACCAAATATGAAGTTGAGGGTGCCAACAATTTTGCCCGGACCATTTTTGGAGTTTTGTTTGAAATTATGGTCAATTTGCCTTTTTTTTCTTAGTTCTTTTTTGTTGTTTCAATATACACAATGGAAAAATAATGTACTGTACACAACAAAACATGTGGAATTGCAATAATTTTCTGGGATAAGTACTTAATTGTCTGGAACAATTTCAAGGGTGCCAACTATTATAGGCATTCCTCCTGCACCTGTCAGTGCCCCTCCTATTAGACTGCACAGCTCTCGTGTCCACAACATGGCTGCTGATGGAGGAGCATGTGAGTAGACCTGTCCACCCACCTCCTGCAATTGCTAAATGCTTCACTTGTGTAAGTGGTTTCTATACAGCAGATCTAGTCACACGCTCCTCCATCAGCAGTTATTAATTATATGGACAGGATCTGGTTCAGTCAGGCAGAAAAGCTGCGGTATTGAGAGTAGGAGGAGAACTGGTAATGCTTATATATTAAGTGCCACAAAATCATATTTCCAACATACTTAAGTATGAAGTGGCTATCCAAAAAATGTGTACTAGCACCAAAAATAACAACAATCAACTTGTGTTTGCAAACAAAGTGCTAAGTGACATCGGCTGATACAGGCACAGATTTGATAATGACACATCTTCTATTTTCATTAAGAAAGACACAATTATGTTGGCACAAAGCTTTCTGTTCTGATTATCTTTAGAAACTTGCACACAACATGGTTTACTAAGAAAAAATGGAGGAATGTGTCAGAACTATTTCTGTTCTCATATTTTCATAATAAAGGAGCTGTCCAAAGGAAGAAAAAAAATCTATATATTTTCTGTATCGCACATAAATGTATATCTGCACCAAGAGGGCATGTAGTGCTGTGCTCTCCAATAGGTATTATCCACATAAGGCTATGTGCGCACGTTGCGTTTGTTCCCGCTGCAGCGTAACTGCATGCGTTCAGCTTCCCCAGCGAAAGTCTATGAGAAAGCCGAGAAATCAATGCACATGCTGCGTTTGTAAACGCAGCGTTTTGGATGCCCAAAATCGCTGCAGAAAAAAAAGCAGCATGTCACTTCTTTTGTGCGTTGTAGCTGCGTTCTCCACCCATTGAAATCAATGATGTGGGTCAGAACTAGAGTTGAGCGTGGTTCGTGGTTCGTGGTTCTCCAGTTCGTGGTTAAAGTGATTTTGGGGGCTGTTCTAGATCGAACTAGAACTCGAGCTTTTTGCTAAAAGCTCGATAGTTCTAGTTACGTTCGAGAACGGTTCTAGCAGCAAAAAGCCAAGCTAATTACTAGCTGGCTTTCCGCTGTAATAGTGCAAGTCACTGTGACTCACAGTGTTATGAAATTTCAGCGTATAGTGTGCGGGGACTGCGCATTCAGATCACTGCTGCTGGGATAATGGTGATCGCCATTTTTTTTTTTTCCTTGTCTTACTTCCCTAAGCGCGCATATAGTGGGGCGGGCCAGCATGTCAGCCAATCCCAGACACACACACAGCTAAGTGGACTTTTAGCCAGAGAAGCAACGGCATGTGTGATAGGATGTCCATGTCACATGTCCCTGCATTATAAAAACGGGTATCTGCCCGTCAGGACGCCATTATCTGCCTTCTGCGTCTGGGTGTCAGTCACCGCATGCGCAGCTCCTGTCTCCGATACTGCTGTGTACGCTCTACACACAGCACTATACAGAATAGGGATAGAAGTTTCTTTCAGCCCTTGTAAGGGCTAATTACAGCAGGCTCAGAGCCATAGGTGACAGTCAGGTCCGTGGAAACAGATTTTAACAGCTACAGATAATAGCGACTGTGTAGCTAAGCTCAGGGACTTCCTCACTGCATTTCACCATTAGGAGGGACAGAAAGTGAGGCTTACTTTCCTCTACACTGACCCACAACCCGGCCACTGTACCCTCCTGCCCTTTGCACACTCAAGCTCATGGTTACTAAGCCATTATACTAGCAAACACTGAGGAAACTTAGTGGCATCCTAAAAGTGGCTGTTGGACTTGATTAGTGTCCCACTGGTGCAAAAATATTTTCAGCACCTCTGCATTGCACATTCAAGCTCATTGTTACCAAGTCATTATACCAGCAAATACTGAGGAAACTTAGTGGCATACAAAAAGTGGCTGCTGTACTCCATTTGTGCCCCAATGGTGCCAAGCTATTTCTAGCACCTCTGCATTACACCCTCCTGCTCTGTTTTTAATAAGCTATAATAATAGCAAAAAATGCTGCAACTTAGTGGCATCCAAAAAGTGGCTGTTGTACTCCATTTGTGCCCCACTGGTGCCAAGCTATTTCTAGCACCTCTGCATTACACCCTCCTGCTCTGTTTTTAAAAGCTATAATAATAGCAAAAAATGCTGCAACTTAGTGGCATACAAAAAGTGGCTGTTGTACTCCATTTGTGCCCCACTGGTGCTAAGCTATTTACAGCATCTCTGCATTACACCCTCCTGCTCATTTAGCTACGCTATTTTTTATAGCAAACTCATGGAATTCCTTGCTGCATTTCATCATTAGGAGGGATAGAAAGTGAGGCTACCTTTACTGTCCTGGTACACGCAGAACACGGCCACTGTAGCCACCTGCCCACTTTTGCCACGCTATTTTATTTGCCCAAAGAGCTGACTTTTTCTGCCATCATAAAATTGTTTGGAATAGTAAGTTAGTGTTCCTTTGCTGCCAAGCAAGGTGCAACACATGTGCATTCTACACTCCTTTCCATTTGTGGAATGCAGTAATTAACTGCAGGTAGTCCAGCCAATGTTTGATGAAGGTGCAGGCGTGGATATAATGTTGCCTTCATCCAATGGTCGTTCTCTCGATGTCTGTCAGCTCAACAATACCATCTGTTTGCACTTACAAAACAAGTGACGACCTGCCAATCACACTCCCGCTTACGGGTAACGGGGTGGAAGTTCAGTTTGAAATAGCATGTGTGACTGCTGTCCCCACAGTCACAAAGGATGAAGAGCATGCAGATGCACGTGATGGGGCAGGCGGTGGTTGCACAGCCCCGCTAGGCCGCATTGTAGCACAGTGAAATTCCCATTGCGACTTATACTTCATTTTAAGTCTTGTATTTGGTGGGATCCCCAGTATGCAGCAAAACCACGCAACATGAAAAGCACTGTATGCAGTTGGGTTCATAAATGCTTGTTTCACTTTCCCAAAACAAACAATAAGAACCATGTATTAAATTGAAATAATAGAACAATCTATTCAGTTGCCTACTGCTTGCTAAGCCCTCTGCGTAGCAGCAGTAATTGTGTGTGTGTGTGTGTGTGCGAAGACAACTTACTAGTGGCGCATCACAAGAGCTTCCCAGTTATCTACCTAAACATAGACAAAACACATTACCCCCCCTGAATACCCTTGTTAGCTGAAGCCTTACAGATAAGGCAGATGATAACAATGTGAATGCAAACCACACAGCTCTGCAACACAGTCATGTAAATCTTGAAAAGCAACATTCAATGCAAACATGTGTCGCTGTCCCTCTATGATTTAAACTGTACGTGACAATTTGACAGTGCAGAGGCAGCAAGTCTGATTGTCTATATAGTCGTCCTACCCAGAACAGATAGGTGTTTTCATATTAAAAGAAAGTGTTGCGTTCACGCATTACTGTCTGGGCACAGCCTACTGTACCCAGGTACTGTGATGTCCAGTTGCCATAAATACAGACTTTACGCTCCTATCATGGTTAACAGTATAGACAGCACCGGAAGAATGTTGGTCTGTGGCACAGGCTGCTGCTCACTGGCGTTACGGTACTCCTCACCAAACTCCAAAATGACTCCCCTCACAATTGAACGAAGTGTTTCCGTGGTTGCTCCTTGCTGTAACACACACACCTTTATTTTTCATTCTGTTCAAAGACAGCATCTCCAAGTCCACACCCGAAGATCGTTTTGCTATTGCTATAGTGAACAAACAGACAAAAGCAGCTCCAAAAAAACTGCAGCCCCTTGTGTGTAGTCTGTAACAATGCGTGCAATGAACGGCAAATAAGCATGTTGCCTTGACAGTGGCTAAAGCTGAGCAATACATCCTCACGCTATCAATTCATATCCATGTGACACTTCATGGTGGTAGTGCTCAAACTTGAAATTTTTGGACTTCTATTTAGAGATTGTTACAGATTACATGACTTGTGTGATCCTTTGCTATGTCCAAAAAATTACCAGGATAGGCAAGGCTTACAGCCCATGCGAACTGCATAGCCAACATGACTTATGCTCATAGGCAGAGTTGTGACCGAGGATTCAGTTGTTGACTTGCTTCCAGTACTTTGTCTTTGTCCATGAAGACACAATGTAAACTCATCGTCAGTAGCATCCTCCTCCACCTCCACTGCTGACGTCATGGATTGGCTCACTTTGGTTTGACAGTAAGTGGTGTCTCCAACCTCATCATCACCCTGTGTGTTTTCATTCCCCTCGTCCTGAGTCCTCCGTGACAACCTCTTCCTGCCCTGACCCAATAGCAAAGTTGACGTTACAATCAGGTATCTGAGTCTCATCATCATGTTACCCATTGTCTCCACCAGGATGATGTATGGTTTGGAAATGAGGGTGTACATTATGATCAGCACCTTCTTCATCGGGGCCTGGATCCAACTCACAAACCTTCTGGCCATGTGTGCAGATCATTTCCCCTGTCTCCTATAACTCGCTGCCTCAACATGTAAGATTATCTGCTACACCCGCAAGCTTCAAACGGAACCTGAAAAACCATCTGTTCATAAATTACTATAACCATTAAATGACACCACCACGGTGCGGAGCTTCTGCCCAACCTACACCCCACCTACTGTCTACTCCACAAAATACTTTACAATGTAATCCCGCAAGGGCTGAGTCCTCTGCCCTCTGTACCAGTGTGTCTATTGTTACTTGTATATGTATTATGTATGTAATACCCTTGTCATGTACAGCACCATGGAATCAATGGTGCTCTATAAATAAATAATAATAATAACAATAATACTAATAATAAGAACTTCTTTGTCTGTACTCACTGGAGCTTTATAGCATACCTCGGATTCCCAGGCTACAGTGTGACTGAACGGCTCTGCAGACTCAACCATCTCTGTTATCCCTCATTCAGAAGTGCTGGTAGAAACTTGAGAGCAGTTTTGAAGCAAGTGCGATTGGGTTTACACCACTGTGGAATGTAGTATTTGTGATATTGAACTTGTGGTGGAGGAGAGCCCACTTTATTGCGCACTTCACATCCATTGAAGCAGCTGCTGTTTGGGTGCCTCCTCTACTTTTGTTAACGATGGTCGTGTCCGTGAAAAAAAGATCATATCAGATTATCTATGGGAAGAAGTACACCTGTTATTTTAGCTGTTATTTCTTGTTCCGAATTGGTGCCGCCGTAAACGCAAGCAACCTGCTGCGGTTCCAGTTGCGCCCAGGCGTCAGCTGCCATTTAGGGCTGTGCCTCGGGTTGTCCAACTGGCTGCTTTCTCAACCACGTGTAAGTGTGGAGAGGTAGGCCAGTGCACATGCATGTGCCGATTTACCCCAGCCGCAGCCTAACTCCAGTGTTTCGCCTACTGAGTATGCTCAGCCTGACTGTGTCATTCCTGAGGCAAAGTCTTAATTTTCGGCTACAGCGCATGCTCGTTTGGACTGTGCCTGAGTCATTCTGCGACCATCGGCTCAACACACATACACAGGGCCCTGGGGCTTGACTCACTCTCGGGAGGCCACTAAAACTAACTGCACCCAACATCAGCCCCAGGTGTCCCCTTACACTGCAGTGGCGGTCCCCACTGACCGCAATACCGAGAGTGGCGTCACGAAAATACATATAAAGAAGCAACCTAAGTGTGACCATACTCTTCCTCCACGTGGAGTCCCTGAAGGTAATGCACCAACACAACACCTGTGGGGCTTCACACTTACTGAGAAAAGCCTCTTTGCACAGGTACTTGCACTCCGTGCCGGGTCTTAGTCCTGTGTTGTGCCTAGCCAGCATGCTGAAGCGGATAGTCTTTTTTTCAGAAACTGTATTTCATGCTACTGAGCATGCTCAGGCACTTACTGCATCAGAGGCTAGGTCCGGTAATGAACTCTTTGGCCCTGCTCCTGATGTGGGGGGCCCATATAGACCACAGGGCATCAGGTGTCCTGACAATTTGGCCAGGCCACTCCCAACAGGCTTGCAGAGGGCCGCCCCTATGACTTGTCACCTCATTATTGTTGGTCAGACGATGACTGTTGAGGTGTTTTGGTCGTGGCAGCCATGAGGTCATCATTCAAGTGGCGGTTCCAAATAGGATGCTAGTTATGCCACTTATGATGTGTCACTCTGCTTTTGTCTCCAGGAGGTGCATTGTGGTCCACCCTGGTTTGGGGCGGACCCAGGTTATAAAAGGGGCTGGAGCCAACAAGAAGGTGCCCAGTCTTCTAGTATGCTACGAAAGTGCACACCTCCATGTGTTTAACCCATTGCAGCTTTAGGTCAGAGGTAGGCAGGGAGAGGGCATCGATGCAGGCCGCCACCACAGTTGGTAACGCAGAACGTTTAAGAACAGCTCCTGTCCTACCAGTCCTGGTAGTGCAGCCCAGTGGCATAAACAGGCCTGCTGCTGCTGATGCGCCTGCTGTCCACAGGTGTGTCCCCTACGCACACGGACAGCGTACCCAATGGCCCCTGTGTTGTTAACAGTGAGTTCCGGGGCTGGGTGGTCGTGTGGACCCTGTGACGCCAACAGGGCTCCCAGTCTCTGGATCCGAGTGGCGTCTAACTCGGTTCAGGCTACTATTTGTTTCAGAGTCAACCTGCTCTGTATGCTCCACCTAACCTTCCAGTTGCCAACCTCTCCTTTTCCATCTGGGAGCACGGTGGACACCAAATGGCGATTGGGATATCTACATTTCTATTTCTTTTCTTCTTAATTTTTTTATATAGCGGTAACATAGTATATACCATCTTATCCAAATCTGCCAGTCCCACCATAACAGATGTTGCTTCTTCAGCAAATGTTACTGTTGCTTAACCACCAAACCCACGGACACAAACTTTTTTACCCTTTCCAACACACCTGTTCCCCTTTCCACCAGCATCTCTCCTTTTTCAACTCAGTTTGTATATGACCAAAAGTGCAACTCTGCAGGGACACCGTACTCCACGCCGTCTCAGCACAGTAGCCAGCCCTCGGTCCCTCAGATGTGGACAAGTAAGACCATTTCCTCCAATCGATGAAAAAGCATTCCGATTCACTCTGTGCACCACTGGTGTTTAGTGGAAAAGCAGATGTAAGATTGCGTAACACCTTCTGCTGATACTCCTGCATACGTGCGTCCCTTTCTATGGCAGGAGTTATTTCACAAAATTTTGTGTTCTACTGGGGATCTAACAGTATGGCAACCCAGTAGTCAGCATGACTTGGAATTCGTACAATCCGAGGGTCATGTTGTAGGTAGTGCAGCAAGAAGGCGCTCATGTGTCTTGTGCATCCAGGAGGACCAAGTCCTTGGTGAGTTGGTGGCGGAGAGGTGAGAATCGTGCGTCCTTCCTCTGCCCTCTCCCCCCAACCTCGCACAACCGAAATGTGACCAAGCTCTCACTCATGCTGAGTCTTCCATGCCCATCGCCAGTTTGTCCACCATTTCTTCCTGGGCTCCTGCACCTTCCTCAACAGTTTTGCTGATACTATGCGCCCTTGATAATCCCTCTCCCCCACCGTACCATGACTGCCGCCAAGGTGCCGCTGACCGTCTGGACCTTGTAGATCTTGTTATCCCTTCCGCATATGACTCCTCCAGTACTTCCTCCCCTTCTTCTTGTACCAACACCTGACTTCGAATAATGCTTACAGTGTGCTCCATCATGTAGATGACCAAAATTGTCACGCTGAGAATGGCATCGCCAGTGGTAAACATCTTCATTGACATTTGTAAACTGTGTAGAACGGTGCATAGGTCCTTGATCTGCACCACCTCTGGATCAAGTTAGCCCAGGGTATACATCATAACGTATTTCAGCAGGGCTCTGCGGTGCTGCCACAGACGCTGCAACATTTACAGATTCAAATTCCTGCGTGTCGGAACATCGCATTTCAGACGTTTAACCGCCAGACCTTAAGACTTCAGGAGCGATGAAAGTTGTTGAGCTACTGGGTGCGACCGATGGAAGTGAGCACATAGTGAGCGTGCCCGCTGTACAAGGCCATGTAGGCTGTGATGTTGTTTTAAAAATTGCTGGAGAATCAGATTAAACATGTGAGCCATACAAGTCACGTGTGTCACATTGCCCTGACGAAGGCACGCTGCCATGTTTGCATCATTGCCGCACACGGCTGTTAAGTCACCACCGGAGTCCGCTACGTCAATTTGTACTCCTGTCACAAGGTGACAACGTGTTCCTTTCGTGCATAGTGCTGATGATGGGAGAGGAGTCGACGCCAGCGGCGCAGGTGGACGCAGGTTATGCTCACCCACTGGCCTGCGTTATCTTGACAGATGCAGAACCAATGGCTGAATGCAGGTGGTGGGTATCTCACAGATGAAGTACTATCATTCAGCTACAACCAATGGGAAGACACAACACCCTTTTTTAGGCCCCCCCTCCTGTCTGAAGACCACTGCCAGACATAGCTATGAACCTCTGGTTACTGTTACCCCCAGTTTAGTTTTATGAGTTTGTGTGCTTGTGACCTGACTACTTTTCCTGCTTGCTGTTTATGTACCTCGTTGGCCGATTTGCATTTCACCTCTGCTTGTTTTCTGATTAAGTCCTGTCCCTCCCATTCTGTTCCTCTTCCTCAATTAATTTTTTGACCCTGCATGACTACTATTCTCTGGAACTGCAGCCTTCCACAGGTATTGATCAACTTGGGCCCTGTGTCATTCAAAATCACTGTATAGGGGTTAAAGGGTTTCAGGGTTCTGGGGGTCCAGCTTGGTGAGTGGCTTCCCTCTAGCCTATCCATTACAGCCCGTCTGAGTGTGTCGATCCAGGCAGGCGTTACACCGTGCCCTCGACAGAAGGACATGTAGGCCGGGATAGTGTTTTAAAAATTGCTGGAGATTCAGATTCAACACGTGAGCCATACAAGGCACGTGTGACCCATGCCCTGAAGAAGGGCCGCAGACTGTTTTGCATCATTGTCGCACCCGGCATTCCCTGGCTGCTGGTTGAGTGGAGACAACCATTGATGAAACTCTGTCTCACTCTCCAGAGCTAACCGTCGTCAACTCTTCAGCGGTGTCTCACATTTCCCCTACATTTCAAAGTAAACATTTGACCGCCTGATGGCCTTGAGCTCTGCTGCCAGCATAGGAAGGAGGTGTGTGGGATTCCTTGGGCGCAGTTACAAGGAAGGGTGGCCTGACCACACAGGGTTTGTGCTGAAGTGCAGGAACAACACGAGGTTGATGAGGCAGAAGCAGTGGAGGAACTTGTACATACAGAGGAAGGATTGAAACACACAACTCGTGGGGACGGAAAGACTTGTACAGCAGACCCTTCTCCATCTCTCACCATAGTTACCCAGTGCCCAGTCAGCGACATGTAACGCCCCTCTCCATGCTTACTGGTCCAAGTATATGTGGTGAAATGCACCCTGTCACACACAGAGTTTCTCAAGGAAGAAGTGATGTTGTGTGCCACCTGCTGGAGTAGCGCGGGCACACATTTCTTGGAGAAGGAGTGGCGACTGGGCATCGGCTCTTGGGGCACTGCGATGGGCATAAGGTCTCGAAAATCCTCTGTTCAAAAGGTTGGAAAGGCAGCATTTCTGTACCCAACCGTTTGCAGATGCTGAAAGTCAACCTCTAAGCCATGTCATGCCCTTTGAAAATCATGTAAGACACAGCAAGGGGACTCCAACCACAGTCTCCCTTGTTTCCCAAAATTGGGCCACACACACAGCACTTGACTGGCATCAGTTGACCCCCATTTTCAAGGCTACAAAGATGCTATGCATGAAGCACTCTCAAAAATACACCAGCCTTTAGCCTCCCCTGGCTGATACAGGGGAAGAAAAGTCCTCTGTAATCCATGACTTCCTCATCTTGGTTCTTTGTTCAAAAGCAAGGGGACTCCAACCACAGTCTCCCTCGTTTCCCAAAATTGGGCCACACACACAGCACTTGACTGGCATCAGTTGACCCCCATTTTCAAGCTTACAAAGATGCTTTGCATGAAGCACTGTCAAAAATACGCGTGCCTTTCGCCTCCCCTGGCTGAGCCAGGGGAAGAAAAGTCCTGTGAGAGTCATTACTTCCTCATCTTGGTGAACGTTAGTATGAAACTATATGAAAAAAAGGGGGGGTGTTGTGTAACTATTCATATAACCCTTTTAAAATCTTAAATTTTATTGATACTTATTTAAAATCCACAACCTTTGTGCAAATACAATGTGAAAAAAAGAGGGAAGAAGGTAAGATGCTTACCCTTTACAATGACCCTCCCTCCTGTCCACTACCTACCGCGGGGGTCGGCACCCTGATAGCTACGAAAATGGCGCCCCCACTCTGCGGTGGCTGACCCTGTGATATCCCTAAGAAAGCCCTCAAATAGATGGTGAAAAAACAGATAAAGTCAGGGGTCACAGACAGGGTACAATCATCCTTCAGTGGACAGAAAGATTGGGACAACCCACATGAACACCTGGTTCAGACCACCTCCAATGTCATTGGTGGTTCCGGGGTAATAATACAGACTATAGATATCAGATACACTAGGTGTATAGTCCTATATGACCCCAAAAGGAAAAGTCAGTAGCAAATGCATGCATTAGATGCCAAAAAATTACGCCTAGGTATGCACAGTGATGAACAATGAGATACTTAGTGACATAAAGTGTACAGACTAATGAACACACCCTGGCCTCTGATGCTGACTCTTATACACGGCCGGTTTGCTCCTGTACAAAATAAATCAGTGCATTTAAACCTTACCGGTATCTGCGCATACCCAGTGCAACTGCCTAGGAACAACCAAATATGATCATTGAGGTTAGTCAAAATGAACACTTATCGTGTGAGGAGGGTTCATGTGTCAGTCCCAGAATCGCCCCGGTTCTGCCTCTACGCGTTTCTCCGGACACGGATCATCAGGAGGCTTGATACAAGGCTTTGCCAACCAGTTTCAGGACAGCATGATGTCAGGATAAGGGGGGAGAACCGATATACTTGGCTCTCCTTTTAAACCTTGCCGGTAGTGGGCCACCTCCATCCCCAGCCAATCAGCCCATCCCCCCTCCACACGCCCAGACACACCCCCCACCACATCAAGCCAAGCCCTCATGATGTAATGTTACAACAAGATCCCTTGTCAGATGTTAAGGTCCCTTCAGCAATGTGTACAATAGAAGGGCGCATGATTATCGCACCGGTGAACCACATGTTTTGTCCCGTTCACACACCATTTATTTTGGAATCATACATACTCACAAGATGCCTCTGGGAACGCCCCCTGATGCGTTCCATGGTGTAACGCCGCTTGCGTTCCACAATCGGAACGCCAGGCGGAACCGGAAGTGACGTCCATGCCCGAAACCGGAAGTGACGTCACACGGTTACATACGGCCGGATGCATAGGCGGAGAGCAGCATGAACATACCCGCCCCACGACAGGTGTCATCCCTCAGCCACTCCCACAGTGGGACGCTGTTACCCATCAGTGGGGAGGCATCAGTGGCCGAAACCGGAGGTGACGTCACATGGTTACATACGGCCAAGTGCATGGGCGGAGAGCAGCATAAACATACCCGCCCCACAATAGATGTCATCCCTCAACCACTCCCACAGTGGGACGCTATTGCTTATCAGTGGGAAGGCGGGGGAAAGATACACTCCCCCCAGATTCTAACGGGCATCTTATATTCTCAATATCTAAGTTCATATATACTCTTGTTTCAACCTGGGGACATCCTGTATATACATACAGGTTATACTTATAACAACCCAGGAGTCACAAAAATGACCATATACTAAAACATCACACCACCACATTAATATCAGGAGAGCATCATCAGATAAACAGGGATATTAATGTGGTGGTGTGATGTTTTAGTATATGGTCATTTTTGTGACTCCTGGGTTGTTATAAGTATAACCTGTATGTATATACAGGATGTCCCCAGGTTGAAACAAGAGTATATATGAACTTAGATATTGAGAATATAAGATGCCCGTTAGAATCTGGGGGGAGTGTATCTTTCCCCCGCCTTCCCACTGATAAGCAATAGCGTCCCACTGTGGGAGTGGTTGAGGGATGACATCTATTGTGGGGCGGGTATGTTTATGCTGCTCTCCGCCCATGCACTTGGCCGTATGTAACCATGTGACGTCACCTCCGGTTTCGGCCACTGATGCCTCCCCACTGATGGGTAACAGCGTCCCACTGTGGGAGTGGCTGAGGGATGACACCTGTCGTGGGGCGGGTATGTTCATGCTGCTCTCCGCCTATGCATCCGGCCGTATGTAACCGTGTGACGTCACTTCCGGTTTCGGGCATGGACGTCACTTCCGGTTCCGCCTGGCGTTCCGATTGTGGAACGCAAGCGGCGTTACACCATGGAACGCATCAGGGGCGTTCCCAGAGGCATCTTGTGAGTATGTATGATTCCAAAATAAATGGTGTGTGAACGGGACAAAACATGTGGTTCACCGGTGCGATAATCATGCGCCCTTCTATTGTACACATTGCTGAAGGGACCTTAACATCTGACAAGGGATCTTGTTGTAACATTACATCATGAGGGCTTGGCTTGATGTGGTGGGGGGTGTGTCTGGGCGTGTGGAGGGGGGATGGGCTGATTGGCTGGGGATGGAGGTGGCCCACTACCGGCAAGGTTTAAAAGGAGAGCCAAGTATATCGGTTCTCCCCCCTTATCCTGACATCATGCTGTCCTGAAACTGGTTGGCAAAGCCTTGTATCAAGCCTCCTGATGATCCGTGTCCGGAGAAACGCGTAGAGGCAGAACCGGGGCGATTCTGGGACTGACACATGAACCCTCCTCACACGATAAGTGTTCATTTTGACTAACCTCAATGATCATATTTGGTTGTTCCTAGGCAGTTGCACTGGGTATGCGCAGATACCGGTAAGGTTTAAATGCACTGATTTATTTTGTACAGGAGCAAACCGGCCGTGTATAAGAGTCAGCATCAGAGGCCAGGGTGTGTTCATTAGTCTGTACACTTTATGTCACTAAGTATCTCATTGTTCATCACTGTGCATACCTAGGCGTAATTTTTTGGCATCTAATGCATGCATTTGCTACTAACTTTTCCTTTTGGGGTCATATAGGACTATACACCTAGTGTATCTGATATCTATAGTCTGTATTATTACCCCGGAACCACCAATGACATTGGAGGTGGTCTGAACCAGGTGTTCATGTGGGTTGTCCCAATCTTTCTGTCCACTGAAGGATGATTGTACCCTGTCTGTGACCCCTGACTTTATCTGTTTTTTCACCATCTATTTGAGGGCTTTCTTAGGGATATCACAGGGTCAGCCACCGCAGAGTGGGGGCGCCATTTTCGTAGCTATCAGGGTGCCGACCCCCGCGGTAGGTAGTGGACAGGAGGGAGGGTCATTGTAAAGGGTAAGCATCTTACCTTCTTCCCTCTTTTTTTCACATTATATTTGCACAAAGGTTGTGGATTTTAAATAAGTATCAATAAAATTTAAGATTTTAAAAGGGTTATATGAACGTTAGTATGTCCACATTGTCAGTGGACAGACGCGTGTGCTTATCTGTCAGCACACCCCAAGCAGCACTGAGGACACGTTCCGAGAGAACGCTGGCTGCGGGACACTACAAGACCCACAAGGCATACGTGGTGACCTCAGGCAATTTATCCAGATTGGAAGCCTAAAATGAGCAGGGCTCGAGTTGCACAGTAATGGCATCGATGTTCCCTTGCATATACTCATATATCTGTGTCTCCTCCTCTTTTTCCTTGTCCAGCTCTTTTGTTTTCGCATGAGTATATGTCCTTGTCACTTTCCCATGTGTTTGTGTTGTGTTGTGAGTTGTTTCTCACCTTTTGGACACCTTTGAGGGAGTTTTCTAGGTGTTTTATGTGTTTGTGATTGCCTCCCATTGTTTCCTATGGGTTCGAGTGGTTCGCCGAACCGAATGCAAACCAGACCTTGGTTCAGCGAACCGAGCTCGAGCCGAACCGCGACTGGTTTGCTCATCTCTAGTCAGAACGCAACCAAAATGCACTTGGACTGCATTTTTGTTGCGTTCCGCATGCTTTTTTGACAAGCAAAACGCAGGTCTTTTCAGTCTCTGTGATGTCGGTCAATTTCTGTCTGTGGATGTCGGTGAATCTCCCTCTGTCTGTTGGTCGGTCGGTCTCTTTCTCTGTCAGTTGGTCGCTCTGTCTGTCTCTCTCTGTCGGTCTCTCTGTCTGTCTGTCCCTCTCTCTGTCCGTCGGTCAGTCTCCCCCCCTCTCATACTCACCGTTCCCCGATCACCGGCACGGCGCTGCACAGCGTTCACACTGCTCCAGCGGCTTTTCCTCTTTTGAAAATGCCGGCCGCTCATTCAATCTCATATTCCCTGCTTTCCCCGCCCACCCGCGCCTATGATTGGTTGCAGTCAGACACGCCCCCACGCTGAGTGACAGCTGTCACACTGCAACCAATCACAGCCACAGGTGGGCGGGTCTATATTGTGCATTGTGCAGTAAAATAAATAATTAAAAAAAAAAAAATGACATGCGGTCCCCCTCAATTTTGATACCAGCCAAGATAAAGCCACACGGCTGAAGGCTGGTATTCTCAGGATGGGGAGCGCCACGTTATGGGGATCCCCCCAGCCTAACAATATCAGCCAGGAGCCGCCCGGAATTGCCGCATCCATTACATGCGACAGTCCCGGGACTTTACCCGGCTCATCCCGAATTGCCCTGGTGCGGTGGCAATCAGGGTAATAAGGGGTTAATGGCAGCAGCCCATAGCTGCCACTTAGTCCTAGGTTAAATCATGACAGGCGCCTCCCCGAGATACTTTCCATAATTAACCTGTAAGTGAAAGTAAATAAACACATACGCCCGAAAAAATAATTTATTTAGAATAAAAGACAAAAAAAAAACACCCTCTTTCACCACTTTATTAAAATCCCCAAATACCCATCCAGGTCCGGCGTAATCCAGAGGTCCCGCGACGCATCCAGCTCTGCTACATGAAGCTGACAGGAGCGGCAGTAGAACACCGCCTCTCCTGTCAGCTCCACGCAGCAACTGAAGTGAGTCACGCTGCCAGCGGGGACGTCACTGAGGTAATGCCGGTGTGTGTGTGCGGTGATGATGAGGGCTGTAGTGTCGGGATGTCGGCGGTAATGTCGGGATGTGTGCGGGAATGTCAGGTTGTGTGCGGGGATGTCGGCGGTGATGTCAGGATGTGTGCGGGGATGTCGAGTTCTGTGCGGGGATGTCGGCAGTAATGTCGGGTTGTGTGCGGGGATGTCGGCGGTAATGTCAGGATGTGTGCGGTGAAGATGATAATCAGGACGCCATACACAGACAGAGCTGCGGTATGACATTGAAGTCGGTGCAGTTCACCCGAGTTCATTCTCATCGCCCGACTCTTTCTGTGTCGGCTGTCAGCCGGCATGTAGCAGAGCTGAATATCCGGGGAAACGCACTGTCAAAAATGCATCCAAAACGCATGCAAAACGCATGGAAAAAGCATCCAAAATGCATGCGTTGTGGATGCATTTTATTTTATAAACGCAGTGTCCAGTCTGCCAGAGGGTGCGTTCTTTTCCACACTGCAGAGAATGCAACGTGCGCACATAGCCTAATGCTTGCAGAATCGGGATGTGTGATATCAACGTGCACAATTATCAGACAAGTGAGTATTTTGCCCAGATCATCATTTTTATGCAGATTTTCAGCTGTATAAACTGTAATAATACTTATTGGATGAAGTAGATCAGGTGATCCTATTGCATAATGAAGGGAGGTGCAGCCTAAGGATATCAGCATTGTTTATCAAGGTGTGCAGAATTATTAGGCAACTTGTTTTCTGCACGCAAAATGTGACAACAAAAGAAATTGAAAGGGGTTTTCTCACAATGTTCATTTTGATCACCAAACCACACAGCAGCGAGCACACACTGACATAAGAGAATAGTGTGTGTGTAGTGCCCCTAAGGCTTCTGTCGCACCCAGGGATATGGGGTACTCGGTCCCGGGCAGTATATAACTGGGGAA
Organism: Anomaloglossus baeobatrachus; assembly: GCF_048569485.1. Classification (NCBI taxonomy): domain Eukaryota; kingdom Metazoa; phylum Chordata; class Amphibia; order Anura; family Aromobatidae; genus Anomaloglossus; species Anomaloglossus baeobatrachus. The sequence goes on along the minus strand of NC_134360.1, from coordinate 136,350,810 downwards.
TGTCACTGTGGTGGCCGTTGCCCGGTTCCGTGCCCTGGGCCCTTTTTGTAAAGGGGATATATTTACAAGGGATTATTTTAATGTTCACACGCGACGCCACTTGCGGTGTTGCAGCTATGTGGATGGAGCCGCCTTTGCACAATATCCACTACTGGGGCTGGTGTTAATTGCAGCCTGGATGGTAGTCCCTCCGCAGGGCTGGGCCCCAGATGATAGGTGATGTCATGGGTGTCGGAAGAACGTAGTCCACACAGGAGTTCAGTGCAACTGGTCTTTACTCACTTTTGCTGGTGGTAACTGGTTACCCGAGGCCGACTGGTTTCCCCTCCAGGTACCCTTTGTCCCAGTGCCAGTGTAGTAATCTGGTACCTTCTTCCCCTGCACCTGTCTCTGGTTAATTGGTCCCCATGGCGTAGAGTAATTGGGGGTCCCCGTCCAGTGGTTTGTCCACTTCTGTATGACTGACGGTAGCGTGAACCCTGTGGGGTTGGAGTCTCTGGTCCTGTCCCCGGTTTTCCCTTTGCTACTGAGTCTTCGGATTCTTAGGCTCAGCGAGGTCCTAATTGTCCCGTCGCTGTGCAGGTGTTAACAGGTCGGCTTGGAGCTTCTGCCTGTCCTAGGCTCCTGTACTCGTCGGTGCGTAGTTCCGGGAATACTCCACCGTACTCCACTGGAAACTACCCTCTTGGGTGTTGCACAGCACAGCTTTTAGCTTCCCAGTTGCACAAGAAAGTTCACAGAGCAGATTACATGGGATAACAAGTGCTTTACTTCTTAGAGAACATAAGGTAATAATAAGCACAGTCATACAGCATTGCATCAGGAAGAGAAAGTGAAACTAAAAAGAAAAAACAAGAGACCTTTTACATTACAGTGAGTAAGGAAACTGCACAACATCGCCATCTACTGTTAGATCAGCATCAAGTCCAAATTCACAGAAATAAAGAAGTCCTTCAGCTGTTGTATATACCAACACTGGGTACCAGGTTACTGTCAACCCCGTGTCAGTGCGTCTCCTCCTGTCCACCTTCACTCCTCAACTTCCTCAGACTACCTCTGACTCTCCGTCTTCAGTCCGCCCCTCCTACCTGGTCAACTAGTCGACTGGACTGGCTCCACCTCTAGGCGGCCATCCTTTGGTCTGACCCTAGCCTTGTACCATTGTATGGGGGGGATTTTGGGGAAAACTGGGATTACCTTGAGTTTGTGTGTGTTACCAGCACTGGTCTTCCAGGTCCCTAGGGGGTAGGCCCTGCGTTCTTGTGGGGATGCAGAACCTTGTAGCACCCTAATGGCCTAGGGGCACTACACTTCAGTCGCCACAGGGTACTGCGCCTCACCAGAGGTGCAGTATTAATCCTGGGTAAGGAGGAGGTCGGTGACGGTCATTCACAATCCACAAACAGACATAAGCCAGGTGCCCTCTCACCGGGACAGGGTAAGGGTAGGGTCATTTAGGATGGTCACCACATCATCTGGGGCCTCCCACCCACTAGCTCAGGTGCTCGGGTGGGCAGGGTGACTGATCAGGGGAGCAAGGAGCAACACACACAAACAGTCAGTTGAGAAACCACCGGGAACCAAGTGAGACGCAGGAGAACACTGTCGCTGAGGGGAGAGCTCATAGCTCCCTCAGGACCGGCGCACATCTCAGGGTGCGGAGCCATGGGAACTATATATACAGTAGTTCGAGACGCCACCCGTGGTTTATGGTAATTGGGAGTATTGCCGCTGCCGTTGGGAGTACCCAGGGTGATGGACTGGGGCATCTAGATGTTGTCACCCTCCACGGGTAGGGGAAGGCCCCGGGAATCTGGATGGTGAAACAGGGTGCCGTACAGAGGGAGCGCAGGCTCGCTGGTTGCAGGGGTTAATCAGGTACTCACTCAGCAATAAAGCAGACACTGACAACAGGGTAAATCAAGTCTCTGGGTTTCGCTGTCTCCTGGGGGGAGCTCGTCCAGGTCCCGTCCCCTGCAGCACTGCCTGGTGGTCCATGACCTGCCTCCTGGGACAGAATTTAGAGAATTATTTCTGGCCCGTCAACTTGGAGCTTTACGGGCCCCACTCCCCACTATGGCTAAGTGAAGGAGCCTGCTCTCAGGAGTTCACGCTTGGGATTTCAGTGGGCTGCTTGTTTCGAAAGCCTCATTGCGCTAGTGCCCCCGATCTCTGAGCTTCGTGGGAAGAGTCCATAGTTGTCCTGTTCTCCGCAGATTAATTGCCGGGTCGCCTGAAGCTTCTCCCCAACCTAGGGTCCGTGTACCCCATTGTGCCATCGGTCCTGGACCGGTGATTAGGCCCAGGCTACTGACCGTCCTCCAAGACAGGTCCCAGGCACCTAGCCTCAATCCCCTGCGACCGGGAGTCCAACTCCTCTAGGTCCAGACCACCGTCTGTGACCTAGTCTGCTTCTTCCCTGGGAGCTACAACTCCCAGCTTCCTCAGAGCTCCTCACAGCTCGAAGGCTACCACTCAACTCACTTAACACCTCCCACTTCCCTGCCTGACCCCTAGGTGGGCGGCCCCATTCCAGCTTAAGCAGTCCACTGGTGTGCCTGACAGGTGTGGTGCAAGGTGTATCTAGGATTTGTGAATGCTGGCGGAGGCAGCACTGCAGGTTAGATTCCCAGAACCATGGGGGGTTTGAGCCCTGCAAAGGGAGAGAAAGATTGTGCAGAAACCTGTGATGACCTGAATAGTCCAGGGCATCACCGCTGGGCCTACACAGTGACTTAGGTTGTGTTGTGATCTAAAATTGCTGCAATTTGTAGGAACTCCTCATGATTTTTTATTTTTTGTGGCTTGTGAGTGACTATCTTGTGAGCCGCATCACAACCCTCTTTTACTGACACCATTCGGTTATGCACTAATAGCTTTGGCTTCTATAGAATGTGAGTTATCATGATCTTTCAGAATGTGGTTCTGAAAGTAAAAAAAGGTTGGGTATGTTCATGGCAGATTTATTGCAGACATTTTTCCAACTGAAAAAATTTTGATCTATAAATCTGAGTGATGTCATTTCTGTAGAATGTGCATGGATGTCTACAAAGACTATTCTGATGCATAGAAAACTAGGAAGAAACTCTCACATAGGAGCCTTTCCATAAACAGAATATATATAGTATAATGGAAAGATTTTCATGTATTCTGTCTTTTCATTTCTATTCATAGTGTTGCCCCAAATGACGAATGCGTAAAAGTAGTCTTATAGTAGTACTATAACCTGACAGATGTGACCGGACAAAGGAAGTGGAGAAGTAGAACCTGCTATTTACCCACTGCTAGAAAAGTCAGAGATAGAACAGATTGCATGAAAAAGTGCACAGAAATATACTGTAGCGGTAAAGGGAACCTGTCATATGAAAAACACTATTAATCTGAATATATGGGGTTAATCTGCAGATTAATAGCGGTCTAACGCCGAGTGACTGACGCACTGAGAGCCAGGGATGCCAAGTTGACTTTTTAGTTTTTCTTCGACAGATCAAAAAATCATGGACAAACAATATTTTTTATGTACACATTACAGTTTAGGTTCACTCATCTCTAATTATAAAGTTCGGGATTCGGATCGAACACCTAGTGTTTGGAGCCCAAATCTGAACATAGACTTTTAACGGAAGTCAGTATCTGAGATCGGATGCTGAATGAAGGTTGTTGAAATACTCCAACTCAGTCAATCATCAAGATTTTCGGCATGGGGAAAATGCCTGGATGCTGCTGGGAACAAAATAAATAAATAATAACACGGGGTCAACCCCATTTTGATAACCAGTCAAAAAAAAAAAAATCAGACAGCTGGGGTCTAGTATTATCAGGCTGGGAAGGTCCATAGATATTTGGCCCATGCCAGCCTAAAACTAACAGCGTACAGCAAGCAAAGAAGAGGTGCATCCTTTAGAAGTGGCACTTTTGGCGCTTTGCTAGGCTCTGATTGCTCTAGTACGGTGGCAATATTTTTGGGTTGATTGTCCAATGGGGAGCCTATGGAGCCTCGTTCTGAGAAATAATGCTTCAGACAATTTGATGGACATCGTGGTACATTACACCATTGGATTACATTGGGACTTTGAGGATTTTTTAAATTAATAAATTGGTGAACAAAAGGAGTGTGGGGGAGTCTTTATTCAAATAACTATTTTCTCTGTGTGCATGTTTTTTTTTTACTTTACATTTACCAAGTTAGTAATAGGGGTGTCTGATGGAGAAACATCTATTACTAACAAATGGGCTTGATGCCAGCTGTCAATTCACAGCTGGCATCAACTCCAAAAATATTAGCCTGATTACCACCATACCAGGGTAATTGGGAAGAGCCTGGCAAAGTGCCAGAATTGGAGCATCTGGGTGGCTGTAGGCTGCTATTTTTAGGCTGGGAAAGGCAAAATAACCATGGGCCTTCCCTGAATATAGTAGCCCCCAGTTGTCTGCTTTACCTTGGCTGGTTATTAAAAATAGGAGGAACCTCATGCCGTTTTTAAAAAGTTATATATTTCTAAATAAATAATTTTAAAAATTAGCATGGGGTTCCCTTTATTTGTGGTAACCACACAACGTAAACCAGACAGCTGAGGGCTGCATCCTATAACTGTCAGCTTTAGCTTAGCTTGTTATCAAAAATAAGAGGGACCTCGCCTTTTTTTTTCTGTTTATCCTTATCAACATTTGTTTGCAGTATAATTGTCCTGTTCTTACCCCTATTTCGCTTCCTTTTGCAGCCCATTTGCCCTTACTACGATAATTTTAAAGTCACTTTACAGCATCAAAGTTCGGGTCCCTATTATTTGATATGGAGTTTTGGGTCAAGTCCGGATACCAAACGGAAGTTTTAACTAAAGTTCGGTCGAAACTGGCGAACCCAAACATTCATGGCTCTGCTCATCCCTAATTATAATCATTATAAGTGATACATATCGAAAGTCTGTAATTCTACTGTAATATGAAGACATCAGTAACATTCACGGTAAACTGCAAAATGATGATAATTATAGTCAAAAAAATCTGTATAAATTTCTCAAGCCTCAAAAAAATCACGGTCGCCTTCAATTTTTTTTTCCAACAAGGCAAGCCCTTTTATACGGACTGTCCTGGAATTACTGGATGGTTGGCAATCCAGGTGAGAGCCTAGCTGTTAGTAGAATATTAACTTTATTTCTACCAGCAATGTCAGGCTTTTAGTCATGGGGGTGGGCCCCGTTACTGAATTACAGCGGATTCTATACTGATGCAATACTGAGATGGCTGTCGGTCAGTGCCGAGGGTGTAGCTACAGCCGCTCACTATGCACTGGTGACTGAAATGGTGACTGAACCTATGCCAGTGCCACTCCTATGACTGAAAGTTCGAGTTTGCTGGGAGGAATAAAGTTAATTTCCTTCTGGCAGTGCGGCTTTCAGTGCGGTGGCTGCACAGTGTCAAAATGCCATTAACCTGCAGATTAACCCCATTTTTGCAGGTTATTAGCGTTTTTTAAAATGAGAGGTTCCTTTTATTAGCAGCAGTCAAGTTAAGAAAAATGATGATGAGCCGTGACTCTGAAGCAGAGCACAACACTACCATGAGCAGAAGGACAATACTACTGTACAGTTGGGGCCAAAAGTTTTGATACTGACATAAATATAGTTTTTCACAAAGCCTGCAGCTACAGTGTTGTTGGATCTCTTTGGGTGCATTCAAAAATCCTTGTGAAAGTCTGTGTGCTTCTTGAGGTTTATCAGACAACACACAGGCACTATAAGTATGTCCTATTCCTATCCGCAACACTGGATCAGAAGAAGACATCCTCGGAGTTTCACAAATATCACTCTCAGATCTGTCATTTTCATGGATGCGTGAATAGATCTGTGACACTTAAGGGTGCTTTACACACTGCGACATCGCTAGCGATTGCTAGCAATGTCGCGAGCGATAGCACCTGCCCCCGTCGTTCGTGCGACATGTGGTGATCTCTGCCGTAGCGAACAATATCGCTATGGCAGCGTTACACGCACATACCTGTTCTGCGACGTCGCTGTGCCCGCCGAACAATCCCTTCTTCAAGGGGGAGGTGCGTTCGGCGTCACAGCGATGTCACAGCAGCGTCACAAAACAGCCGCCCAATAGAAGTGGAGGGGAGGAGATGAGCAGCCGGAACATGCCGCCCACCTCCTTCCTTCCTCCTTTCCGGTGGACACAGGTAGGATGATGTTCGTTGTTCCTGTGGTGTCAAACACAGCGATGTGTGGTGCCGCAGGAACGACAAACAACCTGCGGAATGAAACAGCAACGACATTATAATTAGGAGCGATGAGTCAACGATCAACGATTTTTGCCGTTTTTGCGAGCGTTGATCATCGCTCCTAACTGTCACATGCTACAATGTCACTAACGACGCTGGATGTGCGTCACAAACACAGTGACCCCAACGATATATCGTTAGCGATGTCGCAGCGTGTAAAGCACCCTTAAGGGTCTGAATGTTTTCCAGTATAAAAATATAAAATAAAATATGGACAGCACTCAGATATTTCACACAGATGTGTGAGTGTACCCAAAGTCAAACGTTTCTACACTTACTGAAGTACAATTATAACCCTTTCATATATTTTTAAAAGAAAAAAAATCAAGTTTATGCAAAGATTCAGTATTTACTGTGTTGATTCTTTCAAGAATTCTGCAATTTGCCCTGGGCAGTTTATGGGCAAAATCTTGATTGATGACAGTCCATGCTTGCCTATTCAGTGAATAGAGTTTATCACAATTTCTGTGTTTTTGGTGGCCACTCACTTTGACGACAGATTCTCAATTGGATGGGATCTGGGTAGTTTCCTGGCTGTGGACCTAAAATTTTGATGTTTTGTGAATAGAGCCACTTAGGTATTACTTTTTCCTTGTGACTTGGAGCTCCATCATCCTGAAAGTATAATTGTTATCACCAAATTGCTCCTGGGTCTTTGGGAAAAGTTGATCTTACAGTAGAATGTAGATCCCATTTGTTATTCATGATCTTATGCAAAATTGTAAGTGAGCCCACTATAAACAGAAAAAAAATAATTTTATCCCAGTACTTGGCTATCTAATCCTTGTACTTCCCACAAAATGTAAGTCTGTTCTAGATGTTTTTCTTGATGAATAATGGCTTTTTGCTGACCTTCTTGACACCAGGCCAGCCTTTGAAAGCCTTCACTTCACTGTGTGCAGTTAAACTGACAAATTGCTGCTACCTTTTCTGAGCAAGCTCTGCATTGGTGTTGAACTGATCTCTTAGCTAAATTCTCTTTAGGAGACATTCCTGGCACTTGCTGGACTTTCTTGGGTGCCCTGAACCCTTCTTCCTTTAATCCTCTGTTCTTTCTTGGATTTTTGATCCAGTAAGCAGCTCCATCAATGACTGACAGATTTCTTTCTGTAAGTGTGCATACAAAGATGGCTGTCAGTCATGATAGGATTGTACTCTGGACCAAAAATCCTAGAAAAAGCAAATTATTAAATTAATAAAAAAGTTATACTGAATCTTTACTCACAAAACTATATATCAATTTAGTCATCTCCCTCTGCTCTATAACAGCATGCTTGCATATTAGAGGACTGATTCCCTTTACAGCAACCTGCCTGCTCTTATAATTCAATAAGCATGACAATGTGATATCAGGTTTTGTCCTTTAACAATTTCTCCTGATTAGTGATGAGTGAGCACTAAAATGCTCATGTGCTCAGCACTCGAATAGAGCAGGTTGGACTCAGATGATCTGAGTACCGAGTGTAATGGAAGTCAATTGGAAACTCAAGTATTTTTCCAGAAGAAACTAACATGAGGACTGGGAGGCAGGAAAATTGCTGGAATGGACTGAAACAGCACTCAAATGGAATGGAAACATGAGGAAGATGACTGGACACATCTGACTCCCAGGTTACTGCTGGGAACAATGTTGTCAGAATTTTATTCTACTACATTAGATATGGGTTTATTAATTCAGATCTTCATGGCTTTTTTTAATAAATTGGAGAACCAGGGTAAAAGTCAGGGTTGTTTTTTAAACTAAAATATTTTTGGTGTGTGTTTTATTATCTTTATATTTACTGGGTTAATAATGGGAGTATCCGATAGACGCCTCTCCATTATTAACACCAGGGCTTGATGCCAACTGACACTACAAAGCTGACATCAACCCCAACAACCATTACTTTGATTGCCAACGCACCAGAACAATCAGGAAGATTCTGGGGCAGCAGCGGGCTGGTATTTTTAGGCTGGGAAGGGCCAAATAATCATAGACCTTTGCAGCCTGATAATACCAGCTCGCAGCTGTCTGCTTTACCTTGGCTGGTTATCAAAAATAGGGATGGACCCCATATCTTTAATTCATTCATTCATTAATTTTCTACGTTAAACAATGCTAAACACCCTTTAATGCCACATGAAAGACACTAAAGGGCAGAAGTGTATAATATGTAGAGTGTGGGTTACCTTGTTCAACTTCCTGTTTCTTCTGCTTTTTGTCATTTGACGAACTTTGATGATACCTCAAATGTTTGTGTAGATGCATTTTTAGTTGTGTTTATGCTGCAGAAAACTCAGTTACAATGCATGTATTTTTGTAAACTGCTGATTAACTGCAACTAATGCAAGTCTAAGGGGAAACTTCACACAGAAGATTTAGTATCTCAAGAGAAATTGACAGCTGTGAAAAATGCGGGGCAGGAACGCAAGCATGGCTATCGAGCACCTAAAATACCTGTTCAAGTAATGAATGTACACGAGCCCTCTGGTCCTCAATCGAGTATCGAGCAGTGGCGAGCACGCTCACTCATCACTATTCCAGTGCTAATGAGAAGATCACTGAAATGATGTAAATAAATTTATGGCAATGCTGAAATTCAGTGGAAATGGGGTTTTTGTCATTAAGTACCGTATTTTTCGCTTTATAAGACGCACTTTTGTTCCCCCAAATTTTGGGGGAAAGTAGGGGGTGCGTCTTATAAGCCGAATATACGGGGGGGGGGTATATATGTATATATATATATATATATATATATATATATATATATATATATATATATATATATATATGTACACTGCAGGGTCCAGGGGAGGTGGGGGCGCTGTGCTGGGGGCAGGTGAACGCTGCAGTGGCAGCGTTTGATCTCCTGCTCCCGCTCATATAATGTGCACAACCGCTGTCCATCTCCGGTGGTGCTGAAATAGCATGCAGTGACTGGCTGGGGGAGCGGTGCATATTATATGTCTCTGCGCCTCCCTGTGATTGCACATGCCCCTCCTGTGTTAGATTTGGCCCCCAGGCTGCTGCTCATCCTAAAATAAAAAAGCTTTACTTACCCACTCCAACGTTTCTCCCCGTGTCCCTGCTTCCACTGTGATCAGGCAAGCAGAGATCTCAGTCTGCTGTGCCGATCACATGATCGCACTGAGAACCAGGAAGTAAGGAAGAGAAGCACGGAGGGAGACAGGAGGGAGATCAGCGCTGGAGGAGATAAGGAAAGAGGGTTTTATTTTACTATGGGCAGCAGCCTGGGGGCGATATCTAACACAGGGGGACTTGTGCGATCTATAGGGGCCATGGGCAGCACTATGGGGGCGATATCTAACACAGGGGGACTTGTGCGATCTATATAGGGGCCATGGGCAGCACCATGGGGGTGATATCTAACAGGGGGACTTGTGCAATCTATAGGGGCCACGGGCAGCAGCATGGGGGCGCTATCTAACACAGGGGAACGTGTGCAATCCATAGGGGACCATAGGCAGCACAGGGGAATGTATGCAATCCATAGGGGGCCATAAGCAGCACAGGGGGAACATGTGCAATCCATAGGGGGCCATAAGCAGCACAGGGGAACATGTGCAATCCATAGGGGACCATAGGCAGCACAGGGGAACATGTGCAATCCATAGGGGACCATAGGCAGCACAGGGGAACATGTGCAATCCATAGGGGGCCATAGGCAGCACAGGGGAACATGTGCAATCCATAGGGGGCCATAGGCAGCACAGGGGAACATGTGCAATCCATAGGGGGCCATAGGCAGCACAGGGGAACATGTGCAATCCATAGGGGGCCATAGGCAGCACAGGGGAACATGTGCAATCCATAGGGGGCCATAGGCAGCACAGGGGAACATGTGCAATCCATAGGGGGCCATAGGCAGCACAGGGGAACATGTGCAATCCATAGGGGACCATAGGCAGCACAGGGGAATGTATGCAATCCATAGGGGCCATATGCAGCACAGGGGAATGTATGCAATCCATAGGGGGTCATAGGCAGCACAGGGAAATGTGTGCCATCACAAGGGGGTTATATTCAATATAAGGGGGCCATATCCAGATTAAGGGGGCTAATTTTAAGATGGGGGCTATGACGGACATATACCCTATATGATTTGTTAGAGGGACACTGGCATTATAAGATGGACCCCATTTAAAATTAAAAAAAAAATTATTTTTTCCTTCACCAAATTTGGGGGTGCGTCTTATAAAGCGAAAAATACGGTAAATTTTTATGGCAAGAAATGACTTCAACATTTTTTTGCAATTTGTCTGACCACTATAACAATCTAGAGTTCATGCAAATAGCCACTATAAAGCTGAAGCAAAAAAACATAATTGTGGCTACAACGTTTCATTGGAATCTTTAGCATCACCTATTTCCTTACAGTTTTTGGGTATGTTTCACTATAGGAGCTTAGTACATAGTTCTCCTGTATGAACATGTATTCAGAAATCAACACAGTAGGAAAATGCTAAACTCCATTTACATGCAACAATGTTATAAATGAAACATAACCAAGCCCTTGTAATAACCCAGTGTAAATGGACGAAAAAATGATTGCTTAGTAATAATAATGATGAAAATCAACTTTCCATCCAAAAGTTTTGATGTTGGAATTGAAATGTTGCATGGGGAAACAATTACCGTAATCTGTGGTTCATGGAAAATAATCTGGACCTGCCAGTTTAATATGCTGTTCTACAGTAGCATATTAGGGCACCCCTTGTCAAAATTACTGTTAGTGAACAGTTAAGCAAGTTGATGATGTACTGATTCTGTAAAAGGTATAAAGTTAAAAATGACACATTTCCTTTGTATTTCAGGCAAAAAAAAACCAAAACATTTTCATCTTTTACATTTTAAAAATTACAAAAAGGAAAATGGGACAATGCAAAAGTTTAGGCACCTTTGGAGATTTGCATGCTCAGTTAACTTTGACCAAGGTATCAGGTACTAATTAGCCTGTTAAGGTTATAGCTTGTTCCCGATCATCATTTCACAGCTTTATAAAAACCCAGTCTCTTTTAACCTTGTGCCAGAATACAGCAGCCATGGGTTCTTCTAAGCAGCTGGCTAGCACTCTGAAAATGGTGGAGGCCCACAAAGCAAGAGAAGGCTATAAGATAATAAAGCGTTTTTCAATTTGCCCTTTCTTCAGTTTGAAAAGAATTTATGAAATGGCAGTTAACAGGCACATTGGAGGTCAAGATAAGGTCTGGAAGAGCAAGCAAAATTTCTGTGAGAGCTACTGTAAGGATTGCTAGAGAGTCAAATCAGAACCCCAACTTTACTGCAAAAGACCTTCAGGAAAATTTAGCAGTTGTGCTCATTATTCTACTGTTCAGAGACACCTGTACAAATATGACCTTCATGGAAGAGTCATCAGAAGAAAACCTCTCCTACATCCTCACTATAAAATTCAGCATCGGAGGTATGAAAAAGAACCTCTAAACAAGCCTGATGCATTTTGGAAACAAGTCATGTAGACCGATGAGGTTAAAATAGAACTCTTTGGCTATAATAGTCAAATGTATGTTTGAAAAAAAAGGCACAGAATTTCAGGACAAGAATATCTCGTCAATCATTACGCATGGGGTGGATCAATCATGCAAACTTTTGTGTTGGCCATTTTTCATTTTTTGTTATTTTAAAAATGTAAAAGATGAAAATATATATTTTTTTGCCCAAAATACACAGGAAATGTGTCATCTTTAGCTTTACACCTTTAGAGATCATATTATCTTCAACTTGCTTAATTATTCACAATAACAGTAATTTTGACCAGAGGTGCCCAAACTTTCAAATGCCACTGTATGTGAAGGCTGACTATTACAGCTGCAAATGTATACTCCCAGGAGCCAAAATGTAATTTTTTACAAAACTGAGTGCAGAAAAAAAGACTACATTATAGTTGGGAGTCTGTCGGTCTCTCCAGCACTTCAAATAGGCACTGCCATTTTAACAACATTTACATAAGTCAATAGTGTAAGTGAACTTAAGAAACTTTGTATATTTTATTTTATCAGATAATACTGCTTCTTTCTCCACTTATGAGCCACTCTCCCCTCTTATTTTTCCTCTTGAAGTCATCTTAAACTCTGAAAAAAACAGGTCAGGTTAACTTTGGTCAAGGCAAGACTGAGCACCAGCACAGTTGGGTATCATGTTACACCTCAGACTAAATTCTATGGATAGAGTAGGGGAGGGAGCAGGATGGGAAAAAAGCAGAAGACAAGACAAGGCAGATCATGCTGAAGATAGTGAATGCTGTAGTTTATCCCAGAGCTGTATTCACAGCCGCACAGCTCAGTGCTGTTGTGTAAGTTCTTCCAGAAGCCGCTTCTGAACTTGTGCTATACAGAAAAAGAAGCAAGAATCACTCCATTTCGGTATATGGTGGATGTCAAGCAGCCAGACTACACCCACTAGTACAGAGTGAGCTGAAAAGTCACAATAGTGACCGCAGAAGGAAAATCTGTTGATGCATACAATCTACAGATACAGCCTTTCTTTACAGGACTAATATCATGAAACAGAAAGATATCACAATACAGAAAAAAGAAACTCAACACCTAAACATAAAAAAAATTGTTTAAAAGAACAGAGAGTCCTCAGTGGTTGATACCTTTTAATGGCTAACTGAAAAGATGGTAATAATTGCAAGCTTTCGAGACTACTCAGGTCTCTTCATCAGGCATGGTATAACACAAGATCTGAAGAGTCACGTATTTATACACAACAGGACTTAGAATAGTGCAGTAAAAAAAAAAAACCATCTTTTCAGTTAGCCATTAAAAGGTATCAACCACTGAGGACTCTCTGTTCTTTTAAACAATTTTTTTTATCTCTACTGGCTAACACGGTACAAAGATATATTTTACTTGCACCTAAACATACAAACTTAATGGCTTTTGTTGTGTTAATGTAAACTTTCTGAATCGTGGTATCGTATGTGTTAGTTTAAGAAAGGGTACAGCTGTACAAGCCATATAATGGCCAGAAATGGTGTTATACACAGTAGCCTATTCTGAAGGATTACGTAAAATGACAGGTACACTTTCAATATAAATAGACAATAAGAGGTTTGTAAACCTTGGATTGAGTAAATGTTATCCTTCAGGCAGATCTCACCAGCGACCAGTGACCAGCCCCCAGCCAGCAGCGACGCGTGGAAGCAACGCTGCACTTGGTAACTAAAGGTAAATATCGGGTAACCAAGGGCTTGGGTACCCGATATTTACGTTGGTTAACAGCACACACCTCTTAGCGCTGGCTTCCTGCACTCCTAGCTACAGTATACATCGGGTTAATAAGCAAACATTTGCTTATTTACCTGATGTGTAACTCGGGCTACGTGTGCAGGGAGCGGGGAGCCAGCACTGGCAGCGTGAGAGCGACAGACGCTGGTAACGAAGGTAAATATCGGATAACCAAGGAAAGGGCTTCCCTTGGTTACCCGATATTTACGTTGGTTACAGCTTACCGCAGGCTACCAGGCGCCGGCTCCCTGCTCCCTGCACATTCAGGATTGTTGCTCTCTCGCTGTCACACACAGTGATGTGTGCTTCACAGCGGGAGAGTAACGTAAAAAAAAATGAACCAGAGCTGTGTGTAACGAGCAGCGATCTCACAGCAGGGGCCAGATCGCTGCTCAGTGTCACACACAGCGAGATCGCTAATGAGGTCACAAAAACCGTGACTCAGCAGCGATCTCGATAGCGATCTCGCTATGTGTGAAGCACCCCTTAGATTTAAAGGGGACCTGTCAAGTGTAAAAAGCCTATTAACCTACAGATATGGGGTTAATCTGCAGGTTAATAGTGTTTGAATCCCGCCCGGTGCCTGCACATTGAACCCTGCTGATGGGATGAAAAGAACTTTAATCCTCCTGGCAGCAATTGGTTTTCAGTCATGTGGGCGGCACAGATGCAGGTTCAGTCCCACACACTGACTGACAGCCGCTTAGCATTAGATCTTGCTGTCAGTCACTGTGAGTGTAACAGGGTGAAAGACATACATATAGTGGAGTATATCTGTGCTAGGATTTCAATGGCCACCAGGTGTCAGTTTGGAGCATGACTGTGAACAGTTGATTTTTAAAATAGTGTGGCAGTTGGGCGAAAAAAGTGACGTGCGTGCGCTGAAGCTGTTAAGGAGAGGAGAGTGTGATCCTGTGGGCTCGGTTGCTTTCTTTTGAGAAAATGGAATGACTGCTGATCTGTCTCCACAGTAGGATTTTATTGCTCCGTCATAAAGGAGATGCTGAACTAAGGAATTAAGTTTTTAACTCATGGTTTAAATAGAGAATAAGCAGAGCGAATATTGCGAGGAGAAAGAGAACCGCCATCTTGGGATAACAGACTGGCCTCCAAACAGAGATCCGCCATTTTGGGATAAGAGACTGGCCTCCTGCGAATTAACCCTGAGTGCTGTGTCTGTGTGGCAAAAGACATCGAAAGAAGTCTGTGAGTTATAACTATTGAGAGACCGCTCAATGTGTGTTAAAAGTTAAATAGGGACAGTTATTTAGAGCAAAGACTTCTTATAAATAAAGACTACTATTAAAGAGTTGTTTACAGAGAGAGGACTGTGCTAAATGAAGACGTTTTGCATTAATCCAGAAGGTATATAAAGTGAAACTGTGTTTTACTCACGGCAGAGGACTAAAATGATTTACTTTCTGATTCCTCCCACTGCCCGGAGGCAGCGAAAGATAAAGGGATCACCTAAAAGTATGAAATATATATATATATTAGTGTTAAATGTTTTCTGCAGAGGGACTTAAGGGGGGAATTGGCCGGGTACCCTATGTAGGTTGTGAATATAAGGGGGGTGGCGGGTGTAAGATTGTACTCTTGGAGAGACCACGTACCGCAATCCGTAGTAGCACATCCCGGGTAAACCCCATTAATATTTAAGGGAGGGAGTAGATAGCTGGAGAATATAGTCCTCACCCTCTCTACGGGCCGGTACTTGACGTTCTCTGAGCTGCATAGATTGTAAATTGTATTGTTCAGGCTATTGTGGCCTATAAACTGTAAGGAGTTGCGATTGTTCATCTTAATTGAAACACATAAAGCAAAACTGTTATTTATCATCATTGTGTCTCTGAGTCCTCCATAGCACCACCGTATCTATCTACCTACAACACTGACATTCGGGTGTTACATGGGGACTAGTTACAGCTGCACTGTAGATTCACAGACTGATGAGCAAACCCATGCCAACACCTCCCCGTGACAGAAACTGAACACTGACATGAAGTTCTTTTCTTCCTGTCAGCGGGGTTCAGTGTGCAGGCACTGGGCAGGTTCTGAGTGCTATTAACCTGCAGATTAACCTCATATCTGCAGGATAAAAGTGTTTTTACATGTGGCAGCTTCCCTTTAAGGTGGTTTCTGGAATCACAATATTGATCACAAATTCTTAAGATAGGCCATCAATATCAGATCGGTGGGGATTCAACTCTCAATACCCCTGCCGATCAGCTAAATAAAGGGGTTATGGGTCTTGAGTGATAATTAATCGGCTGTAGGGTTGAGATGTGGACCTCCACTAATCTAATATTGATTGCTTAAGAATAGGTCATTAAAATTATGATCCTGTCAAACCCCATTAATGCTTCTTTAAGAAAGTAGTTTTTTATTAACTATGAGTTGAATATGTATAATATGTAAATACTGAAGTGTAGAGTATATAGAGTATGTGAGTATTTTACAAGATGAGTACACTCGAGTACTATGGGTATGAAAAAGACGACATAGTGTTCCTGCAAGACAATGGCCCGAAGCATAGCGAGATTGGCAAAGAAATGGTTCAATGACAATGAAGTAGAGGTGCTGGCTTGTCTCCACAGTCTCCAAACCTCAACCCAATTAAAGACTTGTGAGTAGAATTGAAGAACAAGCTGTATATGTGGCGCCCCTGAGGCTCTGGTCACCACAGCGTACTGCAACTGAGTTAAGGAACAGTATCTATCTGGGTAAGTGATAGATGGTTTCCCGGTGCTCACACCAGACACGTTTCACATGCAGTTATGTGCCTGCCCAACAGGGGGGTTGGACTGGGGTGGACAGGGAAAGTTAGCCATCCAGTAGCATGGGACTTCCTGGTTACCAGGAAAACCACTGGGGGGCGGGTGCGGCATGGGGTATAAGAGGAGGTAGCCATGACACAGAGAGCTTTCAGGAGGGACGTCCCATGAGACCAAACTGGGTGCAGGAGAGCACCAGTGCTGGTGGGACGACACACAGCTTATCTTTATGTTGTGGAGCCTGGGGCTTGTGAGCTGGAGCTCAGCTCAGGTTCCTTCTGCTGATCGCTGGACAGCAAGGACAAACAGGACATTTACACTGACACCGGTAACCACCTGGATCTTGTACCGGATAACCAGAGACTTACCAGCAGTGAAACAGTACGCTCTTGGGCAATCTCCTAACCAGTGAGTAAAACACCTGAACTAGATCTCTTGCCTCGTTCCCATTATTTACCGGCGACACCGTCCCGCGCTCCTGTGGCTACAACCACTATCATCCTCCCCTGAGGTCTAGCTCTACTTGCGTAGAGCCATCACACCAAAGCTGCCCAATAACATCAGCCCCGGTAGTGAGAGACTTTGCAGCGGCAGCTTTCCCTATATAGACGCATACCTCAAGTGGCGTCACAAAAAAAAACTTTTATTTTTATTATTTCTCCCTTGTACAAAAAAACCCTTTTAAGTGACCCCCAGGGTCACAGAACTGGGCAACAGCCACCCAGTGAACTGTCCCAGTAAATACACTGCCTGGGACCGAGTACCACAATGCCCTGGGCCGAGTCATGTACATACCCAACTGAGGCGACCAGTATGAACCAACATTGGGAATGTATGGGAGAGACCTGGGATCAGATTTCAGTAGAGTCTCGCTTTTCTGAAGAATTCAGGCAGTGTTCAGAGCCAAGGTGAGTTGAGTGAAAATGTGGGGGAATTACAGCTGTTCAGAGACCAAAAGTTGGAGCAATGACATAACTCGAAGTAAACCCTAGGTATTACCCCTAGATAAGCAGTTGGTGAGCTGACTGAGGAGAGTGTCCTGTGTTGGCCTGGACAATGTGAAACTTTCATCTGTGGGAAGCTACAATGGGACAAGAGCAAGGTGTTCATGTTAGTTTAAGCAAGTTAGAGAAGTAAACCTTCCTGTGAACTGTGAAGGCTTTCTCAGCAGTGTCCAATGTTATCAACAATAAGATCTCTGACCTGTTACCACATGGTGGTCTGAGATTTGACAACCTACTGTCTACACTATCACTGCTGAGGGTGCTTTACCTCAATCCAGTAGTATGCAGTGACTCTGTACTCACAACGATGTCTGATACTGCACAGAGTGGCTAATAAAATCCAACAACTACAGCATGCTAAGGCTGGAGTCACACTACATGTGACTCGCACGAGGATCGTATCACCCGGACTGGCCGCCGGCTCTCCTAAACTGGGCATGTCAGCTTCATGTATTTCTATGCAGCTGCATGCTCCTGTCAGGAGATCAGCCGGCCATTCCTGGTGATGTGATGTGATCCGATTCTTGCTCGTGTCACAAGCAAGTGTGACTATGGGGAGATAAGGTATGCACACCAGTGACTATGTAAGGGGAATACATGGAATAGCAGAAACTGCTGTGTGAATACTGACATGAAAAATTCAATAGCTATATGTAAGAATGAAATGTGAAAAATGGAATCTGCATTACTGCCATGAATATATGAATAAAGAGAAATTTAGCTACTGAATTAATCAATGCAATAGAGCCCCAACACTACGCCAAAGTATTTCTCTACGTTGGGGTCCCTAGCTTGTGTGTGTCCTCTCATGCAGTTAAAAAACTTACCGTGTATGGGAAGCTGAGACCCAGGCTATATATACGATGTGGATTGGCAATAGGTGTGTATGGGGAGGGTTCCCAAACGAAAAACTACTAACAAATACGAAATAACGTTTGTTTTTTTAGGTTTTTGCACCCAGTTCAGACATAGAATGGAGTTCCAAACGTTATTTCGTATTTATTTACAAGCAAGTGTGAATCAAGCCAAAGAGTATATTCTGCCTGACGATTTAAATTGAGTCTGTCAAAACTAAATGACTGTTCAAACTGTTCTTTGCATGGCCATACAGTTTAGTGCACCTTCCAAACTACTGTTTTCCATCAAGCTCTGCCTTTCTCTACCTCCTGTAAAACCAGAGCTGTTAATCAAGGAAGACACGCAGAGATTGATGGAAAATTAGGTGGTGAGAAGGTGCACTGAACTAGCCACACCATGGTGCACAAAGTGCTTGTGCTTGATTTGAACAGTCATTTTCCGCTGACAGTTTGCATTTAAAGAAGCCCTAGAGGACAAGTGAAACAGTCTATTTTTGACAATGTCACAATTTTAGGCTACACTAATGTGGGGCAGAATCCTTAGGACCAAGATGAGCTGAAGGGTTTTATTTACACAACGTGTTTCAAACCTGGGTTAGCGTCTCTTTCAGGTGAAAAAAAACAATTGCAAGAAAGTTACAATTCTCACTTCAGTAAGGAAAGCAGAAAAAAACAAAGAAATATCTCAATACAAAAGGATTACTTGAAAAGATGCTACATTACTCAAACATTTTGTGTTGAATTCGGCACAAATAATGGCAATATAACCTCCAGCAAAACAGTCTTCAAAAAGGCCACTTATAATAAACGATCCCTAATGTCAATTTTGCTGTTGGACGCATTTAATAACCATTTCCTCAAGAATTAAAAGGCATGTGCTCATTGCATCTCAATTTGTAAAACTGGAGAGAAAAGTAAAGTTAACATTAATGAATACGAAATGCCACACATGATAAATCCTCCCCAAGGAGTACTGTTATCTCTACATTCTGCTACTATTCTTTACAGATTCTCGTATACGTTCCCGGGCATTGTAAAGGTACTTCGCATTATATTTATCACACAGCTACAAAACGATACTGTCTAGCCTGCAGGAACAATATTATGGTCACTGTGCAGCTCAAGTCATTATAGCCTAATAAGTGGCCAGGAAGTATTATAGCTTATAGAATGGAAAATCATTTTTTTACCAGTACAATTAAATCTAAATTGACAGATATATTTTTTTCCCCAGGTCCCAATTTCCCCCTGTAGCAAAGGGTGATGATTTTTACATTATATTGCATTACATCATCTATTAATTTATACGTGCGGTGCTCATGCAGTGGGTGTATATTGCACTGACAGCCATCAGAGATTGTTGTTGGTAATCAGCCCTCACAGAACACAGAAGAGGAAGAGTTAATTAGTGTTCACCTTATGCCCTATTGTACTGTAGTCAATAAAGGAGGATTCATCTTAGGAAATGCTAGAGGGTTTAGAAGTAAAAGCCATGTCCCAGGCGAGAAGAATAACATCCATGGTGGACCGTTGTCCATAGTTCCCACCACTTCCACAATGCAGCTTAATTTTTCCCAGCACAACTTACGCTGCTATTGTTGTACACAGAAATTCAATTACTCCACAGAAAGTCCCAATATTCATAAACATTTCATTAGTAGTCATGTTGCAAAAACAGGAAGAGGAGAGTCTACAATTGATCATAAAAATAAGGAAAGGGGAAGTTATGTACCTACTCATGGCCCTGGCGACAAGACAGTAACTCATCCGATGGCTAAACACATACACACAGTATGAAATCACACTACACAAGCCACTACAGCACACAAAGCTCAAAGTTCAGGAATCAAGACAAGCCGGAGAAAGGCGGAGGTGCAAGAATAGCAAAGTGAAAATGGAACTCCGAAACCTGGAAAGTGCTAAGAAAATCCTGGAGTAAACAGATCCAAGGTGACAGGAGGCTGTGGTGCGAAAAGAAATCCCTACATACGAATCATGGAGAAAGGAAATATGTTGAAAAGCAACAGAATAATACACAACAGTTCAGGTGGACACAATCTATATAAATATGGATGCTTATAAACAAGCGGCTATAAATAGAGCAAGGCAGGGACATGTAAGGAACCCAATCTCCCCGTCTGACAGCAGACTGCAGGCCTCTTAGCTCCGGTAACCCACATAGAAATAAACAGCACGCAATAGAAATCACAGCAGGAATTAATTCTGTCTTCCCATTGACAGTGACTTGAGCGCTACCTCCCCTACCTTTCAGCGATGATGCTGCTGCTGCTGCTGCGTTAAACGATTTAGTGCTTTTTGACTCCAGAGCGCAAAAAAAAAGGAAGCAATGACGCTGGGATGAATAGACGGTTAGGGCGAACGCAGCTGAACAGAAGCGTAAAAGCTCCTTTTTGCAGTCGCTCAGCAGGAAAAGAGAAGAGAAAAAAAAAGAACAGGAGAGAGGAAAAAAGGGAGGGGCTGGGAGGGGTGAGAGACAGCTACTCATTTAGACAGCCGGTCTAGCAGGCCTTCATAATGCTCAGGCACAAACACAGCTGTGGCTTAAGGCAGAAATTCTCCTTATCCCTGCCTGCTGGCAATAGCATTGTCCATGATATCGGGAGCCTTTCATTTTAGTTACTGCCATCCAACATCTGCACCGTAATCACATTATCAAACCTCTACAATATTGCAGATGTGAGTGGCTTCTGGGATTGCAGGGGTTAAAGTCAAAGGTGCTGTATATGCTAAAGAGCATTGTGAATTGTCGCATCTGTATTATTACACTACTGACATTACGCTGTACGGACAAGGTGATGTTTTATACAGTACCATTAAAGAGCGGACTGTTCCCTTATTATCCATGTATGAGATCTCCTGAATATCGTTAATGGTGGATAGGCCAAGATTATTAAATAATCGCCCATCACAATAGCTTTTATGGAAGAGTTATCAAGCCTACAATGCACAACAACCTATATAGTTATGCACAGATGTCAGTACGAAATATGGTTTATGAAGGTCCACATGTCTGCTGAGATATCCCACCAACTATCACATGGAGCCCCTTCTAGTTGAGCTTCGTGTCACACCACATTTAAGGCTTCATTCACACTTGCATATTTTGCTTAGTATTTTGCATCTGTATTAATAAGTCAAAAACAGTAGTAGGTCCAAAATACAGAAGAGGAGCAAATCGTTCCATTTTACTTTTCAATCTTTATGACACACTCCTGTGTTTGGCTTTCAAACGTAGATGCAAAATACTGACCGACATGTGAAAGTGTAAATCAGGCCAAAGACGTTTTTCATATGGCCTAAGGGGTACTTTGCATGTTGTGACATCACTACTGCGATATCGTCGGGGTCAAATCGAAAGTGACACACATCCGGCGCCGGTAACGACGTCGCAACATGTAAAGCCTAGATGCGCCGATAAAGGATCGCAAAAGCGTCAAAAATCGGTGATCTGTGTAGCGTCGGTCATTTTCATAATGTCACACCAATAGGAGATACAATGTTGTTCGTCGTTCCTGCGGCAGCACACATCGCTGTGTGTGAAGCTGCAGGAGCTACGAACATCTCCTTACCTGCGTCCACCGGCTATGCGGAAGGAAGGAGGTGGGCGGGATGTTTACGACTCGCTCATCTCCACCCCTCCGCTTCTATTGGCCGCCTGCCGTGTGACGTCGCTATGACGCCGCACGACCCGTCCCCTTAGGAAGGAGGCGGGTCGCTGGCCAGAGCGTCGTCGCAGGGCAGATAAGTGCGTGTGAAGCTACCGTGGCGATAATGTTCGCTACGGCAGCTATCACAGGATATCGCATGTGCGACGGGGGCGGGTACTATCGCGCTCGGCATCGCTAGCCGATGCTCTCGATGTCGCAGCATGCAAAGTACCCCTAAGGCCTGCAAAAAGATGTCAGAATCTATGGGGCCGAGAAATCACGGACAACACACGGATAATATCTGTGTATAGTCCGTGTGCTGTCTAGGACTAATATTGTAATGGATAGAAGAAGCTTTGTCATTGACTTATTCTCCATATGTGAATATCACTGATAAAACACAGAGGAGGAAAAACTGGCACACAGACCAGATACTGATGACACTTGTATCCAAAACTCTGATTGATGAACCTTAGACCGATTCGTTGTGTGACGTGTGAATGAGACCTAAATGCTGTAAGCCCTGCTTCACATATGTGTGTTTCATATTCCATACTTGAACCCCTAAGCATGAATTGGCCTGACCTAACCTGAATGTGACATCCTCACAAGCATACATGAGTTTGTTGAGTTTGAGTCAGGAGACCCGCAGCCATTCTTTGCATTGTGGTCCAAGTACGGATGTGTGAGACCGGCCCAAGTCTGATTCTGATTAACTGCATGAAGTCCAGAAGTCCAGGGTGTTGCTCAAGTAGATGGTAGGTTCATACCAAAAATCGTTCAGTGTCATCCACAAAAGGGAGGGATTTTTTTTCTCTCTTGTCATCCATGTGAAGTCTGTATACAATTCGTTCTTCTACAGTAGCAGTAATTAATCATTTACAGGACCATTTACAGTTACCTTTGTTACAGAATTGTAATATATCCATAAAAATCAGAAGCTATACTGCAGCATCTGATTTTTCTCTGCACACCCATAGACTTGAATGGCTGAGTACTATCTGAAGAAATTAATCCACGTTATCTTTTACATGTAGATTTGCTCTGTGAAAAATATGTTCAACTGAACAGCCCACTAATGTTGAATAGTATTAGCCCTACAGCTCTCCGTGGACTATCCGTATTTTTATGGAGAGTACTCAGACCAAAAATTATTTTGTGTCAATGTAGCGCCCCTGAGACTTCATTTGCTACAGGGTATTGTATCTCACTTAAGGTGCATTACTCATCCCAGGTAAGGAAGAGGTTAACCCCTGGTGTTCATCACTTACACTACATACAACTTAGCAGCCAGCCACTGGAACTGGGCTAGAGGTGGTCACCATAACAACAGGACTTCCCCAGCACTAGTGAGTCATCAGGATAGGTGGGGGCAGCATGAGGGAAGTTAGAGAACACACAGACTTTTACCTCAGAATAGTCTGGGACACAGAAGAACACGGCTGCTGAGGAGAGTGCTTTAGAGCTTCCTCAGTTAGGGCTGGCCCGACTGGAAAAAGCAGGAGATGACTAGTGGAGTTAGTGAGACACAGAAGCAACATGGTAGCTGGAGGTAGAGTTCAATAGCTCCCTCAGCATCAGCGCACTTCAAGGTGCAGAGCCCTAGGGTGGTGTACACTTCACGTTGCGCCATCAGAATTTTTCAGGAAGGGGGAATTCATGTCCCATTACCCACCACAGAGGTCCCAGGGCACAGCAGCATATAGAGTCAGGACGGGCCCGTATGTGATGCGCGCTGCCTGCGAATAGGACAGGAACTAAACCCATGGGGATCCACACTACAGAGAGCAAGGAAGGAAGGTTTCACACTCCACAACTCCGGTGGTGGCCTCTGAACTACCCGGGATTGGCTGGGACCCATCACGGCGGAAACCGGTACTCCGAGGGTGACGGCTAAAAAGTAAGTAAAAGACCTTGAACAGCATTCACTGTGTCAGCCCATCATTGCTGGTGCCCCGTGCTCCGGAGCCAACGGTCACTACCACCACCATCATCCTCCCTGGGGCCTAGGTCTACCTGTGGGGAGCCGAACCATCTGAGCTGCGACACCACCTGCCCCAGTGGACAGCACCTGCAGCGGCGGCTAATCCCTGGCCACACACCACAGGTGGCATCACGAGACAACTACTCCCAACATTCTCAACCCCTTCAGCCTCATCTTCCCCACCGTCTATCCCTTCCATCCTTCCTTTCGTGGACACCTCAGGGTCACGAAATCGGGCAGGGCCATCCGTGACATCCCCCTACCCTCACCGGCTCGGTGATGAGTATTCCCCAAGCCCCCGCGCGGTGCTCCATCAACCTACTCTATCCCAGCACAACGTAGGGACCAAATCACTAAACGTTTCTTGATATGCTTGTCTATTGGCAACAAAAACCATGATGTGATTTCTGTCTACATGGTTTTTATATTATTTTATATTATTATTATATGTATATATATACTGTATATATATATATATATATATATATATATATATATATATATATATATATATAGTACATATATATATACACATAAATATACACATATATATACATATATATATATATATATATATATACACATACATATATATATATATATATATACATACACACACACATATATATATATATATATATATATAGATACATACACAGTATATTATATACATATATATATATATATATTTACACAAAAATATAAATGCAACATATTTGTTTTTGTTCCCATTTTTCATGAGATAAACTCAAGTATCTAAGACTTTTTCTATGTGCACAAAAGGCCTTTTTCTCTCAAATTTGTCTAAATCTGTGTTAATGAGCACTGATTCTTTGCAGAGATAATTCCTCCATCTCACAGGTGTGGCATATTAAGGTACTGATTAGACAGCATGATTATTGCACAGGTGTGCCTTAGGCTGGCCACAATAAAAGGCCACTCTAAAATGTGCAGTTTTATCATACATTTTGCATGATGACTTCAGGAGTGTCCAGCAGAGCTGCTGCCTTTGAATTGAATGTTCTCTACTATAAGCCATCTCCAAAGACATTTCATAGAATTTGTCAGCACATCCGACCGGCCTCACAACTGCAGACCACGTGTGATCACACCAGCTCAGGACTTCAACATCCAGCATCTTCACCTTCAAGATCATCTGAGACCACCACCTGGACAGCTGCTGCAACAATCAAATGTAAGAGGGGTGTAGTGTTCGGCCCACCCCAGACATGCAGTGTAAAATGCATTGTATTGTTATATACTGTGTTATGGTGAACAGCCACAAGATGGCCAGGTCTTCCACTTCCCTGGTGCTGATGGGCAGGAAAGGGGAGTGGGGTGGCACATGGGAGTCTATATAAAGGGGTGACAGGTGGTAGACAGCAGGAGAGTTCCCCAGTGAAGTGGTATAGTGCCGTACCTGTAGGAGGTGCGAGGCAAAGTCCCCAGTAGGAGTAATTAGGACCTGCAGGGTCAGATCCCAGCACCCAGACACGTGGGGCCCTGGTGAGAGGTGGGCTGATTGAATGTAGTGCCCCTGAAGTCATCAGGGAGCTACAAGGCACTGCATCCCCACCGGGATGCAGGGCCTACCCCCTAGGGACCCAGAAGACTAAAACATTCCCCCATAGAATGGTACAAGGCTAGGGTTGGACCAATTGATGGCCGCCTAGAGGTGGAGCCAGTCCAGTCCACTAGTTGACCAGGTGGGAGAAGCAGACAGTGGACAATCAGGAAGACAGTAGTTAGTTGGAGTCTAGCAGTGAGAGTGGACATGAGCAGACATACTGACTAGGAGTGAACAGTAACCTGGTGCCCAGGAGGCTAGTTACTGGTGGAGTACGGTGAAGTACTCCCAGAACTATGCACCAACGGTCAGGCAGAAACTCCAGGTAGGTCTGATAACACCTGCACAGTGAGGGGACCATCAAGGACTTCACTGACCTTGAAGTCCGGGAATCAGTAGCAAAGGGAGAACCGAGGATAGGACCAGAGAATCCACCTCCACAGGGTTCACGCTACCGTCATACGGACTGTAGTGGAAGACCACCAGATGGGGACCCCCAGCTGCTCTACGCCACGGGCACCCACCAACCAGAGACAGGTGCAGGGGAAGAAGGCTCCAGATTACTAAACTGGTACTGGGACTAAGGGGTCCTGAAGTTGAAACCAGCCGGCCTTGGGTGACCAGTTACCACCAGAAAGTGAGTAAAAAAACCAGTTGCACTGAACCATTTGTGAGGACTACCGTCTTCCGACACCCCTCACACCACCTACCCTTTGGGGCCTGGCCCTGCTTGCGGAGAGCCTAATATCCAGGCTGCCATTAACACCAGCCCCAGTAGTGGACATTTTGCAGTGGCGGCTCCATCTACATAGCCGCAACACCGCAAGTGGCATCACATGTGAACATTATTCTAATCCCCTGTAAATATTCCCCTTTTCAAAAAGGACCCAGGGCATGAGACCGGGCAACGGCCACCAAAGTGACATTCCACAGTTTTACACCCCCCAGGACCGAGTACCCCATAACCCTGGGTGACACATGAACCATGTCCCAAGGCGGTGAAGTCTGGATGGCCTGGATGGTGGCTGCCCCCTGGTGCATACCTAATGACTCCCCTCTCCAGGCTGAACAACGTAGTCCCTGCTACGGCTGCCCCTGCACCCCGCCGGCCCTTCTTCAAGTTTATATAATCAAAGAATTTCTGCACAAACTGTCAGAAAATGTCTCAGGGAAACTTATCTGCATGCTCATTATCTTCATTGGGGTCTCCACCTGAATATATATATATATATATATGACAGAGGGATATGTCTGAAAAGCAACATAAAGGTAAAATGACATCTGTGGCAGGGCCAATACATCGAGTGAAAAATAACTAATCTGGTGGTAGGTTGACCAATAGGTCACAACTGTTGCCAGCGATGACCAAATGCGGAAGGAGTCCCAGGCCCCCCCTGAGCTTCCCTCAGCCCTAATGAGATACAGACAGACGCTGATATCTGCACATAAGGTATGAAGGAGTGTGCGCTCCGAAGAAGACTGCTAGTTTATTATCACATACAGGGTTTATCAATCTAATAGGAGCGTAGCTATGTCGTGTAAGGAGACACAAGCTTCATTTCCCAATGAAGCATAAATGAGTTTCGATTCTTGGCGTAAGCGTAACTTTCCATTTCTCAGTAAAAAACACAACTCTCTTTGTCTTAGGGGTACTTTGCACACTACGACATCGCAAGCCGATGCTGCGATGTCGAGCGCGTAGTCCCCGCCCCCGTCGCAGCACCGATATCTTGTGATTGCTGCCGTAGCGAACATTATCGCTATGGCAGCTTCACATGCACTTACCTGCCCTGCGACGTCGCTCTGGCCAGTGACCCGCCTCCTTCCTAAGGGGGCGGGTCGTGCGGCGTCACAGCGACGTCACACGGCAGCCGGCCAATAGAAGGGGAGGGGCAGAGATGAGCGGGACATAAACATCCCGTCCACCTTCTTCCTTCCTCATTGCAGCCGAGACGCAGGTAAGGTGATGTTCCTCGCTCCTACGGCTTCACACACAGCGATGTGTGCTACCGCAGGAACGAGGAACAACATCATGCCGTCGCTGCTGCAAAATTATGGAAATGTCGGATCCTACACCGATCATACGATAGCGACGCTTTTGCGCTCGTTAATCGTATGTAAAAGGATTCACATACTGCGATGTCGACAGCGACGCCGGATGTGCGTCACTTTCGATTTGAACCCACCGACATCGCACCTACAATGTCGCAACGTGTAAAGTACCCCTTAGACTAGGCGCAGGTCTTATCTCTGTCCTTGGGTCTTAGCGTCTAGAGTCCTTCAATCCGCTCTCAGCGTCATAGCGCAGCTGGGCTTGTTTGTTCATCTTACAAAACAACATGAATGTCCATCTATTCAATTTTAAGTTAACTCTTTCCTCACACTGGCATGTAATGAGGCACATGGAGGTACAGTGATGGGCTTCTACCAGTGCCCTATTATTATTATTATTATTTTTTATTATAGCGCCATTTATTCCATGGCGCTTTACAAGTGAAAGAGGGTATACGTACAACAATCATTAACAATACAAAACAGACTGGTATAGGAGGAGAGAGGACCCTGCCCGCGAGGGCTCACAGTCTACAGGGAATGGGTGATGGTACAATAGGTGAGGACAGGGGTGGTTGCGCAGTGGTCTACTGGACTGAGGGCTATTGTAGGTTGTAGGCTTGTTGGAAGAGGTGGTAAATGGTAAATGTTAGGGTAATTAGGGTAGGTTTTTAAAAGATATTTTTATTGAGTAGTCAAAGCCGCATCATGAAACCACAGACAATTTATTATATAGTTTTAATTGTGGTTTTTACAGGTGAAAGATGAGAAATTAATGTGTCCCACCTGTAAAAACTGTCTAAATGAAATCCAAACCACGAAACTGAGGCAATATGCAGTAAAACTACTTCTGGTTTTATGATGTGATTTTAGCAATGTGGTCTAAGGTCTTTTGAAACCTAAAAGTGCACTCATTTACTTACATTTTTTCAATCATAGCTCTAGGTGTTTTTTTGTCTCTTATATGATTACCGTATTCACTAAGTGCCTGGAATTTTTCACATATTAATGCTTGTCATTGAGCAGAGGCTTCTGTATGTTGGGCCATAAAGCAGGGTGTGGTTGAGGTTCTGCATGATGTGTACTACGTGCAGCACTTTTAATCTTATTGTGGCTTGTGCAATGTCATACAGAAGGTGTGGATTACTGGTGAAACCCTTCTAAGCTGTTTGTAAACTGGACAGTCAGAAGATGAGTTTCCCTGTAGCTCAGATGCGAGGTGGGCCTTGAGTTGTGTCTCTGTGGTGCCCCTGAGGCGTCAGGTGCCACAGGGTATTGCACCCGGCAACAGATGCAGTGCTAATCCTGGGATTCCTAGAAGACCAGTGCCGGTAAATAACATTCAAAAACATACATACATGTCCTCATTCCCAGACTGGGGTAACAGGTTAGAGACGGGTATGATGGATGGCCACCTATTGGTCGGGACTCATCCAATCCGCTAGTCAGAAACCCAGGAGGGGGAGGGGCTAGTCAGTACAGTGGACAGAAGACATACATCTTGACAGTGAGTGACAGTCAGTGAATAGACAGTGAGAGAGTCAGTCAGAAGTTGACGTGCAGACCAAAAGTGTGAAGTGGCTTGTGGGCTCAAGGCGTACGGTTGCCAGGGAGAGTACGGTGTGAGTACTCACTGGACCGAGCACCGGCGGGGTGCAGAACCCTAGTTCAGGAAGACGCTTTAAGCTCACCTGATGAATCTGCCCGGTGAGGGGATCATCAAGGTTCCTCACCAACGTTAGTGTCCGGGGCACAACAGCAAAGAGTGAGCCTGGGAACAGGGACAGAGGTCCGACTCAAGAGAGGTTCAAGCTGTCTGCCATACGGGCTAGGACTGTGGCAACAGGAGGGGACCCCAGAACGCTTCAGGCTATGGGAACTCACCAACTAGAGACGGGTAGTTAAGCTCACCAAGTCACTAAACCAGCACTGGAACTAAGGTAATACCGAATTACCGGAGGCCCAGATTGGTAGAGACCAGCACCAACTGTGTTACAGCTGCTCCAAACCAGTGAGTAAACAACCAGTTAAACCACAGCCCCTGTGTTGTCTGAATTCTTCATACACCTCTGCATCACCATACTACAACCACCATCATCTTCCCCTGGGGCCTAGCTTTACTTGCGGAGGGCCATAACATTCAAGCTGCACAATACCACCAGCTCCAGCAGTGAGAGACTTTGCGGCGGCGGCTTTCCCCATATAGCCGCATACCGCAAGTGGCATCACGGCAAACATTCTCCTAATTTTAAAAACCCCTTTAAATCGACCCCCAGGGTCACGAAACCGGACAATCGCCACCCGTGCTACATGTCTCCGTGACTCAAGGTCCGGGACCAAGTACCCCACAGCACTGGGGTGCGTCAGATTTCTGGCGTCACGAACAGGATTGGACTAGACCCGGTAACACCGGGTGATATGCGCCTTGTGGACTGTGTTTGTGATTGAACTTGTGAAGTTGTCCGCCATCTTGTGTGACAGAAAATTAACTGCGACACATGAAGAGCAGCTGTAAAAAGGGTGTGAAAAGCCCACGACTCTGTCAGAAATAGGCGGAAGGGGTAGTGGCTTGACCAGGAAGCTCCCGAAGTGCTCCAGTCCCGCGAGAGAGTGGTAAAAGAAAACCAAGGGGGAAGTAAGATGGAGGCATAAGGAGACGGGGATGCAGCGGGGCCTGGTCCGGGCATGGAAACAGCAGCGCCCAGAGCAATGGTACCGATCATACTGATCACCCTGCTGTATGCTCCAAGAGCGGTGTGGCTGCCCCAGTATGATGGTAAACCGGATGCCTTAATCAGGTTTAAGAAGAAAATATGTACTGTACTGGACCTGGTCAGATGCAGACCGGGAATCAGTGAACACCATTTTTGAAAAGTTGAAAATTGCTTTTGAAACCCGCACAGAGGCAGAGCTGAAAATGGGATTTTACAATTGCAGACAGAGGCCGCAGGACAGTATAAGAGACTATTCTCTAAGACTACAAGCAGCACTGCGGACCTTGAAACATGTAGATCCCATCAGTGCCCAGGAAGGAAATAAAATGATGGGTGAACAGTTCCTGCAGGGGTTGCAATCATTTGAGGACTGTAAGCAGCTGCGCCTGTGGGCCCTGGAACACCCTGATGTGGACTTTGTTGTTTTAAAGGATCGGGCAATAAAAACACTGCAACCCCCTGCAACCACAGATCCTGCCTCTCAGCCATGGCAAGTCAGTACCTAACCTTAGAGAGTGGAACCCTCTTCCTTAACCATTGTGGAGACTAATGGACAGGCTGCAACACCTGGTGCTTCTGATGACTTATGTTCCCAAGTGCAACAGCTAAGTAAGGATGTGGCCGTGATCATAAAAGTGATGCAACTCAAGCCAGAACCCAAGTCATCAGAGAAGATTCAGTTGGCTGACTGCCCTAAAGACATTCCATGGATGCGAGGAAGGAGGATCCCATCATCTAGAGGAAGGACCAGCGAGCACTATGACTCATCTGGACGACCCATCTGCCATCGTTGCAACAAGGTGGGCCATAATGCAAGAGCATGTCCTTTAAACCAGCAATCCTTGGGGCCAAGGGCCAACCCTCAGGAATAAGACGACAAGGCCCATCTGAGTGGCATGATAGATATATGGAAGGACGACCGGTCACGCTGGACGGGATTCCCACATCTGCATTGTTGGACACCGGATCACAGGTAACAACCATCCCGTATGTTCTTTACAAGAGATTCTGGTCCGACACTGAGCTCACTCGTCCGGACTCAGGCCTCACCAATTATGCTGTTAATGGATTACCAGTGAATCAAATAGGGTTCAGGGAGGTAACCATAAAGGTGGGGAGGGGGGAGTTAAAGGGCCAAGGATTGATTGTAGTTGAAACTGATGCTAATGAGAAATATCCACAGATGATCTTGGGTAAAAATGTAATTGAAAATTGTTTGGGAGAAGTGCTGTTCTTACTTCAACAGATTGCTGAAACTGCTAGCGCCGGGCAGCAGAGGGTCCTGCAGAAAGAAATCAGAGCCCTCCTGCAGAGGCAACAGGTAAACCTGTCTGGTGGGGAAATTGTTAATGCACGGGTAATAGACTCCGGCGCTATTGTAATACCCCTAAGAAGTGAAATGATGATATGGTGCCGGGCAGCAATAGGCCTCAAATGGCAAGATTACAAGGCAGTGGTGGAGCCCAATTACTTAGAGAATTGGTTTACAGTCCTGACAGCCCAGGGGGTGGTTGATGTATGCAAAGGAAGAATACCCGTACGAGTGTTAAATTATGGGGAGGAGGAAACTAAATTGCCCAGGTATGCCACAATTGCCAAACTGTATACTGTTACCAATGACCCCATCCAGGCAGTGGAACCCTTGACCTCATCAGAACAGATGGAGGATAACAGTTCCCCAGGAACAGTTAGAGGATTGGTGTCAGAAACTGCATGTAGGCACTGATTCCACTCCTCACCAGAAACAAGGAGTTTATCGGGTAGCACAGGAGTATGAACAGGTTTTCAGTAAGCATCCATTAGATTTTGGGAGGATAAAACGGAGACATCACCATATATCCATAGGAAATCATCCACCCATTGAAGAAAGGTATAGGCCTATACCACCAGCTCACTATCAGTGTGCCAAGGAAATGTTGTGGGACATGAAAGAGGCTGGGGTTATCAGAGACAGATGTAGCCCCTGGCCAGCTCCACTGGTCCTGGTTAGAAAAAAAGATGGCACAATGAGCATGTGTGTAGATTATAGGCAAATAAATCGTATAACACATAAGGATGCTTACCCGTTACCCTGCATAGAGGAGTCACTAGCTGCACTGAAAGCTGCTAACTACTTTTCCACCTTAGATCTTACTAGTGGGTATTCACAGATCTCTGTAGCAGAAGAACACTGGGAGAAGACTGCATTTGCAACACCAATGGGTCTGTGTGAATTCAACAGCATGCCATTTGGACTCTGCAATGCGCCCAGAATGTTCCAAAGACTGATGGGACACCGCAACTTTGAGACCGTGCTACTCTACTTGAATGATGTCATAGTGTATTCAAAAACCTATGAAGAACATCTGAAATATCTAGCAGAGGTATTTGAAGCATTGTCAAATTATGGAATGAAGCTGAAGCCATCAAAATGCCATTTGCTGAAGCCAAAGGTCCAGTATCTCGAACATGTGGTCAGTGCAGAAGGAGTGGCACCAGACCCAGAGAAGATCACAGTCATCAAGAAATGGCCCAGACCGACCACCGTCAAAGAGATACGTCAGTTGCTGTGCCTGGTAGGGTACTACAGGTGATTGATAAATGGCTATATGAAGATGGCAGCACCTTTGCAAGAACTCCTAGTAGGCCAGGCAAAGAAGGGCAAGACTTCTGGTCCTCCATTCGAATGGAGTGAAAAAGAGGAGAACTCCTTCAAGCAGATGAAGTGGGCACTGACTGATGAGGAGATTCTGGCCTATCCTGATTACAACCTACAATTCATGTTATATACTGATGCCAGCAAATTGGGCTTGGGAGCAGTACTATATCCATTGCAGAAGGGCAAAGAACGCGTGATTGCTTATGCAAGCAGGAAGCTACGTACTACTGAGAGGAACCCAGAAAACTACAGCTCATTCAAGTTGGAGTTCCTGGCCTTAGTCTAGGCTATCACTGAACTGTTTAAGCATTATCTAGCAGCTGCAAAGTTCACTGTCTTCACGGACAATAATCCTCTGACCCACCTGGATACCGCAAAGCTAGGTGCACTAGAACAACGTTGGGTGGCCCGGTTGACAAACTATGACTTCACCGTGAAGTATTGGGATGGTCGCAAGAACGGCAATGGGGATGCACTGTCAAGGATGCCTCACTTACCAGATGCGAGAGAGGATGTGGATGAGCTAGAAGTAATGGAGCTGCCAGCCTTTCACCGTCATAGTGTATCCCAGTATAGACAATCCTGCACCAAGCGTCAAGAAGCTGTGCTGAATCCGTTACCTCACCATGGGTGGGAGGAAACACAAGATGGTGACCCAGCAGTTAGTTTGGTTAAAGAACTGATAAACCAACCAGACTCGTGCCTAAGCCCAGATACTCCACTTGAAGTGCAACACCTATGGAAAGAGAGAAGCAAGCTGTTCATCTATCAAGGCAAGCTGTGTAGATGTGTTACTAACCCTAAAACCCGTGAGATGGTGTGGCAAATGGTAGTAACAAAGAAAAATGTCCAGATGGTGCTGGAGGCATACCACGATGGAGCAGGACACTTCGGATGGAAAAATGTTATCATCCAGTAACCGTGAAAGAGTACGAAAACTCCCATTGGTGAAAAAACACCAAGAAAACAGGAGTAGTTGGAATCTGGTCTGACCGCAATCCCCTAACTATCAAACCACACTAGAAGTAGCCGTGGAGCATTCCTAAAAACCTAGATGCCTTGTCACAGCCTGAGAAACTAGCTACGCCTCAGAAAGAAATGAGGATTACGGTAATGTAGGAAAACACAATATACAGATAGGAAAAATAGATTTAGCAAAGGTGATGCCCAACTAATTTGATACAAAGAAAAGAAAAGGAAACTGACTATGGTCAGTACAAAATCCCTGTAGAAAAATACCAAACTCCTGATAGTAAAAATGGCCCTGGAGGTCGAACGACCTCCCCCCACTATATCAAGTACTCCTGTAATGGGAGAACAAAATACCAAAAAAAAACGCCACAAAATACAGAAGAGCAAATAATCAAACTAGACAGGGAGAAAATCCCTTTTCCTGCAGGAGAGCTAGCAAAGAGGGGACCCCCATGCTTACAACACAAGAAAAAAACAAACTTCACCTGCAAGAAAATAGATGCAAAGCAAAACAAGAAAAAACAAACACCCTAAGGTGTAAACCAGGAAGCAAGGAAAAAACTGAGAACTTATCTGCAGAAGTCTTGCTCAGGAAAACAGGGAAGGACAAAACTCCAAGCCAGGAACAGAGACTAAGGAATATAAAATTATAACCGGCGCCAGCAAGGCAAAACGTGATCTCCTATATAGACCAGACTTGTCTGCAATAGGACTTCCCTAATCTTCAATTAACGCTGACACCTGTCTGAGTCACAGGCTCAGATTCAGCTCCACTACCATTCCTGGCCACCAGAGGGAGCTTCAAAATAGCACCCACACAGACAACATTCACAACAGTATCCTCCCCTTGAGGAGGGGTCACCGAACCCTCACCAAAACCACCAGGTCTGTCAGGATGGGCATGGCGGAAGGCACAAACCAATCTGTCAGCGTGAATGTCAGAAGCAAAGACCCAAGAATTGTCCTCCTGACCATAACCCTTCCACTTAAAAAGGTACTGGAGTTTTCATCTATTAAAATGGGATTCCAAAATTTTCCCTACCTCATACTCCAGATGCCCTTCTACCAACACAGGATCCAGGGCGCCGCCGTGGGAACTACTGGCTCCACATGTTTCTTTAACAAAGACTTATGAAAGACATTGGGAATTTTAAACAACTCAGGAAGAGCCAAAAAAACAATTCGGGATTAATAATCTCCGAAATCTTATAGGGCCCTATAAATCTAGGCTTAAATTTAGGTGAGGAAACTCTCATAGGAACATTCCTGGAGGACAACCAAACCACGTCCCCCACTTTAAACCAGCTGTCCTATGTCGGTTGGCAAAACTTTGAGCATTCTCCTGGGACTGAAAGAATTTGTCTACTACTTGAGCCCAAATCTGCTGCATTCTCTACACCACAGAATGAACACCTGGGCAGGCCGAAGCCGCAACCTGCCCTGAAGAGATCCTAGGATGAAATCCAAAATTGCAGAAAAAAGGTGACATCAAAGTAGCAGAGCTAGCTCTATTATTGAGAGCAAACTCTGCCAAGGGCAAAGAAAGAGCCCAGTCATCTTGATCAGTAGACACAAAACATCTCAAATATGTTTACAAGGTCTGATTAGCTCTCTCAGTCTGGCCATTGGTCTGAGGATGAAAGGCAGAAGAAAAAGACAGTTCAATGCCTAATCTAGAACAAAATCTAGAACAAAATGCTCTCCAAAATCTAGACACAAACTGAACTCCTCTGACACAATATTCTCAGGAATACCATGTTGAAAAAACAAGGGCCCAACTCTGAAGAAGACAGCAACATCAGTAATGGTACCAAATGGACCATCTTAGAGAATCTGTCACAAAAAACCCAAATAACCGTCATCCTTTGAGAGACAGGAAGATCCGAAATAAAATACATAGCAATATGAGTCCAGGGTCTCTTAGGCACAGGTAATGGCAACAACAACCCACTAGAATGTGCACAACAAGGCCTGGATCTGGAACAAATTCCACAAGATTGCACGAAACTCCTGACATCCAGAGACAAAGAAGGCTACCAAAAAAACTTAAGCGGGCTTTACACGCTGCGATCTCGCTAGCGAGATTGCAAACGATCGTACCTGCCCCTGTCGGTTGTGCGACACGGGCAAATCGCTGCCCGTCGCGCACAACCTCGCTTATCCCCGTCACACGAACTTACCGGTCCTGCGATGTCGCTCTGGCCGGCGATCCGCCTCCTTTCTAAGGGGAGGGTCGTGCGGCATCACAGTGACGTCACACGGCAGCCATCCAATAGAAGCAGAGGAGCGGAGATGAGCAGGACGTAAACATCCCGCCCAGCTCCTTCCTTCTGCATTGGCGGTGGAGGCAGGTAAGGAGATGTTTGTCGCTCCTGCGGTGTCACACATAGCGATGTGTGATGCCGCAGGAACGAGGAACAACATCGCTAATTAGAAGAGAATGTTTTTTGTTTTAGGATGACCTCTTCGCGGCAAATGATTTTGGCCGCTTTTGCGATCATTTTAGGATGCACATAAGTGTCACACACTGCGATATCGTTAATGACGCCGGACGTGCGTCACAAACAATGTGACCCCGACAATAAATCATTAACGATATCATAGCGTGTAAAGCCCGCTTTACTTACAAGATCCCTAGTACCAAAAATCCCAGGATGACTAGCCAATACGGAATAATGAATCTCGGACAAAACTCTAGTCCTCCATTGATCAGGAACATAAAGCTTCCCCACAGGAGATCTCTCAGGTTTGTCCCCCTGAAATCTCTGAACTGCTCACCTTAAATCGGGCGAAATAGCGGAGAGGAACACACCTTCATTCAGGATGTTAAATGGCTCCGCAACATCCAGAGAATCAGCAAATTAACTCCTAGAGAGAGCATCGGCTTTAATATTCTTAGTGCCCGGAAGAAAAGAGACCACAAAATTGAAACGTGTAAAAAATAAAGCCCACCTATCCTGCCTAGGATTCAGTCTCTTGGCAGATTCAAGATAGGTTAGATTCTTATGACCAGTGAGCACCTCAATTTGATGTCTCGCCCACCTCCAGCCAGTATCTCCATTCCTCAAAGGCCCACTTCATTGCCAATAATTCCCGATTACCAACATCATAATTTCGTTCAGATGGAGAAAACTTCCGAGAGAAGAAGGCACAAGGCTTAAGCTTGGAAGTACTAGGATCTCTATGAGACAAAACTGCACCTGCTCCAATCTCTGAGGCATCTATCTCCACTTGAAATGGAAGAGAAACATCAGGTTGTTGCAGGACTGGAGCAGAAGTGAACCTCTTTTTAAGCTCTTGGAAAGCCATAATTGCTTCTGAAGTTCAATTCTCAACATCAGCACCCTTTTTGGTCAAATCAGTCAATGGCTTAACCACACTTGAGAAATTGGCTATACGATAGAAATTGGCAAAACCCAGAAATTTTTGAAGGGCCTTCAAAGAGGTTGGCTGAATCCAGTCATGAATAGAGTTGAGCGCGGTTCGTGGTTCTACAGTTCTAGGCTCGAGTGATTTTGGGGCATGTTCTAGATCGAACTAGAACTCGAGCTTTTTTGCAAAAGCTCGATAGTTCTAGAAACGTTCGAGAACGGTTCTAGCAGCAAAAAAACAGCTAAATCCTAGCTTGGTTTCTGCTGTAATAGTGTAAGTCACTCTGTGAATCACACTATTATGACATTTCAGTGTATACTGTGCGGGAACAGCGCCTTCAGATCACTGCTGTTTGTATAATGGCGATCGCCATTTTTTTTTTTTTTTTTCTTGTCTTCCTTCCCTAAGCGCGCGCGTCTTGTGGGGCGGGCCAGCATGTCAGCCAATCCCAGACAAACACACAGCTAAGTGGACTTTTAGCCAGAGAAGCAACGGCATGTGTGATAGGATGTCCATGTCACATGTCCCTGCATTATAAAAACGGACATTTTCGTCCAGGACGCCATTATCTCTTCTGCGTCTTTGGTGTCAGACATCACTGTCGCAGCTCCGTCCTCCTGAGTCCTATCGCCGATACAGCTGTATGCGCTCCATACACAGCGCTGGACAGCATAGGGATAGCACTTTCTAGCAGTCCTTTTAAGGGCTCAAACCGGCAGGGTCAGAGTTAAGGTGACAGGTCCTGAAAACAGCACCAGCGTCTGTGTAGCCAAGGTCAGGGATTTCCTCCCTGCATTTCCCTATTAGGAGGGATAGAAAGGCAGGCTTCCATTCCTCTACCCAGAGCCCCAAAATCCTGGCACTGTACCCTCGTGTCCTCTGCATACTCCAACTCATTATAACTAAGCCATTATACTAGCAAACACTCAGTGTACCTAGTGGCATCCTATCTGTGGCTATTGGACTTTGCTATAGTCCCACTAGTGCAAAGACATTTGCAGAGCGCGTCTGCCTGCATTGCACACTCCAACTCATTATAACTAAGCCATTATACTAGCAAACACTCAGTGTACCTAGTGGCATCCTA
The DNA here is from genome assembly GCF_048569485.1 of Anomaloglossus baeobatrachus. Classification (NCBI taxonomy): domain Eukaryota; kingdom Metazoa; phylum Chordata; class Amphibia; order Anura; family Aromobatidae; genus Anomaloglossus; species Anomaloglossus baeobatrachus. The sequence continues at coordinate 136,312,590 of NC_134360.1, read as the reverse complement.
TCTGTGGCTATTGGACTTTGCTATAGTCCCACTAGTGCAAAGACATTTGCAGAGCGCGTCTGCCTGCATTGCACACTCCAACTCATGATAACTAAGCCATTATACTAGCAAACACTCAGTGTACCTAGTGGCATCCTATACGTGGCTATTGGACTTTGCTATAGTCCCACTAGTGCAAAGACATTTGCAGAGCGCGTCTGCCTGCATTGCACACTCCAACTCATGATAACTAAGCCATTATACTAGCAATTTTTGCTGCCAGTTTAAGGGCCGTAGTTGCATTGTCAGGGATATTTATTCTTTATTATTCTGCTGTTAATAAAGCTAGACCACCACTGCAATCTTCACCACCTCTCAATTTTTACTACCACATTTTCAGTCCACAATCTTGTCGCAATCAACATGAGTGGCAAAATGACAAATGCTGGTGGAAAGGGGAAGAGGCGTGGTGGAAAAGGCAAAAAAGGTTTTGTCTGTGGGGAAGGTGGCAAAGCTCCATTATCATCTGCTGAAGATAGACCATCTACCAGCAAAAGTAAGATGTCTACTACTTACCGTGGACAATCCGATGTGCTCCCTTTTTTACGGACACGAACAACAGGAACAAAGGTAGATGATGGGCAAAAAAGGAAAATGCTTGAATGGATCTCAAGTGGTTCAACAAGTGCCCTCTCAGCCACTTCAAGTACCGCATCCAAAAAACACCAGTCCTCTGAGTTGTCATCCCAATCACACTTGATTTCTCCCAGCTCTGAAGTCTCCATCAGCCCTGCACAGTATGGTGGAACTGAGATGGCTGAGTCTGCAGAGCTGTTCAGTCACACTATAGCCTGGGAATCAGAGGTCTGCTCCCAAGCTACAGTGAGTACAGAACAGGAAATGGTCTGCAGTGATGCCCAGAACCTTTGTGAGTCTGATTCAGGCCGTGAGGACCAAGTTTCTGAGCATAATGTTGACCCTTTGTCACAAACTGTAACACCTGTGGTTATAGACAATGAGGAACATACTGATGAAGATGAGACGCAGATACCCGATTGGGATGACAACTTAAATATTCGGTCAGGGCAAGAAGAGGCTCAGTCTGAGGGGGAGGGGAGTGCAAACACAACAATTGATGATGAAGTTCTAGATCCCACCTACTGTCAACCCCCAGTCAGGCACTCGAGGAGGTCAACAGAGGCGGTGGAGGAGGATGCAACCGACGACGAAGTTACCTTGCGCCTTCCTGGACAGAGTCGGAGCACTGGTAGCACGTCTACAACTGCATCCTCAGCCACCACTCTGCCTATGAGTATTATTCGGGGTGGATCAACAGGTCGCATGGCCTCTAAGCCTTGCCTAGCCTGGTCCTTTTTTGACATAGAAAAAGATCGCCCAAATTATGTGATCTGTAAACTTTGTCATGATTCTCTTAGTAGAGGTCAAAACCTCAGCAGTTTGACAACTTCTTCCATGAATCGTCACATGAATAAATATCATAGGTCCCGGTGGGAAGCTCACCGTGCTGCAATGCGGCCTAGCGGAGCGAACCATCCACCGCCTGCCCCTTCCAGTGCATCCGCGCGCTCTTCATCTTCTAGGACTGTGGGGACAGCTGTCACACCTGTTTTTCCACGCACAACTTCCACCACTGTAACCGCAACAGGCAGTTTGCTTGGTAGGTCGTCAGTTGGTTTGGAAGGGGAAACAAGTGAGTGTGTACAGCTCTCTCAGACATCGATAGCACCAACGTTGGATGAAGGCAACATCATGTCTGCGCCTGCACTTTCCTCACAAACCTGCATTTTTCCAGGGACACCCTACTCAACACCGTCTACACACAGCAGCCAGATCTCTGTCCCTCAGATGTGGTCAAATAAAAGGCCACTTCCTGCGACCCATGACAAAGCTAAGAGGTTGACTCTATCCCTCTGTAAGCTGTTGGCTACCGAAATGCTGCCTTTCCGCCTAGTGGACACACAGGATTTTAGAGACCTTATGTCTGTCGCTGTGCCCCAGTACCAGATGCCTAGTCGCCACTACTTCTCTAAGAAAGGTGTGCCCGCGCTACACCAGCATGTCGCACACAACATCACCGCTTCCTTGAGAAACTCTGTGTGTGAACGGGTGCTTTTCACCACCGATACTTGGACCAGTAAGCATGGACAGGGACGTTACATGTCGCTGACTGGGCACTGGGTAACTATGGTGATAGATTGTGAAGGGTCTGCTGCACAAGTCTTGCCGTCCCCACGACTTGTGTGTCAATCCTCTGTCTGTCCAAGTTCCGCCACTGCTTCTGCATCCTCCACCTCATCTGGGTCCTCCACCTCCGCCCCAAGCCTGCCTGGTCAGGCCACCAGCGTTCTCACTGCGCAGAAGGAATCACGCACCCCTCATTACTATGCTGGCAGCAGAGCGCAACGGCATCAGGCGGTCTTTAGCTTGACATGTCTTGGGAATAAGAGTCACACAGCTGAGGAGTTGTGGTCAGCTCTGCGGTCCGAGTTTAATAAATGGTTGTCTCCACTCAACCTGCAGCCTGGTAAGGCCGTGTGCGACAATGCTGCAAACCTGGGTGCGGCCCTTCGCCTGGGCAAGGTGACACACGTACCTTGTATGGCTCACGTGTTGAACCTTGTCGTGCAGCAATTTTTAACACACTATCCCGGCCTAGATGGCCTTCTGAACAGGGCACGAAAACTGTCTGCTCACTTCCGCCGTTCAAGCGCCGCAGCTGAGCGACTTGCATCGCTCCAGAAGTCTTTCGGCCTGCCGGTTCATCGCCTGAAATGCGATGTGGCGACACGCTGGAATTCGACTCTCCACATGTTACAGCGACTGTGGCAGCACCGCCGTGCCCTGGTGCAATACGTCATGACGTATAGCCTGGGCCAACGAGATGCAGAGGTGGGGCAGATCACCCTGATGGAGTGGTCTCAGATCAAGGACCTATGCACCCTTCTGCACAGTTTCGTCATGGCGACGAATATGTTTAGCTCTGACAATGCCATTATCAGCATGACGATTCCAGTCATTTACATGCTGGAGCACACGCTAAACACTATTCGGAGTCAGGGGGTGGGACAACATGAAGGGGAGGAACTACAGGAGGATTCATATGCGCAAGGGACAACAACATCACCAAGGTCCAGACGTTCATCATCACCAACGCAGCAGGCATGGGACCATGGGGGACAGGGATCGACAAGGGCGCATAGTAGCAGGCGAAATGTTGAGCATGGTGCAGGAGAACATGAAGAAATGGAGGACGAACTGTCCATGGACATGGAAGACTCAGCGGATGAGGGAGACCTTGGTCAAATTTCAGTTGAAAGAGGTTGGGGGGAGATGTCAGATGAAGAAAGAACGGGTAGCACCTCTATGCCACAAACACAGCGTGGACTTGGTCCGCATGGCTGCGCAAGACACATGAGTGCCTTTTTGTTGCACTACCTCCAACATGACAGTCGTATTGTCAAAATTAGAAGTGATGATGACTACTGGATTGCCACACTATTAGATCCCCGGTACAAGTCCAAATTTTGTGACATAATTCCAGCCATAGAAAGGGACGCACGTATGCAGGAGTATCAGCAGAAGCTGTTACTCGATCTTAGCTCGGCTTTTCCACCAAACAACCGTGCAGGTGCAGGGAGGGAATCTCCCAGTTGTAACTTGACAAACATGGGACGGTCTCGTCATCTTCAACAGTCTACCCGTACCAGTAGGACCGTATCTGGTGCTGGTAACAGCAATTTTATGGAATCTTTTCATAATTTTTTTAGACCCTCTTTTGCAAGGCCACCAGAGACAACAAGTCTGACACATAGTCAACGGCTGGAGAGGATGATACAGGAGTATCTCCAAATGAACATCGATGCCATGACTTTGCAAATGGAGCCTTGCTCCTTTTGGGCTTCAAATCTAGAAAAATGGCCAGAGCTCTCCAGTTACGCCTTGAAGATTTTGTCGTGTCCAGCTGCCAGCGTTGTCTCTGAACGTGTCTTCAGTGCTGCTGGGTGTGTGCTCACAGATAAGCGCACGCGTCTGTCCAGTGACAATGTGGACAGACTGACGTTCATCAAAATGAACAAGTCATGGATCCACAAGGAATTTACTACCCCTGTGTCATCCTGGGGAGAGTAAATGCTTGTGGATTTGGAATGTGCTTGATGCAAATCAAAACATCCTGTTTGCAACTAGGGCCCAAGTGCTGCCACTGATGGGGTGGGTGTCTGTGTGGCCCAATTTTTGGAAAAAAGGGAGACTCCGCTTGGAGTAACCCTTGCTTGCTGTGTTTTTAAAAGAAGCCAAGATGAACAGAGCTGGGATCAGGAAAGACTTTGCTACCTACCCCGGTGTCATCCTGGGGACGGATAAGAATGGCGTATTTTTGAATGTGCTTGATGCAAATGTAGCTGTGAAGTCTACAACTGGGGCACAACTGCTGCCACTGAAGGGATGGGTGTCAGTGTGGCCCAATTTTTGGAAAAAAGGGAGACTCCGCTTGGAGTAACCCTTGCTTACATTGTTTTTAAAAGAAGCCAAGATGAACAAGTCATGGGTCAGCAAAGACTTTATCTACCTACCCCGGTGTCATGCTGGGGACGGATAAGAATGGCGTATTTTTGAATGTGCTTGATGCAAATCTAGCTGTGAAGTGTACAACTGGGGCACAACTGCTGCCACTGAAGGGGTGGGTGTGTGTGTGGCCCAATTTTTGGAAAAATGGGAGACTCCGCTTGGAGTAACCCTTGCTTGCTGTGTTTTTAAAAGAAGCCAAGATGAACAGAGCTGGGATCAGGAAAGACTTTGCTACCTACCCCGGTGTCATCCTGGGGACGGATAAGAATGGCGTATTTTTGAATGTGCTTGATGCAAATGTAGCTGTGAAGTCTACAACCGGGGCACAACTGCTGCCACTGAAGGGGTGGGTGTGTGTGGGGCCCAATTTTTGGAAAAAAGGGAGACTCCGCTTGGAGTAACCCTTGCTTACATTGTTTTTAAAAGAAGCCAAGATGAACAAGTCATGGGTCAGCAAAGACTTTATCTACCTACCCCGGTGTCATGCTGGGGACGGATAACAATGGCGTATTTTTGAATGTGCTTGATGCAAATCTAACTGTGAAGTGTACAACTGGGGCACAACTGCTGCCACTGAAGGCGTGGGTGTGTGTGTGGGGCCCAATTTTTGGAAAAAAGGGAGACTCCGCTTGGAGTAACCCTTGCTTGCTGTGTTTTTAAAAGAAGCCAAGATGAACAGAGCTGGGATCAGGAAGGACTTTGCTACCTACCCCGGTGTCATCCTGGGGACGGATAAGAATGGCGTATTTTTGAATGTGCTTGATGCAAATCTAGCTGTGAAGTGTACAACTGGGGCACAACTGCTGCCACTGAAGGGGTGGGTGTCAGTGTGGCCCAATTTTTGGAAAAAAGGGAGACTCCGCTTGGAGTAACCCTTGCTTACATTGTTTTTAAAAGAAGCCAAGATGAACAAGTCATGGGTCAGCAAAGACTTTATCTACCTACGTTGGTGTCATGCTGGGGACGGTTAATTATGGCGTATTTTTGAATGTGCTTGATGCAAATCAAAACATCCTGTTTGCGACTAGGGCCCAAGTGCTGCCACTGATGGGGTGGGTGTCTGTGTGGCCCAATTTTTGGAAAAAAGGGAGACTCCGCTTGGAGTAACCCTTGCTTGCTGTGTTTTTAAAAGAAGCCCTGCAAGATGAGAATCAACTGGGACCCTATATAACAAGAAAAAACAGCATAAAAACAACCTCCACTTCAAAAATATTATGTATTGCAAAGTGTGCACAGTACCAACATTCCAAGCTGTACTATTGAAAAAATGAGATTTTTGGCAAAAAATTGCAATTTTTCGAGCCACCCCGCCAACTTCACGGCAAATCTCCTGGGGCAGTCCTAACACTAAAATATTTTTATTTAAAGTGTGCCATGTGGCCTCACATATGCAAAATTAGGACTGCACAGCACGTACCTTGTGCTTTTCAGTCACCGTCTCCATGACTGATTCATGGTTGTGGGCGGGACAGGCCCGAGCACATGCTGCTTAGAATAAGAGCCACTCCGCTTGGAGTAACCCTTGCTTACATTGTTTTTAAAAGAAGCCAAGATGAACAAGTCATGGGTCAGCAAAGACTTTATCTACCTACCCCGGTGTCATGCTGGGGACGGATAAGAATGGCGTATTTTTGAATGTGCTTGATGCAAATCTAGCTGTGAAGTGTACAACTGGGGCACAACTGCTGCCACTGAAGGGGTGGGTGTGTGTGGGGCCCAATTTTTGGAAAAAAGGGAGACTCCGCTTGGAGTCACCTTGCGGTGTTTTACATGACTTTAGAAGGGCGTGCCATGCCTATATCTGTGTGTCCTCCTCTTTTTCCTTGTCCAGCTGTTTTGTTTTCGCATGAGTATATGTCCTTGTCACTTTCCCATGTGTTTGAGTTGTTTGTCACCTTTTGGACACCTTTGAGGGTGTTTTCTAGGTATTTTTCTGTGTTTGTGATTGCCTGCCATTGTTTCCTATGCAGTTCGAGTTCGGTTCGTCTAACGTTCGACGAGCCGAATTCGAACGGGACCTCCGTTCGGCGAACCGGCCTCGAGCCGAACCGGGACCGGTTCGCTCATCTCTAGTCATGAATGGCCTGAACTTTGACCGGATCCATTTTAATAGGAGCCGGGGACAAAGTAAACCCTAAAAAGGACATTTTCTGCACGCCAAAGAGACATTTTGATCCCTTAATGTACAATGAATGTTCCCTAAGTATCTGAAAAACTTTCCGGACCTGCTGCACATGAGCATCCCAATCATCAGAAAAAAATCAACATATCATCCAAATAGACAATCAGAAATATGCCAATTAGCTCTCGAAAAATATCATTCATGAATGATTGAAAAACGGAAGGGGCATTAGTGAGCCCAAAAGGCATCACTAGGTACTCAAAATGCCCCTCACAGGTATTGAAGGCCGTCTTCCTTTCATCACCCTCCTTAATTCGAATCAAATTGTTAGCTCCCCTAAGATCAAGTTTCGCAAACCACTTAGCTCCCTTTACTCTGGAAAACAGGTCTGACATCAACGGTAATGGATACTGATATTTAATAGTGATTTTATTAAGGATACGATAGTCAATACAAGGTCTCAATGACCCATCCTTCTTGGACACAAAGAAAAATCCGGCACCCATAGGTGACGAAGATGGTCTAATATGACCTTTCTCCAATGACTCCTTAATATAGGTTCTCGTAGCATCATGTTCAGGAACAGATAGATTGAAGATCTGTCCCTTAGGAAACTTCCAACCTGGCACCAAGTCAATGGCACAATCCCATTCCCTGTGGGGCGGCAAAGAATCAGAACCAGTCTCATTAAACATGTCAACAAATCTGACAAATATTCAGGTAAATCATGCGACGGGGGGGAAATAGATAGCACAGAAAGATTATTATGCACACATTGACAACCCCAACTAAAGACAGACAAGGATCTCCAATCAAGAACTGGATTATGGGTCTGCAGCCAAGGGAATCCCAGTACCAAAATATCATGCAAGTTGTGTATTACTAAAAATTTACAATCCTCCTGATGAGCTAGCGCAACCTTCATAGTTACCTGGGTCCAAAACTGGGGTGTATTTTCAGCTACGGGAGTAGCATCAATGCCCCTTAAAGGAATAGGAGTTTGTAAAGGTACCATAGGAAAACCACAATTCTTAGCAAAACCAAAATCCATCAGGTTCAGGGCGGCTCCTAAATCAAGAAGGGCCGTAGCCGAAAACAAGGACAAGGAGCAAATCAGAGAGACGGACAAAAGAAATTTAGGTTGCACAGTACCCACAGTAAATGAACAAGCAAATCTATTTTCCCGTTAAGGGCAAACAGAAATAGTGTGAGACGCATCACGACAATAGAAACACAACTTATTTTTCCGTCTAAACCCCTGCTGCTCAGCATTAGAGAGAACCCTATCACACTGCATAGGCTCTGAAAACTGTTCCGCAAGCAATACATCTGCACGCATCGTTTTGCGCTTGCGTAAATGCCTATCAATCTGAATGGCTAAAGTCATAGAGGCATCGTGACCAGAAGGAATAGGAAATCCCACCATAACATCCTTCACTGCATCCGCGAGACCGTTACGAAAAATTGCCGCAAGAGCATCATCATTCCATTTGGTAAGGACCGCTCACTTTGTGAATTTCTGACTAAACATTTCAGCGGAATCTTGACTTTGGATCAAAGCCAGCAAGGCTTTCTCTGCCTGATCAATAAAATTGGGTTCATCATACAACAATTCCAGGGCCTGAAAAAAGGAATCCACAGTAACAAGAATCGGATCATCAGGAGTCAATGAAAAAGTCCAGTCCTGAGGGTCACCGCACAACAAGGAGATGACAATCCTAACCTGCTGCACGGGACTCCCTGAGGACTTAAGCTTTAAGGCAAACAACAATTTACAATTATTTTTAAAGTTCAAAAATTTAGACCTATCCACCGAAAACAATTCAGGAACAGGAATTTTAGGTTCTAAAACAGGATTCTGTCTAAGATACGCTGAAATTGCCTGGACCTCAGAGGAGAGATGCTCAACACGATCAATCAACTGGTCTATATCCATGTCAACAAAAAATCTTCCACGGTACCCAAAGAAAAAGAGGAAAAATAAATGGAGATAAAAAAAATATTTTCCCTTCTTTTGAGTACCTTTTTTCTTTTGTTGGCCGGTTATACTATTATAATCCGATAACCGTGGAAGATTACAAAAAACTCCCATTGGTGAAAAAACACCAAGAAAACAGGAGTAGTTGGAACCTGGGCTGACTGCAATCCCCTATCAGACCACACTAGAAGTAGCCGTGGAGCGTTCGTAAAAACCTAGACGCCTCGTCACAGCCTGAGAAACTAGCTACGCCTCACAGAAAGAAATGATGAAATCTACCTTGCCTCAGAGTAGTTCCCAAAGGAGTAGATAGTAGAGCTGAGCGAGCCTCTAGAGGCTTGAGTTCGGTTCGGTTCATCAAACGGAGGCCACGTTCGAGTTTGGTTCGGCGAGCCGTTCGACGAACCTCTCGAACCCCATTGAAAACAATGGGAGTCAATCACAAACACAAAAAACACATTATAAATGTACACATACAGTTAATAAACATTGCCATAACACTTACCGGTCCCCGCGACACGTCCTGCACTCTGTCTCCCGCCGCTTTTCCTTGCGATAATCGCTGCGTCCTCCCGGTGACCAGAACTGATGATAGGACCTATCGTGATGTCAAAATAGCATGTGACCAGTCACGTGTCTATGATCTCATCGGCTTCAGACTGGTCACATGGCTATGATGTCATGCTAGGTCCTGTCAGTGCATCTCTCCGGTACGCGGTGCTCGTTTGAGCATGTCCGTGTACCGGCGAAATGCTCTGGTACATGGTCGACTCCCCATTCCTGCATGTGTACAAAACAATCACTGATCTCGGGGAGACCAGCCAGAGAAAACACTGCCAGCAACCAGCGAGGGCGCTCAATACAGTGAAATCCTGGGTACACTGATGAGGGGCAATACCCCGAAACAGCTGTCTGTGGATGGATACCTGGCCTTGGTATTTCCCTTGTCATATCTTTAAACTTGTCAAAAAGTTGGATATTGACTAAAAGGGCCACTTCATATGGTGGTTATGGTGGTCTCCTAAAAAGAGCCACTCCTTGGCTGGGCCCTTCCCGGAGGGATATCTGGCTGGTTTCTGTGTCGAGACTGCTAACAGAGGCTCCACTGACTTTTTTGATTTGCATATTTCCCAGGGGGCAATGTACCTAGGATTTCACTGTATTGAGCGCCCTCGCTGGCTGCTGGCAGTGTTTTCTCTGGCTGGTCTCCCCGAGATCAGTGATTGTTTTGTATTGTTGGTCTACTAGGCATTGCTCCCGCCTGGCCAGAATCCTACTCCACACTGATGAGGGGCAATACCCCGAAACAGCTGTCTGTGGATGGATACCTGGCCTTGGTATTTCCCTTGTCATATCTTTAAACTTGTCAAAAAGTTGTATATTGACTAAAAGGGCCACTTCATATGGTGGTTATGGTGGTCTCCTAAAAAGAGCCACTCCTTGGCTGGGCCCTTCCCGGAGGGATATCTGGCTGGTTTCTGTGTCGAGACTCCTAACAGAGGCTCCACTGACTTTTTTGATTTGCATATTTCCCAGGGGGCAATGTACTTAGGATTTCACTGTATTGAGCACCCTCGCTGGCTGCTGGCAGTGTTTTCTCTTGCTGGTCTCCCTGAGATCAGTGATTATTTTGTATTGTTGGTCTACTAGGCATTGCTCCCGCCTGGCCAGGATCCTACTCCACACTGATGAGGGGCAATACCCCGAAACAGCTGTCTGTGGATGGATACCTGGCCTTGGTATTTCCCTTGTCATAGCTGTAAACTTGTCAAAAAGTTGGATATTGACTAAAAGGGCCACTTCATATAGTGGTTATGGTAGTCTCCTGAAAAGTGCCACTCCTTGGCTGGGCCCTTCCCGGAGGGATATCTGGCTGGTTTCTGTGTCGAGACTCCTAACAGAGGCTCCACTGACTTTTTTGATTTGCGTTCCTGCATGTGGACGCTCTTTACAGAGTCAGCCACATGCAGGGACTAGCTGTCACAGCCGGTAAATAGCGGCATCGGGAATAACGGGATCAGAGCACCGTTGCTATGGTAACCCGTTTGTCAGCAGTGACATCACCACTTACAGCCAGCAGCCTCTGATCACTCATGGAGTGAAAAGACTGCACGGGGAGCAGCAGCATCTTCCTCCCATGCAGCGCTGTCTGATATAGCAGAGCTGCATGGGTTGAAGGAGAAAGAAGACAGAAGACCATGGATCGTGGAGGGATAAGAAGGAGTAATAAACATGGAGTCTCTAAGTGTGTCTGTATTTATTTCTATTAAAGTATTTTTTCTCTGTGTGGTGTCTTTTTTTTAACCCTTTATTGGAGATTCTTAATGGCCGGGTAACTTGCCTGATATTAAGAATCTCTGGCTTAATACTAGCTAGTAAAACAAAGCTAGTATTAACTCATCATTACCAGCAAGCCACCTGGCTTCAGGGCAGCTGGAAGAGTTGGATACAGCGCCAGATGATGGCGTTTCTATGAAAGCGACATTTTCTGGGGCGGCTGCGGACTGCAATTCGCAGCAGAGGGGCCCAGAAAGACTAACCTGTGCTGCGGATTCCAATCCCTAGCTGCCTAGTTGTACCTGGCTGGACATAAAAAATGGAGCAAAGCCCATGTCGGGTTTTTTTTTAATTATTTCATAAAATTCAGGAAATAATTAAAAAAAGGACTTCCCTATATTTTTAGTTCCCAGCCGGGTACAAATAGGCAGCTAAGGGTTAGGGGCAGCTGTACCTGCCTGCTGTACCTGGCTAGCATACAAAAATATGGCGAAGCTCACGTCATTTTTTTTGTAGTTTTTTGGCAAAAAAAATTAAAAATGCTTCCCTGGATTTTCCATTGCCAGTGAAGGTAACACCAAGCAGTGGGGGTTAGCAGCCAGTAGCTGCTTGGATTACCCTTAGCTAGCAATACAAAAAAATGCAGCGGGAGCCCATATATATTTTTTTTAATTATTTATTTAAATAACTAAAAAAAAAAGGGCTTCCCTGTATTTTGATTGCCTGACATCACAGTACTGTAAAAATAAATAATTCAAAAAAATGACGTAGCGCTCTGCGGTATTTTTGATTCTCAGCGCAGATAAAGCAGACAGCTATGGGTTGCCACCCCCATCTGCCCGTCGTTAGCTTGGCATTCAAAATACAGTGAAGCCCATTAATTTTTTTTATTTAAAAAATAGTTAAAAAAAAATGACGTGGGATCCCCCCCATTTTTAACAGCCAGCTAGGGTAAAGCAGATGGCTGTAGCCTGAAAACCATAGCTGACAGCTTTACCGTGGTGGTGATCCAATGTGGAGGTCACCCCAGGCTCTTTTTTTATAATTATTTTATAAATAATAATAATTACAAAAAAAAGTAGGGTCCCCCCCAAATTGGATCACCAGCCAAGGTAAAGTGGACAGCTGTGGTCTGGTATTCTCAGGGTGGGAAGGTCCATAGTTATTGGCCCTTCACAGCCTAAAAATAGCAGGCCGCAGGCACCCCAGAAGTGGCACATCCACTAGATGCGCCAATCCTGTAGCTTCACCCCAGCTCATCCCATGCCCTGGTGGAGTGGATAACGGGGTAATAAATGGGGTTGATACTAACTGTAAGGTCACCTGACATCAAGCCCATCAGTTTGTGATGTCATGGCGTCTATCAGATACCCGACATCAAAAACTGTCAGTACTAACAAAAAAATAGACAAAAAAAATGTATTTGAAAAAACACTCCCCAAAACATTCCCTCTTTCACCAATTTATTGTAAGAAAAAAAAATAAGGTGGTCCCACGACGACTCTGGACTGTCTAGAATATGGGGGGGACACGCTCAGGAACGTATCCCCCATTTTCTAGGAGTTCAGACCCTCCATGTGAGGAGTGTGGATGCAATGAATCTGCACCCACTCTCCCCGGGTCCACAGCAGCAGAGTCCATGTCGTAACTGTTGCTATTAAAGCTGCAATGCCCTGGTCATGAGGTAAGGGCATGCCTAATCAGGAGAACTATTCTACATTTCCAAATATTGATATTTGCTGATATTATTGCTATTCCACCTACTATATATTGGGGATAGGATCTTCGAGATGGAATACCCCTTTAAGTCCAGTTATCCAGCTGAATGAATACTAAACAACAGAGCTCACTATTTAGATGTGTTTTCTTGTGGCGTATAACGGACTCTCATGTTTGGTAGTCGTTCAGCAGGGCAGCTATAAAATCAAATACCTCCATTTGGAAATATAGTATAGCTCTCCTGATCAACTATGTTCCTTACCTCATGAGCAGGGCATTGCAGTAGCTTACAGATGCATAGTTACCACCACTCACTGTGTCTGAACACAGGAAGCTGAGCTGACAGCCGCCGTGTGCATGCGGCAGAGTCTATTGTGAAGGAGGGGGCCGCGGGAGATAAACTCTGCACAGGTACCGTGGGACACCGGGGAACACCGGTGGGATTATAGGGGGTGACCTGGCAGGGCCTGGGGAGGAGTTTTATGTCGCATGTGTCATGGCACATGCGACAGAAATCAGAGATGTAGGGTAAATGCGGCCGGCATGCTGCTGTGCGCGCGGCCATGTTGGATTTCTGGGAGGTGGTCAGGGGGGGCACTTTGGCGACACCAAGGGACTGGAGGGGACCGGGGAGGAGATTAATCTCCCATCTAACATGTTTGTTCATGCAGAATGGGAGATAAATAATTTTTTACCGGCGCTGTCATTTACTGTAACGTGATCATCGGTATACGGTGTACACCAGTGATCATGTGAGTGGGGACCGGAAACACCGGCCTGAATCATGATCTCCAGGGTCTCAGCTACCCCCGGAAACCCCCGAGATTTTCTGACGCTGGGGGGCGCTATTCACTTATTTCTGCCTGCTCTTTATAAACTGCAGATCAGAATAAGGCTACATTCACATGACCGATCCGTTTTTGCGGTCTGCAAAAAATGGTCCATTTTTTTCATGGATGCATCCGTGTGGCATCTGTTTCCGTTCTGTATACGGTCCGTATGTCACCCGTTTGTCATCCGTGTGCCTTCCGTTGTTTTGCGTACTGCACAAAAACTGAAGGAGGGAAAATACATAAATTTACCCAGGATCCATAGCTTCAACCTACATGAGGCGGTCACATGTTCACTCCAGTGCCATTTTCTACTGCTTTTCACAGCGTAGAGCGCTCTGGTGATTTTCCTGTGCTTGTACACTTCATATCACTCTTTTCTGTCATTATAATGGCAGAAAGACACATAATGCCCCACTCTCCTGCCTTTTGTAATTTTGCACCCTTTGGTGACTTTCATGTGGCACTAAGGGGTGCTTAGCCTTGTATTTAGCCAAAAATATAAATAAATTAAAAAAAAAAATGACATGGGGTCCCCCCTATTTTTTGTAGCCAGCTAGGGTAAAGCAGACGGCTGCAGCCTGCAGACCACAACTGGCAGCTTCACCTTGGCTGGTAATCCTAAACTGAGGGCACCCCACGATGTTATTTTAAATTAAAGGGGTTATCCGGCTTATTTTGAGTTTTTTTCATTATTACCCTATTGGGCTACATTGGGGCAGGTAAGTAGATAGAGACCACTTACCTGCTCCACTGTCAGCCCCTCTCCCCCGGCTCAGAGTGGTCATGTGACCGCTCCTGCCGCGATTTTGCTGCTTCCGGTCATTTCATGTCAACATGGGCAGGGCCATGTTGACATGCAAATCTGGAAACCGCATGTCGCCTCCCTGCTGGGCTGTACAGTGCGTGGAGTCCCCGCCCCCTTCCCTGCACCCTCCCACACATTTCCCCGCACCCCGTACTCTGCCCACAACCTCCCCCTGCACTTCTGTGGGGTCCGTGACCTGGGGGTGGGGCCTGGCGGCGGCTGTCGTGGTATCAGCGCCAGCACCAGGCCCCCTGCTCAGGATCACACATTCAAATGTACCGGCATCACAGATCACAGATGCCGGTACATTTGAAAGCGCTGATGAGAATGAGCGTTGCGCTTCTCATCCCTCCCCCCTGTCTGTGCTCTCTTCAGGGACCGAGGACGGGTGAGTATGTACTCCCTATATGTGTTCCCTATGGGGGAAGGGGGGGGTCGGTACAGAGCGCCATGTGTGCGTGCAGAGCCTGATGTGTGTATGCGGTGCAGAGCCTGATGTGTGTATGTGGTGCAGAGCCTGATGTGTGTATGCGGTGCAGAGCCCGATGTGTGTATGTGGTGCAGAGCCCGATGTGTGTATGCGGTGCAGAGCCCGATGTGTGTATGCGGTGCAGAGCCCGATGTGTGTATGCGGTGCAGAGCCCGATGTGTGTATGCGGTGCAGAGCCCGATGTGTGTATGCGGTGCGGAGCCTGATGTGTGTATGCGGTGCAGAACCTAATGTGTGTATGCAGTGCAGAGCCTGATGTGTGTATGCGGTGCAGAGCCTGATGTGTGTATGCGGTGCGAAGCCCGATGTGTGTATGCGGTGCAGAGCCCGATGTGTGTATGCGGTGCAGAGCCCGATGTGTGTATGCGGTGCAGAGCCTGATGTGTGTATGCGGTGCAGAGCCTGATGTGTGTATGCGGTGCAGAGCCTGATGTGTGTATGCAGTGCAGAGCCTGATGTGTGTATGCGGTGCAGAGCCCGATGTGGGGCTGTTATTTGCAATGCTGTAGTGATAACAGGTCAGTGCTGGGGCAGAATATACTGACAGGGAATGTGTGTGCAGGGTGTAGGCAGGGGGTGAGGCTGGACACTGGGGTGGGGCTGGACAGTGAGGCCGGGCGGTGCCAGCTCTGACTGGGAGGTTTGGCACAGGAAGTGGTCAGTTTGCTTGTGCTGAATGTAAACAGAGTGCTGCAGAGAATAAAGGGTGAATTCAAGAGGAACAAAAGTTAGAAAACAAAAAATAACAATGTAGGGGTGTTTTTTATGACAATACAGCACAGATTAGCTTAAACTCTAAAATTTTTGTTATGTCGGACAACCCCTTTAAATAAATAGCTAAAAAAAAAAAACACGTGGGGGTCCCCCCAAAATTGGATCAAAAGCCAAGGTAAAGCGGACAGCTGGGGTCTGATATTCTCAGACTAGGGAGGTCCATGGTTATTGGACTCTCCCCAGCCTAAAAATAGCAGGCCGCAGCCGCCCCAGAAGTGGCGCATCCATTAGATGCGCCAATCCTGGTGCTTCGCTCCAGCTCATCCCATTGCCCTGGTGCGGTGGCAAACGGGGTAATATATGGGGTTAATACCACATGTGTAATGTCACCTGGCATCAGAATGTGACAAGCAGCGGCCATGGAGGACAGGGACAGCGCTGACATCGGGAGGGCAGGACATCATCACCGCAGGTAAGGCTAGGTTCTCATTTCCGTTGTTTTGCAGCAGTCACATGCGTTGCTTGACGCTTGTGACTGATGCGTTGTACAACGGATGACAAGAATAGAATTAATTGTCAGACTCTGTTGTAAAAGAGAGAACGATCAGCTGATCGCTCTCATTAGCCGGCCGGCTTTTGAGAACAAACAGATGATTTCCCGGCGGCCGGCTAATGAGAGCGATCAGCTGATCGCTCACACCAGTCGGCCGCCGAGAATGTGTGCAGACGGCGGAGTGCGAGGTGGGTGGAGCCGAGCGGGTCCATGTGTGCGGGTGGCGGAGTGCAAGGTGGGTGGAGCCGAGCGGGCCCATGTGTGCGGGCGGCGGAGTGCGGGGTGGGTGGAGCCGAGCGGGGCCATGTGTGCGGACGGCGGAGTGCGGGGTGGGTGGAGCTGAGCGGGGCCATGTGTGCGGGCGGCAGAGTGCGAGGTGGGTGGAGCCGAGCAGGGTAATGTGTGCGGGCGGCGGACTGCGAGGTGGGTAGAGCCAAGTGGGTCCATGTGTGCAGGCGGTGGAGTGCGAGGAGGGTGGAGCCGAGCAGGGTAATGTGTATGGGTGGCGGAGTGTGAGGTGGGTGGAGCCGAGCGGGGCCATGTGTGCGGGCGGCGGAGTGCGAGGTGGGTGGAGCCGAGTGGGGCCATGTGGCACTGAGGACGTCAATGCCAGGGTCTGCATGGCTGTGGACAGGTGAGTGTGAGTGTGTGTGTGTACATGCCGAGTGCAGGAAGGGGCGGAGCCGAGTGGGGAAGTGTCGGCTCCCTGCACACATAGCCAGGGTAAATATCGGGTTACCAAGCAAAGCGCTTTGCTTGAATACCCAATATTTACTTTGATTACCAGCTTACCGCAGGCTGCCAGCGATGGCTCCCTGCACACTGTAGCTGTAAAAAGCCACGCTTTCGGTGATCGAACCGTTCTCGAACGTAACTCGAACTGTCGAGCTTTTAACAAAAAGCTCGAGTTCAAGCTCGAACACCCCCCAAAATCACTCGAACATAAAATTGGCGAACCTCGAACATCGCTCATCTCTAGTAGATAGCCCCAAATACAAAGATTACGGTGATGTAGGAAAACACCATACACAGATAGGAAAAATACAAAGAAAAGAAAAGGAAACTGATTATGGTCAGTAAAAAAATCCCTGTAGAAAAATACCAAACTCCTGATAGTAAAAATGGCCCTGGAGGTCGAACGACCTCACCCCCACTATATCAGGTACTCCTGTAATGGGAGAACAAAATACCAAAAAAACCGCCACAAAATACAGAAGAGCAAATAATCAAACTAGACAGGGAGAAAATCCCTTTTCCTGCAGGAGAGCTAGCAAAGGGGGAACCCCCATGCTCACAACACAAGAGAAACCAAACTTCACCTGCAAAAAAACAGATACAAAGAAAAACAAGGAAAAACAAACACCCTAAGGTGTAAACCAGAAAGCAAGGAAAAAACTGAGAACTTATCTGCAGAAGTCTTGCTCAGGAAAACAGGGAAGGACAAAACTCCAAGCCAGGAACAGAGACTGAGGAATATACAATTATAACCGGCGCCAGCAAGGAAAAAAATGATCAACTATATAGACCAGACTTGTCTGCAATAGGACTTCCCTGATCCTCAATTAACGCCAGCATCTGTCTGAGTCACAGGCTCATATTCAGCTCCACTACCATTCCTGGCCACCAGATGGAGCTTCAAAACAGCACCCACACAGACAACATTCACAACAGAAAAAGCTGGAAACACAATTACGTGAGAGATTTTATTGGGTTGGCATGAGAACCACCATAGAGAAATGGTGTAGAAATTGTGGTCCCTGCAACCTAAGAAGAAAAGACCGTGACAGGCAAAGGACATCGCTGCAACAAATTATAACCAAGCGGCCATTGGAACTTGTAGCCCTAGACCATGTAAAATTAACACCCAGCAGAAAAGGCTCTACCTATGCTCTTACAATGGTGAAACACTAGTCCATGTTTCTAGTGGTAGTTCCAGTAAAAGACTTAACAGCACAAACTGCAGGAAGAACCTTCCAAGCCTACTTTTGTAGACCACACGGGTATCCGGAACAGGTACTAACAGATCAATGTCCTGCATTTGAAGCTGAAGTATTTCAAGAGTTCTGCAACCTATATGGCAGTAAGAAAATCCGTACTACGCCTTATCATCCACAGACCAACGGCATGTGTGAGAAAATGATTCAGGTAGTCATTTTCCTGTTGAAAACCTTGCCATTGGAAGAAAGAAACATGTGGCCAGAAAAATTACCTGACTTAGTGGACATGTATAACAACATCCCTGTGAGCTCCACCAATAGTACACCAGCGTATCCAATGAGAGCAAGACCCGAAAGATTGGCAGTTGATCTAGAGTTAGGAATTCTAGTTCCTGAAATCAATTCACCAGATACTGATTGGGGTGCTTATCGTCAAGCAAAATATAGAAAAGTACAAGAGTGTGTAGAGAGAAGTTTAAACCAAAGTAGAGAAAAACAAGAAAAGGATTAAAACAAAAATGCACAAGCTGTTTCCTTAACACCTGGAGAAATGGTTCTAAAAAGAAAGAGGAGAGTTCATAAACTTGATGACCAGTGGGAAGCAGAACATTACACTGTGCTATCCTCTAATTTTGAAAATAAAAAGACTTGCTTGATTAGTAAAGATGAAGGGAAAACATCCTAATAGTCTCAAGAGACCATCTCAAGAAGTGCCCAGAGCAATTGAAACCCAAAGATGAAATTCCCAGTATACTTCAATTGAAGGAAAAGAAAGAGAAAGTGTTACATTACATTACAGTACTCAGAGACTTTCCTAAGAATTCCTAAGAATTGGCCTCAGTACAATGGAGCCATCATAGTGCCAGTACTTACTTTCCCACAACCAGTAGAAGTACTAGAAAGACTGGAAGAGCCCATTCAAGTTTCAGAAGAACCACCTATTGTAGCAGAACCAGAGGATCCTGCAATCGGTGATCCTGTCAATCCTACAGTACAGTACCTGACAGAAGTTCTGTTGCTTATCCATGTTATGTAAATAAAAGCTTATAACCTGAATTTAAATTTATTCATTGGTTTCATAAATTACTCTTTTGCAAGCTGAAACCCTCCCAAATTTGGTTTAGGTTATGAAAATAAAGTTGCTGCAAAGCTGAAATATTGATCATTTAATGAACACAGAAAGGTCAGATTTTGTCAAGACAAAAGTTTTGTCGCCTTGTCATATAATGCACCCAATCCTAGTTTACATCCTCACCTGTGCTCACTAAATGATCGGTTAATTAGTGGGTGTGTATATAAAGAAACCCAGCACCCCAGACCTTCAGTTGAACTGCAAATTGACCTCTGACATGTTAAAAATCCACCCCACGACCAAAGCCTTGATTATCAAGAGGCTGAAGTACAAATCCACTGCAGAGGTGGCTGGCACCTTTATTGTGTCTCAGCGTCAAGTACAAATAATTAAAAAAAGATTTGAAGAGACTGGAAATGTTTTTGACAAGCCCAGGTCTGGCAGACCCCGCAACACAACTGCTCAGGTGGAAGGTTTGTTGGTTAGAAAATCCAAAGCCAGTCCCTCTTCCACTGCAGCAGAGCTCCAAATGGCCTGGTCACCTCAAGTCCCTGTGTCAACTAGAACAGCATGTAGGATTCTGTCTCGAAATGGCCTCCATGGTCGAATCAGTGCCCAGAAGCCAGCACTAAACAAAAGGCAATTGAAAAAATGTGTGGCATTTGCCAAGTCCCACAGCCTGCTAAAGAGATGGAAGCTGGAAAAGTGGCAGAAGGTGGATTTCTGTGATGAATCTTCAGTTGAATTACACCACAGCCGCCGCAAATACTGCAGGAGACCTACTGGAGCCCGTATGGATCCAGAAAACAGTTAAGTTTGGTAGTGGAAAGATCATGGTCTGGGGTTACATTCAGTATGGGGGTGTGCGAAACATTGGCCAGGTGGAAGGCGAAATTAATAGCCTAAAATATCAAGAAGTATTAGCTACCTCTTACATTCCCAATCATAAAAGTGGTCAAATTCTGCAGCAGGATGTTGCTCCATCTCATACATCCATCTCTACAACAAAGTTCCTCCTGGCAAAGAAGATCAAGGTGCTCAAAGACTGGCCAGCCCAGTCACCAGTCATGGACATCATTGAGCATGTTTGTGGTAGCATGAAAGAGGAAGCTTGGAAGACAAAACCAAAGAATCTAGATGAACTCTGGGAGGCATGTAAGACTGCATTCTTTGCTATTCCTGATGACTTCATCAATAAATTGTATGAATCATTGTTGAACCGCATGGATGCAGTCCTTCAAGCTTATGGAAGTCACACAAAATATTAAATATTGCTCTAATAGCACCACAACTTCATTCACCAATGTTATGCAACATATCTTTGAATTAGAAGTCATTTGTTTAAATTTCACATTACTTTCTACGGGTGACAAATCTTTTGTCTTGCCAAAATCTGACCTTTTTGTGTTCATTAAATGATCAATATTTCAGCTTTGCAGCAACTTTATTTTCATAACCTAAACCAAATTTGGGAGGATTTCAGCTTTCAAAAGAGTAATTTATGAAACCAATGGATGAATTTAAAGTCAGGTTATAAGCTTTTATTTACATAATATGGATAAGCGACAGAACTTCTGTCTGGGAATGTAAAGCGGGCTTTACACACTGCGATATCGGTAGCGATATCGCAAGCGATCGTACCCGCCCCGTCGGTTGTGCGTCACGGGCATATCGCTGCCCGTGTCGCACAACCTCGCTTACCCCGGTCACACGCACTTACCTGCCCTGCGACGTCGCTCTGGCCGGCGACCCGCCTCCTTCCTAAGGGGGCTGGTCATGCGGCATCACAGCGACGTCACACGGCAGGCGGCCAATAGAAGCGGATGGGCGGAGATGAGTGGGACGTAAACATCCCGCCCACCTCCTCCTTCCACATTGCCGGTGGACGCAGGTAAGGAGATGTTCATCGCTTCTGCGGTGTCACACACAGCGATGTGTGCTGCCGCAGGAACAAGGAACAATATCGCTAATGAGGGGTAAACGATTTTTTGTTTTAGGACGACCTCTCCGCGGCAAACGATTTTTGCCGCTTTTGCGAGGGTTTTAGGTCGCACATAACTGTTACACGCTACGATATCGTTAATGAAGCCAGATGTGCGTCACAAACACCGTGACCCCGACGATAATTCATTAACGATATCGTAGCATGTAAACCCCGCTTAAGGCTAAAGAGTCGCAGACAATTACCCAGTCTACCTGTAACACATAGGTTTATCCTAAATACAGACACTAGTGGGACACTTACACCCCACATTAGAGTACAACAAGGACAAGCTGAGACACTTGAATTACGAAGGTCAAGTTGTAGCAACTTTGGTCAGCCCCCGTCTAGATACAGAGAGTAGGTCTCAAGATAAAAAGTATAACAGGGTATCCTTATGTAAATAGACTGTAAATAGTAGTGTACAGAAGGGTGGAGGAACTTGACTCAACCCCATGCACATTAAGTTAGGAAAAGAAAGTTCCAGGGGTTGGGAGATAGAAACCAGGACTCCTAAGCCAAGACACCAATAGGGAACCATAGAAAATTAAGAATGGTTATAAAATGTACACAGTTATTTAACGTGTTCATCCTACAGAGGCATTCCTGTAAAAACCTTTTGGATCATAATTAGAGATGAGCGAACCGGTCGCGGTTCGTCTCGAGTTCGGTTCGCCGAACGGAGGTCTCGTTCGAGTTCGGTTCGGCGAACCAGTTCGGCGAACCACTCGAACCGCATAGGAAACAATGGGAGGCAATCACAAACACATAAAAACACCTAGAAAACACCCTCAAAGGTGTCCAAAAGGTGACAAACAACTCACAACACAACACAAACACATGGGAAAGTGACAAGGACATATACTCATGCGAAAACAAAAGAGCTGCACAAGGAAATAGAGGAGGAGACACAGATATAGGCATGGCATGCCCTTCTAAAATCATGTAATACACCGCAAGGTTACTTCAAGCGGAGTCTCCCTTTTTTCCAAAAATTGGGCCCCACACACACCCACCCCTTCAGTGGCAGCACTTGTGCCCCAGTTGTACACTTCACAGCTAGATTTGCATCAAGCACATTCAAAAATACGCCATCCTTAACCGTCCCCAGGATGACACCGGGATAGGTAGCAAAGTCTTTGCTGATCCCAGATCTGTTCATCTTGGATCATTTTTAGAAACACTGCAAGCAAGGGTTACTCCAAGCGGAGTCTCCCTTTTTTCCAAAAATTGGGCCACACACACACCCACCCCTTCATTGGCAGCACTTGTGCCCTAGTTGTACACTTCACAGGTAGATTTGCATCAAGCACATTCAAAAATACGCCATCCTTAACCATCCCCAGGATGACACAGTGGTAGGTAGCAAAGTCTTTGCTGATCCCAGATCTGTTCATCTTGGCTCCTTTTAAAAAACACAGCAAGGGTTACTCCAAGCAGAGTCTCCCTTTTTTCCAAAAATTGGGCTGTTGCGGGCGGAGGAGGGGACGCTGCGCTCACCACGCTCGGGTCCGGCGCTGCTGCTGCTTCGCTTGCTGCTCGGTGGTGACTCGAGCGGTGGGCCGAATCCCGGGGACTCAAGCGGCGCTCCTCGCCCGTGAGTGAAAAGGGGAATGGTTGTGGGGATTTATTGTACGTGACGCCACCCACGATTGTGGTGAGGTTGTGACACCACCGCTGCTCTGGACGGGGATCCCGGGAGTGATGACAGGGAGCAGCTTGGATGTTGTTTTTCCCCTCCGTGGGTAGGGGGGTTGGTTGTCCCGGGGCCCAGCGAGGGAAGGATGGCAGGTGGGTTACGGGACCTGGTGAGGTGCAGGGTCGCGGGGGCAGCGCGGTGCCACACGGCACAGTGGTACTCACTCAGCCAATGATGAATACAAAGTCTCCGGTAAAACAAATGGCTGGATGGACGGGTCCCACAGACGGCCGAGGTGGTTCTTCTCCCGGTAGATTGGCGGTGACTGCCTTTCCCTGCACCTGTGTTGTGTTCTCGGTTCTGGTGGCTTCCCACCGGTAACCCGCTCCCCAGCTTGGATGCAGGCTGAGGGAGCCCCTTTTGCCCGCAGGCTCTGGCCCTGGAACTGTAGCCTTGGCGGTGACTGTATTTCCCTGTACGGTTTGAGCAGTTGCCTTCAATTGGGTCTTGACTGCTGGGAAACCCCGGAGGTTCCCTTCGCTAACGGATTTAACCGGTTTTACGGCGACTCCAAGCCTGGTCGGGGTCCGTAGACCCTGCCGAATGGTGCTGGCTTCTCTTCGCTCCCCGATCCGGTACCGGCGCGCCATCGCCCGTCCCCGGTCGTTACGGTTCACGTCAATTAGCCTCGCCTGCAGACGGTCACCACCGTCTGCCAACCTTGCTGTATGTGCCCGGGCCACGCACCCGGACACGGTCAGTCTCCTCTACTACCACTTCGCTCTTCAACTCCCAAAACTGCTCTGACTTCCTTTTCCCGCCTCCAGGACTGTGAAATCCTCGGTGGGTAGGGCCAACCGCCTGGCTCCACCCCCTGGTGTGGACATCAGCCCCTGGAGGGAGGCAACAAGGATTTTTGTCTGACTTCGGTGTGCCTAGCCGGGGTGTGGGGTGTGTTGTTGCAGTACCTGTGACGACCTGGCTTGTCCAGGGCGCCACAGGGCCACACACACACCCACCCCTTCAGTGGCAGCAGTTGTGCCCCAGTTGTACACTTCACAGGTACATTTGCATCAAGCACATTCAAAAATACGCCATCCTTAACCGTCCCCAGGATGACACCGGGGTAGGTAGCTAAGTCTTTCCTGATCCCAGCTCTGTTCATGTTGGCTCCTTTTAAAAAACACAGCAAGCAAGGGTTACTCCAAGCGGAGTCTCCCTTTTTTCCAAAAATTGGGCCACACACACACACACCCACCCAACCCTTCAGTGGCAGCACTTGTGCCCCAGTTGTACACTTCACAGCTAGATTTGCATCAAGCACATTCAAAAATACGCCATCCTTAACCGTCCCCAGGATGACACCGGGGTAGGTAGCTAAGTCTTTCCTGATCCCATCTCTGTTCATCTTGGCTCCTTTTAAAAAACAAAGCAAGGGTTACTCCAAGAAGAGTCTCCCTTTTTTCCAAAAATTGGGCCACACAGACACCCCATCAGTGGCAGCACTTGTGCCCTAGTTGTACACTTCACAGGTAGATTTGCATCAAGCACATTCAAAAATGCGCCATCCTTAACCGTCCCCAGGATGACACCGGGGTAGGTAGCTAAGTCTTTCCTGATCCCAGCTCTGTTCATGTTGGCTCCTTTTAAAAAACACAGCAAGCAAGGGTTACTCCAAGCAGAGTCTCCCTTTTTTCCAAAAATTGGGCCACACACACACCCACCCCTTCAATGGCAGCACTTGTGCCCCAGTTGTACACTTCACAGCTAGATTTGCATCAAGCACATTCAAAAATACGCCATCCTTAACCGTCCCCAGGATGACACCGGGGTAGGTAGCTAAGTCTTTCCTGATCCCAGCTCTGTTCATCTTGGCCCCTTTTAAAAAACACAGCAAGAGTTACTCCAAGCAGAGTTTCCCTTTTTTCCAAAAATTGGGCCCCACACACACACCCACCCCTTCAGTGGCAGCACTTGTGACCCAGTTGTACACTTCACAGGTAGATTTTCATCAAGCACATTCAAATATACGCCATCTTTAACCGTCCCCAGGATGACACCAGGGTAGGTAGCTAAGTCTTTCCTGATCCCAGCTCTGTTCATCTTGGCTCCTTTTAAAAAACACAGCTGTAAGGGGTGGACGGACCCCTGGTGTGGAGAAGACGTTTTTCCCCCCCTGAAGACGCCACAGGAGTATGGTGGCACATTGTACAATGTTATGTGTTATGTACGGTTCTTCCCCCCTAGGTGCCAGTGCAGTGAGTGGTTCCCCTGGTAACAGTGACAGGGAAGGAAGGGGCAGGGCAGCCTAGCAGGGGAGAGAAGGGGAGTCTGCAGGAGTGAAGGGAGCTGAGGAGAAGTGATGGGGCAGAGTGCAGGAGTGGGTGCTGTGGCAGTGGAGCGAAGAAGTTGGAGCTAATCCGGAGCCGGTAGTGAGTACTAGAGCCGTCCCCTAGTCCAATACAAATCCCTGGGAAAGGGCTGGACTAAAATCCGGGATAGGAGTACCGCTGCTAGGGGGATAACATTTGGCCCCTGCAGGCAAAGGAAAGTGCCCGTAGAGAAAAGGAAACTGTTTTAGTAGAAAAGGACCTGTAACTTGTAACGTACTAAAGTAAACCTGCTGCAAACAAAAAGATGGAAGCTTTGTTTAATAAATCGGTGTTTGGTTTATCCGCTGCCTGCAATTGTCTCTTTCATGAAACTGAAAAAGGAGCTGGAGAGCCGAGAAAGAACGCTGTTATGAATGGGCCCCATGCATCCACACTCTGCCCCAACAACACACCTGTTTTGCAAGTGATGGCCGTGCCGGGGTTCAGCCTGCGGCCCACAAGGCGAGGGGACTCGACTACACCCCCTGAGGCGCCCCCCTGCCCCCGTTACATTTTGGCGTAGTCGGCAGGATCAAGCCTGCAGAAGAGAAACCCCGAGCAGAGACCAAGTGGTGCATGATGTACTGAACAGGCCACAAGATGGCAGCAAGATGGCGGCCGTCCTCATGGGTTCAGTGAAGGCGCGAAAAGTGGGCGCCAAACGAAGAGCGCTGGGCTGGCCTGTAAGGAAGAAGCCCGGAGTGCACCGCCCAAAGAGGGGAGGTGCTTGCCCCGAGATACTGCAGAGGACCGGTGACATGGGCGGCGTCCTGAGAAAGAAGAGGCGTCGCCTACGCTGGGTCGATTTGGTGGGTGACGCCAGGGGTGAAGTGTGTGCAAGAGCAGGAAAAGAAGTACCGCCTCCACCTTCCCTGGCGCCATTACACCTAGAACAACAGTAGACGCCAATTCAGCGACCTACGCTAAGCAAAATGGAAGCGCAGCCAAACAAACGAGCCGAAGCAGGCGTGCTGGTGACAACAGGTCTAGGAAGAGGATGCCCGACGCGAAGCTTAGTGGAAGAGGCACCTACCATAGAGTTACCGGCTGTGACCGGAGGACTGGAGAGGCCCGCCAAGGTCACGTGGGTCACCTCGTGGGATGCTGTTACCGGGGAGACGACCACAGAAGTCCGGGCCACCTACACGACCCAACTGACGCTGGGAAGCGGGACACTCGGAGCATCCTTCCAGAGTCCGGAGGCGGCTGCGTCGGTCAAGGTAGAGCCTCCGCCCCCACCAGAAGTCCAGGCCCCGGGCTGGCAAAACATCCCAGCGTTTGAGGAAGATGAGTGGGGGTTCATCTGGGAGCCAGTGAAGCCGGCGCCCCAAACCCGGCGACATTCCCCACCGCCCGAAATAGATCCGGTGCAGGAAAGGCTCCTGGCCGAGACCGTGGCAAGGGAAATGATAGCTGGGTCCCACAGTGAAGAATTTGATCGGCAGTGTAGTATTGGCACCGTAGTCAAGTTTAATCAGGCCGAGGGATACGGGTTTATAGAAGATGATGAGACCGGAAAAAAACTTCTTTTATAATCGAGTCAATTTGGACACCGAGGGGTTACCGCAGCGTCTCCATACCCTGTATCCGGGTGAGAAGGTAAAATTCAGAAGAGAAGTGGGTTGCCGGGGCCTGTTTGCAGTGGGAGTCACCCAGATGCCCACTGTCCAGGAGGCCGCGCAGTGGCAGCAGGAGATAGAGTGGGAGGATTGCCAGTACAGGAGGCGTATGCAGCAGAGACCGGTGACCGCTGAAGTTTGTCGGCCAAGAAGCACTCCGGCGGCATCACCAGAAACAGTTGCTGGACCGGTAGCCGAGCCGGCAGAAGGGGATCAGGTAAAGGAAGCACCGGCGATCTTGGCGATTCGCCAGAGCATGGTGTCGCATCGGGTGGTTGTTGTTGGCAGCCCATAGCTGTCCCGTCCAGCTACCCCATCACCCCCGCCAGGGGCTGAGGGGCCAAAACAGAAGGCCGGAGAAACAGAGCTGCAGCCAAATTATGAACCGTTTCAAAGGCTGCGCCGCTTACCAGGCCAATCCCTCTTCGAGTATGTGAGGACCCAGCGGGCTGAATGGCTGCGCGCCTACCATCCGGCGTGAGAGTGCAGTAACCAGAGGTGAAGGATCTGGATGTTCTGAAGTTCCGGCACTGTTACAAGCCGGAAGATGTTTTAGTTCCAGTAATGTTCAAAATACTGAACCCGGGGGGAGCTTAATGCAAGACTGTGCGGAGACTCCCTCTGTGACTGTTAAGAAGAATTTCGTTGTTTGCTGTTTTTCTGCCCACGAAAGACTGGGAGCGCTGAGAGATAGCCTCCGGGCGGAAGGTCGGCTAAGACCGGGAGCGCCTGCGGATGGCCTCCGGGCAGTGTTACTACTAAGACCGGGAGCTCCCTTGGAGGGACTCCGGGCACTGAACTCAGTGCCTTTTTGATGTGTTTTAAATGTTGTGTTCTATAGCCTGGTTTTAAAGTTTTATGAGATAAAAAGAGAAGATTGCTTTGCAGCCCTGTGTATGCGTTATTTTTCTTGATCTGT
The DNA here is from genome assembly GCF_048569485.1 of Anomaloglossus baeobatrachus. NCBI lineage: Eukaryota > Metazoa > Chordata > Amphibia > Anura > Aromobatidae > Anomaloglossus > Anomaloglossus baeobatrachus. The sequence goes on along the minus strand of NC_134360.1, from coordinate 136,284,994 downwards.
CTTGCAGGTGCGAACCTTGCCGGGAGGCTAAGGTTAAAGAGGGGAGGAATGTAAGGGGTGGACGGACCCCTGGTGTGGAGAAGACGTTTTTCCCCCCCTGAAGACGCCACAGGAGTATGGTGGCACATTGTACAATGTTATGTGTTATGTACGGTTCTTCCCCCCTAGGTGCCAGTGCAGTGAGTGGTTCCCCTGGTAACAGTGACAGGGAAGGAAGGGGCAGGGCAGCCTAGGAGGGGAGAGAAGGGGAGTCTGCAGGAGTGAAGGGAGCTGAGGAGAAGTGACGGGGCAGAGTGCAGGAGTGGGTGCTGTGGCAGTGGAGCGAAGAAGTTGGAGCTAATCCGGAGCCAGTAGTGAGTACCGGAGCCGTCCCCTAGTCCAATACAAATCCCTGGGAAAGGGCTGGACTAAAATCCGGGATAGGAGTACTGCTGCTAGGGGGATAACATTTGGCCCCTGCAGGCAAAGGAAAGTGCCCGTAGAGAAAAGGAAACTGTTTTAGTAGAAAAGGACCTGTAACTTGTAACGTACTAAAGTAAACCTGCTGCAAACAAAAAGATGGAAGTTTTGTTTAATAAATCGGTGTTTGGTTTATCCGCTGCTTGCAATTGTCTCTTTCATGAAACTGAAAAAGGAGCTGGAGAGCCGAGAAAGAACGCTGTTATGAATGGGTCCCATGCATCCACACTCTGCCCCAACAACACACCTGTTTTGCAAGTGACGGCCGGGCCGGGGTTCAGCCTGCGGCCCACAAGGCGAGAGGACTCGACTACACCCCTTGAGGCGCCCCCTGCCACCGTTACACAGCAAGCAAGGGTTACTCCAAGCGGAGTCTCCCTTTTTTCCAAAAATTGGGCCACACACACACCCACCCACCCCTTCAGTGGCAGCACTTGTGCCCCAGTTGTACACTTCACAGCTAGATTTTCATCAAGCACATTCAAAAATACGCCATCCTTAACCGTCCCCAGGATGACACCGGGGTAGGTAGCTAAGTCTTTCCTGATCCCAGGTCTGTTCATCTTGGCTCCTTTTAAAAAACACAGCAAGCAAGGGTTACTCCATGCAGAGTCTCCTTTTTTCCAAAAATTCGGCCACACACACACCCACCCCTTCAGTGGCAGCACTTGTGCCCCAGTTGTATACTTCACAGCTAGATTTGCATCAAGCACATTCAAAAATACGCCATCCTTAACTGTCCCCAGGATGACACAGGGGTAGGTAGCAAAGTCTTTGCTGATCCCAGATCTGATCATCTTGGCTCCTTTTAAAAAACACAGCAAGGGTTACTCCAAGCAGAGTCTCCCTTTTTTCCAAAAATTGGGCCACACACACACCCACCCCTTCAGTGGCAGCACTTGTGCCCCAGTTGTACACTTCAGAGGTAGATTTGCATCAAGCACATTCAAAAATACGCCATCCTTAACTGTCCCCAGGATGACACCGGGGTAGGTAGCTAAGTCTTTCCTGATCCCAGCTCTGTTCATCTTGGCTCCTTTTAAAAAACACAGCAAGCAAGGGTTACTCCAAGCGGAGTCTCCCTTTTTTTTTCCAAAAATTGGGCCACACACACACCCACCCACCCCTTCAGTGGCAACACTTGTGCCCTAGTTGTACACTTCACAGCTAGATTTGCATCAAGCACATTCAAAAATACACCATCCTTAACCGGCCCCAGGATGATACCGGGGTAGGTAGCTAAGTCTTTCCTGATCCCAGGTCTGTTCATCTTGGCTCCTTTTAAAAAACACAGCAAAGGTTACTCCAAGCAGAGTCTCCCTTTTTTCCAAAAATTGGGCCACACACACACCCACCCCTTCAGTGGCAGCACTTGTGCCCCAGTTGTACACTTCAGAGGTAGATTTGCATCAAGCACATTCAAAAATACGCCATCCTTAACTGTCCCCAGGATGACACCGGGGTAGGTAGCTAAGTCTTTCCTGATCCCAGCTCTGTTCATCTTGGCTCCTTTTAAAAAACACAGCAAGGGTTACTCCAAGCAGAGTCTCCATTTTTTCCAAAAATTGGGCCACACACACACCCACCCCTTCAGTGGCAGCACTTGTGCCCCAGTTGTACACTTCACAGGTACATTTGCATCAAGCACATTCAAAAATACGCCATCCTTAACCGTCCCCAGGATGACACCGGGGTAGGTAGCTAAGTCTTTCCTGATCCCAGCTCTGTTCATCTTGGCTAATTTTAAAAAACACAGCAAGCAAGGGTTACTCCAAGCGGAGTCTCCCTTTTTTTTCCAAAAATTGGGCCACACACACACCCACCCCTTCAGTGGCAGCACTTGTGCCCCAGTTGTACACTTCACAGCTAGATTTGCATCAAGCACATTCAAAAATACGCCATCCTTAACCCTCCCCAGGATGACACCGGGATAGGTAGCAAAGTCTTTGCTGATCCCATATCTGTTCATCTTGGATCATTTTTAGAAACACTGCAAGCAAGGGTTACTCCAAGCGGAGTCTCCCTTTTTTCCAAAAATTGGGCCACACACACACCCCATCAGTGGCAGCACTTGTGCCCTAGTTGTACACTTCACAGGTAGATTTTCATCAAGCACATTCAAAAATACGCCATCCTTCACCGTCCTTAGGATGATACCGGGGTAGGTAGCTAAGTCTTTCCTGATCCAAGCTATGTTCATCTTGGCTCCTTTTAAAAAACACAGCAAGGGTTACTCCAAGCAGAGTCTCCCTTTTTTCCAAAAATTGGGCCACACACACACCCACCCCTTCAGTGGCAGCACTTGTGCCCCAGTTGTACACTTCACAGGTACATTTGCATCAAGCACATTCAAAAATACGCCATCCTTAACCGTCCCCAGGATGACACCGGGGTAGGTAGCTAAGTCTTTCCTGATCCCAGCTCTGTTCATCTTGGCTAATTTTAAAAAACACAGCAAGCAAGGGTTACTCCAAGCGGAGTCTCCCTTTTTTTCCAAAAATTGGGCCACACACACACCCACCCCTTCAGTGGCAGCACTTGTGCCCCAGTTGTACACTTCACAGCTATATTTGCATCAAGCACATTCAAAAATACACCATCCTTAACCGTTCCCAGGATGACACCGGGGTAGGTAGCTAAGTCTTTCCTGATCCCAGGTCTGTTCATTTTGGCTCCTTTTAAAAAACACAGCAAAGGTTACTCCAAGCAGAGTCTCCCTTTTTTCCAAAAATTCGGCCACACACATACCCACCCCTTCAGTGGCAGCACTTGTGCCCCAGTTGTACACTTCACAGCTAGATTTGCATCAAGCACATTCAAAAATACGCCATCCTTAACCGTCCCCAGGATGACACCGGGGTAGGTAGCTAAGTCTTTCCTGATCCCAGGTCTGTTCATCTTGGCTCCTTTTAAATAACACAGCAAGCAAGGGTTACTCCAAGCGGAGTCTCCCTTTTTTCCAAAAATTGGACCACACACACACCCACCCACCCCTTCAGTGGCAGCACTTGTGCCCTAGTTGTACACTTCACAGCTAGATTTGCATCAAGCACATTCAAAAATACGCCATCCTTAACCGTCCCCAGGATGACACCGGGGTAGGTAGCTAAGTCTTTCCTGATCCCACCTCTGTTCATCTTGGCTCCTTTTAAAAAACACAGCAAGCAAGGGTTACTCCAAGCGGAGTCTCCCTTTTTTCCAAAAATTGGGCCACACACACCCACCCCTTCAGTGGCAGCACTTGTGCCCCAGTTGTACACTTCACAGCTAGATTTGCATCAAGCAAATTCAAAAATACGCCATCCTTAACCGTCCCCAGGATGACACCGGGGTAGGTAGCTAAGTGTTTCCTGATCCCAGGTCTGTTCATCTTGGCTCCATTTAAAAAACTTAGCAAGCAAGGGTTACTCCAAGCAGAGTCTCCCTTTTTTCCAAAAATTGGGCCCCACACACACCCCCTCCTTCAGTGGCAGCACTTGTGCCCCAGTTGTATACTTCACTGCTAGATTTGCATCAAGCACATTCAAAAATACACCATCCTTAACCGTCCACAGGATGACACCGGGGTAGGTAGCAAAGTCTTTGCTGATCCCATATCTGTTCATCTTTGATCATTTTTAGAAACACTGCAAGCAAGGGTTACTCCAAGCGGAGTCTCCCTTTTTTACAAAAATTGGGCCACACACACACCCCATCAGTGGCAGCACTTGTGCCCTAGTTGTACACTTCACAGGTAGATTTGCATCAAGCACATTCAAAAATACGCCATCCTTCACCGTCCCTAGGATGATACCGGGGTAGGTAGCTAAGTCTTTCCTGATCCCAGCTCTGTTCATCTTGGCTCCTTTTAAAAAACACAGCAAGCAAGGGTTACTCCAAGCGGAGTCTCCCTTTTTTCCAAAAATTGGGCCACACACATGTAAGATCTGTTAACATTTACATATATAGGTTAGAAGACTGTGGACTTTTCCTTGTTATGCTGCCACCTACTGTCAAAACAAAGAACAGCGGGCACAAACCCCTGCTACTTGATTTACTTGGTACAGTCCTGAACAGGATGTGCAGAGGAGCTGGTTTTGTTTGGTAGCTGTTTTTATGCAGAGAAGTGTGTGTCCGGACGTGCGGAAGAAGGCAAGGCCACATTCTACCTTGCTGAACAAGGTCCAAGTACCTGAGTGTTGCGTGACATCTCCCCAAGACACAGATCCAAGAAAGGCTGGATGTGGAGCGAGGAGCCAGACAGCACGGGCAAATTACAGATCCGGGACAAAGACTGAACTTTAGAGGTGTCTGCCGGCGGAATACGGGCCCCAATGGTGACGAGGTACCCCACGCTGAAACCTGCAGTTAAGTGTGCACACTACTTTTAGTTAGGGACAGATAGGAAAAGACTCTGCACAGTGTTATACGAGTAAGATAACAAGGACTCTGCGTTTTTTTTTTTAATAAGGATTTCTGTGTTTTGCTTTTGGGAGTACAATCTGAGGCTTCCTATCCTTGACAAGCTATTCAAAGTAGTTGTATGTATATTGCATTATCTCTACTGCTGTGCTCCTTTCCCGCATTTTTCCTCCACCTGTGTTGTGCAATATGTTATTAAATTGATTAACCCCCGTGGTTCCGTGCAGTCCTTGCGTATCCCATTACCTGCAGGTTATTACATTTGGCGTAGTCGGCAGGATACGCAGGCTGGTACGGAACAATGGACGGACAGGGGGGTGTCGCTGATGGAGGTGTTCTAATACAACCTGATGGGGGAATACCAGCAAGGCAGCTGTCCCTGGGGGCTATGCTGACCCATATACCAAAATTTACTGGCAGCAATGTACCTCTCCATGACTGGGCGCAGAGAGTGAGGGGCATGTTGAGAGTAGCAGGAGTGACTGCAGAAAATCAAGGGGAGATACTGTTGATTGCCCTTGAAGGCCATGCTCAAGAGACCATTTTATTGCGCCCTGAGAGTGAACGAAAGACGTTAGAGCAGGTGGTGAAGATTCTTGAGAGAGTGTATGGCGGGAAACCAGAAGCAGGAGATTTACAGGCGCAACTGTTCTACAGGCTGCAGGGTTAAGAAGAAGGTCTGCCACAGTATGCAAATGCACTCCAGAGAATAATGAGACAAATGCTTACAGCAGAGCCAGAGCTAGCACAAACCCCCGGTTATGCTGACCGTACCCTACGAGATCAATTCCTCCGTGGGTTACATAACCCCAAGATCAAAGGTGCCCTCCGTGAACGGCTCAGGGTAGAAAAAAAACTAACTTTCCAGCAGATATTGGAAGAAGCAGTCTCCCGCGCACAAACTGAAAATTGCGACCCGCAGAACGCCTGGGGTGAAGTTTGTATGCATAAGGTAGTCCCGGGTGAGAAAAACCGAGAACCGAGCCAGCTTGAGGCTAAAGTGGATCAGTTACAAGAGACTGTTACTGCTCTACCAGAGTTGCTGAAGAATATGCAAGCCCCGGCGTCAGAAGTAGGAACTACATCACCGCGGCCAAATACCCGCACGCATACCTATCAAGAAGAGAGGGGACAGATCGAGCAGAGACGATCAAGACCCGCTGGAGACTACCAGTGTTGGAACTGTGGAAATCGGAACCATTTATTCCGACACTGTCAGGAGAGGAAGACGTCTCAAGAAAGACCGCCGTTAAACTAGTGCCTCCCTCCATGGATGGGCACATGGCGGGGAGACCAACTGAGCTTAGAGAAAACCAACGCCCTGAAGATATAGCAGCCTGCACGCCGACGATCACGGCCGAATTTGAAGGGAAAGAAGTAAGATGCCTGATGGATACTGGGTCCCAAGTGACCACCATGCCAGAACAGTTCTTCTACCAACATTTTGGACAAACTGTATCCATTGACAAAGGGGCACATATCAAACTGAGGGCTGCAAACAATCTTCCCATTCCGGTTGTAGGGGTCGTGGGGATGGACATACGTGCCTGTGGCCAGAACTTAGGCAAAAAAGGGATTGTGTTAACGAAGGGCCGGTACGACAGAGAGGTGCCAGCTATCGTTGGCATGAACGTCCTGAAAGAATTAGACCAGTTGCTCTTCAACAAGGGGGGCTGTGATTACTGGAAGACAACAGTTGCTAACAGGCCCGCCCAAAAGGTCTTCCAACACCTTATCCGTGCCCGAGGACTGTGGAAGAATGGTGGGAGCCGCTACCCAGTGGGGAGGGTTCGAGTCCCAAGACAGACAACAATTACTCTACCTCCAAATTGTGAGACAGTCCTCACCTTGCCAGTCGGGGCCCACCGTACACTCGAGGGGATGGAGGTGTTGGTGGAGCCTTACCGTGGTGAAGAGAACGGAGACGAACCGTTGGTGGCTCGCACTTTAGCAACAGTAAGAAATGGAAGGGTCCCTTTCCGTTGCGTGAACACCGGTGAACAGGCCTACACCTTGACCTTGGGAGTTGTTCTGGCCCATGTCTACCTGGCGCCTGAAGAGGTGGCGGCCGCAGAATCGATTGAATTGCAGCCCATGGCAGGGGAAGCCTGGACTTGGGGTGTTTCTATGGAAAGAAAAGAGAAACCCACTGATCAATGGAACAGTTGCGTCATCTTAGGGCAGATGGGAGTGGACCTGAGCCCCTTCGCTTCGGAGCAAGCCCAAGCCATAGAGGACTTTATTTGGGAGAATCAAGCCACGTTCTCCCGTCACGCAGAAGATTTCGGCTGTACTGACAAGATTCAGCACGAAATACCCACAGGAGATTCCCCACCGATCAGGGAAAGGTACAGACAAATACCCCCAAAGTACTACCAAGAGGTAAAAGAGCTTTTGGCGCAGATGCTGAAGAGCGGGGTGGTAAGAGAAAGTCAGAGTCCATGGGCTGCCCCAATCGTGCTGGTCAAGAAAAAGGATGGGTCTACCCGCTTCTGTGTTGACTACCGCAAGCTTAATGGATGCACGGTTCGTGATTCCTACCCTCTGCCCCGGATAGAGGAGTCCCTGTCGGCGTTGGGAAAGGCACGTTACTTCTCCTCCCTCGATCTGGCCAGCGGATATTGGCAGGTCCCTGTGGCAGAGAAAGACAAGGCCAAGACTGCATTTATTGTACCCATGGGACTCTTCGAGTTCAATCGCATGCCGTTTGGACTAAATAATGCCCCAGGAACTTTTCAGCGCCTCATGGAAAGTTGCCTTGGAGACATGAACTTCGAGGCCACATTGATTTACCTGGACGACATAGTAGTGTATTCTGCAACCTTTGAGAAACATCTAGAAAACCTGGTCCAAGTGTTTCAGCGGTTACGGGCCCATGGGCTTAAACTAAAACCAAAAAAATGCCGGATCTTTCAGGAAGAGATTGAATATCTCAGACACAAGGTGTCAGAAGCCGGCGTACAGCCCTCCGATGGGAAAGTGAGAGCAGTGCTACAATGGCCCACACCCAGCACAGTGCGAGAGGTTCGAGCTTTCCTGGGGCTAGCCGGATATTACCGTCGCTTTATCAAAGATTTCGCGAAGGAGGCAGAACCTTTGCACGAATTGCTCCGAGGGACTGCGAAAGAACCAAAAGCACAGAAAATTTGCTGGGGACCAAGACAAGCAGAAGCCTTACACCGATTGAAAAAGGCCTTGGTTAGCGCCCCTGTGCTTGCCTATGCAGACTATAACCTCCCTTTTCCGTTGTATACAGACGCGAGCCTCTACGGCCTGGGTGCAGTACTGGCCCAGGTACAGAATGGTACTGAACGGTTGATTGCATATGGAAGTCGGACGTTGCGAGAAGCCGAGCGCAATCCCGAGAATTACAGTTCCTTTCGGCTGGAGTTACTGGCACTAGTATGGGCAATAACCGAAAGGTTCTCGGAATATCTCACGGGAGCCCAAATTGAAGTCTATACAGATAATAATCCCCTGGCTCACATCTCCACCGCCAAACTGGGAGCAATGGAACAGAGGTGGCTGGCACGACTCTCCAGATACAATTATCTTGTGCAGTACCGCTCTAAGCATGAAAATCAGAATGCGGATGCCCTTTCTCGTGTTACCACCGAAGCCCCAGTGGGGGAGAGAGATGAACAGTTGGAGGAAGACGAAATTCCGGACTTCAGTAAATTCACCGCTCAAGTGGTAGAGGCTCGTATGCTGGAAATTACATCGGGCACGACATCACGCCTGCTTGGCCAAACCAGAGAGGAATGGGTGAAAATCCAGTCATCTGACCCAGAACTGCTTCAAGTGAAAGAGTGGGTGATCCAGCAGAGCAAGCCTAGAAAGGAAATACGGGCCACGCTGTCGCACGTGGCCCTCCAGATTCTCAGCCAGTGGGATAAGCTGTCGGTGCAAGAAGGGATGCTGTATCGGAAGGTGCACCTAGCTACAGAGTTGGAAGTACGGTGGCAAGTAGTGATACCCCAGAAGATGGCAGTACCACTGGCCCGAGAGGCGCATGAGAAGGGAGCCCATTTCGGACCGGACAAGACTTACCAGTGGTTGTAAAGAATAGTATACTGTCCTCAGATGCTTCGGGCAGTAGAGAAGGCCTGTAAACTGTGCCGTTCCTGCGAGTTAAGTAAGGCTCCCCCACAGCAAGCACCAGTACAGACTATTGTAACCAAAGAGCCGTTGGAAGTACTCATGATCGATTATCTGAAGATTGGCCACTCCCACCGGGGCTATCAGTTCTGCCTTGTGATGACAGATCACTTCTCCAAATTTGCGGTGGTGACGCCCACCAGAGATCAGACAGCTGAATCAGCTGCTCGAGCCATCAGTGATGACTTTATCCGGGTGTATGGCTGCCCCAAAAGAATACATTCCGACCAAGGGGCTTGCTTTCAGGGCAGTGTCATGAGAGAGCTGCAAAGGATTTACGGAATGCAGAAGTCAAGGACTACGCCTTATCATCCGCAGGGCAACGGAGCCTGCGAGAGATTTAACCGGACCCTCCTACAAATGCTACGCACGTTGGAGGATGATCGTAAGAATCACTGGCCCGGCTATCTCGCAGAACTCGTGTGGGCGTACAATAATCGTGTCCACTCCACCACTGGGTACACCCCATACGTACTACTGTTTGGAAGAGCCGGAAGAGGCATTGAAGAGCTCAACCTGGCTCCCCCCGAGATCAGCGAAGGTCAGAGCGTAGGTTCCTGGGTTGACTGTCACCGTCGACGGCTGGAGACTATCCATCGAATTGTCAACAAGCGGCTGCAAGAAAAGACACACCCGCAGCGGAAACCTGTGTGTGAAGCCCCGTTCGTACCAGGAGACCGAGTACTAGTTGCAGAGAAACACCCGAGACACAAGTTGAGTGAGCGCTGGAAAACGGAGCCGTACATTGTGATCAGAAGAATCTCTCCCCACTAGAGTTGAGCGCGGTTCGTGGTTCGTGGTTCTCCAGTTCGCGGCTCGAGTGATTTTGGGGCATGTTCTAGATCGAACTAGAACTCGAGCTTTTTGCAAAAGCTCGATAGTTCTAGAAACGTTCGAGAACGGTTCTAGCAGCCAAAAAACAGCTAAATCCTAGCTTGGTTTCTGCTGTAATAGTGTAAGTCACTCTGTGAATCAAACTATTATCACATTTCAGTGTATAGTGTGCGTGAACAGCGCCTTCAGATCACTGCTGTTTCTATAATGGCGATCGCCATTTTTTTTTTTTTTTTCTTGTCTTCCTTCCCTAAGCGCGCGCGTCTTGTGGGGCGGGCCAGCATGTCAGCCAATCACAGACACACACACACCTAAGTGGACTTTGAGCCAGAGAAGCAACGGCATGTGTGATAGGATCTGCATGTCACATGTCCCTGCATTATAAAACCGGACATTTTCTTCACGAACGCCATTATCTGCCTTCTGCGTCTTTGGTGTCAGACATCAGTGTCGCAGCTCCGTCCTCCTGAGTCCTATAGCCGATACAGCTGTATGCGCTGCATACACAGCGTTAGACAGCTTAGGGAGAGCACATTCTAGCAGTCCTTTTAAGGGCTCAAAGCGGCAGGGTCAGAGAGCCATAAGTGACAGGTCCTGCAAACAGCAACAGCGTCTGTGTAGCCCAGGTCAGGGATTTCCTCCCTGCATTTCACCATTAGGAGGGAATAGAAAGGCAGGCTTCCATTCCTCTACCCAGAGCACCACAATCCTGCCACTGTACCCTCTTGTCCTCTGCACACTCCAACTCATTCTAAGTAAGCCATTATACTAGCAAACATTCAGTGTACCTAGTGGCATCCTATACGTGGCTATTGGACTTTGCTATAGTCCCACTAGTGCAAAGACATTTGCAGAGCACGTCTGCCTGCATTGCACACTACAACTTTTTTAAACTAAGCAATTTTACTAGCAAACACTCAGTGTACCTAGTGGCATCCTATACGTGGCTATTGGACTTTGCTATAGTCCCACTAGTGCCAAGACATTTGCAGAGCGCATCTGCCTGCGTTGCACACTCCAACGAATTATAACTAAGCCATTATACTAGCACACACTCAGTGTACCTAGTGGCATCCTATACGTGGCTATTGGACTTTGCTATAGTCCCACTAGTGCAAAGACATTAGCAGAGCACATCTGCCTGCATTGCACACTACAACTTTTTTAAACTAAGCAATTTTACTAGCAAACACTCAGTGTACCTAGTGGCATCCTATACGTGGCTATTGGACTTTGCTATAGTCCCACTAGTGCCAAGACATTTGCAGCACGTCTGCCTGCGTTGCACACTCCAACTAATTATAACTAAGCCATTATACTAGCACACACTCAGTGTACCTAGTGGCATCCTATACGTGGCTATTGGACTTTGCTATAGTCCCACTAGTGCCAAGACATTTGCAGAGCGCATCTGCCTGCGTTGCACACTCCAACTAATTATAACTAAGCCATTATACTTGCACACACTAAGTGTTTTTTAGTGGCATCCTATACGTGGCTATTGGACTTTGCTATAGTCCTACTAGTGCCAAGACATTTGCAGAGCGCATCTGCCTGCGTTGCACACTCCAACTAATTATAACTAAGCCATTATACTAGCACACACTCAGTGAACCTAGTGGCATCCTATACGTGGCTATTGGACTTTGCTATAGTCCCACTAGTGCCAAGACATTTGCAGCACGTCTGCCTGCGTTGCACACTCCAACTAATTATAACTAAGCCATTATACTAGCACACACTCAGTGTACCTAGTGGCATCCTATACGTGGCTATTGGACTTTGCTATAGTCCCACTAGTGCCAAGACATTTGCAGCACGTCTGCCTGCGTTGCACACTCCAACTAATTATAACTAAGCCATTATACTAGCACACACTCAGTGTACCTAGTGGCATCCTATACGTGGCTATTGGACTTTGCTATAGTCCCACTAGTGCCAAGACATTTGCAGCACGTCTGCCTGCGTTGCACACTCCAACTAATTATAACTAAGCCATTATACTAGCACACACTCAGTGTACCTAGTGGCATCCTATACGTGGCTATTGGACTTTGCTATAGTCCCACTAGTGCCAAGACATTTGCAGCACGTCTGCCTGCGTTGCACACTCCAACTAATTATAACTAAGCCATTATACTAGCACACACTCAGTGTACCTAGTGGCATCCTATACGTGGCTATTGGACTTTGCTATAGTCCCACTAGTGCCAAGACATTTGCAGCACGTCTGCCTGCGTTGCACACTCCAACTAATTATAACTAAGCCATTATACTAGCACACACTCAGTGTACCTAGTGGCATCCTATACGTGGCTATTGGACTTTGCTATAGTCCCACTAGTGCCAAGACATTTGCAGCACGTCTGCCTGCGTTGCACACTCCAACTAATTATAACTAAGCCATTATACTAGCACACACTCAGTGTACCTAGTGGCATCCTATACGTGGCTATTGGACTTTGCTATAGTCCCACTAGTGCCAAGACATTTACAGCACGTCTGCCTACGTTGCACACTCCAACTAATTATAACTAAGCCATTATACTAGCACACACTCAGTGTACCTAGTGGCATCCTATACGTGGCTATTGGACTTTGCTATAGTCCCACTAGTGCCAAGACATTTGCAGCACGTCTGCCTGCGTTGCACACTCCAACTAATTATAACTAAGCCATTATACTAGCACATACTCAGTGTACCTAGTGGCATCCTATACGTGGCTATTGGACTTTGCTATAGTCCCACTAGTGCCAAGACATTTGCAGCACGTCTGCCTGCGTTGCACACTCCAACTAATTATAACTAAGCCATTATACTAGCACACACTCAGTGTACCTAGTGGCATCCTATACGTGGCTATTGGACTTTGCTATAGTCCCACTAGTGCCAAGACATTTGCAGCACGTCTGCCTGCGTTGCACACTCCAACTAATTATAACTAAGCCATTATACTAGCACACACTCAGTGTACCTAGTGGCATCCTATACGTGGCTATTGGACTTTGCTATAGTCCCACTAGTGCCAAGACATTTGCAGCACGTCTGCCTGCGTTGCACACTCCAACTAATTATAACTAAGCCATTATACTAGCACACACTCAGTGTACCTAGTGGCATCCTATACGTGGCTATTGGACTTTGCTATAGTCCCACTAGTGCAAAGACATTTGCAGAGCACGTCTGCCTGCATTGCACACTACAACTTTTTTAAACTAAGCAATTTTACTAGCAAACACTCAGTGTACCTAGTGGCATCCTATACGTGGCTATTGGACTTTGCTATAGTCCCACTAGTGCCAAGACATTTGCAGAGCGCATCTGCCTGCGTTGCACACTCCAACTAATTCTAACTAAGCCATTATACTTGCACACACTAAGTGTTTTTTAGTGGCATCCTATACGTGGCTATTGGACTTTGCTATAGTCCTACTAGTGCCAAGACATTTGCAGAGCGCATCTGCCTGCGTTGCACACTCCAACTAATTATAACTAAGCCATTATACTAGCACACACTCAGTGAACCTAGTGGCATCCTATACGTGGCTATTGGACTTTGCTATAGTCCCACTAGTGCCAAGACATTTGCAGCACGTCTGCCTGCGTTGCACACTCCAACTAATTATAACTAAGCCATTATACTAGCACACACTCAGTGTACCTAGTGGCATCCTATACGTGGCTATTGGACTTTGCTATAGTCCCACTAGTGCCAAGACATTTGCAGCACGTCTGCCTGCGTTGCACACTCCAACTAATTATAACTAAGCCATTATACTAGCACACACTCAGTGTACCTAGTGGCATCCTATACGTGGCTATTGGACTTTGCTATAGTCCCACTAGTGCCAAGACATTTGCAGCACGTCTGCCTGCGTTGCACACTCCAACTAATTATAACTAAGCCATTATACTAGCACACACTCAGTGTACCTAGTGGCATCCTATACGTGGCTATTGGACTTTGCTATAGTCCCACTAGTGCCAAGACATTTGCAGCACGTCTGCCTGCGTTGCACACTCCAACTAATTATAACTAAGCCATTATACTAGCACACACTCAGTGTACCTAGTGGCATCCTATACGTGGCTATTGGACTTTGCTATAGTCCCACTAGTGCCAAGACATTTGCAGCACGTCTGCCTGCGTTGCACACTCCAACGAATTATAACTAAGTTACATTGTCAGGGATATTTATTCTTTATTATTCTGCTGTTAATAAAGCTAGACCACCACTGCAATCTTCACCACCTCTCAATTTTTACTACCACATTTTCAGTCCACAATCTTGTCGCAATCAACATGAGTGGCTAAATGACAGATGCTGGTGGAAAGGGGAAGAGGCGTGGTGGAAAAGGCAAAAAAGGTTTTGTCAGTGGGGAAGGTGCCAAAGCTCCATTATCATCTGCTGAAGATAGACCATCTACTAGCAAAAGTAAGATGTCTGCTACTTATTGTGGACAATCCGATGTGCTCCCTTTTTTACGGACACGAACAAGAGGAACAAAGGTAGATGATGGGCAAAAAAGGAAAATGCTTGAATGGATCTCAAGTGGTCCAACAAGTGCCCTCTCAGCCACTTCAAGTACCGCATCCAAAAAACACCATTCCTCTGAGTTGTCATCCCAATCACACTTGATTTCTCCCAGCTCTGAAGTCTCCATCAGCCCTGCACAGTATGGTGGAACTGAGATGGCTGAGTCTGCAGAGCTGTTCAGTCACACTATAGCCTGGGAATCAGAGGTCTGCTCCCAAGCTACAGTGAGTACAGAACAGGAAATGGTCTGCAGTGATGCCCAGAACCTTTGTGACTCAGATTCAGGCCGTGAGGACCAAGTTTCTGAGCATAATGTTGACCCTTTGTCACAAACTGTAACACCTGTGGTTATACACAATGAGGAACATACTGATGAAGATGAGACGCAGATACCCGATTGGGATGACAACTTAAATATTCGGTCAGGGCAAGAAGAGGCTCGGTCTGAGGGGGAGGGGAGTGCGAACACAACAATTGATGATGACGTTCTAGATCCCACCTACTGTCAACCCCCAGTCAGGCACTCGAGGAGGTCAACAGAGGCGGTGGAGGAGGATGCAACCGACGACGAAGTTACCTTGCGCCTTCCTGGACAGAGTCGGAGCACTGGTAGCACGTCTACAACTGCATCCTCAGCCACCACTCTGCCTATGAGCATTATTCGGGGTGGATCAACAGGTCGCATGGCCTCTAAGCCTTGCCTAGCCTGGGCCTTTTTTCACATCGAAAAAGATCGCCCAACTCATGTGATATGTAACATTTGTCATGATTCTGTTAGTAGAGGTCAAAACCTCAGCAGTTTGACAACTTCTTCCATGAATCGTCACATGAATAAATATCATAAGTCCCGGTGGGAAGCTCACCGTGCTGCAATGCCGGCTAGCGGAGCGAACCATCCACCGCCCGCCCCTTCCAGTGCATCCGCGCGCTCTTCATCTTCTAGGACTGTGGGGACAGCTGTCACACCTGTTTTTCCACGCAAAACTTCCACCACTGTAACCGCAACAGGCAGTTTGCTTGTAAGGTCGTCAGTTGGTTTGGAAGGGGAAACAAGTGAGTGTGTACAGCTCTCTCAGACATCGATAGCACCAACGTTGGATGAAGGCAACATCATGTCTCCGCCTGCACTTTCCTCACAAACCTGCATTTTTCCAGGGACACCCTACTCAACACCGTCTACACACAGCAGCCAGATCTCTGTCCCTCAGATGTGGTCAAATAAAAGGCCACTTCCTCCGACCCATGACAAAGCTAAGAGGTTGACTCTATCCCTCTGTAAGCTGTTGGCTACCGAAATGCTGCCTTTCCGCCTAGTGGACACACAGGATTTTAGAGACCTTATGTCTGTCGCTGTGCCCCAGTACCAGATGCCTAGTCGCCACTACTTCTCTAAGAAAGGTGTGCCCGCGCTACACCAGCATGTCGCACACAACATCACCGCTTCCTTGAGAAACTCTGTGTGTGAACGGGTGCATTTCACCACCGATACTTGGACCAGTAAGCATGGACAGGGACGTTATATGTCGCTGACTGGGCACTGGGTAACTATGGTGATAGATGGTGAAGGGTCTGCTGCACAAGTCTTGCCGTCCCCACGACTTGTGTGTCAATCCTCTGTCTGTCCAAGTTCCGCCACAGCTTCTGCATCCTCCACCTCATCTGGGTCCTCCACCTCCGCCCCAAGCCTGCCTGGTCAGGCCACCAGCGTTCTCACTGCGCAGAAGGAATCACGCACGCCTCATTACTATGCTGGCAGCCGAGCGCAACGGCATCAGGCGGTCTTTAGCTTGACATGTCTTGGTAATAAGAGTCACACAGCTGAGGAGTTGTGGTCAGCTCTGCGGTCCGAGTTTAATAAATGGTTGTCTCCACTCAACCTGCAGCCTGGTAAGGCCGTGTGCGACAATGCTGCAAACCTGGTTGCGGCCCTTCGCCTGGGCAAGGTGACACACGTACCTTGTATGGCTCACGTGTTGAACCTTGTCGTGCAGCAATTTTTAACACACTATCCCGGCCTAGATGGCCTTCTGAACAGGGCACGAAAACTGTCTGCTCACTTCCGGCGTTCAAGCGCCGCAGCTGAGCGACTTGCATCGCTACAGAAGTCTTTCGGCCTGCCGGTTCATCGCCTGAAATGCGATGTGGCGACACGCTGGAATTCAACTCTCCACATGTTACAGCGACTGTGGCAGCACCGCAGAGCCCTGGTGCAATACGTCATGACGTATAGCCTGGGCCAACGAGATGCAGAGGTGGGGCAGATCACCCTGATGGAGTGGTCTCAGATCAAGGACCTATGCACCCTTCTGCACAGTTTCGACATGGCGACGAATATGTTTAGCTCTGACAATGCCATTATCAGCATGACGATTCCAGTCATTTACATGCTGGAGCACACGCTAAACACTATTCGGAGTCAGGGGGTGGGACAACATGAAGGGGAGGAACTACAGGAGGATTCATATGTGCAAGGGACAACAACATCACCAAGGTCCAGACGTTCATCATCACCAACGCAGCAGGCATGGGACCATGGGGAACAGGGATCGACAAGGGCGCATAGTAGCAGGCGAAATGTTGAGCAAGGTGCAGGAGAACATGAAGAAATGGAGGACGAACTGTCCATGGACATGGAAGACTCAGCGGATGAGGGAGACCTTGGTCAAATTTCAGTTGAAAGAGGTTGGGGGGAGATGTCAGAGGAAGAAAGAACGGGTAGCACCTCTATGCCACAAACACAGCGTGGACTTGGTCCGCATGGCTGCGCAAGACACATGAGTGCCTTTTTGTTGCACTACCTCCAACATGACAGTCGTATTGTCAAAATTAGAAGTGATGATGACTACTGGATTGCCACACTATTAGATCCCCGGTACAAGTCCAAATTTTGTGACATAATTCCAGCCATAGAAAGGGACGCACGTATGCAGGAGTATCAGCAGAAGCTGTTACTCGATCTTAGCTCGGCTTTTCCACCAAACAACCGTGCAGGTGCAGGGAGGGAATCTCCCAGTTGTAACTTGACAAACATGGGACGGTCTCGTCATCTTCACCAGTCTACCCGTACCAGTAGGACCGTATCTGGTGCCGGTAACAGCAATTTTATGGAATCTTTTCATAATTTTTTTAGACCCTCTTTTGCAAGGCCACCAGAGACAACAAGTCTGACACATACTCAACGGCTGGAGAGGATGATACAGGAGTATCTCCAAATGAACATCGATGCCATGACTGTGCAACTGGAGCCTTGCTCCTTTTGGGCTTCAAACATAGAAAAATGGCCAGAGCTCTCCAGTTACGCCTTGGAGATTTTGTCGTGTCCAGCTGCCAGCGTTGTCTCTGAACGTGTATTCAGTGCTGCTGGGTGTGTGCTGACAGATAAGCGCACGCGTCTGTCCAGTGACAATGTGGACAGACTGACGTTCATCAAAATGAACAAGTCATGGATCCAGAAGGAATTTACTACCCCTGTGTCATCCTGGGGAGAGTAAATGCTTGTGGATTTGGAATGTGCTTGATGCAAATCAAAACATCCTGTTTGCAACTAGGGCCCAAGTGCTGCCACTGATGGGGTGGGTGTCTGTGTGGCCCAATTTTTGGAAAAAAGGGAGACTCCGCTTGGAGTAACCCTTGCTTACATTGTTTTTAAAAGAAGCCAAGATCAACAAGTCATGGGTCAGCAAAGACTTTGCTACCTACCCCGGTGTCATCCTGGGGACGGTTAATTATGGGGTATTTTTGAATGTGATTGATGCAAATGTAGCTGTGAAGTGTACAACTAGGGCCCAAGTGCTGCCACTGATGGGGTGGGTGTCTGTGTGGCCCAATTTTTGGAAAAAAAGGGAGACTCCGCTTGGAGTAACCCTTGCTTGATGTGTTTTTAAAAGAAGCCAAGATGAACAGAGCTGGGATCAGGAAAGACTTTGCTACCTACCCCGGTGTCATCCTGGGGACGGATAAGAATGGCGTATTTTTGAATGTGCTTGATGCAAATCAAAACATCCTGTTTGCAACTAGGGCCCAAGTGCTGCCACTGATGGGGTGGGTGTCTGTGTGGCCCAATTTTTGGAAAAAAGGGAGACTCCGCTTGGAGTAACCCTTGCTTACATTGTTTTTAAAAGAAGCCAAGATGAACAAGTCATGGGTCAGCAAAGACTTTGCTACCTACCCCGGTGTCATCCTGGGGACGGTTAATTATGGGGTATTTTTGAATGTGATTGATGCAAATGTAGCTGTGAAGTGTACAACTAGGGCCCAAGTGCTGCCACTGATGGGGTGGGTGTCTGTGTGGCCCAATTTTTGGAAAAAAAGGGAGACTCCGCTTGGAGTAAACCTTGCTTGATGTGTTTTTAAAAGAAGCCAAGATGAACAGAGCTGGGATCAGGAAAGACTTTGCTACCTACCCCGGTGTCATCCTGGGGACGGATAAGAATGGCGTATTTTTGAATGTGCTTGATGCAAATCAAAACATCCTGTTTGCAACTAGGGCCCAAGTGCTGCCACTGATGGGGTGGGTGTCTGTGTGGCCCAATTTTTGGAAAAAAGGGAGACTCCGCTTGGAGTAACCCTTGCTTACATTGTTTTTAAAAGAAGCCAAGATGAACAAGTCATGGGTCAGCAAAGACTTTGCTACCTACCCCGGTGTCATCCTGGGGACGGTTAATTATGGGGTATTTTTGAATGTGATTGATGCAAATGTAGCTGTGAAGTGTACAACTAGGGCCCAAGTGCTGCCACTGATGGGGTGGGTGTCTGTGTGGCCCAATTTTTGGAAAAAAAGGGAGACTCCGCTTGGAGTAACCCTTGCTTGATGTGTTTTTAAAAGAAGCCAAGATGAACAGAGCTGGGATCAGGAAAGACTTTGCTACCTACCCCGGTGTCATCCTGGGGACGGATAAGAATGGCGTATTTTTGAATGTGCTTGATGCAAATCAAAACATCCTGTTTGCAACTAGGGCCCAAGTGCTGCCACTGATGGGGTGGGTGTCTGTGTGGCCCAATTTTTGGAAAAAAAGGGAGACTCCGCTTGGAGTAACCCTTGCTTGATGTGTTTTTAAAAGAAGCCAAGATGAACAGAGCTGGGATCAGCAAAGACTTTGCTACCTACCCCGGTGTCATCCTGGGGACGGATAAGAATGGCGTATTTTTGAATGTGCTTGATGCAAATCAAAACATCCTGTTTGCAACTAGGGCCCAAGTGCTGCCACTGATGGGGTGGGTGTCTGTGTGGCCCAATTTTTGGAAAAAAAGGGAGACTCCGCTTGGAGTAACCCTTGCTTGATGTGTTTTTAAAAGAAGCCAAGATGAACAGAGCTGGGATCAGGAAAGACTTTGCTACCTACCCCGGTGTCATCCTGGGGACGGATAAGAATGGCGTATTTTTGAATGTGCTTGATGCAAATCAAAACATCCTGTTTGCAACTAGGGCCCAAGTGCTGCCACTGATGGGGTGGGTGTCTGTGTGGCCCAATTTTTGGAAAAAAAGGGAGACTCCGCTTGGAGTAACCCTTGCTTGATGTGTTTTTAAAAGAAGCCAAGATGAACAGAGCTGGGATCAGCAAAGACTTTGCTACCTACCCCGGTGTCATCCTGGGGACGGATAAGAATGGCGTATTTTTGAATGTGCTTGATGCAAATCAAAACATCCTGTTTGCAACTAGGGCCCAAGTGCTGCCACTGATGGGGTGGGTGTCTGTGTGGCCCAATTTTTGGAAAAAAAGGGAGACTCCGCTTGGAGTAACCCTTGCTTGATGTGTTTTTAAAAGAAGCCAAGATGAACAAGTCATGGGTCAGCAAAGACTTTGCTACCTACCCCGGTGTCATCCTGGGGATGGATAAGAATGGCGTATTTTTGAATGTGCTTGATGCAAATGTAGCTGTGAAGTGTACAACTGGGGCACAACTGCTGCCACTGAAGGGGTGGGTGTGTGTGTGGCCCAATTTTTGGAAAAAATGGAGACTCCGCTTGGAGTCACCTTGCGGTGTTTTACATGATTTTGGAAGGGCGTGCCATGCCTATATCTGTGTGTCCTCCTCTTTTTCCTTGTCCAGCTGTTTTGTTTTCGCATGAGTATATGTCCTTGTCACTTTCCAATGTGTTTGAGTTGTTTGTCACCTTTAGGACACCTTTGAGGGTGTTTTCTAGGTGTTTTTCTGTGTTTGTGATTGCCTGCCATTGTTTCCTATGCAGTTCGAGTTCGGTTCGTCGAACGTTCGACGAACCGAACTCGAACGGGAGGTCCGTTCGGCGAACCAACCTCGAGCCGAACCGCGACCGGTTCGCTCATCTCTACTCCCCACGGATCAGTATACGAAGTGAGAGGCGAGCGAAGAGGCGACACCCTCATCCTGCATCGTAATATGCTGAGGCCCTGCTATTCAGAAGACAGGACCAGACAAAATACCTCGGAGACGGTGCCCGTGCCCGTTCCTGTTACCGTCGAAGAGGGCTCTGACGATGAAGAATGGTGGCGGGCCCCGACCAACCCAGCAGACTGGGAGAGATCCACACCCCCATCCATTCAAGACACAGGTGCCACCCCTGCAGAGCAGGAGTCACCAATCGCCAGCGATGGGGACGAGAATACTGTACTCCCTGATACGGCGCCGACGTCTGGTGACTTAGCCGTAGTACCACGCCGGACTGAGCGGGCTAACGCTGGTATTCCCCCTGATCGGTACTTGGCAGATGAATTTGTGTGTTCTGTCACTGGATCCTGTTTTAAGACATTGGCTCCCAAGCACCAGGTTGTGAAGCAGGGCAGGAGTTGCCACCGTGTGCCCCTGTGCAGAGCGCCTCATGAGAGTATGGGCCGGGATGGCCGAGGTTAAAGAGGGGGGGAAATGTAAGATCTGTTAACATTTACATATATAGGTTAGAAGACTGTGGACTTTTCCTTGTTATGCTCCCACCTACTGTCAAAACAAAGAACAGCGGGCACAAACCCCTGCTACTTGATTTACTTGGTACAGTCCTGAACAGGATGTGCAGAGGAGCTGGTTTTGTTTGGTAGCTGTTTTTATGCAGAGAAGTGTGTGTCCGGACGTGCGGAAGAAGGCAAGGCCGCATTCTGCCCTGCTGAACAAGGTCCAAGTACCTGAGTGTTGCGTGACATCTCCCCAAGACACAGATCCAAGAAAGGCTGGATGTGGAGCGAGGAGCCAGACAGCACGGGCAAATTACAGATCCGGGACAAAGACTGAACTTTAGAGGTGTCTGCCGGCGGAATACGGGCCCCAACGGTGACGAGGTACCCCACGCTGAAACCTGCAGTTAAGTGTGCACACTACTTTTAGTTAGGGACAGATAGGATAAGACTCTGCACAGTGTTATACGAGTAAGATAACAAGGACTCTGCGTTTTTTTGTTTAATAAGGATTTCTGTGTTTTGCTTTTGGGAGTACAATCTGAGGCTTCCTATCCTTGACAAGCTATTCAAAGTAGTTGTATGTATATTGCATTATCTCTACTGCTGGGCTCCTTTCCCGCATTTTTCCTCCACCTGTGTTGTGCAATATGTTATTAAATTGATTAACCCCCGTGGTTCCGTGCAGTCCTTGCGTATCCCGTTACCTGCCCTAGTTGTACACTTCACAGGTAGATTTGCATCAAGCACATTCAAAAATACGCCATCCTTCACCGTCCCCAGGATGACACCGGGGTAGGTAGCTAAGTCTTTCCTGATCCCAGCTCTGTTTATCTTGGCTCCTTTTAAAAAACACAGCAAGCAAGGGTTACTCCAAGCGGAGTCTCCCTTTTTCCCAAAAATTGGGCCACACACACACCCACCCACCCCTTCAGTGGCAGCACTTGTGCCCCAGTTGTACACTTCACAGCTAGATTTGCATCAAGCACATTCAAAAATACGCCATCCTCAACCGTCCCCAGGATGACACCGGGGTAGGTAGCTAAGTCTTTCCTGATCCCAGCTCTGTTTATCTTGGCTCCTTTTGACTTGTTCATTTTGATGAACGTCAGTCTGTCCACATTGTCACTGGACAGACGCGTGCGCTTATCTGTGAGCACACACCCAGCAGCACTGAAGACACGTTCAGAGACAACGCTGGCAGCTGGACACGACAAAATCTCCAAGGCGTAAGTGGAGAGCTCTGGCCATTTTTCAAGATTTGAAGCCCAAAATGAGCAAGGCTCCATTTGCAAAGTAATGGCATCGATGTTCATTTGGAGATACTCCTGTATCATCCTATCCAGCCGTTGACTATGTGTCAGACTTGTTGTCTCTGGTGGCCTTGCAAAGGAGGGTCTAAAAAAATTATGAAAAGATTCAATAAAATTGCTGCTACCAGCACCAGATACGGTGCTACTGGTACGGGTACACTGTTGAAGATGACGAGACCGTCCCATGTTTGTCAAGTTACTACTGGGAGATTCACTCTCTGCACCTGCACGGTTGTTTGGTGGAAAAGCCGAGCTAAGATTGAGTAACAGCTTCTGCTGATACTCCTGCATACGTGTGTCCCTTTCTATGGCTGGAATTATGTCACAAAATTTGGACTTGTACCGGGGATCTAATAGTGTGGCAAGCCAGTAGTCATCATCACTTCTAATTTTGACTATACGAGGGTCATGTTGGAGGTAGTGCAGCAAGAAGGCACTCATGTGTCTTGCGCAGCCATGCGGATCAAGTCCACGCTGTGTTTGTGGCATAGAGGTGCTAACCGTTCTTTCTTCCTCTGACATCTCCCCCCAACCTCTTTCAACAGAAATTTGACCAAGGTCTCCCTCATCCGCTGAGTCTTCCATGTCCATGGACAGTTCATCCTCCATTTCTTCATGTTCTCCTGCACCTTCCTCAACATTTCGCCTTCTACCATGCGCCCTTGTTGATCCCTGTCCCCCATGGTCCCATGCCTGCCGCGTTGGTGATGATGAACGTCTGGACCTTGGTGATGTTGTTGTCTCTTGCGCATATGAATCCTCCTGTAGTTCCTCCCCTTCCTGTTGCCCCACCCCCTGACTCCGAATAGTGTTTACCGTGTGCTCCAGCATGTAAATGACTGGAATTGTCATGCTGATAATGGCATTGTCAGCGCTAAACATATTCGTCGCCATGTCAAAACTGTGCAGAAGGGTGCATAGGTCCTTGATCTGAGACCACTCCATCAGGGTGATCTGCCCCACCTCTGCATCTCATTGGCCCAGGCTATACGTCATGATGTATTGCACCAGGGCTCGACGGTGCTGCCACAGTCGCTGTAACATGTGGAGAGTCGAATTCCAGCGTGTCGGCATATCGCATTTCAGGCGATGAACCGGCAGGTCGAAAGACTTCTGGAGCGATGCAAGTCGCTCAGCAGCGGTGGTTGAACGGCGGAAGTGAGCAGACAGTTTTCGTGCCCTGTTCAGAAGGCCATCTAGGCCGGGATAGTGTGTTAAAAATTGCTGGACAACAAGGTTCAACACGTAAGCCATACAAGGCACGTGTGTCATCTTGCCCAGGCGAAGGGCTGCACCCAGGTTTGCAGCATTGTCGCACATGGCCTTACCAGGCTGCAGGTTGAGTGGAGACAACCATTTATTAAACTCAGTCTCCAGAGCTGCCCACAATTCAGCCACTGTGTGACTCTTATTTCCAAGACATTTCAAACTAAAGACCGCATGATGCCGTTGCGCTCTTCTGCCAGCATAGTAATGAGCGGTGCGTGATTCCTTCTGCACAGTTAGAACGCTGGTGGTCTGACCAGGCAGGCTTGGGGTGGAGGTGGAGGACCCAGACAAGGTGGAGGAGGCAGAAGCAGTGGCGGAACTTGGACAGACAGAGGATTGACACACAAGTCGTGGGGACGGCAAGACTTGTGCAGCAGACCCATCAAAATCTATCACCATAGTTACCCAGTGCCCAGTCAGCGACATGTAACGTCCCTGTCCATGCTTACTGGTCCAAGTATCGGTGGTGAAATGCACCCGTTGACACACAGAGTTTCTCAAGGAAGCAGTGATGTTGTGTGCGACATGCTTGTTTAGCGCAGTCACACCTTTCTTAGAGAAGTAGTGGCGACTGGGCATCTGGTACTGGGGCACAGCGACAGACATTAGGTCTCTAAAATCCTGTGTGTCCACCAAGCAGAAAGGCAGCATTTCGGTAGCCAAGAGCTTACAGAGGGATAAAGTCAACCTCTTAGCTTTGTCATGGGTCGCAGGAAATGGCCTTTTATTTTTCCACATCTGAGGGACAGAGATCTGGCTGCTGTGTGTAGACGATGTTGAGTATTGTGTCCCTGGAAAAATGCAGGTTTGTGAGGAAAGTGCAGGCGTAGACATGATGTTGCCTTCATCCAACGTTGGTGCTATAGATGACTGAGAAAGCTGTACACACACACTTGTTTCCCCTTCCAAACCAACTGACGACCTACCAAGCAAACTGCCTGTTGCGGTTACAGTGGTGGAAGTTGTGCGTGGAAAAACAGGTGTGACAGCTGTCCCCACAGTCCTAGAAGATGAAGAGCGCGCGGATGCACTGGAAGGGGCAGGCGGTGGATGGTTCGCTCCGCTAGGCCGCATTGCAGCACGGTGAGCTTCCCACCGGGACATATGATATTTATTCATGTGACGATTCATGGAAGAAGTTGTCAAACTGCTGAGGTTTTGCCCTCTACTAACAGAATCACGACAAATTTTACAGATCACATAATTTGGGCGATCTTTTGCTATGTCAAAAAAGGACCAGGCTAGGCACGGCTTAGAGGGCATGCGACCTGCTGATCCACCCCGACTAGTGCTCAGAGGCAGAGTGGTGGCTGAGGATGCAGTTGTAGACGTGCTACCAGTGCTCCGACTCTGTCCAGGAAGGCGCAAGGTAACTTCGTCGTCGGTTGCATCCTCCTCCACCGCCTCTGTTGACCTCCTCGAGTGCCTGACTGTGGGTTGACAGTAGGTGGGATCTAGAACTTCCTCATCAATTGTTGTGTTTGCACTCCCCTCACCCTCAGACCAAGCCTCTTCTTGCCCTGACAAAATATTTAAGTTGTCATCCCAATCTGGTATCTGCGTCTCATCGTCATCAGTATGTTCCTCATTGTCTATAACAACAGGTGTTACAGTTTGTGAAAAAGGGTCAACATTATGCTCAGAAACTTGGTCCTCATGGCCTGAATCAGAGTCGCAAAGGTTCTGGGCATCACTGCAGACTATTTCCTGGTCTGTACTCACTGTAGTTTGGGAGCAGACCTCTGTTTTTCAGGTTATAGTGTGACTGAACCGCTCTGCAGACTCAGCCATCTCAGTTCCACCATACTGTGCAGGGCGGATGGAGACTTCAGAGCTGCGAGAAAGCAAGTGTGATTGGGCTGACAACTCAGAGGACTGGTGTTTTTTGGATGCGGTAGTTGAGGTGGTGGAGAGGGCACTTGTTGGACCACTTGAGATCCATCCAAGCATTTTCCTTTTTTGGCCATCATCTACCTTTGTTCCAGTTGTTCGTGTCCGTAAAAAATGGAGCACATCGGATTGTCCATGGTAAGTAGTAGACATCTTACTTTTGCTGGAAGATGGTCTATCTTCAACAGATGTTAATGGAGCTTTTCCACCTTCCCCACGGACAAACTCTTTTTTTCCTTTTTCAACACGCCTCTTCCCCTTTCCACCAGCATCTGTCATTTTGCCACTCATTTTGATTGCGACAAGATTGTGCACTTAAAATGTGGTAGTAAAAATTGAGAGGTGGTGTAGATTGCAGCAGTGGTCTAGCTTTATTAACAGCAAAATAAGCAACAATAATTATCCCTGACAATGCAACTACGGCCCTTAAACTGGCAGCATAGTTTGCTAGTATAATGGCTTAGTAACAATGAGTTTGAGTGTGCAATGCAGCGGTTCTGCAAATAGATTTGCACTAGTGGGACACTAATGGAAGTCCAACTGCCAGTTTTAGGATGCCACTAAGTTTACTCAGTGTTTGCTAGTATAATGGCTTAGTAACAATGAGTTTGAGTGTGCAATGCAGAGGTTCTGCAAATAGACTTGCACTAGTGGGACACTAATGGAAGTCCAACTGCCACTTTTAGGATTCCACTAAGTTTACTCAGTGTTTGCTAGTTTAATGGCTTAGTAACAATGAGTTTGAGTGTGCAATGCAGAGGTGCTGCAAATAGATTTGCACTAGTGGGGCACTAATGGAAGTCCAACTGCCACTTTTAGGATGCCACTAAGTTTACTCAGTGTTTGCTAGTATAATGGCTTAGTAACAATGAGCTTGAGTGTGCAATGCAGAGGTGCTGCAAATAGATTTGCACTAGTGGGACACTAATGGAAGTCCAACTGCCACTTTTAGGATGCCACTAGGTTTACTCAGTGTTTGGTAGTATAATGGCTTAGTAACAATGAGTTTGAGTGTGCAATGCAGAGGTGCTGCAAATAGATTTGCACTAGTGGGACACTACTAATGGAAGTCCAACTGCCACTTTTAGGATTCCACTAAGTTTACTCAATGTTTGGTAGTATAATGGCTTAGTAACAATGAGTTTGAGTGTGCAATGCAGAGGTGCTGCAAATAGATTTGCACTAGTGGGACACTAATGGAAGTCCAACAGCCATTTTTAGGATGCCACTAAGTTCACTCAGTGTTTGCTAGTATAATGGCTTAGTAACAATGAGTTTGAGTGTGCAATGCAGAGGTTCTGCAAATAGATTTGCACTAGTGGGACACTAATGGAAGTCCAACAGCCATTTTTAGGATGCCACTAAGTTTACTCAGTGTTTGCTAGTATAATGGCTTAGTAACAATGAGTTTGAGTGTGCAATGCAGAGGTGCTGCAAATATATTTGCACTAGTGGGACACTAATGAAAGTCCAACAGCCACTTTTAGGAATGCCACTAAGTTTGCTCAGTGTTTGCTAGTATAATGGCTTAGTAACAGTGAGCTTGAGTGTGCAAAGGGCAGGAGGGTACAGTGGCAGGGTTGTGGGTCTGGGTAGAGGAAAGGAATCCTCACTTTCTATCCCTCCCAATGGGGAAATGCAGCGAGGAAATCCCTGACCTTAGCTACACAGACGCTATTATCTCGTGTAGCTGTTAAAATCTGTTTCCACGGACCTGACTGTCACCTATGGCTCTGCGCCTGCTGTAATTAGCCCTTACAAGAGCTTAAAGAAACTTCTATCCCTATTCTGTATAGCGCTGTGTATAGAGCGTACACAGCAGTATCGGAGACAGAAGCTACGCCAGCGGTGATTGACACCCAGATGCAGAAGGCAGATAATGGCTTCCAGACGGGCAGATGCCCGTATTTATAATGCAGGGACATGTGACATGGACATCCTATCACACATGCCGTTGCTTCTCTGGCTAAAAGTCCACTTAGCTGTGTGTGTCTGGGATTGGCTGACATGCTGGCCCGCCCCACTACACGCCCGCGCTTAGGGAAGGAAGACAAGGAAAAAAAAAAAACAATGGCGATCGCCATTATCCCAGCAGCAGTGATCTGAATGCGCTGTTCCCGCACACTATACGCTGAAATTTCACAATAGTGTGAGTCACAGAGTGACTTACACTATTACAGCGGAAAGCCAGATAGTAATTAGCTTGGCTTTTTGCTGCTAAAACCGTTCTCGAATGTAACTAGAACTATCGAGCTTTAGCAAAAAGCTCGAGTTCTAGTTCGATCTAGAACAGCCCCCAAAATCACTCGAACCGCGAACTGGAGAACCACGACCCACGAACTGCGCTGAACTCTAATCATAATGCTAATGTTGATATTGATAAAAAATGGGAAAACCAAGTACTGGACTGTTAGTAGCAAAAACTTGCTTTGTAAATATTTGCACCAGTTGTGCAAACTACCAGAGTAATACTGCAACACAGTCTTTTGATTAGGACCCTTATTCTGCAACACAGTCTTTTGAAGAGGAGACCAGGGACTCCGGGTGGTGGGTGGCAGAAGGGGTGCCTCATGTGAATATGTTTGATTTTCTTGAAACGTTTAAGAAAAATGCCTCCCTTGCAAGGGAAGAAAGTTTCAAAGTTTGTCTGCATATTAAAATGTGTTTGTTTATGTCTGCAGCTCGATGACGTGCTGGGATATACCAAGGGGGAATGTGGTGCCTCTGAGGCATCAGGTGCCACAGGCTATTGCACCTGGCGACAGGTGCAGTGGTAATCCCGGGATTCCTGGAAAACCAGTGCCAGTAAATAATATTCAAACAAATACATACATGCTCTCATTCCCAGACTGTGGTAAAAGGCTAGAGACGGGTATGATGGATGACCATCTATTGGTTGGGACTTATCCAATCCACTGGTCAGAAACCCAGCAGGGGGAGGGGCTAGTCAGTATAGTGGACAGAAGATGGACATCTTGACAGTCAGTGACAGTCAGTGAATAGACAGTGAGAGAGTCAGTCAGAAGTTAACGTGCAAACCAAAAGTGTGAAGTTGCTTGTGGGCTCAAGGCGTACGGTTGCCAGGGAGAGTTCGGTGTGAGTACTCACTGGACTGAGCACCGGCAGTGTGCAGAGCCCTAGTTCAGGAAGACTCTTTAAGCTCACCTGATAAATCTGCCCGGTAGGTTCCTCCTCACCAACGTTAGTGTCCGGGGCACAGCAGGAAAGAAGGAGCCTGGGAACGGGGACAGAGGTCCGACCCAAGAGTGGTTCAAGCTGCCTGCCATATGGGCCAGGACTGTGACAATAGGAGGGGACCCCAGAACGCTTCAGGCTATAGGAACTCACCAACTACTATTGGGCGCATGGAAGTAAAGCTCACCAGATCACTACACCGGCACTGGAACTAAGGGAATACCGGATTACCAGAGGCCCAGATTGGTAGAGACCAGCACTAACCGGGTTGCAGCTGCTCCAAACCAGTGAGTAAATGTACCGCCCCGCGCTCGGCAGCAGCCGAGCCACTCGGGTCCGGGCTTTTTGGTGGGTGGCTCGAGCGCCGGGGTCACTTCGCTCTAAAAGGGGATGCTGGCGCTGTTGGTGGGGGTTAGGTAGGTGCACGGCCAGAGCCGCTCTTGAGTTTGTGATGCCACCCATGGGATGTGGTGAAGGTAGACACCACCGCTGCAGTTACGGGGCACCCGGGGGAGATGTTAGTGCAGCAAGATGTTAACCCCTCCGTGGGCAGGGATGGTGGGCCCGGGGCCCGTTGGGGAAAGCTGGGTGGTGCAGGGCGGTGCGCGGCCAGATGGCACTGTTGTACTCACTGTTATTGACACACAAAAGTCTCTAGTAACCAAGTTGATGGTGGTCGGTGCCCGCAGCCGGCTGCGTCTGGTCCTCCACCCAGTTCAATGGTCTTGGCCTTTCTCCTGCAACGTGTTGTGTACTTGGGCTGCCTGCGCTTCAGCGATGGGAGTCCACTCCCCAGCTTTGTGAATGTCGGGAGAGCCCTTTTGCCCGCAGACGCTGGCCCGTGGGATCTCTCTGCCTGTGTGGTGGCTTTCTATCCCCCTCGGTGGGCTGTTGTCTTCAGTCAGGACTTGGGTGGGAAAGGACCTATAGTCCAGACCGCAATCAGTTAATTAACTCAGTCCAGAGGATTCTGGACCTCGTTTAAGGGTCTGAGTACCCCCCTGTGTGCTCCAGTTTCCGAGTCGGTTCCCCGGGTCAGTACCGGCGGGCCACGACCCTGTCCCAGTCCACCACGGTTCCACCAAGCCGTCTTTCCGGCTCTTGCAGGCTAAGGCCACCGTTTGCCTCTGAGACAAAGGTGCCCGGGCTCCAACCCCGACACCTGTCAGTCTGTCACATGCCTGTCCTACAGGCCTGACCTCCTCCACTCCTCAACACTAAAACTGATCTCACTCTGTGTTTCCTGCCTCAGGCCCTCTGAACTCCTCAGTGGGCATGGCCAACCGCCTGGCTCTGCCCCCTGGTGTGTCCATCAAGCACTGAGAGAGGTGACTAGGTTTTACTGCTTGGCTGATGACACCTTTCTGGGGGACAGGTGTAGTGCGGGGGTCTATCTGTAACTACCTGGATAGTCCAGAGCATCACATAAACAACCAGTTAAACTGCAGCCCCTGTGTTGTCTGAATTCTTCCTACACCTCTGCATCACCATAAGACAACCACCATCATCGTCCCCTGGGGCCTTGCACAATACCACCAGCCCCAGCAGTGAGAGACATTGCATTTGCGGCTTTCCCCATATAGCCGAATACCGCAAGTGGCGTCATGACAAACATTCTCTTTATTTTAAAAACCCTATTAAGCGACGCCCAGGGTCATGGAACAGGGTAACGGCCACCCGTGATACATGTCCCCGTGATTCAAGGCCCAGGACCGAGTACCCCACAGCCCTGGGGTGCGTCATCTCCATGACTCTTAGGGGCACTTTGCACACTACGACATCGCAAGCCGATGCTTGCGATGCCGAGCACAATAGTCCCCGCCCCTCGTCACAGCTGCGATATCTTGTGATAGCTGCCGTAGCGAAAATTATCGCTATGGCAGCTTCACATGCACTCACCTGCCCTGCGACGTCGAACTGGCCGGCGACCCGCCTCCTTATTAAAGGGGCAGGTCGTGCGGCGTCATAAGGACGTCACACGGCAGGTGGCCAACAGAAGCGGAGGGGCGGAGATGAGCGGGACGTAAACATCCCACCCAACTCTGTCCTTCCTGTGAGACTGTGACCGGGGTTATCTATGACGGCCGGTATGTCTCACCCAGGTTGTGCTCACTCCATGATAGAAAGTGAACCCACTATAGGGTTAATGCTGTTTCCCTACAGACTGAAGGAAGGGTTAAATAGAATCAGGAACAAGGGCAGGTGTGCCGGGTGTGGGGAAGTGAACAGAACTCCCTGAGTTTTCTGCTGGAGAGGCACCTGTATTGTGATGGACTTTTGTTTTGGACATTAAAACCGTGTGCTGTGAACCTTGATGCCTGGATCCCGTGTCTTCTGCTGCGCAGCCGACCGTGCTACCTCACATATGGTGGAGAATGCGGGCATCACAGCCGGTGAGGTGTAGCATCCATCCCTGGTGACCCAGCAGCGCATGTCCTGGATTCGAGCGGCTATACTACAGCCCAAACCAGGCGACGCCATGGAGGACATACTAAAGCATTTGGCTCAGGCTAATGCACAGCAACAACAGGCTAATGCACATCAACAACAGACCAATGCACACCTGCTCCAATCCTTGCAAGTGCAGGAAAAAAAATTCCAAGAACAGATGGATCAGGCCAATGCACGTCAGCAGCAAGCCTTGCAAGTGCAGGACAAAAGGCACCAAGAACAGATGGAGCAGGCCAATGCACGTCAGCAGCAAGCCTTGCAATTGCAGGAAAAAAGGCACCAAGAACAGATGGTTCTCCTGGCCAAGTCGATCCGTGCCGGACCGGCAGCAACAACCCCGGGACCGGGTGATGACGGCAGCGTCCGGAAAGCGGTGAGACAAGCGTTGCAAAAGATGACCCCGGGTGATGATGTGTAAGCGTTCCTGGCGGTGTTTGAGCGGGTGGCCGAGCGGGAAAAGCTGCCGACCCCCCAGTGGGCTGAGGTATTGTCACCCTATCTGACGGGGGAACCCCAAAAAGCGTACCTGGACCTCTGTACCGAGGACGCCATTGACTATGTGAACCCGATAGGTCGCCCCTAGAGGTATTGGCAGGAGAGGCTGAGACGGTCAAACCCATCCCGGAGTTGGAGGCGTCCCCGGATACGTTTGGGACTGCCCAACTCCAGGACCCTACATTAATACATGCCCGGAGTCAGGTGACAGTAATTGACGGGGTGGCACAGCTGCCCGGTGCCCAGGTAAGGTACCCCCATTTCGCTCTTAAGCAGGATTTACTCTACCGGGTAGATGAAATACGGGGCGTGGGGGTAGAGCAGTTGGTGGTGCCCCAGCCGCATCGTCGGCGGGTCCTCGACTTGGCTCATAAACACCTGATGAGTGGCCACCTGGGGGTCAAGAAAACGCAGGAGCGAATATTGCAAAGGTTCTATTGGCCCGGAGTCTTTGGGGAGGTAAAACGGTTCTGCGAAACCTGCCCGGAGTGTCAGCTTACCGCACCCCTGACCCATTTTCGCAGTCCGTTGGTACCGTTACCCATTATAGAAGTCCCTTTTGAACGGATAGGGATGGATCTGGTGGGGCCCCTCGTAAAGTCCGCTCGAGGGCACCAACACATCCTAGTGATCGTTGACTATGCCACCCGGTATCCCGAGGCGATACCTCTCAGACATACTGCAGCAAAGCTTATAGCTCGGGAGTTGTTTGCTGTGTTCTGCCGGGTGGGGTTGCCCAAGGAGATCCTTACGGATCAGGGGACCCCATTCATGTCTAAAGTGACCAAAGAGCTATGCCGGCTACTCCAGATCAAGCAGTTGCGTACGTCTGTGTACCATCCTCAAACGGACGGTTTAGTGGAGCGTTTCAATAAAACCCTGAAAACCATGCTAAAAAGGGTGATTTCAAAAGACGGGAAAGACTGGGATATGATGCTTCCCTATTTGATGTTTGCCATCCGTGAGGTGCCACAGGCATCCACGGGGTTTTCGCCTTTTGAGTTGTTATACGGGCGACATCCCCGGGGATTGTTGGACCTGGCAAAGGAAACATGGGAGCAAGAGCCCACCCCCCATAAAAGTGTGATTGAACACATTTTGGGTATGCAGAACCGCATAAGCGCGGTCATGCCAATTGTGAAGGAGCATTTACAGGAGGCTCAGGCCGCGCAAAGCGGCCGCTACAATAGACAAGCCACCGTGCGGACCTTTAAACCCGGGGATCGGGTGTTGGTATTAATCCCCACGGCGGAGAGTAAATTCCTGGCTCAGTGGCAAGGCCCCTACGAGATAAAGGAAAGAGTCGGGGTGGTTAACTATAAAGTATTGCAGCCCGGTAGGCGGAAACCTGAACAAATATACCATGTCAACCTATTAAAACCCTGGCAGGAACGGGAAAGCCTGATGGCTGTTTTTTCCCCATCTCCCTCCCCTTCGGGTCCTTCACCTCCGGCTCCAGCGACCTCCGGAGAGGACGAACCGGAAGTAAGGATTGGAGAAGCCCTCACCAAGACTCAGAGGCGAGAGGCCAGACGGTTGGTTCAGCAGAACCCCGATGTCTTCTCCGAGCTGCCCGGTAGGACCAGTCTGATACGACATGATATTGTCACCGAGCCCCACCTGAAGGTACGCCTGAAGTCATACCGGGTACCGGAGGCTCGACGACAAGCCATATCGGAGGAAGTAAAGACAATGTTACGCCTGGGGGTCATCGAAAAATCCCGGAGTGAATGGGCTAGTCCGATCGTCCTAATACCAAAACCCGATGGCTCCTTAAGGTTCTGCAATGACTTTAGGAGATTGAACGAAATATCCAAGTTCGATCTCTACCCCATGCCCAGAGTGGATGAGCTGATTGATAGGCTGGGACAGGCGCGGTATTTTACCACGCTCGACCTGACCAAGGGGTACTGGCAGGTGCCACTGACGGAGTCCGCCAAGGAGAAAACCGCTTTTGTTACGCCGGAGGGTCTCTTCCACTATGTTGTCTTGCCTTTTGGGTTACATGGCGCTCCAGCCACGTTCCAGAGGTTGATGGACTTAGTGCTGGAACCCCACCAGGCGTATGCATCAGCGTACCTTGATGACATCATTATTTACAGCTCCGAGTGGCAGACCCACTTGGAACAGGTACAAGCGGTGGTGGACGCGCTTCGAACAGCCGGACTGACAGCCAATCCCAAGAAATGTGCATTGGGACTCACGGAAGCCCGCTACTTGGGCTACGTGATAGGCCAAGGAGTGATTAAGCCCCAAATTAACAAGGTTGAGGCGATCCAGAAGTGGCCTAGACCCCTGACCACGAAGCAGGTTAGGGCCTTCCTGGGTATCGTGGGGTACTACAGGAGGTTTGTAAAGGATTTTGCGGGACTATCAGCCCCCTTGACGGACCTTCTCAAAGGCAAGAAGTCCGTCATGGTGCGCTGGACTCCGCAGGCCGAGGACTCCTTCCGGGCCCTGAAGGAGGTCCTGTGCGGACAGCCCGTTCTGGTACACCCTGATTTCCGGAAGGAGTTCATTGTACAGACTGACGCCTCGGAGGTCGGCCTGGGGGCAGTACTGTCTCAGGTGGTTCAGGGGGAGGAACACCCCGTCACCTTCTTGAGTAGGAAGCTCACCCCTCCCGAGCGGAATTATAGCGTAGTGGAGAAGGAGTGCCTGGCGATCAAGTGGGCCTTGGAGTCCCTACGCTATTACCTGCTGGGACGGCAGTTTCGCTTGGTGACGGATCACTCTCCACTGGTCTGGATGAGGTCCGCCAAGGAACGGAATGCCCGGGTTACCCGGTGGTTCCTTTCTCTGCAGAACTTCCGGTTTACGGTTGAACACCGGGCCGGTAGGTTGCAGGGCAACGCCGATGCCTTGTCCCGCGGGCCGTGTTTGATGGCTGGAGTTCAACCCCGCGCGCTTGAACTGAGGGGGGGGGTATGTGAGACTGTGACCGGGGTTATCTATGACGGCCGGTATGTCTCACCCAGGTTGTGCTCACTCCATGATAGAAAGTGAACCCACTATAGGGTTAATGCTGTTTCCCTACAGACTGAAGGAAGGGTTAAATAGAATCAGGAACAAGGGCAGGTGTGCCGGGTGTGGGGAAGTGAACAGAACTCCCTGAGTTTTCTGCTGGAGAGGCACCTGTATTGTGATGGACTTTTGTTTTGGACATTAAAACCGTGTGCTGTGAACCTTGATGCCTGGATCCCGTGTCTTCTGCTGCGCAGCCGACCGTGCAACCTCACATTCCGCATAGCCGGCGTGAGCCGCAGGACGCAGGTAGGAGATGTTCCTCGCTCCTGCGGCTTCACACACAGCGATGTGTGCTGCCGCAGCAACGAGGAACAACATCGTACCATCACAGCAGCGTAATTATGGAATTTCCCAACACTACACCGATGATACGATTACGACGATTTTGCGCTCGTTAATCGTATCATCTAGGATTTACACACTACGATGTCGAGAGCGATGCCGGAAGTGCGTCACTTTCGACATGACCCCACCGACATCGCAGGTGCAATGTCGTAGTGTGCAAAGTGCCCCTTAGGGACACGTAAACATCCCGCCCACCTCTGTCCTTCCGCATAGCCGGCATGAGCCGCAGGACGCAGGTAGGAAATGTTCCTCGCTCCTGCGGCTTCACACACAGCGATGTGTGCTGCCGCAGGAACGAGGAACAACATCGTACCATCGCAGCAGCGTAATTATGGAATTCCCCGACACTACACCAATGATACGATTACGACGATTTTGCGCTCGTTAATCGTATCATCTAGGATTTACACACTACGATGTCGAGAGCGATGCCGGAAGTGCGTCACTTTCGACATGACCCCACCGACATCGCAGGTGCAATGTCGTAGTGTGCAAAGTGCCCCTTAGGGACACGTAAACATCCCGCCCACCTCTGTCCTTCCGCATAGCCGGCGTGAGCCGCAGGACGCAGGTAGGAAATGTTCCTCGCTCCTGCGGCTTCACACACAGCGATGTGTGCTGCCGCAGGAACGAGGAACAATATCGTACCATCGCAGCAGCGTAATTATGGAATTCCCCGACACTACACCAATGATACGATTATGACGATTTTGCGCTCGTTAATCGTATCATCTAGGTTTTACACACTACGATGTGGAGAGCGACGCCGGAAGTGCGTCACTTTCGACATGACGCCACTGACATCGCAGGTGCGATGTCGGTGGGGTCAAATTGAAAGTGACGCACATCCGGCGTCGCAGGCAATATCTTAGTGTGTAAAGCCTTTTTGATACGATTAACGAGCGCAAAATCGTCATAATCGTATCATCAGTGTAGCGTCCATCATTTCCATAATTTGGAAATGACCGATGTTACGATGTTGTTCCTCGTTCCAGCGGCATCACACATCGCTGTGTGTGTGAAGCCGCAGGAGCGAGGAACATTTCCTACCTGCGTCCTGCGGCTCACACCAGCTATGCGGAAGGAAGGAGGTGGGCGCGATGTTTACGTCCCGCTCATCTCCGCCCCTCCGCCTCTATTGGCCGCCTGCCGTGTGACGTCGCTATGACGCCACACGACCCACCCTCTTAATAAGGAGGCGGGTCGCCGGCCAGAGCGACGTCGCAGGGCAGGTGAGTGCATGTGAAGCTGGCGTAGCGATAACGTTGTAATGTCATCACCATGATATCGCAGCTGCGACGGGGGTGGGGACTATCGCGCTCGGCATCGCAAGCATCGACTTGCGATATCGTAGTGTGCAAAGTACCCCTAAGGCCTCATTCAAGGATCTGTGATTATTCTCATATGTAAAACATGACCCTTTTGATCCGTTGATTTCATCAGTGTATGATTCATGTGTCAAGTTTTTATCATCAGTGTCTCATCTGTGATTTTCATGTATGGATGCATAAATAAACTGCAAAGCTTCCCCTATCCATTACAATGTTAATTACCAACTGCACATAGACTTGTTTAGGTAATTCCAATCCATGACTTAGATCAAGAATAGATATGTCTCTCTAAATTTTTTCAGCATTCAAACATATGTGAGTGTCAATCAGTGACTACCGTGCTTCCGCCAGGAATAACAAAACACCCAGCGAGTGCCACAACAAACAGGTACAGCAGGAACACAGTAAAATGGTGGGCCCTGGCACTAGGGAGAAGGGAGCAGGGTCACCTCCTGCACTTACGCGAGGCCGTATCCTGCCCTCCTTAACGTCCCTATATGGGTTCTTCCACCCCGTTGCCAATCACATGCATAGGCCCTTGTTTGCCTGAACTCACTGTGACTAGTGAAAAGGCCAGAGAGAGCACTAGTCTCACCACTGTAATAATCAAACACAGACAGTCAAGGGGAAAATAGACAAAAGGAAAAACACGCCAAGTAACTCCAATACAGCTAACACCACAACTGCAATAGTCAAGAAACTTCAGTCAGCTTCTTCTGCACATGTGGGAATACCGTCCAGCGTGATGGACAGGATTGGCCGTCCTCCCACATATCTATCACTCCAGTCAGATGGGCCTGATCACTTTACTCCTAGGGGATGGCCCTTGGCCCCAGGGATTGCTGGTTTAAAGTACATGCCCTGGAGATGTGGCCTGACCTGTTGCAACGACGGCAGATGGGTTGTCCAGATGAGTCAAAACGATCGCTGTTCCTTCCTCGAAATGATGAGATCCTCTTCCCTCGCATCCATGGAACGTCCTCAGAGCTGTCGGTCAGTTGCATCTCCTGTGACGACTTGGGTTCTGGCTTGAGCTGCATGGCTTTTAAGATCATAGCCATATCCTTACTCAGCTGTTGCACCTGAGAACGTAGGTCATCAATAGCATCCGGTGTCACAGTCTGCCCATTAGTCTCCACAGTGGCTAAGGAAGAGGGCTCCACTCTCAAGGGAGAGGTGCTGACTTGCAATGACTGAGGAGCAGGGTCTGTAGTTGCAGGGAGTTGCAATGCTTTTATAGCCTGGTATTTTAAGATAACAAAGTCTGCATCAGGGTGTTCTAAAGCCCACAGGCACAAGTGTTTATGATCCTCAAATGATTGAAATCCCTGAAGGAACTCTTCAACCTTCTTTTTTTTTCTCTTTCCGCACACTAATAGGGTCTACATGTGTGACGCCCTGGCCTATCAGGTCGTCACAAGAGTGCCGTGCAATCTGCCCTTCTGCATGGTACCCGCTCCTCCTTGGTTACGGGTCCTGTCACTTTTGTGTTGCTACCAACAGGTGTACACAAATCCTGAGGAACATTCTGCACTACACCCACCAAACACCCATTGGGCAGCCTGAGGGGAATAGGGCTACTCAGATGGAGGGCTGGTAGAAGGAGGGCAGAAGTATCAGAACAGTTAGTGAGTTGTAGAGTTGAAGAGTGGAGGTGACAGTCCAGGTCACGCTGTGGAGCTGGGCTGCTGTACCCATCCCAGGTGCTAGACGTTGGCCTGGCAAGAAGGAGCTGGAACCCCAGTCGCAGGGGGTAGTGGCAGGGAGCATGGTGCTGCTACAGAGAGCAGGCCGGCTGCCTTGTGCTACAACCGGGCAGGGACCAGGGCACGACGGGGTACGCAGACCCTAGACTGGGAAGTAGCTTCACGCAGCCCAGTAATTCACCCGACGGGAACGGAATCTTCAGGAACTGTCCCCCCCTTCAGAATCGGGGTACTAGCGCAACGAGGGGGATAGGACTTCCCACAACCATCCAGAAAATCCCAAGCGTGAACCCTTAGAGCAAGCTCACCTTGCTAGCCACGCAGGTGAGCGGGACCCGAAATGCTTCAAGTGTAAGGGATCCACACGTAGGACACACAGTGCCAAGGGACAAGGCTTCAGGTCAACAAGCAGCACCAAGAGGACACGGCCCGTACAAGGACCACAGAGTGCTCAAGAGTTTGGTTTACCTGGTGTCAGTGACTTTGGACTGTGTGAATACACGTTACCCCCCTTGCACCCGACGGGTTCCCCACGCCATCCATCACCGGGGTCCGGGACACCACTCCCCTGCCCATGGAGGGGTTAACAACTTCAGCTGCCACGCACCAGCGTCCCCGGGCTCCCCAAATCGGCAGCGTAGTCCCTCACGTTACCACACACCGTGGGTGGCGTCATGAACACTATCCAAAACAAACCCCCTTTTTATTTCGAGAGGTCGCGCAAACCCGCCTCGCGTCCAGAGACCCCTTGAGCCACTGCAGATCCAGATCCGAGCAGCCCGTCGGCTGTCGCTGGGGCGGCACACCCTCGAAAAACTTGGCGTCACGAACAGGATGCGAGCAGGACCCACTAACCTTGGTGACGTGCGCCTTGAAAAGTGAAAGTCGCAATCCAAAACCCCTTTTTCCACGACGCCCGCCATTTATTCTTTTATTTTCACTCCAAAAATGCCATCTTCTTGCAAAAGGGCATGAAGCCGAAGCCCCGCCCTTCGTCTTCAGCCTGAAACAGGAACCGGAAGTTCCCAGAGGGCCACAGTGCACGAAAGAGTGCTGGGAGAAAACCGAGGGGGCGTGCCCAAATGTAGAAAAAGCGGAAGAGAAGTAGGGACGCCAGGACTCTATACTATACTGTTCCTGAACGACGCAGAGGCAAGATGGCGGAGCGGAGCTGGTCAACGGAACGTGCTGTTCCCGGGATCGCGGCCTGAATCGAAGAAGAGACCGAGCAGCTGTGCAGGAGAATGCAGACGCAGTTCCTGTTCATATTAAACCACTGGAGGGAAGAGATGAGGAGTCTGGCAGTGGCGGTGTGAGCCCGTGAGATCGAAGTCCCATGTGAAGGAAGGGTTAGCAGTTACCAGTCCAGTCCCTATTGATTATGCTAACCCGGCCATGGCGGCCGAGGGATCCGGTCCTCCCCCGCTTGTGGCAACTAGAGATGAGCCACCCCCCTGGAGGTCGAGTTCGGTTCGTCGAACGGAGGCCGCGTTCGAGTTCGGTTCGGCAAGCCGTTCGACGAACCTCTTGAACCCCATTGAAAACAATGGGAGGCAATCACAAACACATAAAAACACATTATAAATGTACACATACAGTTAATAAACATTGCCATAACACTTACCGGTGCCCGCGATGCGTCCTGCACTCTGTCTCCTGCCGCTTTTCCATCGGTAATCGCTGCGTCCTCCCGGTAACCAGCAGTTATGCAGGACCTATCGTGACGTCAAAATAGCCATGTGACCAGTCACATGTCTATTATCTCATTGGATACAGACTGGTCACATAGCTTTGACGTCATGCTAGGTCCTGTCATTGCACTCTTCGGTACACGGTGCACGTTTGAGTATCGCCGTGTACCGGCAATATGCTCTGGCACACGGTCGACTCCCCGTTCTGCTTCCCTGTTCCATTATTGATCGGCTGACACAGCTGGTAAATAACGGAGATCACCGTTGCCATAGCAACGCGCCTGTTAGCGGTGACGTCACCGCTAGCAGCGGCACCGGGAATCACGTGATCGAAGCACGATTGCTATGGCTACCCGTCTGTCAGCGATGACAGTAACGCTAACAGCCAGCAGCACTGATCATTCACGGAGTGAAAAGCCTGCACGGGGAGCAGCGTCTTTCTCCCATGCAGTGCTGCTGATGGAGCAGAGCTGCATGAGTTGAAGGAGAGAGAAGACCGAAGACAATGGATCGTGGAGGGATGAGACGGAGTATTAAACATCTCTCTAAGTCTCTAAGTGTGTCTGTGTATTTATTTCTATTAAAGTATTTTTTCTCTGTGTGGTGTCTTTTTTTTAAGCCTTTATTGGAGATTCTTAATGGCCGGGTCAAACTTGCCTGACATTAAGAATCTCTGGCTTAATACTAGCTAGTAAAACAAAGCTAGTATTAACTCATTATTACCCAGGAAGCCATCGTCACCAGGGCAGCTGGAAGAGTTGGTTACAGCGCCAGATGATGGCGCTTCTATGAGAGCGCCATTTTCTGGGGCAGCTGCGGACTGCAATTCGCAGCAGAGGGGCCCAGAAACCTCGGGCTAACCTGTGCTGCGGAATCCAATCCCCAGCTGCTTAGTTGTACCCGGCTGGACACAAAAATGGGGCGAAGCCCACGTGGTTTTTTTTTTTTTTAATCATTTCATGAAATTCATGAAATAATTAAAAGAAAAGGGCTTCCCTATATTTTTAGTTCCCAGCCGGGTACAAATAGGCAGCTGAGGGTTGGTACAAAAATATGACAAAGCTCACGTCATTTTTTTTTTTTTTAGTTTTTTGGGGAAAAAAAATGCTTTTCTGGATTTCCATTGACAGTGAAGGTAACACCAAGCAGTGGGGGTTAGCAGTCAGTAGCTGCTTGGATTACCCTTATCTAGCAATACAAAAAATGCAGTGGGAGCCCTATTTTTTTTTTATTATTTATTTAAATAACTAAAAAAAATGGGCTTCCCTGTATTGTGATTGCCTGACATGACAGTGCTGTAAAAATAAATCATTAAAAAAATGACATAGCGCCCCGAGGTATTTTTGATTCTCAGCGCAGTTAAAGCAGACAGCTACGGGTTGCCACCCCCATCTGCCTGGCGTTACCTTGGCTGGCAATCAAACTACAGGGAAGCCCATTAATTTTTTTTATTTAAAAAATAGTTAAAAAAAAAATGACGTGGGGTCCCCCCATTTTTGATAGCCACCTAGGGTAAAGCAGACGGATGTAGCCTGAATATCACAGCTGGCAGCTTTACCGTGGTTGGGGATCCAATGTAAAGGTCACCCCAGGCTCTTTTTTATAATTATTTCATAAATAATAATAATTACAAAAAAAAGTAGGGTCCCCCCCAAATTGCTTCACCAGCCAAGGTAAAGCGGATAGCTGTGGTCTGGTATTCTCAGGGTGGAAAGGTCCATAGTTATTGGCACTTCACAGCCTAAAAATAGCAGGCCGCAGGTGCCCCAGAAGTGGCGCATCCACTAGATGCGCCAATCCTGGCACTTCACCCCAGCTCATCCCGTGCTCTGGTGTAGAGGCAAACGGGGTAATAAATGGGATTGATACTAGCTGTAAGGTCACCTGACATCAAGCCAAGCAGTTTGTGATGTCATGGCGTCTATCAGATACCCGACATCAAAAACTGTCAGTATTAACAAAAAAATAGACAAAAAAAAATTTATTTGAAAAAACACTCCCCAAAACATTCCCCCTTTCACCAATTTATTGTAAGGAAAAAAAAATAAGGGGGTCCCACGATGACTCTGGACTGTCTAGAATATGGGGGACACGCTCAGGGAACGTATCCCCCATTTTCTAGGAGTGCAGACCCTCCATGTGAGGAGTGTGGGTGCAATGAATCTGCACCCACTCTCCCCGGGTCCACAGCAGCAGAGTCCATGTCGTGAGTTTTGCTACCAAAGCTGCAATGCCCTGCTCATGAGGTAAGGGCATGCCTAATCAGGAGAACTATTCTACATTTCCAAATACTGGTATTTGCTGATATTATTGCTATTCCACCTACTATATATTGGGGATAGGATCTTGGTGATGGAATACCCCTTTAAGTCCAGTTATCCAGCTGAATGAATACTAAACAACAGAGCTCGCTATTTAGACATGTTTTCTTGTGGCGTATAACGGACTCTCATGTTTGGTAGTCGTTGAGCAGGGCAACTATAAAATCAAATACCTCCATTTGAAAATATAGTATATAGCTCTCCTGATCAACTATGTTTCTTACCTCATGAGCAGGGCATTGCAGTTGCTTACAGATGCATGGTAACTGCCACTCACAGTGTCTGAACACAGGAAGCTGAGCTGACAGCCGCTCTGTGCATGCGGCAGCGTCTATTGTGAAGGAGGGGCCGTGAGGGATCAACGCTGCACAGGTACGGGGGTCACCGGGGAACACCGGTGGGGTTATAGGTGGTGACCTAGCAGGGCCTGGCGAGGCGTTTTCTGTCGCATGTGTCATGGCACATGCGACAGAAATCAGAGGAGTAGGGTGAATGCGGCCGGCGCGCTGCTGTGCGTGTAGCCATCTTGGATTTCCGGGAGGGGGTCGGGGGGGCACTTTGGCGACACCGGGGGACCGGAGGGGACCGGGAAGGAGATTTATCTCTCATCTGACATGTTTGTTCATGCCAGATGGGAGATAAATAATTTTTTACCGGCACTGTCATTTACTGTAACGTGATCATCGGTATACGGTGTATACCTGTGATCATGTCAGCGGGGACCGGAAAAACCGGCCTGAATCATGATCTCCAGGGTCTCAGCTAGCCCTGAAACCCCGGAGATTTTCTGACGCTGGGGGGCGCTATTCACTTATTTCTGCCTGCTGTTTCTAAACAGCAGATCAGAATAAGGCTACATTCACACGACCAATCCATTTTTCCGGTCCGCAAAAAACGGTCCTTTTTTTTCACGGGTGCATCCGTGTGGCATCCGTTTCCGTTCCGTATACAGTCCGTATGTCATCTGTTTGTCATCAGTGTGCCTTCCGTTTTTTTGCGTACTGCAAAAAAACTGAAGGAGGGAAAATACATAAATTTACCCAGGATCCATAGCTTCAACCTACATGAGACGGTCACATGTTCACTCCAGTGCCATTTTCTACTGCTTTTCACAGCGTAGAGCGCTCTAGTGATTTTCCTGTGCTTGTACACTTCATATCAGTCTTTTCTGT
The DNA here is from genome assembly GCF_048569485.1 of Anomaloglossus baeobatrachus. Classification (NCBI taxonomy): domain Eukaryota; kingdom Metazoa; phylum Chordata; class Amphibia; order Anura; family Aromobatidae; genus Anomaloglossus; species Anomaloglossus baeobatrachus. Next base: position 136,241,531 of record NC_134360.1, on the reverse strand, counting down.
CACTATAACGGCAGAAAGACACATCATGTCCCACTCTCTTGCATTTTGTAATTTTGCACCCTTTGGTGCCTTTCATGTGGCATTAAGGGGTGCTTAGCCTTGTATTTACAAAAAAAAACAAATACATTTTTTTAAAAAATGACGTGGGGTTCCCCCTATTTTTGTAGCCAGCTAGGGTAAAGCAGACAGCTGCAGCCTGCAGACCACAGCTGGCAGCTTCACCTTGGCTGGTAATCAAAACTGAGGGCACCCCACGCTGTTATTTTAAATAAAATAAATAATTAAAAAAAAAACGTGGGGGTCCTCCCAAAATTGGATCACCAGCCAAGGTAAACCGGACAGCTGGGGTCTGATATTCTCAGACTAGGGAGGTCCATGGTTATTGGACTCTCCCCAGCCTAAAAATAGCAGGCCGCAACCGCCCCAGAAGTGGCGCATCCATTAGACGTGCCAATCCTGGTGCTTCACCCCAACTCATCCCGTGCCCTGGTGCGGTGGCAAACGGGGTAATATATGGGGTTAATACCAGATGTGTAATGTCACCTGGCATCAAGCCCTGGGGTTCGTGAGGTCAGGCGTCTATCAGATACCCGACATCACCAACCCAGTCAGTAATAAAAAAAATAGACGACAAACACATTTTTATTTGAAAAAACACTGCCCAAAACATTCCCTCTTTCACCAATTTATTAGAAAGAAAAACAAATCCAGGTCTGCTGTAATCCAAGGGGTTCCCATGACGATCCATACCATAGTCACTGTCCCAGTCAATGAAGAACAGAATGTTCCCCATTGGCTGGGAGAGCAATGCAGTGACCTGAGCTAACATCAATAGATCAGCCCAGGTCACTGCAGGGCATGACAAGTGCTGCTGTCAGGAGCGAGGTACATTACCTGTGGTGACGATCTCCTGCACTGCTGACAGCAGACCTGTCACTGCCTTCAATGACCGCTGCCTTCACAGCCAAGTATCGTGGGAGCCTGTGACATCACCGCTAGTCACAGTCTCGGGTCGGCAGAGAGAGGAAATGTGAAGCGGCAGCCATGGAGGACAGTGACAGCGCTGAGGTTGGGAGGGCAGGACTTCATCACCGCAGGTAAACTGAGCGGGGTAATGTGTGCGAGATGGGTGGAGCCAAGTGGCATAATGTGTGCAGAGTGCCAGGTGGGTGGAGCCAAGCAGGGTAATGTGTGCGGAGTGCGAGGTGGGTGGAGCTAAGTGGGGTAATGTGTGCGGAGTGAGAGGTGGGTGGAGCCAAGCGGGATAATTTGTGCGGAGTGCGAGGTGGAGGAGCTAAGCGGGGTAATGTGTGTGGAGTGCGAAGTGGGTGGAGCCTAGCGGGGCCATGTGTGCGGGCGGCGGAGTGCGAAGTGGGTGGAGCCGAGCGGGGCTATGTGTGCGGGCGGCGGAGTGCGAAGTGGGTGGAGCCTAGCGGGGCCAAGTGGCGCTGAGGAAGTCAGTGCCGGGGACTGCATGGCTAGGGACAGGTGGGTGTGAGTGTGTGTGTGTACATGCCGCATGCAGGAGGGGGCGGAGCCGTGTGGGGAAGTGTCGGCTCCCTGCACACGTAACTAGGGTAAATATCGGGTTACCAAGCAAAGCGCTTTGCATGGATACCCGATATTTATCTTGGCTACCAGCTTACCGCAGGCTGCCAGCGATGGCTCCTTGCACACTGTAGCTGTAAAAAGCCCTGCTTTTGGTGATCGAACCGTTCTCGAACGTAACTCGAACTGTCGAGCTTTTAGCAAAAAGCTCGAGTTCGATCTCGAGCACCCCCAAAATCACTTGAACATGAAATTGGCAAACCTCGAACCTCGAACATCGCTCAACTCTAGTGGCAACCACTCCACAGTCACCTGCCCCGTCCTCAGCGGACGCCGAGCTGCCGCTATTTATCCCGGCAGTGGAACCTGCAGTCAGTTTTTATGAAGCTTCGGCAACAGCTCCAAAGTCCATCACCATCCCGGTCAAGTCAGCGGTTCCCGGAGCCCGGCCAGATCAGACCCAGCCACATCACTGGGCCCGTCCCTAGAGGCGGAGCACCTGGGCCCTGCTATCCCGTCTGCGGAGCAGTCGGTTGTCTTCTCTACAGGAGCGGAGGTGGGAATTCCCAGTCCACCGGTCCCACCACCGCGCGGTATCCCGACGGCTGTTGGGGCCGCACGAGTCCAGTTCAAGCCAGAGCCAGTGGTGGAGCTGAAGCTGGACGCTGATGCCCCCTACTGGGAGCGGCACAACCAAGAATGTTGATATTAGCAGAAAAATATGGTACCGTAAATGTTTAGGCATCTGTGTTTCTTTCCATTTGTTATTTTCCACAGTTTATTTTTCATATAGAAAATGCTAGAAAATGAGAGAACCAATGAAACACTAATTGCATGGGAAAGTAACCTGATTTTCTCTAAATTTGCAACAGTTGTACCACGGTACAGGACTTTTAGGTGTGGTTTTATAAGGACTTCTACATTTTATAGTTGATTAACAATGGACCACGCTCACAGGACTGGCGTGACCAACACAAACTTGTGTCTTGTAAAAAAACTGCACCGTTGTGCCATTGGAGTCATCTGGCACACCCCAGGACCTTAACCCGGCCCAAGGACCCATCTAGGTTTCCAGGGGAACCAGGTTGTTTGGGTGGGGGGTTATTGGGATCCTGGACGTTGGGACTGGACTGTCTCAGGGAGGGACCGCAACGTGGAAGGTTGGGTCCACGCTGCCATCAAAACCGGTGACGTCCCTGTGGCAGATGAACTCTAGTTTAAAAATGTTTGAAACGGTTTAAGAATGCACTTCCCCTGTGTGGGATGAAACAGTTAAAAAATAAAAATGTTGTTAACCCTTTTTCTTTCCTTAAAAAAATAAATAAATAAATACTTGGTATTCTGTAGCTTGCGGACAAGACACGTTTAACCAAGGGGGAATGTGACGCCCTGACCTATCAGGTCATCACAAGGGTGCCGTGCAATCTGCCCTTCTGTATGGTACCCGCTCCTCCTTGGTTACGGGTCCTGTCACTTTAGTATTGCTACCAACAAGTGTACACAAATCCTGAGGAACACTCTGCACCACACCAACCAAACACCCATTGGGCAGTCTGAGGGGAATAGGGCCAGCCAAATGGAGGGCTGGTAGAAGGAGGGCAGAAGTGTCAGTGCAGTTAGTGAGTTGTAGAGTTGTAGAGTGGAGGAGGAAGGAGAGACAGCGGTGACAGTCCAGGTCACGCTGTGGAGCTGGGCTCCTGTACCCGTCCCGCTACAGAGAGCAGGCCGACTGCCTTGTGCTACAACCGGGCAGGGACCAGTGCACGACGGGGTACGCGGACCCTGGGCTGGGAAGTAGCTTCATGCAGCCGAGTAATTCACCCAACGGGAATGGAATCTTCAGGAACCATTCCCCACCCGCTCCAGAATTGGGGTACTAGCACAACGAGGGGGATAGGACTTCCCACAACCGTCCAGAAAATCCCAAGCATGAATCCTGAGAGCAAGCTCACCCTGCTAGCCACGCAGGTGAGCGGGACCTGAAACGCTTCAAGTGTAAGGGATCCACATGTAGGACACACAGTGCCAAGGGACAAGGCTTCAGGTCAACAAGCAGCACCAAGAGGACACGGACCCAGCGTGCCCGTACAAGGACCACAGAGTGCTCAAGAGTTTGGTTTACCTGGTGTCAGTGACTTTGGACTGTGTGAGTACACGTTGCCCCCTTTGCACCCGATGGGTTCCCCACACCATCCATCACCGGGCCCTGGGACTCCGCTCCCCTGCCCACAGAGGGGTTAACAACTTCAGCTGCCACGCACCAGTGTCCCTGGGCTCCCCAAACTGGCAGCAGTGGTCCCTCATGTTACCACACACCGTGGGTGGCATCACGAACACTATCGAAAACAAACCCCCCTTTTTATTTTGAGAGGCCGCGCGACCCCGCCTCAGGTCCAGAGACCCCTCAAGCCACTGCGGATCCGGATGCGAGCAGCCCGTCGGCTGTTGCGGGGGTGGCACACATGCTTTTAAGGTCCGCAGTGTTCCTTGAAGTCGTAAAGCATAGTCTCTTATACTGTCTGCGGACTTTGTCTGTAATTGTAAAACATCATCCTCAGCTCTGCCTCAGTGCGGGTCTCAAAATCAATTTTTAGTTTTTCAAAGATTATAGTTACTGATTCTCATTCTGTATCTGACCAGGTCTCTACCTCAAGCTCTGCTGCATCTGTTAGCTGTCCCAGAACAACAGATGTGCTTTGTTTACCAGTCATTGCATGTACCGCCCTGCTCTCAGCAGCCGAGCTGCTTGGGTCCGGCCCTTCTGTGGGTGGCTTGAGGGTCTCCGGACCCGGGGGCCTCACGCACGATCACTTCAAATGAAAAGGGGTAGTGATGGGATGGTGGATTTAGGATATATATGTACGGGCTGAGCCGTACGGAGTTCATGACATCACCCACGGTGTGTGGTGATATTGGACACCACCGCTGCAGTTACGGGGCACCCGGGGGAGATGTTGTGCAGCAAGTTGTTAACTCCTCCATGGGCAGGGATGGTGGCCCCGAGACCCGTTGGGGGTTTGGCGATGCAGGGAGATGGGCGACTGTGGCGCCCTGGACAAGCCAGGGGCCACAGAGAACAACACCCACACACCCCACACTCCCGGTCAGGCACACCGAAGTCAGACTCAAACCTTTGTTGCCTTCCTCCAAGGGCTGATGTCCACACCAGGGGGTGGGCCAGGCGGTTGGCCCCGCCCACCGAGGAGTTCACAGTCCTGGAGGCGGGAAAAGGAAGACAGTTTAGTTTTGGAGGTGAAAGTGGAAGGAGGGAAAGTGGTAGTGGAGCAACTAACTGACAGCGTCCGGGTGTGTGGCCCGGGCGGTACAGCAAGGTTGGCAGACGGTGGTGACCATCTGCAGGAGTGGCCTATCGGAGTCTACCGTAATGACCGTGGACGGGCGGTGGCCCGGCGGTACCGGACCGGTACACAAAGAGAAGTCAGCACCATCTGGCAGGGGCTTACGGACCCCGGCAAGGCTAGGAGTCGCCGTGAATTTGCCAAATCCGTCAGCGAAGGGAACCTCCTGGGTTTCCCAGCAGCCAAGTCCCGACAGAAGGCAACAGTCCAACCGTGAGAGGGAAACACAGCCACCGCCAAGGCTACCGTTCCCAGGGCCAGAGCCTGCGGGCAAAAGGGGCTCCTCCGGCCCATATCCAAGCTGGGGAGCGGGTTACCGGTGGGAACCCATTGGAACCATTACAGTACACAGGTGCAGGGAAAGGCAGTCACCATCAACCTGCCGGGAGAAAACAACACCGCAGCCGTCTGTGGGACCCGTCCATCCAGCTGTGTGTTTTACCGAGAACTGTGTCCTCATCATTGGCTGAGTGAGTACGACCGTGCCGAGCGGCACAGCGCTGCCCCCACGACCCTGCACCTCGCCAGGCCCCGTAACCCGCCTGCCATCCATCCCTACCCCATCACCGGGCCCCGGGACAACCAACCCCCTACCCACGGAGGGGAGAACTAACAACAAAGCTGCTCCCTGTCACCGCTCCCGGGATCCCCGTCCAGAGCAGCGGTGGTGTCACCAATATCACCACAACCGTGGGTGGCGTCACGGACAATACTCAAATCCCCCACAATCAAATCCCCACCCTTTTCACTCATAGGCGAGGAGCGCCGCTCGAGTCCCCGGGATCCGGCCCACCGCTCGAGCCACCACAGAGCAGCCGGACCCGAGCAGTGGGAGAGCGCAGTGTCCCCTCCTCTGCCCGCGACACGACCACAGGGTGCTGGTGTACTCACTATTAGAAAACACACAAGTCTCTGGTAAACCAAGGTGATGGTGGTCGTTCCCCGCAGCCAGCTGCGTTCTGGTTCCCCCACCCAGCTGGTGGTCTCTGTCTTTCTCCTGCACCTGTTTTGAATGGTGGACTGCCTGCGCTTGCAACTTCAGGAGTCCGCTCCCGGCTTGTGGTTGCCTAAGGAGCCCTTTGCCCGCAGACGCTAGCCCGTGGGATCTCTGAGCCGTGGCGGTGGCCTTTTATCCCCCTCAGTGGGCTTTTGCCTTCAGTCGGGACTTTGGGTGGGACAGGACCTCTAGTCCTGGCCGCAATCAGTTAATTAGCTAGCACCCAGTCGCTTCTGGACCTAGCTTTAGTGTCTGAGTACCCCCCTTTGTGCTCCGGTTTCCGAGTTGGTTCCCCGGGTCAGTACCGGTGGGCCACTACCCTGTCCTGGTCCACCTTGGTTCCACCGAGCCGTCTTCCCGGCTCCTGCAGACGGAGACCGCCATCTGCCTCCTAGCCAAAGGCACCAGGGCTCCCACCCTGGCACCTGTTCAATTTGGATTATCGCCTCTGCTGGAGCTGGACACAGCTCCAGCCCACACTCCTCTCCAACTTGGACTCTAAACTTCTCTCCAACTTGGACTCTAAACTTCTCTCAACTTTCCCGCCGCAGGCTGTCTAGGACTCCTCGGTGGGCGTCTTCCAACTGCCTGGTTCCGTCCCCTGGTGTGTCTATCAAGCCCTGAGGGGGGAGACTAGGGTTTTGTGGTTGGCTGTGTGTTACCTGTGAGGGAAAGGTGTAATGTGGGGCCCTATTTGTGACTACCTGGCCCGGCCAGAGCGTCACACATACATGTCCAGTACATTGCAGATCTTTTTCTTGAACCCTACCAGGGCATCTGGTTTGCCATCGTACTGTGGAGACCTTGCCGCTCCCGGGACATACGGCAGGGTGATCGGCATGATTGGTACCACAGCTCTGGGCACTGCAGTCTCTCCACCAGCTGAAGACCCGGCTAATGTTTCATGACGGGAAGATTTGGATTAAGAATACTGCATCACTGTCACCTTGCACATCCATCCTTGCTCCCCCCTAGTTAACTCTAGCCTGTCTCATAAAAAGGGGGAAAAAAAACAATTGTTGGCTCTTCAGCTGGGGACTGAGCACTTCAGGAATATCAGGATCAGGCTGCTGTACTTCGTCAGTTCTTGACAGAGCACGGGGCAGGGCTTATCTTCGCACACTTTTTCAACCGCTCTCTGTATGACGCAGTCAATTTCTGTGGGGCAGTAAAGGCCCACCAATTTAAAGTTCAATAAAATCAGTACAAGGCACACGTTACCCGGAGTTACCGGGCCTAGTTCATCCTGTTCGTGGCGCCAAATTGACACTCCCAACTCCAGGGCCAGAGATACTCGGAACCTGGCCAGACTAGTCCGGGGATCTCAGCGGTGACGGGGTCCGGCTCTGTGACCCTGGCAGTGTCTTTAAAGAAAGGGGGATGATGATTATATTACAGGTGTGACGCCACCTGTAGTTTTGTGGCTATGTGGGCCGCCGCTGAGCTGTGTGTTTCCCAGGGCAGGTGATAATGGCGCAGCTGAGCTATTATTGCTCCCCACAGGTGGAGCGGGACCCCGGGACCATTGGGAAATATTGAGATTTCACACACAGGGAGACAGCTTACCACACAAGTCTTGATATCGGTCTCTTCAAGGCCACTGAGATGTGGTTCCCCATGTACAGGCAAATACAGTCTGTAGTGACAGCAGGACCTTGGATAGCAATAACTGTCACACAAACACCGGGACTTTCTTTCTGTACCTTTACTGATGTTAGCAGGGTTATCTCCAGGGTAAAGTCCGGGTGGTCAGGTGGCAGTTGGGATTTCCACATCTGTGAGTTATGAGGCCTCCTTATTGCTATGTGTCTGTTTAAGTCCTGGGCTGTTTTAACCCCTTCAGCCCCAGGGCACTTTCCGTTTTTGCGTTTTGCTTTTTGCTCCCCTTCTTCCGAGAGCCGTAACTTTTTTATTTTTCCGTCAATCTTGCCATATCAGGGCTTATTTTTTGCGGGATAAGTTGTACTTTTAAATGAAAGCATAAGTTTTACCATATGGTGTACTGGAAAACAGCAAAAAAATTCCAAGTGTGGAAAAACTGAAAAAAAAAGTGTGATGGCACAACATGTATAGGTTTAGTTGTATCTAAGGGGTTAAAAAAAATTCACAAGCTTGTCCAATAAAAGTGGCGCACGTTTTGCGCCATTTTCCAAAACTCGTAGCGTTCTCATTTTTTGGGATATATGGCTCAGTGATGGCTTATTTTTTGCGTCTCTAGCTGCCGTTTCTAATGGTACCATTTTTGCGCAGATGCTACGTTTTGATCGCCTGTTATTGCATTTTGCGTAAAACTTGCGGCGACCAAAAAACGTAATTTTGGCATTTGGAATTTTTTTACCACTACGCCGTTTACTGATCAGATTAATGGATTTTATATTTTGATAGATCGGGCATTTCTGAACGCGCCGATACCGTATATTTATTTATTTTTTAACCCTTTAATTTTCAACGGGGTGAAAGAAGGGTGATTTGAACTTTTAGGGGGTTTTTTTAAAATTTTTTAAAACTTTTTTTTACTTTTTTTTTTATTTTACTAGTCCCCTAGGGGGCTACAGCAATTCAATCGCTCTGATCTATCTGCTGATCACAGCTATACAGCTGTAAAAAGCAGATACGGTCACTTCCTGCTTCACTAGCCTCCAGGCCGAGTGAAAACGAAAGTAACTCGTCATAGCTGCAGGCGTCATCACATGACCCTGAGTTACCATGGCAACCACCAGAAATCACGTGATCACTCACGTGACTTCCGGTGGGGGCGGCAGTAAGTGAAAATCTTCACCGCGCGTATATACATCTCGCTGCCAGACTTTGGCATCGAGATGTAAGAGGTTAATGTTAGGGGTGGAATGCGATTCCACTCGTAACATGCAGGCACACATGTCAGCTGTTGAAAACAGCTGATATGTGCGCCGATTGCCGCACCCTGCCCGTGGCAGGGGGCGGGGCTTAGCGGCACACGATCCATGACGGATAGATCCGTCCATGGTCGTGAAGGGGTTAAACCTGGCCTTGAACTCTCCTGTGTCTCTCACTTGTATAGCAGGCATAATAAACAGTTCTGCTGGGCACCACTAAGTCTCTTGCGGTCCCTGGCTTTTTTGATGGCTGTGCTACAAGTGTTTCTTTGCTGGGAGAATGAAGTCCCCCCTCGCCTTCCGGACTTTTCTGCTGGACCTGACTGAACCCGTGCAGACTCGGACTCTAGTGTCCGGGTTGCTTCTTCTGGAATGTATCGAACTGTTCTTTCACCTCTTCTCTGTCTCGCCTTGCCTCTGACCCTAACTCAGGATCCCTCACACTGCTAGGCTTTTTCCCCTGGTCCTCACCTAAAACAGCACCATTTTCAGGTGGCTTCCTCTGTCAGTCCTGCACTGGACCCAACCGGTTTCAACTGCCTCTCTCAGCCCCCAGCATTTGAATTTCTAGGAGACTTTAACTGACATCAGCCAGTACGCCTGACGTCAGTTAAGTAGACCTCCCCCATAAGGCATGGGGTGGAAAGTGTTGTATGTGAGTGTGACGCCCTGGCCTATCAGGGTATTATGCAATCTGCCGTTCTGTGCAATATCCACCTCCTTCTTGGTTACGGGTTCCTAACAATTGGTGTTGCCAAGACCAACTGATCAAAATCCTAGGAACACTCTGCACCACACCCACCAGACACATCAGTGGACAGACTGAGTGGAATAGGGTCGCCCACTTGGGGGGTTGGTTAAGGTGGTTAAGGGGAGGTCAGGAGTGTCAGGAGTGAGTCAGTGAGAGTTTGAGGTGAAAATGAGAGGAGGTCATGAGCTGGGCTCCTTGGAACTATTAGGTAGCAGACGTTGGTCTGGGCCTGGTAGGAGCTGAACCCCAAGTCACATGGGATAGTGACAAGGGGCACGGTATTGTCGTGGAGGACAGCCGGCGGCCTTGTACCATCACTGGGCTGGGACCAGGGCACCACGGGGTACGTGGACCCTAGGTCAGGGAGTAGCTTCAGGTAACCTGACAATTCACCCGACGAGAACGGAGCCTTCAAGATCTGCTCTCCACCCACTCCAAAATCGGGGTACCAGTGCAACGAGAGGGATAGGACAAATACGGTCTAAGAAATCCCAAGCGTGAACCCTGAGAGCAAGCTCCCTCAGTTAGCCAAACTTGGGAGCGGGACTCGACTAGTTTGAGGCTACAGGGACCAAACAGAAAGCAACAAGGTGCCACGGAAAAGGTCACAGATCAACAGGCAACACCAACAGAAATGAAACCCAAACGTGCTCCCCTCAGCGGCAGCGGTGTCCAGAACTTTGGTTTACTAAAGTTGTCGGTGTCAGCATTATTGGACTGAGTGAGTACGCAAGTGACCCTTACCTCCCCAACAGCACATCCCCGCCACCATCACCGAGTCCTGGGGCATCCTCCCTACCCGTGAAGGTTTTTTAACACCTGGCTGCCCACTCCATCGCCACCGGATACTCCCAGCCGCAGGGGTGGAACTCCATCTTACCACACACCACGGGTGGCGTCACAAACTCCAAATATAATTTCCCTGTAAATACCCCCCTTCATTCGAGTGGCCGCAAGACCCCCGGGTCCAGACCTCCCTCGAGCCACCACGGATCCGGATCCGAGCAGCCCGGCTGCTGACACAGGGGCGGTACATGAGTACTTCCAATGTGGAAATCCCTTACTGAACTAACCAGATATTACTGTGGCTACATAACCACAGGGTGCCACAATTATACATATCCAACAATTCTCCTCTGTAATCACACTGATATGGGCAATCAAGTTTCCAGTTCATGTTTATCACAATCAACGCCTTAAAAACAAAACCTAAAACACAATGGTGCCTTTGGTTTTTGTTCACCATTATATCTCATTTGGAATTTTCCAGTTTTTAGTGTATTGTGTGATAAAATAAATATTATCATTCAAACTCCAGCTTGTCCCATAAAAACAAACCCTCATATACCATGACAACAGAAAAATAAAAATGTATGCTTCTTGGAAGAAGGGTTGAAAAGAATTAACACGCAAAAAAAAATACGTGGTCATTTAAGCATACGCCACTGTACTGCAGCATCTTGGGAAAACATCTATGACATGAAGGAGGTGATATAAACACTTCTACATGTTAGGTATCTTGGGACTTTGCTCATTTTATCACTTCTATAATTTGATGTTATAGACACAAAAATACTTCTGTTTTCCTATTTTCTGAAATCTCCGTTTTCAGTGATTTGAGCAAATGGTTTTAGGTGATACGTTGCAGTAATCATCACAAATATGAACGTCTATGTATGGCAGTCACTTAGTTGGTCAGAGTATGAGTAACCGCTTCACCTGTGGACTTGTCAGATTCTGGCGGTTAATGAAGCGCTGAACCCCTGAATGGGCAAAGACTCTAAGGTGTCATCCCTTCATTAATGAACCGTAAACTTCACAGAGATTGCTTCTTGTATTATTTGAGCAGAGACACATTCTAACTCATTTATATACAGCCAGTAATATACTTGCAAAGATTCATTCTGTCAGTCAGGGATATATTGCAACGAGTCTGTGTTTACTAAAGCTATATATTCTACATTTTATGTGCCATAGGTTTAAATATATATAAAGACCCAGACATGAAAGGTCCTCAAAGCCCCATAACTTTCAATAAAATACTTATTTCACAGATCACTGAATATGACCTCCACTTATTCACCGCTAGATTGGAAGCAGCAACAAACATTACTGCCTTGGCTGCCCCTGTTAACTATAAAGTACCTATATTTAATGGCCCTAAACTATGATTGATGCAGAACATCACTACTTGACCTAAATCCACTTGTTTGTTGAGGCCTTTTCCTCATAAGACAGTCTTACTTTCCACCAACATTGCCTATCCTGTTGCTGAGGATGTAGTTTAATATGTGGAGAAACGACAGAGCTATGTAACAGCATATACATCTAGTTATAAATTATAACCATAAGATCTATTCTGAACTCTGCTCATCAGCCTAATAACACACCTAACTGTGCCAGTCCCGCCAGATAATAGTGAATGCCTTCATATCTGTGTGCCACCCCTGCAGCAGTCGAACCGCTCAGATCTGTGAGTTGCTGTGGCTCGAGGGTCTCTGGACCCGGGGACTCGCAGCTACTTCAAATGAAAAGGGGGTATTTACAGGGGATAAGAGTTCGTGACACCACCTGTGGTTCACGGTAAGGGGACTACCGCCGCTGCCGATGGGAGTACCCGGGGGAGATGGAGTGGGACAGCCAGATGACGTTCCCTCCATGGGTAGGGTAGGCCCCGGGACTCTGTTTGGCGGAGTTGGTGTGGGGGAGAGTGGACCAGATTGGAAGCAGGGGAGGACAGCGTACTCACTCAGGCAGTGTTGGTAGTGATGCGACCGCAAAGCAGACTCTGACACAAAGGTAAATCAAGTCTCTGGGTACCACTGCCACTTCAGGGGAGCCCGTCTGGGAGTCCGCTTCCTTTGGTATTGCTGATGGTCTGTACCTTGCCTCCATGCACTGTATTATAGTATCCGTTGTGAGCCCTATGCTTGAAGCTGTCGGGGTCCCACTCCCCACTGTTAAGTAGTGAAGCTGTGCTCTCGATGGCTGACACTTGGGATTTCAGTGGGCTGCATAAGCTGGAAAGCCCTATCCCCCTTGTTGTGTTGATGCCTTTGATCTCTGAGCTCTTGGGGAAAGTCCATAAACAAACTATCCTGCACAGGTTAATTATCAGGTTGCGTGAAGCTATTCCCTGATCTAGGGTCCAGTACTGCCTCCTTCCCAGGATGTGGCTGAATGCATCCTGGGAAGGAGGCAGCAAGAGGATTCAGTCCACCGCTTCATAGTAACCCCTGATGAACAAGCCACAGATGGAAATTCCCTTCACCTTATAGCTAGCGCTACATTACAAACAAGATTCCCCATTCTCTACAAGCTTAAGGTACAGCGTATGAAATATCTCCTTAACTACCATACACACCTCCAAGGACGTGTATTCCCTTTAAAGGGTAACAAAACAGAAATTGTTTACTGTGAGCTCAAACCAGCCATATTCTTGGTGGATCTCCTCTATTACATGTATCTGTCACGCTCCCCGGGTCCTTGGCTCCCCTCCCCGGGTCCTCTACTCCGCTCCCCGGGTCCTCAGCCCCGCTCCCCGGCTCACCTGCCACGCTCCCCGGGTCCTTGGCTCCTGTGCCCGTCCTTCCCAGGCCCCCTGGTCTCCGATCGCGGCGCCCGACGGCTTCCCAGGCCCTGGCCGGCTCCCCTGCGTCCTCTTCTCAGCCTCCTTCCCTGGCTTCTGGCACCCGGGCTGCGCGCATGCGCATTAGGGCGCGCGCGCGGTCACTGACCCTTTCTTAAAGGGCCAGCGTCCATTAACAGGAAATGAGGCCAAACAGGTACAGGGTATAAAGGGGTGTATTGTCCAAGAGGGCGGGGCCTGATCTTCGTGTTTTCCAAGCTAGGAGTCAGGTCTCCTTGTGTCGTCTTGCCATACTCACGTATCTCTCTTCTAGAGCTGATCCTGCCTCGCCAGCCGGTCCTGCTGAATCCCGAACCCCGCACGCTGTCCGTCTGCCATCTGACAGTCCGTACCATCTTGGATCCCTGCTGTGACCCGTCATCTCGCTCCAAAAGGTTCCGGACCCCGCCTGACATCATCTCGGCTTCCGAACCTGAGCTACGTCACCCGGACTACCATCCGTGACTCCGTGGTCCCAGGGACTTCTTCGGTACCTTCACTTGCACGGACTGTTCTACTGCCCATACTGCTGCAGCTACCGGACTCCTTACCACCATCTTAGAGTTCGGCCCAGTGGATCCACCTCCTGGGTCTGCCCGACCGCCTGACCCTGACAGTAAGATCAGGCCATGGATCCCGCTGCAGCACTAGCGGCCTTGCAAGAGGAACTCCAACGCCAGCGTGAAGTCCAGACTCGCATGCTGAACTTTATGACTTCCGTGGACACCCGCCTGTACACGTTACAAGCGGCAGTTACGCCTTCAACGTTCCGGGCCTCCACTAGTCACTCCACGGCTCCCGCACCCGTGGCAGCCTCTTCGAATGCTTCCCAACTCCGTTTGGCTTCACCACCTCGTTATGCCGGAGATCCCAAGACCTGCAGGGGCTTCATAAACCAATGTTCCCTTCATTTCACGCAGCTACCACATCTGTTTGCCTCCGACCAAGCCAAGGTCGCCTTCATCATGTCTCACCTGGAGGGCGAGGCACTGGCGTGGATGAACCCGTTGTGGGAAAAGGAGGACCCTATGACCAAGGATCTTCAAGAGTTCCTGCAGGCCTTTCGTAGCACCTTTGACGAGCCGGGACGCGCCTCTGCGTCTGCTTCATCCCTCCTCCGCTTACGTCAAGGAACATTGACGGTGGGCCAATACGCCATCCGTTTCCGCACTCTGGCTTCAGAACTCGGGTGGAATAATGAGGCCCTAACAGCCGCCTTCTGGGAAGGACTCTCGAGTCGCATCAAAGATGAGTTGGCGGGTCGTGACGTGCCCTCCACCCTAGATGCCCTGATTGCCCTAGCAACTCGAGTGGACATTCGTTTTCAGGAGCGCTCCAAAGAGCTGTCTCGGGAGAGACGTCCGGTACGGCATTCCTCTCCTCCACAGAAGCCCTCCGTATCTCAGTCATCAACAGCTGGGATTCCCGTCCACGAGCCCATGCAGATCGACTGAGTACGACAGTCTGAACAACGTCGAGCAGAGCGGCTCGCCAAGGGCCTCTGCTTTTACTGCGGAGAGGACACACACCTCCTATGCTCCTGTCCGGAAAGGCCGGGAAACTCCAAAGCCTAGGGTTGGTAGGAGAGGCCACCCTAGGTGCTGGGACTCTCTCAGACCCGGTTATGTGGACTGTGCAAGTGTCAACGGGAGAGACGCGCTTCACGGCTGAGGCATACCTCGACTCTGGAGCAGCAGGCAATTTCATCCAGCAGGCCACGGTGGACAAGTACCAGCTGCCTGTTACTCCACTCGAGAAGCCCCTAGTGATTGCCTCTGTGGATGGGAGACCCCTCTCTGATACCATCTCCTGGGTCACCAGTCCGGTCGTACTGCGTATCGGTGCCCTGCACACCGAGAACATCGCTCTCTACGTCCTTCCACACATGTCCCATCAAATCCTGCTGGGACTTCCCTGGTTGCGGACACACGAACCATCAGTCAGCTGGGGTACTGGCGAAATCACCCGATGGGGCCCTGCTTGTCATGAGAAGTGTCTGAGGTCCATACAACCCATCCGACGACCTCCGGTTCCAGAGAACCTGCCGGAACTGCCTTCGGCCTATTGGTCCTTCGCAGACGTTTTTGACAAGAAGGAGTCTGAGGTACTTCCGCCACACCGTCCCTACGATTGTGCCATCGACCTACTCCCAGGAACAACACCGCCTCGAGGACGGATATATCCGTTGTCTCCAGCCGAAACCAGGGCCATGTCCACCTACGTCACAGAAAGCCTGGCAAAGGGATTCATCCGGAGATCCTCCTCTCCTGCGGGAGCAGGCTTCTTCTTCGTTAAGAAGAAAGAGGGTGACCTACGCCCATGCATCGACTACCGGGGTCTGAATCAGATCACCGTAAAAAATAAGTACCCTCTGCCGCTCATCCCCGAATTGTTCGACCGGCTCAGAGGAGCCCGTGTGTTCACCAAGCTGGATCTTCGGGGTGCCTACAACCTAGTTCGTATCCGCTCTGGGGACGAATGGAAGACTGCGTTTAATACTCGCGATGGGCATTATGAATACTGCGTGATGCCCTTCGGCCTGTGTAACGCACCAGCAGTCTTCCAAGAATTGGTGAACGACATATTCCGGGACCTCCTCTACATCTGTGTAGTAGTTTATCTGGACGACATCCTTATCTTCTCTCCGGACCTCCAGACCCACCGAGAGAACGTACAGCTGGTTTTACAAAGACTGAGAGAGAATCGTCTCTACGCCAAATATGAGAAGTGTGTCTTTGAGCAGTCTTCTCTCCCTTTCCTGGGATACATCATCTCGGGCACTGGACTGCAGATGGATCCAAAGAAGGTCTCCTCCATACTCAACTGGCCTCCCCCTTCTGGACTGAAGGCAATCCAACGGTTCTTGGGATTCGCCAACTACTACCGCCAGTTTATCCCTCACTTCTCTGCCCTGACTGCTCCTCTCTCCGCTTTGACCAAAAAAGAGGCTAATCCAAAGGACTGGTCACCTGCGGCCGACGCCGCGTTTTGCTCGCTGAAGCGAGCATTTGCCTCCGCTCCTGTACTCCACCGTCCGGAGTTAAACCGCCAGTTCACCTTGGAGGTGGATGCCTCCTCCTCGGGAGCCGGAGCAGTGCTCATGCAGAAGTCCTCCTCCGGCAAGATGGTGACGTGCGGTTTCTTCTCCAAGAGCTTCTCAGCGCCTGAACGTAACTACACCATCGGTGACCGAGAACTATTGGCGGTCAAACTGGCTCTGGAGGAGTGGCGCTACCTCCTGGAAGGAGCAGTGTACCCCGTGATTATCTACACGGACCACAAGAACCTGGAATACCTGCGGTCCGCTCAGCGACTGAACCCACGCCAAGCCAGGTGGTCCCTATTCTTTGCCAGGTTCGACTTCCAGCTCCATTTCCGACCCGCGGACAAGAACGTACGCGCTGATGCTTTGTCTAGGTCTTTCATGCCCATGGAGCAGGAGGAAGAGGCTACCCAACCCATCATCTCTCCTAGCAAGATCATTTCGGTGGCTCCTGTCACCCTGGCCCAGATACCGCCCGGAAAGACCTATGTCTCTGAGACTGACAGGCAAAAAGTGTTGCACTGGGGTCATGCCTCAAAAACAGCCGGTCATGCAGGCCAGAAGAGAACATGGGGTGCGATTGTCCGCCATTACTGGTGGCCATCCCTTCGCACGGACGTCGCTGCTTTTGTCTCTGCCTGCTCCTCTTGTGCCCGAAACAAGACGCCCAAACACCTGCCTTATGGCCGTCTTCTGCCTCTGCCTATACCCTCAGTTCCGTGGCAACACATAGCGATGGATTTTATTACGGACTTGCCATTATCCTCTGGACACACAGTCATATGGGTCGTGGTGGACCGGTTCTCCAAAATGGCTCACTTCATCCCCATGGCTGGACTGCCCTCTGCTCAGGAACTCGCGGAAGCCTATATCCATCACATCTTCCGCTTGCATGGCTTTCCATCCCACATCGTGTCCGACAGAGGAACTCAGTTCACCTCCCGCTTCTGGAGGGCGCTCTGCAACCATCTGGGAGTAACTCTGGACTTTTCTTCCGCATACCATCCTCAGTCTAATGGCCAAGTGGAGAGGGTCAATCAAATCTTGACATCCTTCTTACGTCACTATGTCAACGCCCATCACGACGACTGGTCCACCAAATCTCCCTTCCATGTCGTTTACGGACTTCAGCCCTCCGTTCCATTGCCTATATCCCCTTCTTCGGATGTCCCTGCGGCTGATACTGTAGCCCGTGACTTCGCTACCATTTGGGACTCTGTCAAGGCGTCCCTTGGACGCGCTTCCCAGCGGATGAAAAAACACGCTGACAAGAGGCGTCTGGACCCTCCGTGTTTCTCTCCTGGTGACCTGGTCTGGCTTGCTTCCCAATACATCCGATTGAAGATACCTTCCTACAAGCTGGGTCCTCGCTACATCGGGCCGTTCAAGGTCCTCTGCAAGATCAACGAGGTCTCCTACAAGCTACAGCTCCCGGCCACGATGAGGATACCCAACTCATTCCACGTCTCCCTGCTCAAGCCGGTTGTCCTTGGTCCCTTCTCCGCTGCTGCCAGTCCGGCTCCTCCACCTATTGCCGATGACGACATCTATGCGGTAAGGGATATCGTGGCCATGAAGACTGTTCGAGGCCGACAGTTCTTTCTGGTGGACTGGGAGGGGTATGGTCCTGAGGATAGGTCCTGGGAGCCCAGGGAGAACGTGGGCACTCCTCTGATCCGTGCCTTCATGTCCCGGTTGCGGGGAGGGGGGTGTGGGGGGGGGGTACTGTCACGCTCCCCGGGTCCTTGGCTCCCCTCCCCGGGTCCTCTACTCCGCTCCCCGGGTCCTCAGCCCCGCTCCCCGGCTCACCTGCCATGCTCCCCGGGTCCTTGGCTCCTGTGCCCGTCCTTCCCAGGCCCCCTGGTCTCCGATCGCGGCGCCCGACGGCTTCCCAGGCCCTGGCCGGCTCCCCTGCGTCCTCTTCTCAGCCTCCTTCCCTGGCTTCTGGCACCCGGGCTGCGCGCATGCGCATTAGGGCGCGCGCGCGGTCACTGACCCTTTCTTAAAGGGCCAGCGTCCATTAACAGGAAATGAGGCCAAACAGGTACAGGGTATAAAGGGGTGTATTGTCCAAGAGGGCGGGGCCTGATCTTCGTGTTTTCCAAGCTAGGAGTCAGGTCTCCTTGTGTCGTCTTGCCATACTCACGTATCTCTCTTCTAGAGCTGATCCTGCCTCGCCAGCCGGTCCTGCTGAATCCCGAACCCCGCACGCTGTCCGTCTGCCATCTGACAGTCCGTACCATCTTGGATCCCTGCTGTGACCCGTCATCTCGCTCCAAAAGGTTCCGGACCCCGCCTGACATCATCTCGGCTTCCGAACCTGAGCTACGTCACCCGGACTACCATCCGTGACTCCGTGGTCCCAGGGACTTCTTCGGTACCTTCACTTGCACGGACTGTTCTACTGCCCATACTGCTGCAGCTACCGGACTCCTTACCACCATCTTAGAGTTCGGCCCAGTGGATCCACCTCCTGGGTCTGCCCGACCGCCTGACCCTGACAGTATCCCTGCACCTGCAGAACCTCCTTTATAAAAGTCAAATCTCCTACTTGAAGTGACTAGGCGTGAGAAAGGCCTTCTATTAGGCCGAAACGTTCCCCTGTCACATTTTCAATAAAAATAAAACTACACGAATTTTGCAAAGAACAAGCCTTGTTCAGTCTTCATTTTTGCTCTTGAGAGTGCAGTGTTGCTATTCTGACAGTTCGGTTACTAGGTACTCCAGTGCTGCACATCCTCCTAAACTAAGCCTGGCACCTTTCTCCAGTACCCTGTGACCGGGTCTCTGATTCCTTCGTTACCAGACTACTGTCCGCGACCTAGCCAAAAGTCCCCAGGGAGCTCCAACTCCCAGCTCCTCAGTCTTTGGGAGCTTCTTCTACACTGACTCTGCCCCTCCCACCAGTCTGTATGACTCCTAGGTGGGTGGCCCTATTCCAGCTAAACCACCCACTGGTGTGCCAGACAGGGTGTGGTGTGAGGTGAGACTAGGATTTGCATGCTGATGGAGCAATACCAAAAGTTAGGATCCCCGAACCATGAGGGTTGAGGCCTGCACCAGAAGATAAAAGAGTGCAGTACCCTGTGACACCCTGACTAGTTCAGGGGCATCACATCCACATAAACTCAGAAACCGCACTTTTTAAATCTGCAATTCCCAAAATTGCCTAATTACAATCTCTTCTGAGTACATACAGGGAGAGCCTTATTCCATATGAAGTTCACTCTCAACAAGTGTCACAACCAGAGGTTTTGGACTTCAGATATTATATGTACTGCACATGTGTGATTTGTTGTTCACTGCAGTGCTCACAGTAAGGGGCACTTTGCACACTACGACATCGCAGGTGCGATGTCGGTGGGGTCATGTCGAAAGTGACGCACTTCCAGCATCGCTCTCGACATCGTAGTGTGTAAATCCTAGATGATACGATTAACGAGCGCAAAATCGTCGTAATCGTATCATCGGTGTAGTGTCGGGGAATTCCATAATTATGCTGCTGCGACGGTACGATGTTGTTCCTTGCTCCTGCGGCAGCACACATCACTGTGTGTGAAGCCGTTGGAGCGAGGAACATCACCTTACCTGCTAACCACAGCTCATGCCGACTATGCTGAAGGAAGGAGGTGGGCGGGATGTTTAAGACCCGCTCTGCTCCTCCCCTCCGCTGATATTTGCCTCCTGCCGTGTGACGTCACAGTGACACCGCACGACCCGCCCCCTTAATAAGGAGGCGGTTCGCCGGCCATAGCGACGTCGCAGGGCAGGTGAGTGCATGTGAAGCTGCCATAGCGATAATGTTCGCTACGCCAGCAATCACAAGATATCGCAGCTGCGACGGGGGCGAGGAATATCGCGCTCGGCATCGCACGCATCGGCTTGCGATGTCGTAGTGTGTAACGTGCCCCTAAGATTATTATGCACACCTGTTGGAGGTTGAGAAGGAGCCACGCAACATATGTGCATTATCTTATTGTGAGCACTACAGTGAACAGCAAATTGCGCATGTGCAGTTCGTATAATATCTGAAGTTCGGAACCTCTGGTGAGATTTGGCGATCTTGGGAACTGTGTATATTAAAAGCGCAGTTTCAGAGTTCATCAGAAGTGCTTCTGGATATAAGGCATACACTATTATGTGGCGGGACTAGTCCATTTAGGTATGTTATTAGACTGATGAGCTCTCTCCTTTGAAGACTCTAGGGCAATTGATTTTTGCCCCACTTATTCCATTCTGCTTAGTTTTCCACTTTAGTCTAAGTGCATGCGCCGTGAGTTTATTCCTATGCTCCTAAACTCACATTACCTTTTAAAGCATGCCTAGTGGAGATTTTCCCACAGTTTGAAGTTGTTTCGCCTCCCCACACAGGCTCAGTGTTCCAACTAGCGGTCAGTCGTTTTTAACTAGTTTTTACTGTTGCACTAACATTGCATCAACTAGCATACAACTAATTAAAACGTTTACATCATTTTTTATTCAATCCTTCAATATACAACTTCCTTTCAACAATAAAATTATTTATTAAATATGTTTTTCTATGTCTCCCTTTCTTTAATCAGCACAATACTTATAAATGTACCAACACATTGCCTTATTCATTTCAAATGCTTTTGTTTCAACTTTTTCATTCCAAATTTGTGTAGCACTTCACGTTGCTTGACCTTAAACATTTCTACCTTTCTAATGTCTACTGTTAAATTCTAGAACACTACAGACAATCACTCATAATTAATATTCATCTACATAGTACATTTAAAATTTTATATTTATTGCATCACATATTTGATAATATTTCTTTTTCTTTTTTCTTTTTACCACTGTTACACCATGGAAAATTCTTTTTTCAACATAAGTACACATTTTTATGGCCTTTTTTTATCATTCCTTTAAATTGTCTTTAACATATATGATATATTTTCATTATATATCTTTTTTTACTATTTTTAATTTTTATCAATGTTCAGTCACATTTCATAGTTAACACTGAATGATTCCTTTACAAATAATATTTTCCACCTACACCACTTTCTCACATTTTATTCCAAATCAGCTATAGCACACCGTGCTTGCCCCTCTATTATAACTTCATCTCTTCTCCTAGGGTTCTAACTAGTGATGGGCGGATTCACAGATAACCGGGACCACTGGACCTAACCAGATTAAAAAAAAAATCCGGTTCTGGCCCAGAATTGATCCCAGATATCTGGCTGGAGAGTGGTCCCCATATAAGTTTATGGGGCCCAGAATATGGCTCTTAAAAATGGTGGTAGAAGGGATAAGAGGATAGGAACAAGCGCGTTATACTTACCGAGGCTCCTGCGTGGCTGTAACTGCTTCCTGGCCACTCATTAACTTCCAGAGCAACGCATTACCTTCCTTGCATGTGCACAGTTTTTCCCGCCCATCAATATCTGTGATTGGTTGCAGTCAGATGCACACCCACCATGAGTGACAGTGTGTCTGATGCTTCCAATCACAGACCCTATCTGCGGGTTTAAATTGTACAGTAAAAATAAATAAATAAATAAATAAATTGGCATATGGACCCCTCTATATTATGATACCCAGCACAGATAAAGCCCATGGCTACATGCTGCAAAGCCCAGCCATGTGCTTATCTTGGCTGTGTATCAAAATAAGAGGAACTATCTGCTTTTTTTTTAATTATTTAAATAAATAATTTTACACAACGGTGTGCAGTACCCCCCAATTTTGATACTCAGCCATGAAAAAGACTGACAGCTGGTATCTGCTATTCTCAGGCTGGGGAGACCCATTGTTATTGGGCCCCACATCCTAAAAATTGCAGCCTGCAGCCACCCATTAGATGCAACAATCCTAGCACTTTACCCGACTCTTCCCGATTGCCCTGGTGCAGTGGTAATCGGGGTAATAAGGAGTTAATCGCAGCTCACAGCTGTCACTAAGCCCTAGATTAGTAATGGGAGGTATCTATGAGACCCCCCATTACTAATCTGTAAGTGAAAGTACATAAACACAAACACCAAAAATATCCTTTATTTGAAATAAAATACAAAAATACACTCTTTCACTACTTAATTAGCCCACAAAACACCCCTGCAGGTCTGACGTAATCCACAGGAAGTCCCACGACGATTTTAGTTCTGCTACATCTGAAGTCAGACCATGGAATATGACTGCCCACTGTGGACCTCAAGCAGAGACTGAGCAGCTGTCAGCGATGATGTCACTCAGGTAAGTTGCGGGCCCAGCTGGAGGTTCCCATGGCCCTCCACCTGTGACAGTAGGTAACTTGTTATCATGGGACCTCGTGTGGATTGTGACGGACCTGTAGAGGTGTTTTGGGGGTTGATAAAGTAGTGAAAGAGGGGTTTTTTGTACTTTATTCCAAATAAAGGGTTTTTTTGGTGTTTGTGTATTTCTTTTCACTTACAGTTTTAGTAATTGGAGGTTCTCATAGATCCTCCCAATTACTATTCTAGGGCTTAGTGGCAGCTGAGAGCTGCAATTAACCCCTTCTTACCTGATTGCCACTGCACCAGGGCAATCAGGAAGAGCAGGGTAAAGTTCCGGGGTTGTCACATCTAATAGATGCGAAAATCCTGGCAGCTGCAGGCTGCTATTTTTAGGCGGGGGGGGGGCTCAAAAACATGTGTCTCCCCTGTCTGAGAATACCAGTGCCCAGCTTTTGGGCTTTATTATGGCTGGGTATCAAAATTGGGGGAACAGCAAGCCATTTTTTTAAATTATTTCTCTTTTTACGAGTTTTGTAAGAGCATAACAATCCCTCTGACCAACCCACTGCCTCTTCCTTACAATTACGGTGCTGCTGATCCCGCCACCTTTGCACTGCTGTCTGCTTTCCATGGCACCTTGCCATGTTGGGTGAGTGACTTCACCAACCACCACCTTGTCTTCCACTTCCACACTCTGGTCCTCTTCCTGTCTTGCTGACTTAACAACACTTGTTGGCAGCTGTCTCTTCATTATTGACCAGTTGAGACACTAATTGGCATTGCACACAGTCGTCTTCTTTTGACCGTGGCTGCTCAAATATTTGGGCATCAATGCACACAATCTAATCATGTCCCTCTTGAAATGTGCATGGTGAGAGGCCTGAATCAATCAATTGAAATGCAAAGACTCACTACTAGAAATATCTAAATATGGAATCAGTTGCCTCCTGGGACTCACCATGGTGGGAAGAAGGAGGCTCAGGTTGAGGATTATGTGTTACAGACTCTTGGCCACTTACACTGGACCATAAGGATGACAAGGTGGTGCTGAGCTACAGACTGGAGAATATTGTATTGTTTTATTTTTAAAAATTAAAAATGTACCTAAAAAAATATATTTTCTTTTACAGGGCCACCTGATAACCCTCCAAACTGTATGTGTGATGACCGCCTATTGGGACTCCAAAAATTATGAGTGAGGACTGCCTAATTTTTCTCAAAAATGTTTTAGGAAGGGCTAGCTGATGACCCTCAAAAAATTTGGTGCAACAGTGTTACATTCCTTGCCTGCCACGAGCACTCCTGCTCAGCAGCGCCGAAGGTCTGCCAGACTGCAGGAGATACCTTCTCAGAGAGGCAGCAGAAGGGTGACACCTAGTGGTTCTCCTGTTACAAGGAGTGAAGCGGTCTCCCATTCCTGGCCTGCCGCAGACTCTCCTGCTCAGCGGCCCCGAAGGTCTGCGAGGCTGCGCAATGTGCAGAGGTTTACTGCTCAGGGAAGCAGTGAGATTCCCGTTATCTCTCCACATTGTGAGACCGAGGATCCCGCCTCTATTTCCCAGAGGCAGGAGGGTGAGCATGTGCAATGCGTGGTGGGTCCTGATTCGCTCACTGACGTCACACGGCTTGATGACAAGGCTGGTGACGTGGTGAATCCTGACTGGCCAGGCTGGGACGTCGTGGACCCTGATTGGGTCAAGTCCGTCATCTCCGCCTCGCGCCCGCCCTCGGGTGGAGCTGCACCTCCTTAAAAGCTCCCCCTGCCATCATGGCAGCGCGCGACCGTCCTTCTATGTTTGGATGTCTGGCAGCGTGCTGCCATGCCACTGCTCAGGCATTACTGTCTCTTGTGGGCTTGGCCCTTGCTGCTCCGGCAGTACCTCGTTTGCAGGCCGTGTTCCTGCCTTGCTGCTCCGGCAGTACCCCCGTCAACAGGCCGTGTTCCTGTCCCAGGTGAGCTCCTCAAGTCTCCATTGGACTCACCTGGTTATTGAAAGCACACATGCGTGGGCACCTCTGTGCTACCCTCGTGCCATATTCTCGTGACTTCCACTGGCACACGTGCGTGGGCACCTCTGTGCTTCCCCGTGCAACAGGTACACCGAGCCGTGAGATCTGTGCCATACAACCCTCACGGGTTAGGGCAGATCGGTGTACATAGATCGTCTGTGACATTCCAGACGATCGCTAGCAGCAACCCGCTCACTCTTCACCCACCATAGCGGCGGTCCCTTACACCGCACAGTGGACCTTGACCGGCGGAAGCAGTCCATTTCCCATCTTGGCACGCTTCCCCGGGTCCCCCTCGTAACATTACGGTCGCGCCAAAGGTCTGGCTATGGCTGAAGAGCAGCAGCAGTTGCTGCGTTATGTGCAGCAGTTGGAGTCACGATTGGCAGCAGTGGAGCAGTCTTCCTCCGATAAGACTACTCTGACGACAGTCGCCACCCAGGCGGCTACCCAGGCTGTGCTATTGGGCGGAAGGTCTCCTCACCTTGCGCTTCCAGAGCGCTTTAGCGGCAACAGCTCTGAGTGCCGTGGTTTTATAAACCAGGTTACCACCTACTTAGAGCTGTCCGCGACTCTTTACGCTACCGAGAAGGCGAAGGTAGCCTTCGTCCAGTCCCTGCTCACAGGGAGAGCGCTGAAGTGGTTCACGCCGTTGTGGGAGCGCGGAGATCGTGTGGTGAATAACTTAGCAGCTTATCTTGGGGCCATGAGAATGGTGTTCCTCGGGCCTCAAGTCACCCACGATTCCGCGCTGCGCCTCCTACGACTTCGGCAAGGGTCTGCTTCAGTCGGGGACTTTGCTGTACACTTTAGGACACTGGCCGCAGAGCTGGACTGGCCGGATAAGGTCCTTGTCCCTGTGTTTTGGGAGGGCCTGGCAGGGTTTGTCAAAGACGCACTGGCCACACGTGAGGTGCCTGCCACTTTAGAGTCCTTGATTCAGGTTGCCTCTCGCATAGACATCCGCCAGGCGGAGCGAAGGCTCGAGGTCTTTTCAACATCCACGTCTTCTTGGCCTAAAAAGCGTCTGACTCCCGTCTTCCATCAGACAGGTCCCCCAGACAGTCCTGTAGGCGACTCCCTGGAGTCAATGGAGGTGTCCAAGGTGGTCTCCTCTGCCCCAGGTTCTCGGTCTTGTGTCATCTGCTTTTCCTGTGGGCAGAGGGGACACATAGCTACCCTATGTCCCAAACCGTCGGGAAAAGACAGCGTCTAGTTTCTATCAGAGGGGGGACTATAGACGCTACTTCTCCCTCTAGGTTGACTATCAGCGCCCAGTTGCAGTTCGGCACTACTCTCTTCTCTGCCCTGGCTTGCTTGGACTCAGGCGCTGAAGGCAATTTCATCTCGACCTCCCTGGCAACCCGATACTCAGTTCCCCTGGTTCTGTTGCCCAAGCCACTCAGGGTCCGGGTAGTCGACGGGTCCATACTACTCGATCCTATCACCCAGATCACCATCCCTCTCAGGATGGATGAGATCCTACTGGGCCTTCCCTGGTTGAGACAGCATGCTCCTATACTCAACTGGGCAACAGGGGAGATCTCATCCTGGGTAGGATCCTGTAGAGAGCACCTCGTGACTACCGAACCACCTGCTACCATTAGGTCGGTTGGGTCCTCAGGGAATACTGAGGGGCCGGGTTTACCGACACCTTATGAGGCCTACAGGGATGTCTTTTCCAAAAGGGCCGCAGATACTCTTCCTCCCCACCGGCCATATGATTGCCGAATAGACCTGAAGCCAGGCTCCGAGCCCCCTAGGGGCAGAGTGTATCCACTCTCTGCTCCAGAGATGGAGGCTATGTCCAAATATATTCAGGACAGCCTGGCGAAGGGGTTCATTCGCAAGTCTATTTCACCGGCTGGTGCAGGGTTCTTTTTTGTGCAGAAGAAGGAAGGGGATCTGCGCCCCTGTATCGATTACAGGGGATTAAATGCAATCACAATCAAGAACAAATACCCTTTGCCCCTCATTACTGAGCTATTTGATCGATTCCGTGGGGCAAAGGTCTTCACAAAGCTGGATCTACGCGGGGCGTATAATCTAGTGCGAGTCCGAAAGGGCGATGAGTGGAAGACCGCCTTTAACACCAGGGACGGTCACTACGAGTATCTAGTAATGCCCTTCGGACTCTGCAATGCCCCCGCCGTATTTCAAGACTTTGTGAATGACATTTTCCGGGATTTGTATCTTTCCGTGGTTGCATACCTGGATGACATTCTTATCTTCTCCCCCGATCTTACCACCCATCGGAGGGATGTCATCCGAGTACTTAAGAGGCTCCGCACCCATTCGTTATATGCTAAGCTGGAAAAGTGCGTTTTTGAACAGGAATCCTTGCCGTTCCTGGGGTACATAGTGTCCAGTCAGGGGTTAGCAATGGATCCGGGGAAGTTGGAGACAGTGATGAACTGGCCTGAGCCTCGCTCGCTGAAGGCGATCCAGCGATTCTTGGGGTTTATCAATTATTATCGCCAGTTCATTCCCAACTTCTCGACGGTGGCAGCACCCATCATTGCCCTTACCCGCAAGGGCGCTAATCCCAAAGCATGGACACGGGAAACGGTAGAGGCATTTCACACTCTCAAAACTCACTTCTCCAGAGCTCCCATCCTTCATCGTCCAGACATCTCCAAACCCTTCCTACTGGAGGTAGACGCCTCTTCGGTCGGTGCAGGTGCAGTCCTGTACCAGAAAAACGAACGAGGAAGGAAACATCCGTGTTTCTTTTTCTCCAAGACCTTTTCTCCGGCCGAGAGGAACTACTCCATAGGGGATAGGGAGTTACTGGCGATGAAACTAGCATTCCAGGAATGGCGGCATCTCCTGGAGGGTGCGAAGCATCCATTTGAGGTTTTTTCTGACCACAAAAACTTCACATACCTCCAGACAGCACAACGCCTGAACCCAAGGCAGGCCCGTTGGTCTTTATTCTTCTCCCGGTTCCGCTTTATTATCCGCCACCTGGCCGGTGAGAAGAACGTACGGGCCGATGCCTTGTCACGTTGTATGGTTGTGTTGGAGGAGGACGAGGAGGAGCCTCGTCTTATACTACCCCCGGACAGCTTGAGGATGGTCACTCCCACTTCTTTGGACCAGGTGCCACCTGGCAAAACCCTCGTTCCCCCTGAACTACGGAACGAGGTGCTATCGTGGGCCCATGCCTCCAAGGTCGGGGGTCACTTCGGGGTCAAAAGGACCAGAGACCTGGTGACCAGGCATTATTGGTGGCCGAGACTACCCCAGGACATACAGGAATATGTGGGAGCCTGTATGTCGTGTGCTCGGAATAAGCCGTCCCGGCAGAGACCGGCAGGTCTTCTTCACCCACTGCCAGTGCCGGATCGTCCCTGGGAAGTGGTGGGGATGGACTTCCTGGGAGATCTGCCCAAGTCAGCAGGGCACAGGGTCGTATGGGTCATCACGGACCACTTCTCTAAAATGGTCCACTTGGTGCCTCTCCCACGACTCCCGACGTCACGTGCTCTCGCCACCTTGTTCATTCGGCATGTATTTAGGTTGCATGGCATGCCTGACAAGGTGGTGAGCGACCGGGGTCCCCAGTTCGCGTCTCGCTTCTGGAGAGAGCTCTGTAAGCTCCTGCAGATAGAGCTGAACATCTCCTCCGCATACCATCCCGAGACCAATGGACTAGTGGAGAGGACTAATCAGACCTTGGTAACTTACCTCCGCCATTTTATATCCGCGCACCACGACAACTGGGCTAACCTCCTTCCTTGGGCCGAATTTGCCATTAACAATTCGGTCCATGAATCCTCTGGCCAGACTCCGTTCCTACTCAATAACGGACAACATCCCAGAATCCCGGTTCCGATGCCCATTACGTCACCCGATACTAGAGTGGAGGATTGGGCGACCAAGGCCCGGGAGATCTGGGATGACACCCAAGAGGCTCTTAAAAGGGCTAAAGACCGGATGGTGACAACGGCTGATGTTCGCCGCCGCCCTGCACCATCCTTCGCCCCTGGTGACCTAGTATGGCTGTCCTCTAAGAATGTTAACCTACGGGTACAGGCAGCCAAATTCGCCCCTAGGTATCTGGGTCCGTTTAAAGTACTACAGCAGGTAAACCCAGTGGCATATCGACTCCAGCTCCCTCCACGCTGGGCTATAGCCAACACCTTTCACGTGTCCCTCCTGAAACCCGTACGACTTAATAAATTCTCGGGGTCCCTGCCGGCTCAAACCGACTCCCCGTCCGACGACCCTGAGGTGGCAAAACTTGTGGAGACAAAAGTCATACAGGGCAAGAGGTACTACCTCGTGGAGTGGGCCGGCCGTGGTCCGGAGCATAGATCCTGGGAGTTGGAGGATCATATCCGCACCCCGGGTTTGATAGCGGCCTTTGAGCACGGACAGGGGGGGGGCCATGTTACATCTCGTGGCTCTCCTGAGGCAAGGACTGAGGCAGTTTCCCATTCCTTGCCTGCCACGAGCACTCCTGCTCAGCAGCGCCGAAGGTCTGCCAGACTGCGCAGTGTGCAGGAGATACCTTCTCAGAGAGGCAGCAGAAGGGTGACACCTAGTGGTTCTCCTGTTACAAGGAGTGAAGCGGTCTCCCATTCCTGGCCTGCCGCAGACTCTCCTGCTCAGCGGCCCCGAAGGTCTGCGAGGCTGCGCAATGTGCAGAGGTTTACTGCTCAGGTAAGCAGTGAGATTCCCGTTATCTCTCCACATTGTGAGACCGAGGATCCCGCCTCTATTTCCCAGAGGCAGGAGGGTGAGCATGTGCAATGCGTGGTGGGTCCTGATTCGCTCACTGACGTCACACGGCTTGATGACAAGGCTGGTGACGTGGTGAATCCTGACTGGCCAGGCTGGGACGTCGTGGACCCTGATTGGGTCAAGTCCGTCATCTCCGCCTCGTGCCCACCCTCGGGTGGAGCTGCACCTCCTTAAAAGCTCCCCCTGCCATCATGGCGGCGTGCGACCGTCCTTCTATGTTTGGATGTCTGGCAGCGTGCTGCCACGCCACTGCTCAGGCATTACTGTCTCTTGTGGGCTTGGCCCTTGCTGCTCCGGTAGTACCTCGTTTGCAGGCCGTGTTCCTGCCTTGCTGCTCCGGCAGTACCCCCGTCAACAGGCCGTGTTCCTGTCCCAGGTGAGCTCCTCAAGTCTCCATTGGACTCACCTGGTTATTGAAAGCACACGTGCGTGGGCACCTCTGTGCTACCCTCGTGCCATATTCTCGTGACTTCCACTGGCACACGTGCGTGGGCACCTCTGTGCTTCCCCGTGCAACAGGTACACCGAGCCGTGAGATCTGTGCCATACAACCCTCACGGGTTAGGGCAGATCGCTGTACATAGATCGTCTGTGACATTCCAGACGATCGCTAGCAGCAACCCGCTCACTCTTCACCCACCATAGCGGCGGTCCCTTACACCGCACAGTGGACCTTGACCGGCGGAAGCAGTCCATTTCCCATCTTGGCACGCTTCCCCGGGTCCCCCTCGTAACACAACAGCCTCATGATAACCCTGTTGATATGGTGTAGGAGGAGTATTTGGACAAGAAAAAAATAATGAAACATATACCCTCATTGGTATTAGTGTTTTTTTGGATCCCAGTAACATCTGAGTGCTGGTACAGTGGGGGAGAGGTTTAGTAACCTCAGGATTTTTCCACATCAGTAGTGCTGGTATTTATTAGGGTTTTTTATGGCTGCAGACAGTTGCTTTTTCCTATCCTTTTCTATAAAGGTAGTTTGGGCCTCACCTTTGCTAAAATCTGTCCTTTCTGCCTTTGTATTATGTGTTTCTATATCACAGTAGCCTTTACATGTGGGGGGCTATCTATCTATCTTTGGGGACTACTCTGAGGTAGATTAGCTTTCATATATTTCTATCTGCGAGATTATTTAGTTCTCCGGCTTTGTCGAGGTGTCCAGGTCATTGTAGGCACGCCCCACGACTACTATTAGTTGTGTGTCAGGATTAGGTCTGCAGTCCGTTAAGTTTCAGCCAGTCTGTTACCTTTTGGGATTCCGCATTATTTGATCCTCCCCAGTCCCTGAATCATAACAGAGACCCAATAGTTGTATAACACAGAGGAATCATGGCGGAAGCTAGGTACTCTTTCTCTATCTTCATAAACTTTTCCCTCCTTGTCAGACTACCCCACGCATCAGAGCCTGTGTGCTGGGAGGGTCTAATAAAACTGTCAGATACCTTTACCAGTGTTCCCCTTCCTCTGTTGTAGCAGGTGTGTGTCTCCCTCATCTCTCCTCCTTGGTTACCAAAGAAAGTATGAACTTTGCCACCAATGTTGTCAGATGAGAAATTTTTGTACTAACTGTTGAACTAGGGCCTTTTGGTATTGCAATATTTTATTAGCACTGTCCACATCAGGAAGAGAGATGGAAATTTCACCTTGTAGCATGGGTCGAGAAGGGTGAACAACCAGTAATCAGTGTTGGCCAAAATGCGTATAACGTGAGGGTAATGGTAAAGGTTGTAGGACATAAATAGACACACATGTGGCATAGCTTTACAAGTAACTCACGCAAATCTGGGTAAGTTTTCTGAAATCACTGAACCACTAAGTTGAGCATGTGGGACCGGCCTGGTATGTGTGTGAGCTTGAAAAAACCAGGCCGCAGCCGATTACAAGAGGGAACCAATAGTGAGAAGACCAAAAAGAAAAAATTCCCTTAAAAAATAACCTTTAATATGACATTTGAAATGTATAATAATAATAGTAATAATTTACCAAAGTGTGACACTGACAGTAATAGTGTAGGGACAATGAGACAAAAAATTACCAGGGGGAGGGAGGGGGGAATGAAAATATCCCTATTCTATCCCTCCAGTCACCCTACCTAGCAATGGAGAGTATGACGCCCTAGGGTTGTGGCGCCCCCATTCACAGACGGGACACCCTACAGTAACTCTGGATACACTACACTACACTAATATGTGCACAAAAATGAATTAAAATAACCTGATAATAAAGGTTGTCAACATAATAGTATGACTTTTTGGACAAAACGTATCAGATCATCATGATCAGACGCCGTCCCTACACGTTTCTCCCTGTTAACTTCACAGGGTTCATCAAGAGGTAGTTGCATATAGATTCCAGGACTAAAAATCCATCCCGGTGGCAGCCAGAGTCCAGGTGCTGTCCAGGTCCAGGTGCTGTAGCTGGCAAGTGCTATCACCTATGAAGCCATGATATTCTCTGCAACCCATTTCTGCAGACTCTACTTTAGTCCACCCCAGGGTCCTTTGCCTTGAAAAAGTCGCTGCCTAAAAGAGCCGAAACGTTGGCATAAGGAGTTTTTGGTGTGACTTTTTGCAGAAATCACTGTAAAATAAATTAAACTCTTTTGTGCCAGAAATTGCCTCTATTATAGTGTCTAATTTTTTCTGAGCACATATTATTTATGGTGAGGCGGAGCCTTATCCTTTCGATTACTGTGAAAAAGAGGCCTGGGCAGCAAAACCACCCCATAAAGTTTTGTGAATGCCTGATTATAATGTCATCAATCTTATGGATGCCAGCAGTAAAACTCTTAGATACCAGGGCAGATGTACCATTTATGAAGCATCATCTCATAATATATTTGTATAAACAGCCGATGATAAATAAAGTGATATGGTGGAACGCATATGCGTTCCACCGCTCAAATCTCATCACCAGCGTGAGACAGATGGTTGACGCATAACCAACTATATGGTGGAAAATCATATTATATGGTGGAATGCAAATGCGTTCAACCGACTTGTCTCGTCACCGGCGTGCGACAGATGTCTGCGCATAATAGTGTGTGGATCGCATGTCTCCATGTCTGTAGAAACGGTAGTACATAAAGTTACATGGTGGAACGCAAATGCGCTCCACCCAACTGCTAAAGCGTAACCCGGCAACCCAATAATAGCAAAAGCATGTGACCACTCAGGTCCCATGACTAAGGTGGAGGCGACCGAAATGGGACGCAAATGCGCTGCAACCCCTAATTGCCGACCTTTATAATGAATGAAAATCGCCAATAGTAACAGGAAAAACAAACACATGTGCCACTAATCAGATACAAAAACTTAATATAATGACTTAATATAAGCCTACGCATACTGCCAGCAAAGATACAGAAGATATATATGCCCCAAGGCTAGAGAATGCAGTACCAGCTCCTAAATATATGGGCCATAAGACAAAGATTTTTTTTAAATTTTATATACAGTTAGGTCCAGAAATATTTGGCCAGTGACACAATTTTCGCGAGTTGGGCTCTGCATGCCACCACATTGGATTTGAAATGAAACCTCTACAACAGAATTCAAGTGCAGATTGTAACGTTTAATTTGAAGGTTTGAACAAAAATATCTGATAGAAATTGTAGGAATTGTACACATTTCTTTACAAACACTCCACATTTTAGGAGGTCAAAAGTAATTGGACAAATAAACCAAACCCAAACAAAATATTTTTATTTTCAATATTTTGTTGCGAATCCTTTGGAGGCAATCACTGCCTTAAGTCTGGAACCCATGGACATCACCAAACGCTGGGTTTCCTCCTTCTTAATGCTTTGCCAGGCCTTTACAGCCGCAGCCTTCAGGTCTTGCTTGTTTGTGGGTCTTTCCGTCTTAAGTCTGGATTTGAGCAAGTGAAATGCATGCTCAATTGGGTTAAGATCTGGTGATTGACTTGGCCATTGCAGAATGTTCCACTTTTTTGCACTCATGAACTCCTGGGTAGCTTTGGCTGTATGCTTGGGGTCATTGTCCATCTGTACTATGAAGCGCCGTCCGATCAACTTTGCGGCATTTGGCTGAATCTGGGCTGAAAGTATATCCCTGTACACTTCAGAATTCATCCGGCTACTCTTGTCTGCTGTTATATCATCAATAAACACAAGTGACCCAGTGCCATTGAAAGCCATGCATGCCCATGCCATCACGTTGCCTCCACCATGTTTTAAAGAGGATGTGGTGTGCCTTGGATCATGTGCCGTTCCCTTTCTTCTCCAAACTTTTTTCTTCCCATCATTCTGGTACAGGTTGATCTTTGTCTCATCTGTCCATAGAATACTTTTCCAGAACTGAGCTGGCTTCATGAGGTGTTTTTCAGCAAATTTAGCTCTGGCCTGTCTATTTTTGGAATTGATGAATGGTTTGCATCTAGATGTGAACCCTTTGTATTTACTTTCATGGAGTCTTCTCTTTACTGTTGACTTAGAGACAGATACACCTACTTCACTGAGAGTGTTCTGGACTTCAGTTGATGTTGTGAACGGGTTCTTCTTCACCAAAGAAAGTATGCGGCGATCATCCACCATCCATCATGTCATCCGTGGACGCTCTGGCCTTTTTGAGTTCCCAAGCTCACCAGTCAATTCCTTTTTTCTCAGAATGTACCCGACTGTTGATTTTGCTACTCCAAGCATGTCTGCTATCTCTCTGATGGATTTTTTCTTTTTTTTCAGCCTCAGGATGTTCTGCTTCACCTCAATTGAGAGTTCCTTAGACCGCATGTTGTCTGGTCACAGCAACAGCTTCCAAATGCAAAACCACACACCTGTAATCAACCCCAGACCTTTTAACTACTTCATTGATTACAGGTTAACGAGGGAGACGTCTTCAGAGTTAATTGCAGCCCTTAGAGTCCCTTGTCCAATTACTTTTGGTCCCTTTAAAAAGAGGAGGCTATGCATTACAAAGCTATGATTCCTAAACCCTTTCTCCGATTTGGATGTTAAAACTCTCATATTGCAGCTGGGAGTGTGCACTTTCAGCCCATATTATATATATAATTGTATTTCTGAACATGTTTTTGTAAACAGCTAAAATAACAAAACTTGTGTCACTGTCCAAATATTTCTGGACCTAACTGTATATAAATGCGCCCAAATGATGTAAATCTCACAAAAATCAAAAATGGTCAGATTATAGAGATCCCCACTAGATTATAGAAAATTATTATATATAATTTATAAGCCCACAATACAATATATAAAGGGGAGGGTTGTCAGTGTTGTCCAGGGACATAAAACTTTAATAAATTAGCAAATCAGAATGTATGTAGTCATACCTAATTATATTAACAAACCGTAATCATCAAGATTTATACAGTCAGGGCAGGATTTTTATAAAAAGGTTCATATTGTTACTGGACATTGAATAAAACTAGCAAAACGAAGTTGTTCGTTCAGACCGTCAGGGTTAATTGAGTTCATCAAAAAAATCCATTTTGTCTCAGGCTACTTTCACACTTGCGTTGAACGGTATCCGTTGCATTGCGTTGTGTAACGGATGCAACGGATGTGTTGCATATAGTGACACAACGGATGCAACGGATGCTGCAAAACAACGCAATTCGTTTTGATTTTTTTTTTTTTTTTTTTCCCGGTTTTACCAGCGGCAGACTATAGTGAACGATCAGCTGATCGTTCCCTGCAGCCGGCCGCTGGGTGATCAGCTGATTGCTCCCAGTAGCCGGCCGCCGGGTGATCAGCTGATCGCTCCCGCCCGCCGGGTGATCAGCTGATCGCTCCCGGCCGCCGGGTGATCAGCTGATCGCTCCCGGCCGCCGGGTGATCAGCTGATCGCTCCCTGCAGCCGGCCGCCGGGTGATCAGCTGATCGCTCCCGGCCGCCGGGTGATCAGCTGATCGCTCCCTGCAGCCGGCCGCCGGGTGATCAGCTGATCGCTCCCTGCAGCCGGCCGCCGGGTGATCAGCTGATCGCTCCCTGCAGCCGGCTGCCGGGTGATCAGCTGATCGCTCCCGGCCGCCGGGTGATCAGCTGATCGCTCCCTGCAGCCGGCCGCCGGGTGATCAGCTGATCGCTGTCACTTGCCGGCGCCCGGGCATGCCGGCGGGCGGGCGCTCAGCTGAGCGCTGTGACTTGCCGGCGGCCGGGCATGCTGGTGGCCGGTCATTCAGCTGAGCGCTGTCGCTTGCCGACGGCCGGGCGCTCAGCTGAACGTTCGGCCACCGCGAGCCAAAATAAAGTTTGATTTAAAAAAAAAAAAAAAAAAAAAAAAGAGCATGCGCAGTGAAATCCAGAGGATTCCGCTGCTCAAAATAACGTTACATGCTGCGTTCCTCCCGCTGGGCGGAAGCAACGGAGCGTCGCCCAGCGGAAGCAACGCAGCTCCTTTTGGTACAATCCGTCAACCATACAAGTCTATGGGAAACAGCGGAATCCGTTAACGGATTCCGCTGTTTCCCAAAAGGGCGGATTGTAACGGAAGGAAAATAACGCAAGTGTGAAAGTACCCTCAGATTGTAGTATTTTTCTATTCCAGTCCCCTTGTCTGGGGGACTCTGGAATAGTTTCAATAACGCGAAAAGACAGACTATCCGGATCCCATCCCATGAACTCCATTGATGTGTCTAGCCAGTGCTGTATCTCGTTCATGCCTAATGTCCCCCAGATGTTCGCCAATACGGACACGTAGTTCTCGTTTCGTCTTCCCGATATAATCGAGGGGACATTGACAGGTACAGAGATACACCACTCCCATTGTTCTATAATTGGCAAATTGTCTGTTCGAAAATACTCTCTATGTCGAGCTACTAGTAAAAGTATTTGATGGTACAATCCACCTACAATAGGTACATTTGCCACATCTTCGTGTACCCTTTACCCGGTTATCGAGCCACGTAGAACCAGTTTTGGGTGGGACATAGTGGCTATGTACCACAATGTCCTTGATAGATTTACCACATCTATAAGTGACAGAGGGCCTTGGTAGAATGAACTCAGAGATGACAGGGTCCGCAGTCAGTATCCCCCAATGTCTTCTCAGTATACTCATGACCTTCTCTGCCGGATCATCATAAGTTCCAATCGGTTGTGTCATCTGTTCTGTGTCTGATCTCTGTTTGGGAATTAATAGAGTTCTCTGTTTGCCTCTAGCCCAGTGATTAGCCACATCAATAACATCTCTAGGATACCCTCCATCCTTAAATCTCTTTTTTAGGGAAGGAGTCTGTCGTTGGAAATCACTCAAAGTAGAGCAATTCCTCCTCAAACGATAAAATTGCCCCTTCGGGATACTACTTCTGAGGGGGGCCAGATGGAAACTCTCCCA
This sequence comes from Anomaloglossus baeobatrachus, assembly GCF_048569485.1. Lineage (NCBI taxonomy): Eukaryota > Metazoa > Chordata > Amphibia > Anura > Aromobatidae > Anomaloglossus > Anomaloglossus baeobatrachus. Next base: position 136,205,054 of record NC_134360.1, on the reverse strand, counting down.
TCTAAGCAAACTATTAGATGATGTAGGCTTCCTAAAGATGGTACTGCTGAAAGTGCCGTCTGGTTGTTTCGAGATGGTGATATCCAAAAATTTAATACACTCGCCACCAATCTCGAAAGTGAACATGAGCCCAAATTGTTGACGTTCAAAGTTTTGATGAAACTCTCAAACAATGGTCTGCCCCCCGACCACAGGATGAGGATGTCATCGATGTAACGTTCCCAGAAGGTTATATGGGGAGTCCAGGTGACATCCTCGTCCTGGAACACAAAATTATCCTCCCACCAACCCAGCAGCAATTTAGCACTTGTAGGAGCACAAGGGCTCCACATTCCCATGCCCCTGAGCTGGTGGTAGAACATGCCGATAAATAGAAAAAAGTTATGCCGTAGAATAAAGTCAAGGAGTTCAATAACAAAACCATTGTGTGGAATAAGATGTGTACTACGAGTGCCCAAGAAAGAACCTACCGCCATTAGACCAGACTCGTGTCGGATACTACTATAGAGCATTTCTACATCAATAGAAGACAAGATGGTTCCTGGCTCCAACACGAGTCCGTTGATCTTATTCAAAAGGTCGGTGGTATCCCTTATAAATGAAGGGAGGGCCGAAACAAAAGGTCTTTAGATTTGATCAACATACAAGTTCAAATTCTGGCAATGGACATCAACCCCAGAGACAATCGGTCTCCCCTTTAGGGGTGTGGCCCCCTTATGAATTTTAGGCAAGGCATAAAATGTGGCTATTACAGGATGTTTTGGCAAAAGGAAGTCATATTTGTTTTTAGAGAGGAGGCCCTCAGTAAGTGCTCTCTTGAGGATTTTCATAAGTTGATCGAGATACTCAGTAGATGAATACTTTCTTAGCACCTCATAGGTACTTTTATCAGAGATAATCACTTTACACATATGCACATAGTCTGCATGGTTCATGACCACAATGTTACCCCCCTTATCTGATTATTTGATAACAAGGGCATCATTACTATTCAAACCATCAAGAGACGCTCTTTGAGCTGGGGATAAATTCGGTACTGATAAATTATTATGCGGGTTAATGCAACAAATATCATCGGTTACTAGGTTCAAAAAAATATCAATACTCCCTACGTCTGTACCACGTGGCATCTTTGTGCTTTTAGGCTTAAGAGTGGAGAAAGGGCCTTCAACAATACGTCTCTGACCCTCCACTGCCAATTGTTCGAATACCCTCAAGTCTGCAAGATCATCCCTTGAGATGCCCAGTTGTGAACACTTCTCCTTATCATTTAGGCTAAAGAATCTCCTCCACTTCAATCTTCTAGAAAAGAGATTCAGGTCTTTTATCCACAGAAGGGGATCAAAATGAGAAGTAGGGACAAAAGAAAGGCCAGCACACAACACAGATTTTTCATCATCCGAAAGAGTATGTGAATACGATGAGGAAGATCCTCCACTCCCCTCCTCTCGGAAAGTACTCCTAGTAACCCGTCCTGTGCCAGAACCTCCTCTGCTGTGCCATTTATTTTGCCGACCCTTATTACGCCCCCCAGATGAAAAGTTTGTCTTACCCTTAGGGCCTGTATCGTTATCAGAGAGATCAGATGAGGATATGTGGCGCCCTGGACAAGCCAGGATGTCACAGGTACTGCAACAACCCACCCCACACCCCGGCTAGGCACATCAAAGTCAGACAAAAATCCTTGTTGCCTCCCTCCATGTCCACACCAGGGGGTGGAGCCAGGCGGTTGGCCCCACCCACCGAGGAGTTCACAGTCCTGAAGGCAGGAAAAGGAGGGGAGAGTAGTTTTGAGACTTGAAGAGTGAAGTTGTAGTGGAGCAGACTGACGGTGTCCGGGTGCGTGGCCCGGGCACATGCAGCAAGGTTGGCAGACGGTGGTGACCGTCTGCAGGAGGGGCTAATTGACTTGAACCGTAAGGACCGGGGACGGGCGGTGGCCCGCCGGTACCGGATCGGGGAGCGAAGAGAAGCCAGCACCATTCGGCAGGGCCTACGGACCCCGACCAGACTTGGAGTCGCCGTAAAACCGGTCAAATCCGTTAGCGAAGGGAACCTCCGGGGTTTCCCAGCAGTCAAGACCCGATTGAAGGTAACCGCTTAAACCGTGAAGGGAAATACAGTCACCGCCAAGGCTACAGTTCCCAGGGCCAGAGCCTGCGGGCAAAAGGGGCTCCCTCAGCATCCATCCAAGCTGGGGAGCAGGTTACCGGTGGGCAGCCATCGGAACTGAGACCATAACACAGGTGCAGGGAAAAGCAGTCACCGCCAACCTACCGGGAGAAGAACCACCGCAGCCTTCTGTGGGACCCGTCCATCCAGCCGTTTGTTTTACCGGAGACTTTGCATTCATCATTGGCTGAGTGAGTACCACCGTGCTGTGCGGCACCGCTCTGCCCCCGCGACCCTGCACCTCACCAGGCCCCATAACCCACCTGCCATTCCTCCCTCACCGAGCCCCGGGACATCCAACCCCCCTACCCACGGAGGGGAAAAACAACATCTAAGCTGCTCCCTGTCATCGCTTCCGGGATCCCCGTCCAGAGCAGCGGTGGTATCACAACCTCACCACAACCGTGGGTGGCGTCACAGACAATAAATCCCCAAAACTATTCCCCTTTTCACTCACGGGCGAGGAGCACCGCTCGAGTCCCCGGATCCTGCCCACCGCTCGAGCCACCGAGCAGCAAGCGAAGCAGCAGCAGTGCCGGACCCGAGCATGGTAAGCGCAGCGTCCCCTCCCCGCCCGTGACAACTTGGCGTCACGAACAGGATCTTACCGCTCTGCCGTCTGGTAGAGGTGCGCCTTGTGACCGCCGGAGGTGTCCGGCCGAAAATTTTGAGAAGCCCCCATTTTGGGCGCGAAAAGTCCCCACTCGAGCGTCTCCTCCGGAAAAAAGACTAAGTGGGACAGATGGCATCTGGCCGCATGTAGCCCGCGGCTATAAAAGCAGCGACGCCAGAACTCTACGCTCTGCTGGTTCCTGGAAAGTACCACTACCAAGATGTCCGCCCCGTCCAGCTACGCAGAGGTTACGGAGCCGGTGCCCGAAACAGCGGCGTGGCTCAGGGCCCGAATGGCGGGGATCTGCCGGCGCTACCGGAGTCAGATATGTCTGCTGATGGAGCAGTGGACCGCGGAGGTGGAGGAGGTAGCTGCGGTCGCCTGGGTGTACGGAATGGAGGCCATGATGGAGGAGCTGGTGAGTGACCCACGCCCCTGTGTCCCCGAGGGACCGGCCGTTGCGGCTGAGGGACCCGGTCTACCCCTGGCCCCCATGCCGCCTCCGTTTTCCCTGCCCGTGCACCCCGCTGCTGCTGGTCAGTCTGACATACACCCCCTCGTAACGGTAGCCGAAAGAGTGGTGAGCCCAGAGACTGCGGCAGCTGGCGGCAACCCGCCTAGCGCAGGGACAGATGATAGTGACTCCGGACCTGACACAGAGCCTGTTTCGGAGGAGGACGAGGGAGTCGTCGCCCTGTATGACACGGAGGCCACTTACATCCCCCGGAGCGGAAATAATGGATACCGGGCGGCCCTTCCTCGTCGCGCCAGCTATGCACTGGAGGGGCTGGTACCTGTGTTCTTCCACCCAGGGCCGGGTGAGGAGGACGAAAGTGAGCAGTGATGGCAGCAGAGCCCCGTTGCAAGTTGTCCCCGTTGGGACCATCAGTACCGTGTTAAAAAGGTTTGAATGATAAGTTTGAATCAACCGAAGAAGTTATCTGATTGGAACCGTCATTGAACCGGCCGTTGCCGGCAACTAGTCCCCGCAGGGACTTTCTGCAACCGTTGCATAAGGAACTCCGGAGAGGTAGATTTGGAGGATTGGCCTGGAGGAAAAGGATGGCCCAGGCCCACTACTACTGTAACCGGTGGCGATCCTCCGGGGGTTCAGGGGTCCCCATGGACGCGGGTCCCCTGAAAGAGACCGTACCCGCTCGGGCAACTTGGTTCTGGACTTGGGTCAAGGGGTGCTGCCCACTTCTTAGGGGCAGCATCAGGGCCAGGTTGTTTGGGTGGAAGAAGAGCGGAAGCCGTACCGTTTAATAAACATATACCGTTAGCAGCGTTTAAGAATGTGCCTCCCGTTATGGGAAGCTACCAGGATGGTGGATATATTTGCAACGAAGGGGTTCAAATTGGGGGACATATATACCAGGGTGAGGGACTTATAGACAAGGACGGGGGTCATATACACCTGAATGCAGGGCATATTTACCAGGAACGGGCCCAGGATGTAGGACTTATAGACTAAGATGGGGGACATATACACCTGAATGCACTGCATATTTACCAGGAAATGGCCTAGGATGGAGGACATATATATGGCAGAGGTCCAGGATGGAGACATTAGTGCAGGATGGGGAACATTACCATATAATGAACGCAGAGAGGAGCCAACACTGATGCCTTAATAGGATGTACAATGCAACAAGGGCCCATATATCAGACCAATATAAGGGTCGCGAGCAGGTCCAAATTTAGACCAGGGCACATCTGGTTATGATGATACTTCTAGCATGAATGATACCTGTAATGTGAATGATACCCCTAGTGTGAAATATTTTCCTAGTGTGATAACACCCTTTTTGTAAATGTATCCTGAATGATTCTCCCATTGTGATGATACCCTTATTGTAAATGATTCCTCTAGTGTGAAACTACACTACATTTAGTGTAATGATAACCATTTTGTGAAATATATTCCTTATTGTGAGTGTTATGATACCCCAATTTTGCCCCTAAGATATCCATCTTTGTACATCTCTAAGTGTAATGGGATTTTTTTCATCTTCATGTTGACATATATAACACACCAGCATACAAACAGTACCATTTGCATGTTAAAATATTTGCAAACACTGAATATATAATTTTTTTGAATTGCATTACTGCTATATTGACTATACATATATTTGAGGTTATTGGCACACATTTTAATGTATTTGTGTGAGTCCGTATGTCAACGATAAAGCAACCTTGTCAGATGGGACGATTCACTAAAGCTGGGTTTACACACTGCAACATCGCAAAGGACATCGCTGTAACGTCACCGGTTTGGTGACGCAATAGCGACCTCCCTAAGTCTCTGCTAAGTCTCTGGTGAGCGTTCAAACAGGCAAACCTGGCCAACAACTCAACAGAGATCCGGACCTGCAGAACGACCTAGCTGGTTGTTTGGGGACGTTGATAAGCAGCCTTTTCAAAGGGAAGTTGCTAACAAAGTCTCTGCAAAGTCTTTCACACACTGAAACTTTCCAGCGATGCATGCTGCACAGCGGGAAACAAAGGACCTAGGAATGGTCCTGAACGATTTGTAACGATTACAACTTCACAGCAGGGGCCGGGTCGCTGATAAGTTTCACACACTGCAACATCGCAAACAACATCGCTATTGCGTCACCAAACCGGTGACGTTACAGCGATGTCCTTTGCGATGTTGCAGTGTGTAAACCCAGCTTAACACACTCAACTCTCCTGGGCTTTTTCCTACTAAATTAAATGGGAAGTAAGATGCAGCTGTACTCTGCTCTAATTAAAAATAGACATGGACAGATGGGAGGTGTGCACAACTAAGACAAAGGCATAATACACTGCCAAACGGTAATATTGTTAGGTGTTATATCAGGGATTACAAAATAGCAAGTCTAATCGCCTAGTGAGAAAAAAATATGAAGATGAAGAACAGTAAAGAATGTTCAAAAACATGAAAAAACAAGGTTTATCCTGATTAAAGAAAACAAACAAAAAACAGAAATATAAAAATATTTGGTATCACCAGTCCATAATGATTCATATCACAAAATGTATGTATTATTGATTTATTTATTTCAGAAATTGCTCAAAGTTGGCCATCTTTGACATGCACATGGTGATCACTGTTTCACCTTCTTTGATCATCTCACATCCAAAAAAATGATTAAAACGTGCTGAAATAAATTGTATATTTCCTAAAATTGTTATGATTTTGCTCAGTACTGCAGCATTTTACAAGAAGTTATATGTGTTCCAAAATAGTGGTATTGAAACTCAAGGAAGAAAATTCCTCATATGACTCTATTAACAGACAAATAAACATTTTTGAAATGGAGATGTCAAAGATGGCCAACTTTGAGCAATTTCTGAAGTAAATAAATAAATACATAAATAAATAAATAAATAAATAATAAAGTGCACCACTAGGAGGAGCTCTCTTCACATGGCTTCTTTTTGAGTATAACATCAACTATACATTGTGTCCACCCATATCCTGTCCACCGCCATTAACTTGAAAACGGCGGCAGCTATAGACATAGAAGTGGTGTCTAGGTATAGTAAAGTAGCCATGCGCTACGCAATGAAACCACCTTTAGCACCACCTGGTGGAAACCAACGGAGTTGGCATTTTTATCTCGAAAACGGAACCAGATAGAGAAAAAAAGTGAATTCAAAATTGTAGGGCATTATCAATTCAATACGGATCGAAACCTTCCATACAGAAATGCTATGATATGAAACCCATGACCCTCCCAAAACATTGAATGCTGGTCAGGCATATGGCGCTCATTTAACGTTGATGCTCAAAGTGGCCACCATCAGCTTCAATGCACATCTGGACTCCGGACAGTATACTGTATCTTGCTGCACGTTGTGCAATATGGCAGGTGACACATTTTCACAAGCATCTGTGATATGTCGTCGTAGGTCCTGCAATGTTGGTGGAGGGGTCGCATACACCTGCCGTTTGATGTGACCTCACAAAAAGAAGTCCAATGAGGTCAGCTCAGGTGAGCGTGGAGGCCACTCCACGCAGCCACCATACCTAATGACTTGTAGGAAGGTCTGCATGAGGTATCGCTTCAAGTCCGCAGCCTTGTGAGTTTTACACGTTCTAATCCTAGCACTTCTGTATGCACGGTGCCGATTCATATTGAATTGATGATTCCCTACAACTTTGTAATTCACTTTTTTTCTCTATCTCGTTCCATTTTCGAGATAAAAATGCTAACTCCGTTGTTTTCCACCAGGTGGCGCCATAGGTGGTTTCATTGAGTAGCGCATGGATACTTTACTATACCTAGACACCACTTCTATGCCTATAGCTGCCGCCGTTCTCAAGTTAATGGCGGGGGACAGGATATGGGTGGACACACTGTATAACTTCTGTCTTCTGTGTTTGAGTCAAGTATCACGCTAGAGCCACGTATGGGATATGTCTAAAAACTGAATAATTATTGTGTATTGTGTTGTATTTCCCTCTTACAGGAAAAAAAATAAATGTAACAAAAATAAATGGATTAACATAGTTATTCACATTTCTTCATAAAAACTTATAAAGGTTAAGAAATTTCCTAAATGTCATCTTCAATAATTTGAGGGATGCCGTTCTATTTTAATGAGCTTTCTAATATAAGGGCCCCTAAAAGACACTTCAGATCTGGATTGCTGCTTTAAAAATTTTATGGGAAATTTTCTTAAAAATCTAAGCAATATCAACTTTAAAAAAAACTACTGTAAAATTGTTATAAAATTTGATTTCTTAATATAGTAAACAGAAAATAATAAAAACACACTTACATCCCAGACCGACTGCAGATGCACTGCTCTACAGAGGCATAACTAGATTCCGATGGGCCCTGTTACAAGATTTACATCTATATGTCCCCATCCTGGTATATATGTCCCCCATCCTGAGCCCCTTCATATTATATATGTCCCCAATCCTGGTATATATGTCACCAATGCTGGGCCCCTTCCTGCTATATATGTGCCCCATTCTGGTATATATGTAACCAATCCTGGGCTCTTTCCTGGTATTTATGTACCAAATTCTGGTATGTATGTCCCAATCCTGGGCCCCTTACTGGTATATATTTCCCCCATCCTGGGCCACTTCTGTTATATATGCCCCCCTCCTGACCCCTTCCTGGTGTACAGTGCCTACAAGTAGTATTCAACCCCCTGCAGATTTAACAGGTTTACACATTCAGAATTAACTTGGCATTGTGACATTTGGACTGTAGATCAGCCTGGAAGTGGGAAATGCACTGCAGCAAAAAAGAATGTTATTTCTTTTTTTATTTTTTTTTTTAAATTGTGAAAAGTTTATTCAGAGGGTCATTTATTATTCAACCCCTCAAACCACAAGAAATCTGTTTGGTTCCCCTAAAGTATAAAGAAGTATTTCAGGCACAAAGAACAATGAGCTTCACATGTTTGGATTCATTATCTCTTTTTCCAGCCTTTTCTGACTAATTAAGACCCTCCCCAAACTTGTGAACAGCACTCATACTTGGTCAACATGGGAAAGACAAAGGAGCATTCCAAGGCCATCAGAGACAAGATCGTGGAGGGTCACAAGGCTGCCAAGGGGTACAAAACCCTTTCCAAGGAGTTGGGCCTACCTGTCTCCACTGTTGGGAGCATCATCCGGAAGTGGAAGGCTTATGGAACTACTGTTAGCCTTCCACGGCCTGGACAGGCTTTGAAAGTTTCCACCCGTGCCGAGGCCATGCTTGTCCGAAGAGTCAAGGCTAACCCAAGGACAACAAGGAAGGAGCTCTGGGAAGATCTCATGGCAGTGGGGACATTGGTTTCAGTCAATACCATAAGTAACGTACTCCACCGCAATGGTCTCCGTTCCAGACGAGCCCGTAAGGTACCTTTACTTTCAAAGCGTCATGTCAAGGCTCGTCTACAGTTTGCTCATGATCACTTGGAGGACTCTGAGACAGACTGGTTCAAGGTTCTCTGGTCTGATGAGACCAAGATCGAGATTTTTGGTGCCAACCACACACGTGACGTTTGGAGACTGGATGGAACTACATACGACCCCAAGAATACTATCCCTACAGTCAAGCATGGTGGTGGCAGCATCATGCTGTGGGGCTGTTTCTCAGCCAAGGGGCCTGGCCATCTGGTCCGCATCCATGGGAAGATGGATAGCACGGCCTACCTGGAGATTTTGGCCAAGAACCTCCGCTCCTCCATCAAGGATCTTAAGATGGGTCGTCATTTCATCTTCCAACAAGACAAAGGCCCCAATACACAGCCAAGAAAACCAAGGCCTGGTTCAAGAGGGAAAAAATCAAGGTGTTGCAGTGGCCTAGTCAGTCTCCTGACCTTAACCCAATTGAAAACATGTGGATGGAGCTCAAGATTAAAGTCCACATGAGACACCCAAAGAACCTAGATAACTTGGAGAAGATCTGCATGGAGGAGTGGGCCAAGATAACTCCAGAGACCTGTGCCGGCCTGGTCTTATAAAAGACGATTATTAGCTGTAATTGCAAACAAGGGTTATTCCACAAAATATTAAACCTAGGGGTTGAATAATAATTGACCCACACTTTTATGTTGAAAATTTATTAAAATTTAACTGAGCAACATAACTTGTTGGTTTGTAAGATTTATGCATCTGTTAATAAATCCTGCTCTTGTTTGAAGTTTGCAGGCTCTAACTTATTTGCATCTTATCAAACCTGCTAAATCTGCAGGGGGTTGAATACTACTTGTAGGCACTGTATATGTCCCCCATCCTGATATATATGCCCCCCCATCCTTGGCCCCATTCCTTCCTGGTATGTCTCCCATCCTGGGTCCCTTTATATTATATATACCCCCTGTTGCTGCTGTTGTCTAATGCTTAAAAAAAATCTTCCCATCGTCCCCACTCACACGAAGCGCAGTTTCCTTTTCTGTAGCCGGCAGCTGATATCGACATGCCAACGTCAGCTGTCAGGATCTGATTGAATGGCAGCATTTATTGCGATTCAGGGGTCTGGTGGGTCTCTGCGCCGCAATGCATTTCTGCTAAATGTGTGTTCCTGGATAAACATGCAGCTGAAATAGGTGCTTGCACTGTCGGACCCCCCTCCCGCATGGGCCCAGTAGGGGTCATACCCTCTGCAACCACGATCGTTATGCTTCTGCTGCTTTATGTTGCAATATTGCAAGAGAAGATGATATCATCACTCCATGTCCTTGATAAACATGCAGTGATCCAAAAACATATGTGCCACCCCTGCAGCAGTCGAACTGCTCGGATCTGGGGTCACTGTGGCTCGAGAGTCTCCGGACCCAGGGGCTTGCGGCCACTTCGAAATGTAAAAGGGGGGAATTTTTACAAGGGAGAGTTAGTTACGCCACTCGTGGTTCGCGGTAAGGGGAGTACCGCCGCTGCCGATGGGTGTACCCGGGGGAGATGGAGCGGGGCAGCCAGATGATGTTCCCTCCACGGGTAGGGGAGATTCTGGGACTCTGGAGGACAGGTGGAGGATAGCGTGGTGCAGGCTGTGTGGGCAGGCAGGATACAGGGAGAGCAGTGTACTCACTCAGACAGTGTGGATGTTGGTGCAACCATTAAGCAGGCACAGAAGTAAACCAAGTCTCTGGGTACTGCGGCCATTCTGGGGAGGTCGTCCGGGAATCCGTCCCGGCTGGTATTGCATTGTGGTCCAGAGCCTGCCTCCATGCACATGTAGATAGAAGTTTCTGATTGATCCTTTGGCCTGAGGCAGTCAGGGTCCTGCTTCCTATATTTAAATAGGGGAGCTGTGCTCTCGATGGTTGACACTTGGGATTTCAGTGGGCCGCATAAGCTGGAAAGCCCTATCCCCCTCGTTGTGTTGATGTCTTTGATCTCTGAGCTCTTGGGGAAAGTTCATAAAGAGACTATCCTCCAGAGGTGAATTACCAGGTTGCGTGAAGCTACTCCCTGATCTAAAGTCCTGTATCCCGTCGAGCTCGGTACTGGTCCAGTTACTGAAGTTTCTGGTGCCGACTGTTCTCCAAAGCTATGTCTGGGCACCCTTCTGCAATACCCTGCGACCGGGTCTTCGACTACTCTGGTCCCAGACCACCGTCTGCGACCTAACCAAAGTCTCCCAGGGAGTTACAACTCCCTCAGCTCCTCACTCTCTGAGGGCTACTACTGAACTGCCTATGTCTCTCCCACCAGTCTGCCTGACCCCTAGGTGGGTGGCCCTTTTACAGCTAGACCACCCACTGGTGTGCCTGACAGGGTGTGGTGTGAGGTGTGGTTAGGATTTGAGTGCTGATGGGGCAATACCAGCGTTAGGATCCCAGAACCATGGAGGATGAGTTCTGCACCATAAGAGAAAGGAGTGCAGTTAACTGTGACACCCTGTTAGAGTCAGGGGCGTAACATTGCCCTTGGTTAAACATAGCTCGTCCCCGAGCTACAGGACACCTAGAGGATTTATTTTTGTTTCAACTGAAAAAGAATAACAGGTTATACATAAATATTCATCCCACATAGGGGAGGCAATACCCTTGAACGTTACTAAACTCTCAGAGTTAATTTACTAGAACAACGGGGAATGCTACCGGTTGTATCGGTAGTTGGTGGCTCAGCCTGCTCTGCTGTAGCCCCTTCCTGTGACAGTCCATTCCCATTGTCCCTCTCCTTTCAACCCGCCACCCAAGCAACCTGGATCCTTGATGCCACCTCTAATCCTGGTGGACACCCCTTTTTCAGGCACCTTGGCAGTCCTTGGCGACAGCTTTGAAGTCCTAGAGGTGTAAAAGACAACTCTAGTAGGCACATGAGGCGCAACTATATACAAGAGGCACAAGTTCGCGCTGGCTGCTGCCAGTCCTGCAGCCATGGTCCATGTTTAATAATAAAGCATAACTAAGAATCAGGTTAAATTTACGGGTCATTGGCAGACATATAAATCATCATTTTTCAACATTTGCATATTATTATGATTACAATGGCAAGAATGTAATCTCAACTTTAAACATTAGAGTAGTTGGGTTCCGCTACCTTTACTCTCTGTATCTCAGTGGGGGCTGACCAAAGTTACTACGGGTCAACCTCCTCAACTCTGGACCCTCATCTAACCCCTGTGGTGTGGTAGTGTCTGCTGCGAGTTCCTCACCATTGGTGACAGGTGTTGCTGGTAGGACTCTACGTGTTCGTGGCAAGGGTATGGGTGCTACTCTAGGCGCTGGTGTGAGTGCAGTGTCAGTAAGCCTTTCCTGTTTTGGTTCCTCCACAGGTTGTGGGAATGTTATTACAGGAACTATCACTGCTCCATTTTGCATAGACCAATCTTCTGGGAAATCGCCTAGGATGGTATGGATGGTCTTCTTCTTCCTTTCCACGACTTGAAGTTGAGCCTGGGGTTCATCTGGGACTCTTAGGGGTTCTGGACACTTCTTTAAGTGATCTCTGGAGATGGCAGACGTAGTTCTCCCTTGATCCTTGCTAATGAGGCAAGTCTTCCGATTATCGAAGTTGGAGGGCTGCACCACATAGGGTTCCTTTTCCGATTGGTCATCCAATTTGTGTGATTTTCTCTTTCTTTTTAATACTACTTCCCCTGGTGAGAAAGAAGTAGCTTTCGCTTGCTTGGTGAAGTTCTTTTCTTGCTTTTCTCTACTCTGGTTCAAATTCTCTTCAACATACTCTTGGATTTGTTTGTATTGGATCTGGCGATGTGTGTCCCGATCCGCATCGGGTGAGTAAGCTTTAGGTAGTTCAACTTCCATTTCTAAGTCCACTCGGAGTCTACCAGGTCTGGCTCTCATCAGGTAAGCAGGGGTGCATTTGGTGGAGCTCACAGGAATATTATTGTAAATGTCAACGAGATCTGGCAGTTTTTCAGGCCACTGGTTCCGCTCCTTGAGTGGTAGAGTCTTCAACAGGTTGATGACTAGATGGTTCATCTTCTCACACATCCCATTGGTTTGGGCATGGTAGGGGGTAGTGCGTATCTTCCTATATCCGTAAAGGCTACAAAATTCCTTGAAGATCTCAGCTTCCAACGCAGGACCTTGGTCTGTGAGGACTTGGTATGGATACCCATGCGGTCTGCAAAAGTGTACCTGGAATGCCTTCGCCGCTGTGCTGGCAGTTAAATCTTTGACAGGTACCACCACCAGGAATCTGGAGTAGTGATCCACCATTGTGAGTGCATAGGTGTAACCACTCCTGCTTGTGATGAGCTTGACATGATCTAAGGCTACGATTTCTAGAGGCTGTTTGGTGACTATTGGTTGGAGGGGTGCTCGCTGACTGGTGCCATCTTTTCTCTTCAGGACGCAAGGACCATAGTCTCTACACCACGCTTTGATGGTGTCTCTCATTCCAATCCAGTAGAAGCAACTTCTCAGCAACATTTCTAGTTTCTTCCAACCAAAGTGTCCAGCTCTATCATGATAAGCTTCCAAGACCACTGGCACATACGCTTTAGGTATCACTATATGGTATACTCTCTCATGCGTTTTAGGATGGAGTGAGACTTCTGCACAACTTGCCTTGATGAAGATATAGTCGACTACTGTCCTACCACAATTTTAGAGCTTCCTCTGGAGCGCTTTGTTCAATGTGAGAATCAGCTTGGGATATCAATGTCTTTATTAATCTGATTGCAGGATCGCCATGCTGTGCTTCTTGCCAACCATGATGGGGTAATTGATTGAAGGTTGCTTCTTGTTGATCACTGTGAGATTGGGACTGTGCCGTGATAACAGGACGATGGAAGTCAGGCAACTCAATCTCCTCCAAATCATCTTCGTCCCTCCCATCATTGGGTAAATGGGGCATTCTGGACAACGCATCTGCGTTGGCGTTCTTGCCGCCAGCTCTATATTTTATGGTGAAATCATAATTCGCCAGTTGTGCAACCCAACATTGTTCCAGTGCTCCAAGCTTCGCCGTGTCCAGGTGGGTCAAGGGATTGTTGTCCATATGCACGGTAAATTTTGCAGAAGCTAGGTAGTGCTTGAACCTTTCTGTTACGGCCCAAATGAGTGCCAAGAACTCCAAGTGAAAGAACTGTAGTTCTCGGGGTTTCTTTCCGTGGGACATAGTTTCCTGCTGGCATATGCAATCACCTTCTCCTTGCCATTCTGCACTTGGGATAAGACAGCTCCTAGTCCCACATTGCTGGCATCAGTATACAGGACAAAAGGGAGGTTGTAGTCGAGGTATCCCAGAAATTCCTTTCCTGTTAGGGCAGCCATCATCTGGCTGAAAGAATTATCCTGTTCCTCACCCCAGGTGAATGGAGAACCAGAAGCCTGGTCGTGCTTCGGTTGGCCAACTAGGAGATCTTGCAAGGGAGCCGCTATCTTGGTGTAGCCTTTCACAAACCTTCTGTAGTAGCCCATCAGTCCTAGAAACTGGCGTACTTCTCTGATGTTCTTGGGCCTTGGCCAGTGCTGGATAGCCGTGATCTTCTCAGGATCTGGAGCCACACCCTCTGCGCTAACCACATGCCCCAGGTACTGGACCTTAGGTTTCAGTAGATGACATTTGGATGGTTTTATTTTCATCCCATACCTGGAAAGAGCTTCAAATACTTCCGCCAGATGTTCTAGATGCACCCCACATGTTTTGGAATACACGATGATGTCATCTAGGTAAAGCAGATTTGCTGATATTAATTATTTGAACTTTATTGAATAGGCACTCCTATTATTACAACGCGTTTTAGCAGAATTGCTTTCATCAGGTATAATAGGAGCAGTACTAACTGTAACTGTGTTACTGCTCCTATTATACCTGATGAAAGCAATTCTGTTGAAACGCGTTGTAATAATAGGAGTGCCTATTCAATAAAGTTCAAATAATTAATATCAGCAAATTTCCTTATTGCACTATATTAGACCGAAAGAATTATTTATATACCCTCTCCCTGTTGGGAATCAGACATAGCTGCAAAGGACCTGCTGACATATCAAAAAATCCAGGTGGCTAGCTGGAGGATTGAGGAACAAAAACCTGAATTCCATGGTGCCGGTGGAAATCAGTAGCCGACTACGATACCCCAAATCTGGACTCTTGAAGCCTGGACACAGGATCTGTTCGGAGGAACTCCAGACTGATAAGCTTACACTGAAGTTGTGCGGGGGCGCACAACCAACAAAGGTGAGCAATTCTAATTTTATAAACGCTAAAAGGATTCCACGGGTGCTTCTCATAGTGCGCTTGTTTTATTATCTATCTAGGTAAAGCAGGACAGTTTCGAAGTTGCAGAGGCCCAAACAGCACTCCATGAGTCTCTGAAATATTCCCGGTGCATTGCACAGCCCGAATGGCATGCTGTTCAATTCGCATAATCCTATCGGGATGGCAAAGGCAGTCTTCTCACGGTCCTCTTCAGCAACAGTCACTTGCCAGTATCCACTAGTGAGATCATGGGTAGAGAAGTAATTTGCAGATTTCAAGGCAGCTAAGGACTCTTCAATTCAGGGTAGGGGTAGGGGGTAGGCATCCTTGTGTGTGATCTTATTGATTTTCCTGTAGCCCACGCACATCTGTATAGTGCCGTCCTTTTTAGGCGCCAAAATGGCGGAAAATGGCGCGAACAGACTTTCAGCACCGCAGTTTGTATTTTTCAAGGCGCACATCACCCAGGTTAGTGGCTCCAGTTCGATCCTGTGCGTGACGCCAAAGTTTTCGAGGTGTGCCCCCCTTCAGCAGTCAAACTGCTCGGATCTGGGGTCACTGTGGCTCGAGGGTCTCCGGACCCGGGGGCTTGCGGCCACTTCAACATGTAAAAGGGGGGAATATTTACAAGGGAGAGTTCGTGACGCCACCCATGGTTCGCAGTAAGGGGAGTTCCGCTGATGGGAGTACCCAGGGGAGATGGAGCGGGGCAGCCAGATGATGTTCCCTCCACGGGTAGGGGAAACCCCGGGACTCTGAAGGATAGGTAGAGAATAGCGTGGTGCAGGCTGTGTGGGCAGGCAGGACGCAGGGAGAGCAGTGTACTCACTCAGACTGTGTGGATGTTGGTGCAACCATTAAGCAGACTCTGACATAGAAGTAAACCAAGTCTCTGGGTGCCGCTGCCACCCTGGGGAGCTCATCCGGGAATCCGTCCCCGCTAGTATTGCTTAGTGGTCCGGAGCCTTCCTCCATGCACATGTAGATAGATGTTTCTGATTGACCCCTCGGCCTGAAGCGGTTAGGGTCCCGCTCCCTATATTTAAATAGGAGAGCTGTGCTCTCAATGGCTGACACTTGGGATTTCAATGGGCAGCATAAGCTGGAAAGCCCTATCCCCCTCGTTGTGTTGGTTCCTTTGATCTCTGAGCTCTTGGGGAAAGTTCATAAAGAGACTATCCTCCACAGGGGAATTACCAGGTTGCGTGAAGCTGCTCACTAATTTAGGGTCCTGTACCCTGCCGTGCTCGGTACTGGTCCAGTTACTGGACTTTCCGGTGTCGACCGTTCTCCAAAACTAAAGATGGTGTTACACGCAGTGATATCACTAGCGATATCGCTGGTGAAAGCACCCGCCCCCGTCGTTTGTGCGTCACGGGCAAATCGCTGCCCGTGGAACACAAAATTGTTTGGAGCCGTCACACGTACTTACCTGCCTAGCGACGTCGCTGTTGCCGGTGAACCAGTTTTCTGAGAACCCGGAAGGGACCCTCCCATGTGGTCTGCAGTTTATTCTGCCGATGGGGAACAATCATTAAGACTTGTTGTCCTTCTACAAACTCCCGATAGCGTGCTTTACGGTCATACCATATCTTCTGTATCGGGTTGCCAATGCCGACTCCCTAGATAAGCCCTGGACTTATAGCAAACAGCTGATTGTTCCTCAGAAGTACAGAATTCCCCTATTACACCTGGCTCATGACATTCCTACGGCTGGCCATCAAGGCAAAACCCGCACCGAGAGACGATTGACTCAAACTTTTTATTGGCCGGGGATTTCCCAAGCAGTGGCGCATTTCTGCCGAACTTGTGACATATGTCAGCGTAGAGGGCAACCCGGAGATCACCCAAAGGCACCCCTGCAACCGCTCCCTATAATAGAAGAACCCTTTCAAAGAGTAGCTGTTGATATCATTGGACCTCTGGCTAAACCAAGTAAATCTGGAAAGCAGTACATTCTCACTGTTGTGGACTATGCCACCCGATATCCAGAAGCCGTGGCCTTGTCAAGTATCTCTGCAGCCAAGGTGGCCGAGGCATTGGTTATTATTTTTACCAGAGTAGGATTCCCCAGTGAGATCTTGTCGGACCAAGGCTCCCAGTTTATGTCAGAGTTGGTCCAGTGTCTGTGGCGCACCTGTGGAGTACGAGCGATCCGAACGACCCCGTATCATCCCCAAACAAATGGACTTTGTGAACGATTCAACAGCACTCTGAAGAATATGCTGAGGGCCTTCACGGACCGAGATTCAGACTGGGAGAAGTACCTACCCCATCTCTTGTTTGCCTATCGGGAAGTTCCCCAGGATTCCACTGGGTTCTCCCCCTTTGAACTACTCTATGGAAGAAAGGTCCGAGGACCCTTAACCCTGCTCAAGGAATACTGGGAGGGGCAAGTTGAAGATACAGGAACCCCTGTTGTCCCTTATGTCCTAAAGCTGCGAGAAACCCTGGCCCAACTTGCTAGTTTTGCCCAGAGTCATTTGCGTATGGCTCAAACCAGACAGAAGACATGGTATGACCGTAAAGCACGCTATCGGGAGTTTGTAGAAGGACAACAAGTCTTAATGATTGTTCCCCATCGGCAGAATAAACTGCAGACCACATGGGAGGGTCCCTTCCGGGTTCTCAGAAAACTGAATGATACCAATTACCTTCTTGCTTTAGATGATCAGGGGCTAAGGCAAAAGACTGTCCATGTGAATATGATTAAGGAGTACCATGACCGGAACATTCCAATGATAGCAAGCTGTCGGTTGGCTTCAGAAGATGGTCAAGAGGATGAGGACTCTCTACCTGATCTCGTGGAAGCAGCGAGAGCCCCATCCACTGTAGAACAGGTTCCCCTGGGAGATTACCTGGACTCCTTACAGAAAATCCAGATGCTGGAAGTGCTTCAACAGAGACGGGCTGCTTTCTCATCCCAACCAGGTCGAACCACCGTCACCCAACATCATGTGGACACTCAGGGCATCCGTCCCATACAACTGGTTCCATACCGGGTACCTGAATCAGTTCGAAACACCATGCAGCACGAACTGGAGGAGATGTTACAGCTTGGGGTAATCCAGGCCTCCCATAGCCCTTGGGCCTCCCCTGTGGTGTTAGTACCCAAGAAGGATGGGAGTACTCAATTTTGTGTGGACTATCGGCGACTAAACGACCATACCGTCAGCGATCCTTACCCAATGCCTCGTATTGACAAACTTCTAGACCGACTGGCTGGGTCCCGATATGTCACTACCTTGGATCTCAGTAAGGGATACTGGCAGATCCCTCTAACGGATGAAGGGAGAGAACGGTCCGCTTTTATAACCCCCTTTGGTCTGTATGAATTTCTAAGCATGCCTTTTGGAATGAAAAATGCCCCGGCCACCTTCCAGAGAATGGTGGATCAGATCCTCCGGGGATGTGGTGACTTTGCTTGTGCCTACTTGGATGATATCGCCGTCTTCAGCCACACATGGGAGGAACATCTGAATCAAGTAGCCATTATTTTGGACCTGATTCTTGCAGCCGGCCTAACTATTCGACCCGATAAATGCCAATTGGGGATGGGGGAAGTCCAGTACCTAGGGCATAGAGGGGGAGGAGGGAAGCTCCGTCCTGAGCCTGCCAAAATCCAGGCTATTAGAGACTGGCCTGTACCCCAAACTAAGAAACAAGTTATGGCTTTTCTGGGCACTGCCAGTTATTACCGAAAATTTGTTTCTCATTTCAGCACTGTGGCCAAGCCTCTTACCGACCTGACCAAGAAAACAATGCCCCGGCTGGTGATCTGGACTCCAGCCTGTGATGAGGCTTTTAACCGGCTGAAGGACGCTCTGGTCTGCGATCCTGTCCTGGCTGCTCCAGACTACAAGCGGAGATTTATTGTGCAAACGGACGCCTCTGCTTATGGACTGGGAGCTGTCCTCAGCCAGGTGAATGCAGCTGGGGACGAACACCCCATTGCCTACCTCAGCAGGAAACTGCTGGACCGAGAAGTGGCCTATGCAACTGTTGAAAAAGAATGTCTGGCTGTAGTGTGGGCCCTTAAGAAACTACGGCCGTATCTGTATGGACGGGAATTCACTGTGGTTACTGATCACAATCCCCTCACCTGGCTGAACAGAGTCTCTGGGGACAATGGACGATTACTGCGATGGAGCCTGGCTCTGCAGCCCTATAACTTTACCATACAATATAGAAGGGGCAGCCAACACCAAAATGCAGATGGACTGTCCAGGCAAGAGGAGCCTTGAGTCCTGTCAGCCATGCCTGCGTGTACTTAACCAGCGACCTGTAGAGGTCCCTAGTACGTACACAAGTTGGGAGGGGAAGGAATTGTCATGATGTATTTTACCTTCTCACTGTATTTGCTGTAATACTATGTCTTGGGATGTAAGTAACCATACCTTCCCCCCCATCTTCTGTGTCTCTGGGCCCATAATGCAATTATCTCTTGTCCACACAGCCAGGGGAACTTCTCATTGTTTCGTAAGCAGTGGATAACGCCAACTACACAAACCTGTAGACATCTCGGAGCCAACCTTCTAGAATCTTCTAGTGGGCCCAACCATTGCATAGACCCCTACCCTTGAGGGGCGGGCCCACGAGCTCAGACAATTCACTCCTGTTTCTAAATGCAGTTGGGAGCTGAGTTTTGAAGAGGAAGGGAGCGAGATCTGATTCTGCGGACAGATCTCGCCGTCCAGTGGATTGTGTGGGATTTCTGGGACTCTGAAGAGGACTATTTCGTCGTGATCTGGCACTTTGGATTATTGGAAGGTGCCCCCGAATCTGCTTTATTTGGACTTGTCGTGTGCTGTTCCTGTATTCCTGTTAGTAAACCTGTTGGATCATCCTCGGCCTGTTGTCTCTCTTTGCTCTGATGTACACCCCGTCACAACCGCCTCTTTTCTAAGGGGGCGGTTCATGCAGCGTCACAGCGGAGTCACTAAGCGGACGCCCAATAGAAGCGGAGGGGCGGAGATGAGCGGGACGTAACATCCCACCCACCTCCTTCCTTCTGTATTGCTGGCAGTCGCAGATGAGCTGCAGTTCGTCGTTCCCAAGGTGTCACATGTAGCGATGTGTGCTGCCTCGGGAACGACGAACAACCTGCGTGCTCAACAATCAACGATTTTTCAAAAAGAAATGACGTGACAACGATGGACAATAAGGTGAGTATTTTCCATCGTTAACGGTCGTTCCTTGCTGTCACACGCAACGACATTGCTAACGATGCCATATGTGCGTCACGGAATCCGTGACCCCGGCGATATATTGTTAGATACGTCACTGCGTGTGACGGGGCCTTAAGTCTGGGCAACCTTCTGCAATACGCTGTGACCGGGTCTCCGACTCCTCCGGTCCCAGACCACCGTCTGCGACCTAACCAAAGTCTCCCAGGGAGCTACAACTCCCTACGCTCCTCACTCTCTGAGGGCTACTACTGAACTGCCTATGTCCCTCCCACCAGTCTGCCTAACCCCTAGGCGGGTGGCCCTTTTCCAGCTAGACCACCCACTGGTGTGCCTGACAGGGTGTGCTGTGAGGTGTGGTTAGGATTTGAGTGGTGATGGGAGCAATGCCAGCGTTAGGATCCCAGAACCATGGAGGATGAGTTCTGCACCATAGATAGAGTCAGGGGCATCACACATATCTGCTGCATTTAAGGAGAAAAGTTTCTCCTTGTGGAGAGTGCCAGTTGACATAGGGAGACTAAGGTGGGCTTTGCAAGTTGCGACATCGCTACTGCGATCTCGTCGGGGTCAAATCGAAAGTGACGCACATCCGGCGCCGGTAATGACATCGCAACGTGTAAAGCCTAGAAGCACCGATAAACGATCGCAAAAGCGTTGAAAATCGGTGATCTGTGTAGTGTCGGTCATTTCCGTAATTTCGCTGCAGTGACAGGTACAATGTTGTTCCTCGTTCCTGCGGCAGCACACATCGCTGTGTATAAAGCCGCAGGAGCGAGGAACATCTCCTTACCTGCGTCACGCCTGCAATGAGGAAGGAAGTAGGTGGGCGGGATGTTTACGTCCCACTCATCTCCACCCCTCCGGTTAGGAAGGAGGCGGGTCATCGGCCAGAGCGACGTCGCAGGGCAGGTAAGTGCGTGTGAAGCTGCCGTAGCCATAATGTTCGCTACGGCAGCTATCACAAGATATTGCATCTGCGACGGGGGCGGGTACTATCGCGCTCGGCATCGCTACAATCGGCTAGCGATGTCGCAACGTGCAAAGCCCCCCTTAGGGTATGTGCCGATGTTGAGTATTTGGATATAGAAATTTCTGCACCATTTCTGCATCTATTGGCAAGAAAAACGCAGCTGCAAAAATGCACATTTTGCCGTGTTTTTGGCATGTTTTCAATGCGTTTTTGCATGCACTTGTGCCGCCCCATGCTCGGCTGAAACCGAGCCGCTCGGATACGGGCTCGCTGGTGGGTGGCTCGAGCGTCTCCGGACCCGGGGGCCCTGTGGTCATTCCAATCTAAAAGGGGCTGGCGGTTTAGGGGACGCTGGTGTACGGCCGGAGCCGTGTTTAAGTTCGTGACACCACCCACGGGTTGTGGTGAAAGTGGACACCACCGCTGCAGTTGCGGGTCACCCGGGGGAGATGTTGCGCAGCAAGATGTTAACCCCTCCATGGGTAGGGATGATGGCCCCGGGACCCGTTGGGGAGAGCTGGGCAGTGCAGGGAGATGTGCAGCCAGAGGGCACTGATGTACTCATGATTAGTAACACACACAAGTCTCTGGTAAACCGAAGTGATGGCGGTCGGTGCCCGCAGCCGGCTGCAGTCTGGTCCCCCACCCGGTTGGTGGTCTCTGCCTTTCTCCTGCACCTGTTTGTGTGATGATGGACTACCTGAACTTGCAATACAGGAGTCCGCTCCCCAGCTTGTGATTGTTGGAGGAGCCCTTTGCCCGCAGACGCTGGCCCGTGGGATCTCTCTGCCATAGTGGTGGCTTTCTATTCCCCTCGTTGGGCTGTTGCCTTCAGTCGGGACTTTGGGTGGGAAAGGACCTATAGTCCTCGCTGCAATCAGTTAATTAGCTAGCCCCCAGTAGCTTCTGGACCTAGCTTCAGGGTCTGAGTACCCCCCCTTGTGCTCCGGTTTCCAGTCGGTTCCCCGGGTTGGTACCGGCGGGCCACTACCCTGTCTTGGTCCACCACGGTTCCACCGAGCCGTCTTCCCAGCTCCTGCAGGCAGAGGCCTCCGTATGCCTCCTAGCCAAAGGTGCCCGGGCTCCAACCCTGGCACCTGTCAGTAAGCTGCAGACCTGTTACGCAGGCCTGCTTCCACTCTACTTCACCTCCTGAACTCATCAGACTAAACTGACTGTGTTTCCTGCCTCAGGCTCTCTGAACTCCTCGGTGGGTGTGTTCAACCGCCTGGCTCTGCCCCCTGGTGTGTCAATCCAGCACTGAGAGGGGTGACTATGGTTTTAAGGGTTGGCTGCTGTCACCTTGGGGACTGGTGTTGTGCGGGGCTCTACCTGTGACTACCTGGCTTGCCCAGGGCGTCACAGACTTTTTACCTGTGTTTCCCTAGCTTCTTTGACAGCAGTGAATGCTGCAGAGATAGATATAGAATCAACAATTTCATCAATTCCATCATATGAAATCAAAAGGAAAAATCCATGTAAGGTGCAAATGTCCACCAAAAGGCATAGAAAAAATGGAGAAACAGGTGGACTTAGAGATGGTTTTAAAAGATTTAAATTTTATTGAGATTCACTTTAAAATGTAAACATGATTAGACAAAAATAGGGGGCACAAAGAATGGACCAAATATGCATACAGAACATTTAGACAAAACATACAGAGGAGTGACAGGATCCTGTTATTTAGCAAAGTGTACAAGGGTAAATGGGAGTGAAAGGGACTCCTCTCAATGTGCGGGATTCAGGAAATACAGGAAATCATTACAATGAATGGCATACCCTAGTATAAATACATATGATAAGAGCTAAAGTGCTTGTAAAACAAGATCAATGGGGTGCCATATAAAAAGAGCAGCAGTCTGCCCCCTGCAGAGCGAAAGTGGAATTGAACCGGCTACAATATAAATTACATGTTATAAGAGGCATTCCGTTTTAAAGTTTAAATGTCATAAAAACCGGTTCAATGAAGTAGTGCAGGGGGGACCACCGGGAACCGCCCAACGCGCGTTTCACGTGTCTTAGTGCTCGCTTTATCAAGGGGGATACTCGCTGGTAAGTTGTACCGGCTCTTTAAAGCATGTGACATAAGTCACACGCTCCAAAAGGGCCAATGACAGAGGGAATGCGGGCGCATGCGCACCGCGCCAGGAAGTCATTTGTTACATCCGCGGCGTCAGGAGTCTGCGCGCACGCCCGGCAACCAGGACGCGTCACCAAGGTTACCGGGCATGCGTACAAACACCAAATGACGCCAGGAAAGCAATGAAGGAGTATTCGTGGCGACGGGCGCATCCCACTGAAATGGAGGCAACGTAATACAAAGGTAAGAAACCAGAAAATCAGAATCAATAATGCCATATCCAGGACAGCTTGGGAGGGAGAAAGTCTTCAAATACCGCTGTAGGTGCTGATATAAAGAAGAATTCTCTTTTCTTGTAATGATGCAGGGAGTACGTAGGGATACATCAAAAAATAAGATACTGCCAATACGAAAAATAAGAAAAAGAGAAGTAAATAAACATGTACATTAAATAGTTAATGCTCATATATATAGCTTATACCAATTGTAAATAATCAAAATGTAAAGTATACATAGATATTAAATTGATGTCAATGACCAGAGAACAGAGTTTGCACCAGGAAAGCAGCCACAGAAAAAATATAATAAACACAGAGGATTTTATAGAAATGGGGCAAAACTGAAAGTTTCATTCAGTCCATTTGGCACCTGGGTCCCCAGGGTGACTATCCAGTACATCTCCCTTTGGGCAAGAATTTTTTTGAGGTTAACCCCGCTAATACCTCCTTTTATTGCATCAATGCCTCTTATTTGTAGGGACTTTGGATCGCAATTGTGATAGTCTCTGAAGTGACGAGGTAAAGTTTTCAGAGTCGTAATGTCCCTTATTGTTTTGGCTGCGCCAATATCCCACACGTGTTCCCGAACACGTACTTTGAGTTCCCTGGATGTTAACCCAATGTAGATCTTAGGACAGCAACATGTGGCGTAGTACACCACATGTGTGCTCTTACATGTAATGTAGTCCTTAATAGGGAAAACACGTGTACCATCTACGGTGTTGAACGAGTTGGAACGTAGGATATTGGCGCAGGCCAAGCACTGACCACAGGGATAGCAACTTTGCAAAGGATTTCTAGCACCAAATGGAGTTACGATCTTGGGTATATAATGGCTTTGGGTCAGAAAATCCCCTAAATTTTTACTCCTTCTTGAGGTCATTAAAGGTCTATCTGCTAAATGGGACTTGAGAGAAGGTTCCATTTTGAGGATTGGCCAGTGTCTGTTCAAGATCGTTCTCATGTTAGACCATTCATGATTGAATGTGGATATAAATCTGATGTTCTCATCAGGTCTCTTCTTAGGGGGGGGGTAATAAATTATTTCTAGGCAATTGTTTAGCCCGTCTATACCCATCCCTTACACTCCGCCTGCTGTAGCCCCTTTGTAAGAATCTTGTTTCCAGGTCACAAGCCTGAGCCTCGAATCTCTCAGTGGTGGAACAGATCCGTCTCATCCTCAGAAATTGATCAACCGGGACAGCTTTGATAGTTGAATATTGATGGGATGAAGAAGCATGTAGAAGGGAGTTAACAGAAGTTGTTTTCCGGAATACATCCGTCTGAATTGCTCCCTGTGGATCAACCAACATTTGGACATCCAAAAAATCAATTTGTTGTTTGTCATATTATATGTGAGTCTGATGTTAAGATCATTGTGGTTGAGGGATGACATGAATTCCTTGAGCCGCTCGACTGAGCCCTGCCACAAAATAAAATAATTGCCTATAAATCTCGTCTAGCACTGAATATGGAACACGGCCTGCGGGCCCCCGTCACCAAACAAACCCCCCTTCCCAGTGACCTAGGAAGAGATTTGCTCACGAGGGCGCACAGGCCGCGCCCTTAGCAGTGCCGCGACATTGAAGATAGTAATTATCCTTAAAAATTAAAAAATTGTGGCGCAGGACGAAGTCAAGCAGCTCAAGGATCAGGTCACAAAAATGGCTGTCCCGGTTGGTACCTCCGAGGAAAAAACGGACCACTTTCAGACCATGGGAGTGGTCTATGCAAGTGTAGAGAGACTCGACGTCAGCTGTGACCAGGATTGTATCATGGTCCACAAAGATCCCAACAACTCTCCTCAGGACGTCTGTGGTGTCCCTGATGTATGAGGGAAGTGTCTCTACCAACGGTTTGAGGTAATAATCTATGAACTTACATACAGGTTCACATCAACCTCCGATTCCTGAGACTATAGGACGTCCTGGGGGGTTAAGGGGATCTTTGTGGATTTTTGGCAGAATGTAAAGGGTGGGTATCTTGGGATACATGACTGTTAAACCTTCCATCAATTTCTTAGTGATGAGACCCCCCTCAAAGGCCCTGATGAGAATATCTTGTAGTTGGTTAGAAAAGTTTGAAAGGGGACAAAAATGCAATTTAGAGTAGGTTGTAGTGTCTCTTAACTGTCTATATACTTCCTTTTCGTATAAAGATTTCGGCCAGATCACTATGTTTCCCCCCTTGTCCGCATTTTTAAATATGACGTCATCCATAGCCCGCAGTTGATTTAAAGCCACGCGTTGGCTATGGGTCAAATTATCATATCGACGTCTGGTTTGTAGTTTTCTAAGATCATCTGTCACCATTTTGGTGAATATTTCAATAGGGGGGCTAAGGGACAGGGGGGGAAACCTAGTTGATCTGGGCAAAATGTTAGTCGGAAACGTACCTTGCTGCTCTATAGTCTGTTCCCGTAGGAGTTCCTCCAATATTGCCAATGCCTCCCTTTCTTTCTCACTAGTGAATGGTGAATCTTCCACTGGTTTGTTATGGAGTTTCTTTAATAGAAGCTTCCTTGAGAAGATGTGAAGGTCTTTGACTGCTGCAAAGAAATCAAAACCGTTAGTCGGGGAGAAAGTCATGCCCATAGAAAGCACACTTAATTGTGCCTCAGAGAGCACATGTGATGATAAATTAATCACCTGCAGTGTGGACTCAGTGGCTTTACTTTGCTGTCTGGTGATTATTTGGTGCTCTTTTTGTGCCTTGCCACGTCTATGAGGTGGTTGTTGTAATATACCTCCAGTGGCTTCTTTGGTCTGGGCATAGTTCCCCTCCCTTAAATCATCAGATGATGTATAAGATCTAAATGAGTTAGACCTGGATCGGGACATAGAGCTGGATCTAGAAGAGGGTCTTGACCTGACAGCATAAGATAAGCTCTATTAGAAGCGAAATCCTCTGTGTCTCTTTGAAATTTTTTTATTTTTATATGTTTGATTTCACGCTCACTTTTAAGGTACTCTGCATCTATTTCTTCATTCAATGTTTTGATTGCTTCTGAAGGAAGGTCCTGTTTTAGGGAAGTATAGATGGTTTCCATTTCTGATTCAATTTCAGTAAGAGTAGCACTATTGTATTCACGCAGCAATTGCATGAAGCCTCTTGAGCAGACACTAGCTAAGTCCTCCCATTTTTTACGGAATGATGTATCACTGACTTCAAAGGAAGGAAAGACCTGGACCCTTAGTCCCCTAGGGACCAGGCCTTTTTGTATATATTTATCCAAAAAAGCGCGGTTCCACCACACTCTTGTTCGTTTATTTACCAGA
This sequence comes from Anomaloglossus baeobatrachus, assembly GCF_048569485.1. Classification (NCBI taxonomy): domain Eukaryota; kingdom Metazoa; phylum Chordata; class Amphibia; order Anura; family Aromobatidae; genus Anomaloglossus; species Anomaloglossus baeobatrachus. Next base: position 136,178,353 of record NC_134360.1, on the reverse strand, counting down.
ATTTTGTACTTGCGGATGCTTTCCCGTGCATCTCTGGAGTCTGGCCCGACATCAACATTACCGTTGTCTTTAAAGACATCATTTAGTTGTGATTGCCACGTCTCATGTCGAGACCTAATGTCCATTATGGATGATGAAAATACTGTGAAAAACACAGAAACACAAATTAGAATCAACAATTTCATCAATTTCATCATATGAAATCAAAAGGAAAAATCCATGTAAGGTGCAAATGTCCACCAAAAGGCATAGAAAAAATGGAGAAATAGGTGGACTTAGAGATGCTTTTAAAAGATTTAAATTTTATTGAGATTCACTTTAAAATGTAAACATGATTAGACAAAAATAGGGGGCACAAAGAATGGACCAAATATGCATACAGAACATTTAGACAAAACATACAGAGGAATGACAGGATCCTGTTATTTAGCAAAGTGTATAAGGGTAAATGGGAGTGAAAGGGACTCCTCTCAATGTGCGGGATTCAGGAAATACAGGAAATCATTACAATGAATGGCATACCCTAGTATAAATACATATGATAAGAGCTAAAGTGCTTGTAAAACAAGAATGGGGTGCCATATAAAAAGAGCAGCAGTCTGCCCCCTGCAGAGCGAAAGTGGAATTGAACCGGCTACAATATAAATTACATGTTATAAGAGGCATTCTGTTTTAAAGTTTAAATGTCATACCAACCGGTTCAATGAAGTAGATCTGCAGGGGGGGACCGCAGTGAACCTCCCAACGCGCGTTTCACGTGTCTTAGTGCTCACTTTATCAAGAGGGATACTCGCTGGTAAGTTGTACCGGCCCTTTAAAGCTTGTGACATAAGTCACACGCTCCAAAAAAAGCCAATGATAGAGGGAATGCGGGCGCATGCACACCGCGCCAGGAAGTCGTTTGTTACATCCGCGGCGTCAGGAGTCCGCGCTCACGCCCGGCAACCAGGACGCGTCACCAAGGTTACCGGGCATGCGCACAAACACCAAATGAAGCCAGGGAAGCAAAGAAGGAGTATTCATGGCGACGGGCGCATGCGCTCTCCCACTGAAATGGAGGCAACGTAATACAAAGGTAAGAAACCAGAAAATCAGAATCAATAATGCCATATCCAGGACAGCTTGGGAGGGAGAAAGTCTTCAAATCCCGCTGTAGGTACTGATATAAAGAAGAATTCTCTTTTCTTGTAATGATGCAGGGAGTACGTAGGGATACATCAAAAAATAAGATACTGCCAATATGAAAAATAAGAAAAAGAGAAGTAAATAAACATATACATTAAATAGTTAATGCTCATATATATAGCTTATACCAATTGTAAATAATCAAAATGTAAAGTATACATAGATATTAAATTGATGTCAATGACCAGAGAACAGAGTTTGCACCAGGAAAGCAGCCACAGAAAAAATATAATAAACACAGAGGATTTTATAGAAATGGGGCAAAACTCAAAGTTTCATTCAGTCCATTTGGCACATGGGATAGATAGAGATAGATAATACATATAGACAGATGCATATAGACATATAGACATAGAAATATAGCCATACAGACATATAATTGCACAACCCCCTGATATATAATAAAATTACACCCAATGGAGTTTATGGGTTAGCTTTTCATGAGTAAATAAATAAATAAAATACATTTTTAGAACAAGAAAGGGCAAAACAGACAGCTGTGATATTATCAGGCTGAGATGGTCCATGATTATTGGGGCCTTTCCAGTCTAAAAATAGCAACTTGCAGCCACCCCGGAAGTGGCGTATGACAACATATGCCCCAATTCTTATGCTTCACCTCAGGTCTTCCTGATTGCCCTGGTGCAGTGGTAATCGGGATAATGATTTTTGGGGTTGATGTTAGCTGTCAATTGTCTAAAAATACAGCTGGCATCAAGCACTGCTGTTAGTAATGGAGAAAGAAAAAGTTACTAAGTAAAAAGAAAAAAAAACAGGCACAAAAATACTTATTTAAATAAATGCTCCCCTCACACCTTTCCTGGTCTTATTAAAAATAAAAGTTCCCACGCAGGTCCAAGTAGTCTAGAGAATCTAATGTAGTCTAAAAATGTAAACCTGAAAACAGAAACAGAGAGAAATAAATACAAGACACTGTCTCTCCTTCATCAACTTATTAGAAAGCAAAGTTGCCACGCAACTCCTCTGTAGTCCACCAAATCTGACATAGTCCAGAGCACAGAGTGAGCAGGAACGCCTGAAGAGCAGTGATGTCACCGTTCTGCAGAGGCGCTGGGTCTCGCGAGCATCACTCTTCGGACATTCCTGCTCACTCTGCGCTCTGGACTATGTCAGATTTGGTGGACTACGGAGGAGCTGGTTGGGGACTTTGGTTTCTTAAAAATTGCTTTTTTTTTTAAATAAAATGGTGAACAAGTGAAAGTAAGGAGGAGTGTTTATTTTTCAATAAAGTACTTTTGTGTGTGTGTGCGTGTGTGTGTGTGTGTGTGTGTGCGTGTGTGTGTTTTTCTTTTTCTTAATGGTGTAGTCAACTCTTCCTTAATAACTCCGGGGCTTGATGTCAGCTACATTTTTGGACAATTCAAAGTTAACTTCAATCCCAATTACCATTATCATTATCCCGATTGGCAACTCACCTAATGTGATGTGTAAATTCTTGGGCGACTGCAGCCTGGTATTTTTAGGCTGGGAGAGGCCCAGTGATCATGGACCTTTGCAGCTGTCTGCTTTACCTTTGCTGATTATCAAAAATAGGGAGGACCCCACATCATTTTTTTCATTCATTTATTTATTTATTGCATCATAAAAAGCTGTCCAATAAGCTCCACAGGGGACAATTTTATTAAATCACTGTTGCTTTGTATATGTCTTTCTGTTTGACTGTCGATCGGCCGCTCTGTTTCTTGCTCTATCTATCTATATATCAATTTCTATTTATTAGCTATCTCTATAGATATGACAGAAAAAAAGAGACTCTCTTCTCCAATGATTAATGTAAAAATCCTTTATTGGTACATGAATTCAAAGGAATGTACATATTAAAGAGATGTATTAAGAGAGAATAGGGGAATGTATAGGACGCTAAAAAGGAATCAAGGCCATAATATAAAACATTGTTGTCTGAACCACCATGTTGGTCGTAAGTATAAGATGGAAAGGTTTACATGCATAGACTATAAATAACTTAAAGTGAACTTGTCAGGTGCAACATATGTGTCGACCAGGGCTATGGGTTACTCGGTCCCGGGTGGTGTATTGCTGGGGAGATGTCACTGGGTGGCCATTGCCCGGTTCCGTGACTCTGGGGACGCTTTTTAAAAAGGGTATATTACAGGGGAGATTAATTGAAAGTTTATAACGTGACGCCACTTGCGGGTAGCGGGTATGTAGATGGAGCCGCCGCTGCACAGTTCTCACTACTGGGGCTGGTGTTGGTGGCAGCCTGGATGTTAGGTCCTCCACAAGCAGTGCCGGGCCCCAGATGGTAGGTGAAGTTGATGGGTGCAGAAAGAAGGCCCTTGAGGAAGCCATATTCTCTGTGACGATACGCGTGGGTCAACACCCCATACCTACACCGATTCTGAGATTTTGCACTGCTTTAAATCTGGACCTCAGGAGGTGGTAATATAACCTGGTGTTTCATCTCGGACGCCTTTGGATAGCTGGTGTTTTACTTTACTTAAATCGGTGCCGTTGTACGCTGATTTCCTTTATATAAGGTCTTTTTTTGTCCTGCTGGTGGTCTATAATTATTACATTGTATTTAACAACGGTGGTGTCAGATAGTATGCTATACTTTTATGTACAATTGGGTATATGATTGCAGTAACGGATGACATTTATGTTCTGTATCCCACTTGGATTTATTATTGCATGGTACATCTAGTATAGTGGTATTCGGAATTTCGGTGTCAGGTTCCTGACATGGAACCATGTATTGGGATGTTTGTTGATTATACATATTTTAAATGTTTTTAACCCTTTCACTGTCTTGTGTGGATTCTATGTATGCACAAATTTTGTACCAATAAAATAATTTTTTGAATTGAACAAAAACACATTGGTTGATCCCTATATACAGCAACTCTTTTTCTCCTGTTTTATTTTAGAAAGAAGGTAGGCCACACAAGGGGTTGCAGTATAACTGGTGCACAGTCTGTTGCAAACTGGTCACCCGAGGAAGGCTGGTCTTGACTGCAGGCTACCGTGGTGCTCGGAACTTTGGTTTACAAGCTGTCGATGTGGTTATTCTGGGACTGAGTGAGTACACTGGAAACCTCTGCACCTATCCCCCAACGGCACCCAAATACCATCCATCATCAAAGGGCCCCAGGACACAAACCCCCTACCCACGGAGGGGTTAAACATCAGGCTGCCACACCATCATCACCGGGCTCCCCAACGGCAGCGGTGGTCCCTCACATTACCACGCACCGTAGGTGGCGTCGCAAACTTTCCAAAAATCTCCTGAACATATTCCCCCCTTCTTTTAATCGAGTGGCCGCGTCACCCCCGGATCCAGAGACCCCTCGAGCCACCGCGGATCCGGATCCGAGCAGCGGCAGCGGCCCAGCTGCTCGCACGGGGGCGGTACACATACACCTAGAATCACAAACAGTTTTGGGTGCATATTGCTAATCCCTGCCTAACCGTCCTTGTATATAGTAGCATAGATTAAGAGATCTATAGAAAAAGTATTTCTAAAGATCTTTTATTGTATGCTAACGAGCACGGGCACTAGTCCCAAGGGCGTTACATCCCCTGACTAGCCGCTCTCTTAGCATGTTAGTATGCCCACAGGGGTGTACCAACATGCTATTCAAAGCATTGTCACCAACGGTGCTGCACGTACCTATGTTCGATGTAACCATATTTCTGAATGCGTGACGTCCGTTACGTAAACCTTCTTCAGGGATTTACAAAAGAATGTTTACAAAATGGACATCACGTCAGGGTGAGGGACCGATCAGCTCTTATCATCACCACTGAGGTAATTATTGGGCCTAGACTTATGCTTTTATAATTTGTTCTTTGAGTATTTGGCTTTGGTGGAATACATGATAATGAGGCTTACTTGCTTCTATAACAATGAGGAATCGTGGTATTGACATTTGATTTGTTATACTTTAGTGCCATCTGGTGGACATTACATAGAATACAGGTTGAAACAATTATTTTCATAGTCGGTTTTGATATTTACATTGTGTATTTTTTGCATGAGCACTAGTCACTTTGGTCTATATACATCCTGTATACACTTGTATTCACTTAATATAGTATTATTGATTTTTTGATTGGTATATAGTCCCCGGTGCTTCTTCTATTATATTCTTTTACATTTGGTATTTGCACTGGTTATTTTACTATTTGAATAGTGTATTTGTGTATTATTATACTGGTATATGTAATATTATATATTAACACCTTACTGACTTTTTTGTATCAGGTTATAATTATTCTATTTATGTAGTTTGAGCTATGTTTGCCCTGTATGCTGCACAGTCCTCCATATGCAGTTTCTGTATATTCTCTCTTTTTTAAGATTTTAATACTTTTCAATAAAATCTATTTTAATGTTATCCTTGTTTTTGCTCCTATATGTGTGAATCTATTTTAATCTACCATTGGTGTTATTATTGCTTTTATAATTGTAGACTCTTAGTCCAGGAGAGGCATGAAATTAGGATAGGGTCGCATCAAAGAAAGGTCACCTTGCTGCGGTCGATGGGCACACATGAATTGGCCAAAGGAGGGGCAGTGTGTGTGTAGGTGGGTATAATATTTTGGATAGGGGTAGTGTGTGTGTGGTTATGTGTGTGTGTGCAGGGGGTAAAATATTTGGAGAGGGGCAGTGTGTGTGTAGGTGGGTATAATGTTTTGGATAGGGGTAGTGTGTGTGTGTGTGTGTGTGTGTGCAGGGGGTAAAATATCTGGAGAGGGGCAGTGTGTGTGTAGAATATTTTGGAGAGGGGCAGTGTGTGTGTGTGTGTGTGTGTGTGTGTATATGGGGGGTATAATATTTTGGAGGGGAACAGTTTGTATGAGGGTATAATATTTTGGAGAGGGGCATTGCGTGTGTTTGTGGGGGGGGGTATAATTTGGAAAGGGGCAGTGTGTGTGTAGGGGGCATAATATTTGGAGAGGGGCAGTGTGTATGGGTGTATAATATTTCGGAGAGGGGCTGTGTGTGTGTGGGGTGAGATATTTTGTGAAGGAAGCACAATAAGTCTTTATTTAGTAGTGCAGCATGGGAGATATTTAAATTTTTGGGGCAGTATACTGATACTTTTATTTTTAAAGGCACTGTGTCAGGAAGTGCTGCTGAAGAACAAAGAGGGAGGTCTTCAGAGACGAGCTGTGGGCATGAAATCTCATCATGGTGTCTGTACTACGAGGAGACAAAAGGAACGGTAACAACTCATTCATGTTCTAGTGGTGGCTCTGGTGCTGCATTCATGCACTGATGGTGGCTCTGGTGCTGCATTCTTGTGCTAATGGTGATTCTGGCACTGCATTCATGTTCTGGTGGTGGTTCTGGTGCTGCATTCATTTGCTGATGATGGTTCTGGTGTGGCATTCACATATGAGGAGAATTTGGCAAGATTCTGCTCAGTTTCTGCTCCAAAATCAGTGTAAATTAACATATTTACACATTTTTTAAGCAGAATGTCTTCAAATCCTCCTCAAATATTTGGTTCTAGTGATGTATTCATGTGAGTAGCTTTTACATGACGCTTACTGCTCACATTCTCTAGATGTCTGATGCGTCCTTTTTGTTATAAAAAAATACCACCTGCTTTTATGCCTGGAGTCTATAAGTGTCTGCATCTCTGACATCACATCAGCAGTGCTGTAGCCAATCAGTTACTTGCTGAGCTACATGATTGGTTGCAGCACTGTCATTGTCATGTGACACCAGTGCTGCAGACAATAGCAGACCTGGGGAGATTGAATAAAACAAATAAACAATGCAGGGAGTGGGTTTCCAAAAACTGTAAAAACTAAGGGTATGTGCACACAAGGCAAGTTTTTTAAGTAGATGTTGAAAACCGTGGCGTTTTTTTTTTCCTAACCCATCTTCTGTGTAGTTTTACAGTCATTTCCTGTGTATTTTGTCTATGGTCTTGACCATCTTTGGCTTTTTTAGTGTTTTCCTATTGTTTTTGTCCCTTTTTTTTACTGTGCTTTTAAGAAAAAGTTATGGTAAAACGCAATAAATGACATCCGGGCATCTTCCGAACCTTTCCGTTGATCTGCATTGTAAAGTACAGAGCGTCTGCTGAGTGGAAAACACCAGAAGAATGAACCGGTCACTTCTTTTAACCACTTGGTGGTTTTAGAAACCTGAAGTGATTAAAAGATGCTGAAAAGTCTGAACCTGCGCACAGTAATAGATGCAGATGGTCACTCATTGTATTTTTTGTAGTGGTATCCATGGTGGGATCTGCCCCCAAAAATGTCATTGCACATTCCCTAAGTGGCATGCACCCAAAATTAGCGCCTGTGATACATCACCTATCTATAGAATAGGTCATCAATATTAGCTGAGGGGGATCTGATTTTGCATTATATATAGAGCTCAGCATCCTCTTCTTTAACTATGGGACCCAGTTCTATAGGGAAAATAGCGGCTTCACCAGGTCCAGCAAATTAAGGCTGGTTTCACATCAGCGTTTTTCTGCCGGTCAGCAAAAAAAATGCAAAACGCATGTTACCAGATCCTGTTGAATTTTACTTGAACTCCTGCAAACGCACGTGTGATTTACTGGATCCTGTGACTTGCAGTTTATGAGGAGAGGGTGAAGGAGAGGGAGAAGGAGAGGGAGAAGGAGAGGGAGAAGGAGAGGGAGAAGGAGAGGGAGAGGGAGAGGGAGAAGGAGAGGGAGAAGGAGAGGGAGAGAGAGACACGCTCAGCGCCCATTGAAATACATTACAGCTACTGCCGCAATGTACAGGATCCGGTAACATGCAGTGTTTGAATGGAGGTGAAAAACGCAACATGTTGCGCTTTTGATAAAGGTAAAAATCTGCAACTCACCGGATCCTGATACTGCTGCACGCAAACGCATGCAAACGCATGTTGCCGCAAGTCCATTGACATTGCATTAAACAGACAATGGATCCGGTAACATGCGTTTTGCGTCTTTTTGCCGTCCGGCAGAAAAACGCTGATGTGAAACCAGCCTAAGAGCAATAAATAGGCGTGAGCTGTAATACTGGATGCAGCCGTGACTACATGTTATATGGTCGTGTTACAAACCTACACGTGCACAAAGATATTACACATTCACCAAGTGACAAGTGGGCCTGTGTACCCCCAAATGCCAGGGCTGAATTTTAGTTCCAGACCGGCCCATGCGGCATACAGTATGTAGGTCGTACCATACAGGTGATGCACCTAAGACTAAATAAACATCGACATAATATAAAAATAGGATATCCATTACATAGCATCTCAAGACATTATAATGCTCTGCATAATAGGGACCCCAGTAAAATGATACTAACTATTATAGATCGTACCAACAAAAAAGACCTGGAACCATTAACAAAGTTAATCAAAAAAGAAAGCTTCTGGATATTTAAACTTGGTACACTAGCCCAGAAGGACATAATCTAACATTGGACAATGTCGCCAAACAATAAATAATTGAGTTTTACATGTCACATATTTCATAAATTAAATAATATCATTCTCTCTATGTATTTTGAAAAAAATTGAAAAAAAAGGTACCCTTCTCTCCCTTATATCTTCCTCTTAAAAGAAATAATGGGTAAATATGGGGATGTAGAACTGTAAATGTATATATGTTGCCAATATGTGGATACTTGAACGGACATATAGGTTTAAATATATGATATACAGGTTTAGAACTATTTATTTAGAATGTAATATAGATGAGTACATTGATTATAAGTTTATTTTACAATTCTCAAGTTTTAAATAGTAAAAAAATGTTTTATAGTTCTAGAAAGAATATTATTATAGATCTAGAAAGAATATTTCGTAGTCTTAGAGATATAAATGCATGTGTGTATATATATTTATGTATTTTAAACAAACTGTTTTTATTGATAACATCTTGATATAAGATCCAGCTCCCAAGGAGTTAATGGGTTAACAATTTAATGATCTAATCTATGGCACACCCAGAAGTTCACTTGTGGGGTTTTTTTATCTATAAATGTAAATCCTATACGGTGCTCCTGCTATACCTGATGAAAGCAACAGTGGATGGCTGAAACGCGTAGTGTGTTGACAGGAGCCCATCATTAAAGTTTATTCATATAAACCACTGGCAGCTGCTTTACTAGCGCTCTAAAAGACCGAAGTATTTATCTTCATACATGCCTACTCCCTAAAGGGAAATTCGGTAATAGCTGCTAAAGATTAAAGTACCTGCCAAGTATAATCAGAGAATCCAGCTGGAGAACAGATGATCGCACAGGAACTCTGAGATCCATGGTGCCGGTGGATTCAAGGAGATAGGAGCGACACCAAGCCTGGATCCAGCAACCACGATAACGGTAATAGAAATACAGGAAGATTCCCCATTTGGAGGACTCTTACACATACGACTGGGGTTGTGCGGGGGCGCACAACCTCTTCAGGTGAGCAGCTCTTTATATAAATTTTAATAGTTAATCTACGGGTGCTCCTCATATGCGCTTTTCTTTTTTCTTTATTCACAAGTAGAGTGGATGTGACGTCATGAAATCTCCACCCTTGGTGCGATTAAAGACAACACTGAACTGTGCGGTTTTGGTGGGTTTTTTCTCTATAGGCTGAGGAGCCTGAAAAAAATGCAAGTGAAAAAAAGCTGTTACATTTTAAACGCAGAATCAAATCTTTTCTGTAGTATTAAAATGCATTAAAAGCCGGATTCACATCTGCCCCAAACATGTATCAAATATCAGGGAAAACACATAAAAATGCACCAAACATGCAAATCCGAGAAGATTGTTATTGCATTGTGTAGTGTAGACACCTGCAGAAAAAAGCAGCATTTACGTCTAAGTGTGAAAACCTCAGTGATACATTTGTATTACATTATTATGGGTTTAATAAAGAGAAATAATCAATTGTGCCATTTTGTTTCTCCATTTACCGATCCCTATAAATAATATAATCATTGTGTTGTTCTGGTCATTACGATTACAGGGACACCAGATATGTCCATGTTATTTGCTGATTTGTGATGTTTATTATTCTGTAAAAATGGGCAATAAAAATTACATTATTCTATTTTTTTTATTAGTTTTAGTAATTTTATGAGAAGAAAAAAAAATCTCTTTTCCTCTCCCTCTAGAATACAGGACACAGAGATGCTGCTCTGTGAACAGGGTATGCCAAAGGGTAAACAAAAAGTAGAATAATAAGGTAATGTTTGGCCCTTTGATTGTCCACGTCAGCGATGTCTTTGGCATCTAATTATACCGTTTTTTGCTGACAGGGTCTCTTACTTTACATCTGTCTGCAGTACATTCTTTTTTCTATATTTTTTCATTTTTTCCTGCTCCTCACTTTCCTTCACTATCAGATGGTCCGGTTTGCAGGTGTGCTGCTGTCCACCATAGCAGCATATTTTACTTTGTTGTCTACCCTTTGGCATTCCCTGTTCAATACAGGCTTATGTACAGTGCCTACAAGTAGTATTCAACCCCCTGCAGATTTAGCAGGTTTGATAAGATGCAAATAAGTTAGAGCCTGCAAACTTCAAACAAGAGCAGGATTTATTAACAGATGCATAAATCTTACAAACCAACAAGTTATGTTGCTCAGTTAAATTTTAATACATTTTCAACATAAAAGTGTGGGTCAATTATTATTCAACCCCTAGGTTTAATATTTTGTGGAATAACCCTTGTTTGCAATTACAACTAATAATCGTCTTTTATAAGACCTGATCAGGCCGGCACAGGTCTCTGGAGTTATCTTGGCCCACTCCTCCATGCAGATCTTCTCCAAGTTATCTAGTTTCTTTGGGTGTCTCATGTGGACTTTAATCTTGAGCTCCTTCCACAAGTTTTCAATTGGGTTAAGGTCAGGAGACTGACTAGGCCACTGCAACACCTTGATTTTTTTCCCTCTTGAACCAGGCCTTGGTTTTCTTGGCTGTGTGCTTTGGGTCGTTGTCTTGTTGGAAGATGAAATGATGACCCCTCTTAAGATCCTTGATGGAGGAGCGGAGGTTCTTGGCTAAAATCTCCAGGTAGGCCGTGCTATCCATCTTCCCATGGATGCGGACCAGATGACCAGGCCCCTTGGCTGAGAAACAGCCCCACAGCATGATGCTGCCACCACCATGCTTGACTGTAGGGATGGTATTCTTGGGGTCGTATGCAGTGCCATCCAGTCTCCAAACGTCACGTGTGTGGTTGGCATCAAAGATCTCGATCTTGGTCTCATCAGACCAGAGAACCTTGAACCAGTCTGTCTCAGAGTCCTCCAAGTGATCATGAGCAAACTGTAGACGAGCCTTGACATGACGCTTTGAAAGTAAAGGTACCTTACGGGCTCGTCTGGAACGGAGACCATTGCGGTGGAGTGCGTTACTTATGGTATTGACTGAAACCAATGTCCCCACTGCCATGAGATCTTCCCGGAGCTCCTTGCTTGTTGTCCTTGGGTTAGCCTTGACTCTTCGGACAAGCCTGGCCTCGGCACGGGTGGAAACTTTCAAAGGCTGTCCAGGCCGTGGAAGGCTAACAGTAGTTCCATAAGCCTTCCACTTCCGGATGATGCTCCCAACAGTGGAGACAGGTAGGCCCAACTCCTTGGAAAGGGTTTTGTACCCCTTGCCAGCCTTGTGACCCTCCACGATCTTGTCTCTGATGGCCTTGGAATGCTCCTTTGTCTTTCCCATGTTGACCAAGTATGAGTGCTGTTCACAAGTTTGGAGAGGGTCTTAATTAGTCAGAAAAGGCTGGAAAAAGAGATAATTAATCCAAACATGTGAATCTCATTGTTCTTTGTGCCTGAAATACTTCTTAATACTTTAGGGGAACCAAACAGAATTCTTGTGGTTTGAGGGGTTTAATAATAAATGACCCTCTGAATAAACTTTTCACAATTTAAAAAAGAAATAACATTCTTTTTTGCTGCAGTGCATTTCACACTTCCAGGCTGATGTACAGTCCAAATGTCACAATGCCAAGTTAATTCCGAATGTGTAAACCTGCTAAATCTGCAGGGGGTTGAATACTACTTGTAGGCACTGTATCTGGGCTGTATATATTTAATTTACTATTTTCGCTGCTTTGGTCAACACTGGTACTCCTGCTTACCGTATCATCCTTCCCACTTCCCCTTTCTCCTACTTTTGGACCTCCTTTCTTATATATATATCATTTCAGTGCTGATGTATTTATATATACCCCACGTGGTCTGGTCATGATATAAGGGGGCTGCATAGTCTACGCTGTTTTTTTCTGGCCAAACCTGTTATTTACAATTGGCCTCTAATCACATTGATTCATACCTTATCTGAGCCAACTTTCTCTTTGCAGCCTCACCTCTGTGACCTACGGCTATTTTGTACATACTATAACCACAGGGTTTGTTTTTGACCATTGGTGGGCTGCATATGTAGTGATTTCTGGCCTTACCTACGTGACCCATGACCATGACTATATACATTATTCCAGTGTTGATGTAATTGTATACACTCCACGTGGTCTGATCATGACATAAGGGGGTTGCTTAGTCTATGTTGGTATTTTTTGGCCAAACCCCTGTTAGTCACAACTGGCCTCTAATCACATTGATTCATACTGTATCTGAGGTAATTTTTTATCTCTCATTTTTTGCAGCCTTACCTCTGTGACCCACGGCTATTTTTACACCCTATAACCACAGGGTTTTTTGACCATCGGTGGGCTGCATATGCAGTGATTTTTGGCCTTACCCTCGTGACCCATGACTATTTTGTAGCCATCTAGTTTAATACTCTGTCCAGGGTTATTCCAACCTTCTAAATCCCTGCAGTCTTACCTCTGTGACTCACGACTATTCCACTGTAATTCATTGGCTACCTCTACACGACTACAGGGACATTTTTTGGCCCTTGGTCCTTTCTGTGGTACCCTCCTCTTTCACTGCAGCCTTTTATAGAGCCATCTACCTGGTTCTTTTACAATTCTCCTTTATGTGGCAGGGTTAATAGGTGTCTTGGTTTTATTACAATTGTGTTCTTCATTGTATCCATCATTGTTACCAATCCACACCTCTTTGACCTCGATTTTATCATTTTTCTTGCAAACTTTTGGACTGTTTTAATACTAAAGATTAAATATTCTGATAATAATATTTTCTAATAAACATTATTTTCTTTGCATCATTCAAGTGCCATTTCCTTTTTTGTCCTCTTTGTATAACATGTTTCTGTTTGAAGTTGGCACCCCTCCTGTGGGAACCTGCAGAGTGTTTCCCCCAGAGTATTAATTATTTAGCCATGTATTTTTTGTTTACAATTAGCTATAAAAAGATGCAGTATATATCTCTCTATGCAACTGAATAATCTGCTTCTGGCTTCTCAGTCTTCAATACAGGTCAAGATTTTCACACCCTATGCTGCCTATGGACAATGAGCTCATGAGTTTGAGTCCCAACCTGTCCCTGTAAACCAAAGCAGATGAGAATTCAATTTATGCACTGAACTGAGTTAATTTATGCACTGGGGAGGAGCTGGGACAACAGCGGGACTGTGGGAGAGAGCCCTCAAATTAGGACAGTTGTGCTGAATCTGGGATGGTTGGGAGGTATGGTGGATGTAAAGTAGACATGTGGGAAATTTTATTTTTTAGCTATTAGTGACATAACTCTCTGGTGTCCGTTGAAACTTTTCAGAGTTACTACTTCATAAAATAAGAATGGTCAGAATTGAAAAAAATGACCTGATCATGAAGGTGAAAACCAGGCTCGTAGGTGAAGGGGTTAAAGAGGTTGTCCGATCTTTGACTACACGTTTGCAATCACCTTAGTGCTAGAAGCAGGTGGTCATGTGACATTCCAACTAGACAATATCTGACCTCACTCAATACACTTGAATTGAGTGAGGCTCTTGCCATTTATAAAGATTCTTGTGGTTAGTCTCCTGGAGATGGCTGCAGAGAATCCTCAGTGTGGAATAATGTAGATAATGTAGAGTGATTGCAGACTTCTAGCCTAAGGCCAGAAAAGCCTTTTAGGCTATGTGCGCATGTTATATTTTTTCTTGCGTTTTGGTTGCGTTTTAAACTGCACCATGTCAATGACAAAATGCATGCGTTTTGCTTCCCCAGCAAAGGATCAAAGTGGCGGTTCTCAATCATAGATCAACATCAATTGATTTCTACCTTGTTATCATATGCATTATGTTGAATATGCCTTTTTAGGCAGGATGAATACAGATATTTGAAATCCGACTGTAAATTTGTCATTCGAAGTGTATTTTTGTCTTCTGTATAAGCCCACCAATCCTCAGAATTATTCTTTCTGAAGCACCTTTGTTGTATCTAATTTCGATAATTTGTGATTAATAAATTTATTTATACATTTAGACCTTTTGTCACTTGTCTCAACCAGTAACGTGGTTGGTTTCGGGTTTTCAAAAGTTTATGAGAAGTCAAAATTTCCATCCGCACGTTGATTTTTTTTTAGGCAGCGTTTTGTTTGACAAATATTGGTCAAATTCATTGCCTTTAAAAAAGCAGCATGTCACTTCTTCATTGCGTTTTGTGAACATTTTCCACCCATTGAAATGAATGAGATGTGTCAAAACGCAACCAAAATGTTTAGCTGTGCGTTTGCACTGCATTTTAGTTGCATTTTGGATCCGTTCTTGTCAACAAAAATGCAGGTCACCCAAATCTCTCTCTCTCTCTCTGTCAGTCTCGCTCTCTATCTCTCTCTCTGTCAGTCTCGGTCTCTCTCTCTGTCAGTCTCGGTCTCTCTCTCGGTCTCTCTCTCCTCTGTCGGTCTCTCCCTCAGCCTCTCCCCCTTCTCTCCCTCTCTCCTTCATACTCATTGATCACCTGCGTGGTATGACTGTCACATTACTCCCGTGGCCTCTCCTACTTCTGAAACTGCCGGACGCTCATTACGGTCATCTCATATTCACTTCACCCACTCATTAGGCTCATCTCATATTCACTGCTTCCCCGTCCCACCAGCGCCTATGATTGGTTGCAGTCAGACACGCCCACACACTGAGTGACAGCTGTCAGACTGCAACCAATCACAGCTGCCAGTGGGCGGGTCTATATCGTGCAGTACAATAAATAAATCATTTTAAAAAAAGTGTGTGGTACCCCCCCTCAATTTTGATACCCAGCTAAGATAAAGCCTTACAACTGGGGATTGGTATTCTGAGACTGGGGAGACCAACATTGTTGGGAGCCCAGCAACCTAAAAATATCAGCCAGCAGCAGCCTGGAATTGCATCCATTAGATGCGACAGTCCCAGTATTTTACCTGGCTCATCCCAAATGCCCTGATGCGGTGGCAATCGGGGTAATAAGGAGTTAATGGCAGCCCATAGCTGACACTAAGTCCTAGGTGAGTGATGGCAGGCGAATATGAGACACCCCCTCATTACTAAACTGCAAGTGAAAGTAAATAAAGAAGAACACCAAAAAATCTTTTATTTGAAATAATAGACAAAAAAACACTTTCTTTCACCATTTATTGATTAATACACCCATACACCCCTCTAGGTCCGACGTAATCCACACGAGGTCCCACAACGCTTCCAGCACTGCTACATCTAACACTCATAGTGAAACGCCTGCGCCGGGGCCTGCAGGGATGGCACAGTCACCGGGCCGGTGGTATTCGGGGTCAGGCTGTGAGTGGTCCGACCCTGCTTCCGTAACCCCGGTGGGTTTCAATAAAAGGAAAGTCCGACAGTCAGTCCAGTGTGACAAGGGGATGGAAGTAGGGTAACGGGGTTCCTGGGGAGCTTGCCATCGTCGCAGTGGCCACTGAGGTCTTGGCCTCCTCTGCCGCAGCTCTCCCCCAGGAAACGGTATGGGACAGGGACGGGGTGCTAGCAGTGCCACCCGTGGTATGCGGCCAGATGTTTAGCCGCCGCTGCGCAGTCTCTCTCCGGGGCAGGAGTTACAGGCAGCCGGATGGAATCACTCCCCACGGGTGGAGCGGGGGAGGCCCGGGAAGTTAGTGAGACCCAGGGCAACAGTCCTCAGGGACACCGGGGGCACGGGGCGGTAGCATTACTCACACCAGTTACAGAGTGCGGGTTCCAGTTTCTCTTTATTTACAGTCTGTTCCACATCGCACCCAGGTGCTGGTCCTCGCTGCCTGTAGCCTCTGGTCGGTCCCGGGCAGGTAGGAAGAAGGGGTCCGGTGAGGTGTTCTGGGGGTCTCTCTCTTTCATGTGTGTTAGTGCCGTCCCCGTGGCATAGAGCATCTTGGGGCCTCGCCGCCTCTCTGTCTCTCTCTTGCCTGGTAGCCTCCTCAGCAGGAGCTATTCTCTGGAAGTCTGCCCTCTCTCACAGTCTCTGTCATTCTGTCTAAAACTTCTGTCTGCTCTGCACTGAACTCCCTCATTCAGGCCCCCCTCCCTTTGGGTTATCATGGGGACCTGCCCTGTGCAGCCACCTGCTCATTAAGGAGACAGGATGAGTCATGAGGCTCAAACTACATGCTGCAAAAGCTATTAACTCCTTCCTGCCAGTGTGATGTGCGTGTGTGTGTGGACTTCAATCCTCCTGCCTGGGAAAAATGGGGGTAATATTTAATACCCTGTAACAACCCGGTTGCAGGGGCATTACAATAGCGAGCGGTCATAGAGCATGACCACTCCCTGTGAGTTCCACGCAGCAACTCAAATGAGTAGCGCTATCAGCAGTGACATTACTCAGGTTACCCGCAGCCACAGCTAGAGTTCTCCACCTGTGACAGCAAATCCCCCGAGTGACTGAAGTGAGCCGCGCGATCAGCGGTGACGTCACTCAGATTTGCTGTCACAGATGAGTCCTTCACCTATGCCCGCAAATCAGGCCATGACACATAAACAGAGCTGCATGATGACAATGAACTCGGGTGAACCTCTGACGGTACAACTGCGGACCCCGCACCACTGCCTGTGTCGTGGCACCGACCTCAGAGGTTCACCTGAGTTCATTCTCATAGCGTGGCTCGGTCTCTGTCTGCTGTCAGCGGGCAGTCATGCTCTATGGTGCTCGCTGTGACAGGACAGGGATGAGGATGAGGATGAGGGACAGAGCTGAATTGTCGTGGGACTGCACTGTCAAAAATGCATCCAAAACGCATGCATTTGTTTTGTCAAATGCAGTGTTTACAGTTGTCAAAGTCTGTCAGAGGATACATTTTTTTGTCAAATCAAGAACACAGCGTGCAGACATAGCCTTAAGGCTACTTTACACACTGCGATATCGGTCCCGATATCGCTAGTGTGGGTACCCGCCCCCATCTGTTGCGCGACACGGGCAAATTGCTGCCCGTGTCGCACAACAGCCGTCACACATACATACCTGTCCGGCGACGTCGCTGTGACGGGCAAACCACCTCCTTTCTAAGGGGGCGGTCCGTGCGGCGTCACAGCGACGTCACTGAACCGCCGCCCAATAGCAGCGGAGGGGTGGAGCTGAGCGGGACGTAACATCCCGCCCACCTCCTTCCTTCCTCATAGCGGCCGGGAGGCAGGTAACGGGAGCTTCCTCGTTCCTGCGGCGTCACACATAGCGATGTGTGCTGCCGCAGGAACGAGGAACAACCTCGTTACTGCTGCAGTAACGAGATTTGAGAATGGACCCCCATGTCGCCGATTAGCGATTTTGCACGTTTTTGCAACGATGCAAAATCGCTTATCGGTGTCACACGCAACGGCATCGCTAATGCGGCCGGATGTGCGTCACGAATTCTGTGACCCCAACGACTCCGCATTAGCGATGTTGCAGCGTGTAAAGCCCGCTTTAAACTTCTTACAAACACAATCAGTTAATTAATAGCACATTTCAGACCACTAGAGGGCAGTGATTGCTCGCAGGAACAATAGAACACAAGATTCTGAAAGTTCATTTATGTGCACATTTTTTAATTAATGCTACTATATGTAAATCATGCATTACCTGTCTGTGGAAATACTTATGTATATACAGTTAGGTCCAGAAATATTTGGACAGTGACACAAGTTTTGTTATTTTAGCTGTTTACAAAAACATGTTCAGAAATACAATTATATATATAATATGGGCTGAAAGTGCACACTCCCAGCTGCAATATGAGAGTTTTCACATCCAAATCGGAGAAAGGGTTTAGGAATCATAGCTCTGTAATGCATAGCCTCCTCTTTTTAAAGGGACCAAAAGTAATTGGACAAGGGACACTAAGGGCTGCAATTAACTCTGAAGGCGTCTCCCTCGTTAACCTGTAATCAATGAAGTAGTTAAAAGGTCTGGGGTTGATTACAGGTGTGTGGTTTTGCATTTAGAAGCTGTTGCTGTGACCAGACAACATGCGGTCTAAGGAACTCTCAATTGAGGTGAAGCAGAACATCCTGAGGCTGAAAAAAAAGAAAAAATCCATTAGAGAGATAGCAGACATGCTTGGAGTAGCAAAATCAACAGTCGGGTACATTCTGAGAAAAAAGGAATTGACTGGTGAGCTTGGGAACTCAAAAAGGCCTGGGCGTCCACGGATGACAACAGTGGTGGATGATCGCCGCATACTTTCTTTGGTGAAGAAGAACCCGTTCACAACATCAACTGAAGTCCAGAACACTCTCAGTGAAGTAGGTGTATCTGTCTCTAAGTCAACAGTAAAGAGAAGACTCCATGAAAGTAAATACAAAGGGTTCACATCTAGATGCAAACCATTCATCAATTCCAAAAATAGACAGGCCAGAGTTTAATTTGCTGAAAAACACCTCATGAAGCCAGCTCAGTTCTGGAAAAGTATTCTATGGACAGATGAGACAAAGATCAACCTGTACCAGAATGATGGAAAGAAAAAAGTTTGGAGAAGAAAGGGAACGGCACATGATCCAAGGCACACCACATCCTCTTTAAAACATGGTGGAGGCAACGTGATGGCATGGGCATGCATGGCTTTCAATGGCACTGGGTCACTTGTGTTTATTGATGACATAGCAGACAAGAGTAGCCGGATGAATTCTGAAGTGTACCGGGATATACTTTCAGCCCAGATTCAGCCAAATGCTGCAAAGTTGATCGGACGGCGCTTCATAGTACAGATGGACAATGACCCCAAGCATACAGCCAAAGCTACCCAGGAGTTCATGAGTGCAAAAAAGTGGAACATTCTGCAATGGCCAAGTCAATCACCAGATCTTAACCCAATTGAGCATGCATTTCACTTGCTCAAATCCAGACTTAAGACGGAAAGACCCACAAACAAGCAAGACCTGAAGGCTGTGGCTGTAAAGGCCTGGCAGAGCATTAAGAAGGAGGAAACCCAGCGTTTGGTGATGTCCATGGGTTCCAGACTTAAGGCAGTGATTGCCTCCAAAGGATTCACAACAAAATATTGAAAATAAAAATATTTTGTTTGGGTTTGGTTTATTTGTCCAATTACTTTTGACCTCCTAAAATGTGGAGTGTTTGTAAAGAAATGTGTACAATTCCTACAATTTCTATCAGATATTTTTGTTCAAACCTTCAAATTAAACGTTACAATCTGCACTTGAATTCTGTTGTAGAGGTTTCATTTCAAATCCAATGTGGTGGCATGCAGAGCCCAACTCGCGAAAATTGTGTCACTGTCCAAATATTTCTGGACCTAACTGTACATGACATGTTTGAGAATGCATTACTTTATATTACTAACAGGAATGGGTATTTGGCTTAGAGTTCACAAAATGAACCTCATGCTGTCTGAGCATAACATCTGCATGCATACTTTCACTATATTGTTATGGCTATATGTTAGTCTTCTAATATATAAAGCTGAGTGTGTGTGTGTGTGTGTGTGTGTATGTGTGTGTGGCCGCACTGTAACCTTTACGATAACAAAATTTTGCACAGACTCCTCATTTGACTCAGGAAATGTCATAGACTATGTTTTGAGGGGGAAAATTTAACCCAGAATTGGTGCCAAAAAAACTTTCTTTCATGACTTGCACCACATTTATTATGTTTTAGGGCGCTTTCACACTTGCGTTGTGCGGCATCCGTCACAATGCGTTGTGTGACGCATGTGACTGATGCCTTGCAAATAGTGTGATAATAAAGGCAATGGATTCCTGTGAAATAACGCGTTGCGTTTTCTTTAGCCGAGAGAGAGAGCCCCCATCATCACCGCACACACACAGGCACTACAGCCTCCATCATCACCGCACACACCCCGGCACTACTGCACCCATCATCATCGCACACACCCCGGCATTACTGCATCCATCATCACCGCACACACACAGGCACTACAACCTCCATCATCACCGCACACACACAGGCACTACAGCCTCCATCATCACCGCACCCACCCCGGCACTACTGCACCCATCATCACCGCACATACGCAGGCAGTACCACCCCCATCATCACCGCACACACCCCGGCACTACCTCAGTAACGTCCCCGCTGGCATTGTGATTCACTTCAGTTGCTGCGTGGAGCTCACAGGAGTGGCAGTGTTCTACTGCTCCTGTCAGCTTCATGTAGCAGAGCTGAAAGCGTCATGGGATCTCTGTGGATTACGTCGGACCTGCAAGGGTACTTGGGGATTTTAATAAAGTAGTGAAAGAGGGTGTTTTTTTGTCTTTTATTCCAAATAAAGTATTTTTTTGGGTGTATGTGTTTATTTACTTTCACTTACAGGTTAATCATTGGGGGTGTCTCATAGACGCCTGCCATGATTAACCTAGGACTTAGTGGCAGCTATGGGCTGCCTAATGGCAGTTAATGGCAGGAGTTAATACTCCTTATTAGCCCGATTGCCACTGCACCAGGGCAATTCGGGATGAGTCAGGTAGAGTCCCGGGACTGTCGCATCTAATGGATATTTTTAGGCTGGGGGGCTCCCCATAACGTGGGGCTCCCCAACCTGAGAATACCAGCCTTCATTCATGTGGCTTTATCTTGGCTGGTATCAAAAGTAGTGGGGAATGCACGCCGTCTTTTTCAATTATTTATTTATTTATTGTACTGCACGATATAGACCCACCCACCAGCGGCTGTGATTGGTTGCAGTAAGACAGCTGTCACTCAGCGTGGGGGCGTTTCTGACTGCAACCAATCATAGGCACCAGTGGGCGGGGGAAGCAGTGAATACGAGATGGAATAATGAGTGGCTGGCATTTTCAAAAGCAGAGCAGTGTGACAGCTGTGCAGCGCCGTGCCGGTGATCGGTGAGTATGAGAGATGGAGTGAGAGGGGGGAGAGAGACCAGGAGTGATTTTAAATGATTTAGATCGTTCTGCTGGACATACTGAGCATGCTCAATAGAACGTGACGGAATCCGTCAGCGGATTCCGCCGCTTAGTGCATTGTGGCGGAATCCGCCACCATAGACATTCATTAGACACCTTGGCGGATTCTCACGGAATCCATCAAAGTGCGTTGTTTTAACGACCCAAAAAACGCTACAGGCAGCGTTCCCTCCGCCCGATGCTGCGTCAATATAATGACTCAGCGTCGTCCAGCGGATGCATCGCAGACACTTGCGTTACGGTGCGTCATCAATACAAGTCTATTGAGAATAATGCAGTGCGTTAACTGACTGCGCTATTCTCCATAGCTGCGGATTGTGCTGAACGCAAGTGTGAAAGCGCCCTTAGACATTTTTTATGACTTGTGAGACAAGGGGGTGTGGTGCCATCAAAAGGGCCATGGTTAATCAGTGAAAGTGGGATGGCCAAACATAATACACTATGCAACAAAATTGTGGCACACATTTCTGGCACGTAAGCCAAGTAATAAGTGGTGTAAATTTAGATTTGGCAATCTTCAAATAAATTGGTGCGTTTTAAGGCTGTCTATCCTAAATTTGTATTGTCTAAAGAGGGCTTTACACTCAGCGACTTCGCTAGCGATGTCGCTCGTGAAAGCACCCGTCCCCGTCGTTTGTGCGTCACAGGCAAATCGCTGCCCGTGGCGGACAAAATCGCTAGTACCTGTCACACGTACTTACCTTCCTAGCGACGTCGCTGTGGCCGGTGAACATCCTCTTTTCTAAGGGGGCGGTTCGTGCAGAGTTACAACGACGTCACATGGCAGGCATCCAATAAAAGCGAAGGGGCAGAGAGCAGCCGCATGAAAGTCACGCCCACCTCGTTGCCGGAGAACGCAGGTACGGTGTTGTTCGTCGTTCCTGGGGGGGTCACACGTACCGATGTGTGCTGCCTCCGGAATGACGAACAACCTGCGTCCAAAAGCAGCAACGATATTTTGGAAATGGACGACGTGTCAACAATCAACGATTTGGTAAGTATTTTGCATCGTTAGCGGTCGCTTGTACGTGTCACATGCAACAATGTCGCTAACAAGGCCGGATGTGCGTTACAAATTCCATGACCCCAACTACATCTCGTCAGCGATGTCGTTGCGTGTAACGGGGCCTTTAGAGTTAGATCGTTTTGATAAATACCCTACAAGATTTTTATTTCATTCATCACAATTGCATCTATTTAGACAAAAAATTGATGCCACTATTTATGATGACTGGTGCATGCCACAAAAATATTTCAGTGGAAGTCCTGTTTTTTTTTGTTTTGTTTTGTTTAAATAATGTAAACTAAACACTAATGTATATGTACTAACAGAAATAGCACCAACATGAAGTAAAACTTGCATGACAAAAACAATAAACCGTCTAAAACTTTGCATAGAAAAAATTAAAGAGTTATGTCCAACAGAATGCAAAAATAGGAAAACTATTTTTCCCAAGGCCAACATTGGCCAAATTCTTAAAAGGTTATTTCCACACACAACACTTTCAAATCCAGGCCAGAAGGGGGAGCTCAAGTCCTATTTGGGGCGAGCTTCCCTGGGCATTCTGGCCTGGGGAGCAGTTAGAGAGAGAGCAACAGGAAGAGAAATCTCAGAACTCTAGTAGCAGTGAAAGAGAACGGTCACTGTTAGCGAGCTGTCTCAAGCTTTCCAGGACCGAGCGCTGAATAAGGACACCAGGGTCCTCGACTGTCAGGTACTAATGGCTCAGCTGTAAACCCGGAGGGCAGGAGGTTCCACACCACCTGGCCCAATGGAGACTCCCAAGGCGCTGTAGCATAATAGAGCACATGGCTGCAGAAATACCGGCGGGCCCTACATCCGGCTCGCGCTGCCAACCACAAGAGATAAGGTAAAATCACACTTAGGAAGAAGGACGCTGTGCTGCTCCAGGCCACAGTGACCAACAGTCAGACCGCACTAAGGAAGGCCTCCAATGTACCTGGCAGAGAAGGGATTCCTCACTGCTTCCCGGCTGACCGGACCACTGTAACCTGGGACCATAACAACTGACCAGTAAAATGTAAAGGAAACTACCAGCCTGTGTCGTTCAGTTACTGTCGGCATCCTCAGCCCCGCTCCCCAGTGTCCAACACCATAGACTACTACCCTATCATCCTCCCCAGGGCCCGCTCTGCTTGTGGGGAGCAGAACCATCTTTGATGCGACACCATCCCAGAGGACATCACCCACAGCGGTGGCTAATCCCTAGCTGTGTACCACAGGTGGCGTCACAAGACAAACTAACCCCATCAGCCTCCCTTTTATTGTATGCCTCGGGGCCATGAAGCCGAGCAGGGCCACCCGTGAAATCCCCAGACCCGACATCACCAGCCCGGCAACAAGTAAAGTTAATCCTTTGCCCCGTGGGTGCTACATAGGCAGGGCCGGGCCCCGGGTGAAAGAGTCTCTGTGGGCCCCATTCACATGTAGAAACGCACATACACAGATACATACACATACAGACATTCGGACACATAAATATTTAAAGAGAAATTCAGAAAAACACATCTAAATAGACATAAATCTATACAATCATATACTCTGACATACATAGATACATACATCATATATGCACACACAGACACATGAGAGCTATTTATAATATGAGGAAGCCGGCAGCAGCCTCACTCACCTCCCTGCTTGTTTGACGTCCAGTTCCTCCAGGGCATGTGGCTGTGCCATGCTGATTGGTGGCCATCACTAACAGACATGGCTGCACACAGAGCACACTGAAACTGCTGTATATACATCACAAGAGAGGCTGGGGACATAGACATTACTTTGGGGCATACACATTACTGAGAAGGGGGTATACAGCAATGAAGGAGCATACAGCTCCAGAGGGGGGCATACAGCTCTAGAGGGGGGCATTAGGCCATTAGGCACCAGGGTGGGGGGACCATACAGTTCTTGGGGAACATACAACTCTGGGGGGGGGGGGACATACACAGCTCGGGGGTATACAGCGCTGGGGCGGGGTGACATGTTGCTCTGGGGTGTATACAGCACTGAGGTGGGGGACATACAGCTCTGGGAGGATACAGCACTGGGGTATGGGTACAAACATCTCTGGAAGGTAAACAGCACTGGGGAGGGGGGTGACATGCAGCTCTGGGGGTATATATCAATGGGGTGGGGGAACATATGTGACGCCCTGGACTAGTCAGGTTGTCCCAGGAAGTCACACACAACACCACACCCCGTCCCGAGTAGGTGACATCAGTCAAAATAAAAACCTTGTCACTACCCTCCAGGTTTGATGAACACACCAGGGGGCGGAGCCAGGTGGTTGGCTCCGCCCACCGAGGAGTTCCCATGCCTGGAGGCAAGAAAACAAAGACACAAGTTCAAGTTGACAGTGCACCGGGGAATCGATTGGAAACCGGAGCACCAGGAGGGGTACTCAGACCCAGTACAAAGCCCTGAATCGACAGGGCCGAGTCAAATCAGCTGAATGCGGACTGGACTTAAGGACCTATCCCACACAAGCCCCGTTAGAAGACAACAGCCCAATCATACAGGGTAAAGCCACCGCCAAGGCATGGAGACCCAAAGGGCCAGCATCTGCGGGCAAACGAGCTCCTATCGCATATACAAGTCGGGGAGCAGACTACCGGTGTGTAGGCATAGGAGTCAAACATTTACACACAGAAGTGCAGGAGAAAGGCGGAAACCACCAACCAATTCTGGGAGAAGCTGCAGCCGGCTGCAGGCCCCGTTCATCACCCCGTTTGGTTTACCAGAGACTCCAGTGTATTTTGTCAGAGTGAGTACACCAGTGCCATCAGTCACCGCACCACACCACACCGCAACACTTCACCCTGCACCCCAGCCCTCGCCAACCGGGCCCCGGGACCAACACCCCCTAACCACGGAGGGGTCAACACCTAGCTGCGCCATTACACCACTCCCGGGAGCCCCCATACCTTCACCGCATCTGTGGTGTCTACAATCACCACAACCCGTGGGTGGCACCACGAACTTACATCCCAAACCAAACCACCGCGGCCCTGGCCATGGAACTCCTCACCCCCGCATGTAGCGCCGACTCCCTTGCGGAGCGACGTGACCCCCGAGTCTGTGAGAGGCTTGAGCCACCACCCGCAGTACGAGCACGGATCCGAGTGGCTCGGCGGTCGCAGCCGAGCCCGCGGGGCAGTACACATCGACTCCTCTGGCAGCTGCGAACAGGATAGAACCGTCCACTTACCTGTGGAAGTGTGCATTGAGATCACCACCAGCGGCGTCCCGCTGAAAAATTGGAGAATCCGCCATTTTGGGCGCGAAAAGTTCCTGCCCGAGCCGTCTTCCCTGAATAGAAAGGGTGCGAAAGCAAAGCCCCGTCCCCCGAGAGCGGAGCGGAGCAAAAAGCAAGTGAAGTGCTCGGAAAACACCAAGGGGGGGTGGGTGAAGATCCAGCCTCATGTGACTGAGGAGATAAAAGGCAGGGACACCAGGACTCTGCCACCCGTTGTGTTCCTGGATCCCGAGAGTGCAACATGTCCGCTCCGTCTGAGAAGTTCCCGGAGCCCGCGTCCGGATCGGCGGCGTGGCTGGAGGCCCAGACGATGCTACTGTGTCGCCGCCACCAAGCCAAAGTGCGCCTCCTGATGGATCGATGGGCAGTCGAGGTGGAGGAGCTGGTTGCGGTCGCGCGGTCGTACGAGTTGGAGACCATTTTTGCGGAGCAGGTAGGTGAGCCACACCCCTATGTCCCCGAGGGACCAGCTTCTGCGGCTGAGGGACCCGGTCTGCCCCTGGCCCCTATATGGTCTTCCCCGTTGCCCATGCCGGCCGCCGTTGCTTCCCCGACCCGCTGCCACCTCCACCGGCAGCGGAGTTTACGGCCCTGGCCCAAGAGGATCCAGATACCGGTAAGATCGATGGCCCGGAAGAGGGCATGGCAGTGCTCGCGGGGGCTGAAGGAGCGGCCGACCCTGAGGTGCCGGCTGCGGCCCCCGGTGCGACAGCTGGTGGTGAGCGGCCCGCAGCTGAAAAAGGGGTGGAATCCGGCCCGTAGGATCCCGTCGCCAGTCCCGAAGAGTCGGATAGCATTGACTCGGGGCCCGACATGGAGCCGGTTTCGGAAGGTTAGGAGACCCCCGGCCTGATCGACATGGAGGCCACGTACATCCCACGGAATGGAGGGAACGGGTACCGGATGGCTCTCTCCCGCCGTGCCTGTTGTGTGCTGGAATTATACGAGGGCGAGGCAGAGTCTGCCTCAGAGGATGAAATCCCTCGCCCCCGACCAGAAGACAACTAAGAAAATGAAAGTTAAAGGCAGTGGAACCCGGCTGCCCATGTAATACAGTCCCCGTTGGGACCCTACTGCCTGTCCCCGTTGGGACTTTTGTTGCCCCTGTTTTTAAAAAAGACAAGGACGAGAACTGGCAGGGGCAGTATCAAGGCTAGGTTGTTGGGTGGGTGACTGAGGACCCGGTTCCCGTGTTAATAAAAGTGTTTGACGTTCGTAACGTTTAAGTATGTGCCTCCCGTAAGGGAAGATCCAAAAAGCTAAAAATGTTGAAAGTTTGTACAAATGTTAGTATAATTGTATTATGTTCCCGTTTTCTATTTTTCAGAAACAAAAATAAACCGGTGATGGACGGGCAGACCGCAGACGGTCTGCATTAAACCAAGGGGGAATGTGACACCCTGGACTAGTCAGGTCGTCCCAGGTAGTCACACACAACAGCACACCCCCTCCCGACTAGGTGACATCAGTCAAACTAAAAACCTTGTCCCCACCCTCCAGGTTTGATGTCCACACCAGGGGGGCGGAGCCAGGTGGTTGGCTCCACCCACCGAGGAGTTCACAGGCCTGGAGGCAGGAAAACAAAGACACAAGTTCAAGTTGACAGTGCAGAGTAGTCTAGAGGAGGTAGAGAGCAGTCAAGTTCACGGGCAGTCCTGTGTCCAGGCCTTCCAAGAGACTACAAGGTGGCTGGGTCGGAGCCCAGTCGCCATTGGCAAGGAGGCAGATGGTGGTGGCTGTCTGCAGGAGCTGGGATTACAGCCGGTGGAACCGTAGGGACCGGGGTCTGGCGGTGGCCTGCCGGTACCGAACCGGGGAATCGATTGGAAACCGGAGCACCAGGAGGGGTACTCAGACCCAGTACAAAGCCCTGAATCGACAGGGCCGAGTCAAATCAGCTGAATGCGGACTGGACTTAAGGACCTATCCCACACAAGCCCCGTTAGAAGACAACAGCCCAACCATACAGGGTAAAGCCACCGCCAAGGCATAGAGACCCAAAGGGCCAGCATCTGCGGGCAAACGAGCTCCTATCGCATATACAAGTCGGGGAGCAGACTACCGGTGTGTAGGCATAGGAGTCAAACATTTACACACAGAAGTGCAGGAGAAAGGCGGAAACCACCAACCAATTCTGGGAGAAGCTGCAGCCGGCTGCAGGCCCCGTTCATCACCCCGTTTGGTTTACCAGAGACTCCAGTGTATTTTGTCAGAGTGAGTACACCAGTGCCATCAGGCACCGCACCGCACCACACCGCAACACTTCACCCTGCACCCCGGCCCTCGCCAACAGGCCCCAGGACCAACACCCCCTACCCACGGAGGGGTCAACACCTAGCTGCGCCATTACACCGCTCCCGGGAGCCCCCATACCTTCACCGCAGCGGTGGTGTCTACAATCACCACAACCCGTGGGTGGCCTCACAAACTTACATCTCAAACCAAACCACCGCGGCCCTGGCCATGGAACTCCTCACCAACTCCCTTGCAGAGCGACGTGACCCCCGGGTCCGTGAGAGGCTCGTGCCACCATTCCCAGTACGAGCACGGATCCGAGCAGCTCGGCGGTCGCAGCCGAGCCCGCGGGGCGGTACACATACAGCTCTAAGGGGGTATATAGTACTTGGGTGGGGTGATATACAGCTCTGGGGTAGAGTGGACATACATTTCTGGTGGGTATATGACACTGGGGTGGAGGTGGCATACAAATATGGGGTATATAGTAATATGCATCCCCCATATTCCTCCATATTGTATAATGCACCCAATATTCCTCTATGTAATATAATGCTAATATAATGCACCCTGTAATGCTCCACATAATATAACGCAGCCTCATATTACTCCATAAAGTAGTAGGCAGCCTCCAAATTTCTCCATATAGTGTTATGCAGCCCCATATTACTCCATATAGTATAATACACCACATATTGCTCCACATAATATAACGCAGCCTCATGTTTCTCCATATAGTATTATGAAGCCCCCATAGTCCTCTATATAGTATTATGCAGCCCCCATATAGTATTATGTAGCCCCATATAGTATTATGCAGCCCCCATACAGCACTATGCAGCCCCATATAGCATTATGCACCCACATTTAGTATGCAGCCCCATATCATTTAATGCACCCCCATAGTCCTATGGCCACAGTGATTAAATACATATACTCACTTTACCTCATTCCCTTGCTGCTCCGGTCTCCTCAGCATGTTCACTGTTCTGCCACGCTGCACATCTCAGCACAGCAGGTGCGCATAGTGATGTCCACTGTGCTGAGGTGTCAGAGTGCTGCAGACACAGCGGGAGAATGGTGACAGAGGGAGCACTTTGCTCCCTCTCTCATCAATGCTTTCAATTGTATCAGCAACTGCGATGCCAATACTATTGAAAGTGCGATCCTCGGCAGGGGGCACGGTGACTCACGGGCCCCATAGAGGTCCCGTGGCCTGCCACCATTGGAGGTGTGCCAACTGTGAGTGGTCCCCCCAACAGTCCAGGGCCCCGGCACTTGACCAGGTGCGCCGGGTGCTGATGCCGACCCTGGGTGTAGGATCCCCTTTAGGCCTAAGACACATGGCATGAAAATCGGAGCGAGTGGAATGCAAAAGTTTGGACACACTCTGTCATTCAAAGAGTTTTCTTTATTTTCATGACTCTAAAAATTGTAGATTCACATTGAAGGGATCAAAACTATGAATTAAAACATGTGGAATGAAATACTTAAAAAAATGTGAAACAACTGAAAATATGTCTTATATTCTAGGTTCTTCAAAGTAGCCACCTTTTGCTTTGATTACTACTTTGCACACTCTTAGCATTCTCTTGATGAGCTTCAAGAGGTAGTCACCGGAAATGGTCTTCCAACAGTCTTGAAGAAGTTCCAAGAGATGCTTAGCATTTGTTGGCCCTTTTGCCTTCACTCTGCGGTCCAGCTCACCCCAAACCATCTCGATTGGGTTCAGGTCTGGTGAATGTGGAGACCAGGTCATCTGGCGTAGCACCCCATCACTCTCCTTCTTAGTCAAATAGCCCTTACACAACCTGGAGTTGTGTTTGGGGTCATTGTCCTGTTGAAAAATAAAGATGGTCCAACTAAACGCAAACCGGATGGAATAGCACGCCGCTGCAAGATGCTGTGGTAGGCATGCTGGTTTAGTATGCCTTCAATTTTGAATAAATTCCCAACAGTGTCACCAGCAAAGCACCTCCACACCATCACACCTCCTCCTCCATGCTTCATGGTGTGAACCAGGAATGTAGAGTCCATCCGTTCACCTTTTCTACAAAGAGACGGTGGTTGGATCCAAAGATCTCAAATTTGGACTCATCAGACCAAAGCACAGATTTCCACTGGTCTAATGTCCATTCCTTGTGTTTATGAGCCCAAACTAGTCTCTTCTGCTTGTTGTCTGTCCTTAGCAGTGGATTCCTAGCAGCTATTTTACCATGAAGCCCTGCTGCACAAAGTCTCCTCTTAATAGTTGTTCTAGAGATGAGAAGGTGTGTCCAAACTTTTGGTCTGTACTGTGTATATATATATATATATATATATATATAAAAAGTCACAAGTTAATAAATGAAAATAGCATATACAATACATCTTTGGTTTCCTCATAATATTGCCATCATAAACAGTTTTGCTGATCAGTAAACCTAAAGAGTAACAACATAGTGCACATCATAAAAAAAAAATGTCTCATGAAATGTTGGAGGGAGGGATGAAAATATTTTAGTCCTTAAGTCCAAAATTGTCTATAGAGGTTAATAAGGGTTACTGCTATGAATAAAGATTACGAGTGAGGGCCACCAGATGTTCTTCCAAAATTTATGAGTGAAAGTCAGCTGATGCCCCTCAAAAAATTTGTAGTAAGGGCCGCATGATAACCCTTTTGATGTGGAGTAGGAGGAGGGTGAGGAGAAAAAAAAAACATGAACTGTATATCCTTTTTGGGGGTGGGAAAAGGTGCTTGGGAATAAACTAGAAAAAAAAACAAATACTTGATTTGGCTTTATGTTCTGCTGCTGTCATCCACTGGGGTTGAGAAGTAGAGGCCAATCCAGGCCTTGTTCATTTTGAGAACAGTCAGCCTGTCAGCATTTTCAGTTGATCAGTGATTATGGCCTTAGTGGCACTAAAACCGGCTTTGACAAAACACTAGCGACAGGGCAGGCCAACACATCCAAGGCGTAGAGGGACAGTTCATGCCATGTGTCCAGTTTTTTATACCCAATAGTTGCACGGCATAGAGGAATCACAGAGAATGCTGGTACGGTCTATAAGGTTCTCTTTCTCCATCTTCATAAACTGTTCCCTCCTTGTTAGATTACCCCTCGTATCAGAGCCTGGGCCCTCAGAGCGTCTAATGAAATTTTGAACTAACTGTTGAACTAGGGCTTTCTGGTATCAGGCCATGTGCGTACTAGAAAGTGACTCTTTCTCAAGGAAAATCCGGACCCTGTGAAAGAATCCCGCACCTGCGGAAAAAAAACGCACAAAAACCGCAACGAAAACCACATGCGGCTTTGCCGCAGTTTGGGGCGGATTAGCCGCGTTTTTTCCGCAGGTTGGTCCCTGCGGATTCTTACCATTATCTATGACAAAAACCGCAGGTGTCTGCGGAAAAGAAGTGACTTGCACATTAATTCTGCAGCAGAAAATCTGCGGGTAAATCCGCAGGTATAAAAAACACAGTGTGCGCACAACATTTTTTTATACCCATAGATTTTGCTAGGGATTGACTGCAGAAATGTTAGACACTTTTTCTGCAGCAAATTCGGGGCAAATCCGTGGTAAAATCCGCAGTAAATCCGCAGCGTGCACACATAGCCTTACACCATTTTGCTAGCCACCTCTGGAAGGAGACACGGAAAGTTCTCCTTGTAGCGTGGGTCAAGAAGGGGGAACAACCAGTAATCAGTGTTGGCCAAAATGCATATAACGTGAGGGGCACGGGAAAGACCGCCAGCACATCCACTAGGTGTGAAAAGGTGCACGCTGAAAATTCAGCGAAGTTACAAAAATACAGTATGTCCAGCAGAACTCTAAAAAGCCAAAATATGCAAACATTGAATATAGGAATTTTTTTATTGCATTACTGCTATTGGAAAAATTGTTCACACCTAGTGGATGTCCTGGTCCATCTTTTATATTTGTATTCCACCTCTCAGCCAGGGTGTTTTCATTTTAGCTTGATCCTACCTGCCCATAACTTGTTTTTTTAACCCAGATAAAAGTTTATTAAGATAGGATTTCGACAAAAAGAGATACACCTTGTTCTTGGCTGTTGGGCTTACACAAATTGGCCAATTTGTAAACTAAGTATCTCATTTTTTTCATTAGCAGTAATGTAGTTCCATAATTCCTATATTCAATGTTTACATATTTTAGCTTTTTAAAATGCAGCTGTACATACTTTTGAAACTTTGTTGAATTTTAAGAGTGTACCTATTCACACCTAGTGGATGTTCAGACTTACGGAAATGGGTGCACATGAGATGTACCTTCATAAATAGCTCAGCCAACTCGGGGTAGGTTTTCAGAAATTGCTGAACCACTAAGTTGAGCACGTGGTCCAGGCTTGGTATGTGTGTGAAGAAAAAACAAAAAGCCAGCACCAAATGTGCACTGCGGCACTAAACATTCCAAACTGTACTTATTTTAAAAATTTTGAGATTTTTGGCAAAAAATTGCAATTTCTTGAGCTGCTTCGCCACGTCACGGCAAATCTCATTTGAAGCAGTCCTACACTAAAATATTTTTATAAAATGTGCCATACGGCCTCACATATGAATAGTAGAACTGCTCTTAGCAGCACTCACCTGGTCTATTTCAATCCCGTACCCATGACTGAGTCATGGCTGTGGGCGGGACAGGTCCAAGCAAATGCTGCATGAAGTAAATAGCCTGTGGACAAAGCCTGATGACTTAATGTGAACAGTCACCAACCGCCAAAATCCAGACAGATGGAATACATCCCAAATTGGGGTGCATAGCAAGGTGGAGGTCAACCACCGACCAATTCAATGAAGAAAAAACAAAAAGCCAGCACCAAATGTGCACTGCGGCACTAAACATTCCAAACTGTACTTATTTTAAAAATTTTGAGATTTTTGGCAAAAAATTGCAATTTCTTGAGCTGCTTCGCCACGTCACGGCAAATCTCATTTGAAGCAGTCCTACACTAAAATATTTTTATAAAATGTGCCATACGGCCTCACATATGAATAGTAGAACTGCTCTTAGCAGCACTCACCTGGTCTATTTCAATCCCGTACCCATGACTGAGTCATGGCTGTGGGCGGGACAGGTCCAAGCAAATGCTGCATGAAGTAAATAGCCTGTGGACAAAGCCTGATGACTTAATGTGAACAGTCACCAACCGCCAAAATCCAGACAGATGGAATACATCCCAAATTGGGGTGCATAGCAAGGTGGAGGTCAACCACCGACCAATTCAATGAAGAAAAAACAAAAAGCCAGCACCAAATGTGCACTGCGGCACTAAACATTCCAAACTGTACTTATTTTAAAAATTTTGAGATTTTTGGCAAAAAATTGCAATTTCTTGAGCTGCTTCGCCACGTCACGGCAAATCTCATTTGAAGCAGTCCTACACTAAAATATTTTTATAAAATGTGCCATACGGCCTCACATATGAATAGTAGAACTGCTCTTAGCAGCACTCACCTGGTCTATTTCAATCCCGTACCCATGACTGAGTCATGGCTGTGGGCGGGACAGGTCCAAGCAAATGCTGCATGAAGTAAATAGCCTGTGGACAAAGCCTGATGACTTAATGTGAACAGTCACCAACCGCCAAAATCCAGACAGATGGAATACATCCCAAATTGGGGTGCATAGCAAGGTGGAGGTCAACCACCGACCAATTCAATGAAGAAAAAACAAAAAGCCAGCACCAAATGTGCACTGCGGCACTAAACATTCCAAACTGTACTTATTTTAAAAATTTTGAGATTTTTGGCAAAAAATTGCAATTTCTTGAGCTGC
Organism: Anomaloglossus baeobatrachus; assembly: GCF_048569485.1. Classification (NCBI taxonomy): domain Eukaryota; kingdom Metazoa; phylum Chordata; class Amphibia; order Anura; family Aromobatidae; genus Anomaloglossus; species Anomaloglossus baeobatrachus. The sequence goes on along the minus strand of NC_134360.1, from coordinate 136,144,665 downwards.
TTCGCCACGTCACGGCAAATCTCATTTGAAGCAGTCCTACACTAAAATATTTTTATAAAATGTGCCATACGGCCTCACATATGAATAGTAGAACTGCTCTTAGCAGCACTCACCTGGTCTATTTCAATCCCGTACCCATGACTGAGTCATGGCTGTGGGCGGGACAGGTCCAAGCAAATGCTGCATGAAGTAAATAGCCTGTGGACAAAGCCTGATGACTTAATGTGAACAGTCACCAACCGCCAAAATCCAGACAGATGGAATACATCCCAAATTGGGGTGCATAGCAAGGTGGAGGTCAACCACCGACCAATTCAATGAAGAAAAAACAAAAAGCCAGCACCAAATGTGCACTGCGGCACTAAACATTCCAAACTGTACTTATTTTAAAAATTTTGAGATTTTTGGCAAAAAATTGCAATTTCTTGAGCTGCTTCGCCACGTCACGGCAAATCTCATTTGAAGCAGTCCTACACTAAAATATTTTTATAAAATGTGCCATACGGCCTCACATATGAATAGTAGAACTGCTCTTAGCAGCACTCACCTGGTCTATTTCAATCCCGTACCCATGACTGAGTCATGGCTGTGGGCGGGACAGGTCCAAGCAAATGCTGCATGAAGTAAATAGCCTGTGGACAAAGCCTGATGACTTAATGTGAACAGTCACCAACCGCCAAAATCCAGACAGATGGAATACATCCCAAATTGGGGTGCATAGCAAGGTGGAGGTCAACCACCGACCAATTCAATGAAGAAAAAACAAAAAGCCAGCACCAAATGTGCACTGCGGCACTAAACATTCCAAACTGTACTTATTTTAAAAATTTTGAGATTTTTGGCAAAAAATTGCAATTTCTTGAGCTGCTTCGCCACGTCACGGCAAATCTCATTTGAAGCAGTCCTACACTAAAATATTTTTATAAAATGTGCCATACGGCCTCACATATGAATAGTAGAACTGCTCTTAGCAGCACTCACCTGGTCTATTTCAATCCCGTACCCATGACTGAGTCATGGCTGTGGGCGGGACAGGTCCAAGCAAATGCTGCATGAAGTAAATAGCCTGTGGACAAAGCCTGATGACTTAATGTGAACAGTCACCAACCGCCAAAATCCAGACAGATGGAATACATCCCAAATTGGGGTGCATAGCAAGGTGGAGGTCAACCACCGACCAATTCAATGAAGAAAAAACAAAAAGCCAGCACCAAATGTGCACTGCGGCACTAAACATTCCAAACTGTACTTATTTTAAAAATTTTGAGATTTTTGGCAAAAAATTGCAATTTCTTGAGCTGCTTCGCCACGTCACGGCAAATCTCATTTGAAGCAGTCCTACACTAAAATATTTTTATAAAATGTGCCATACGGCCTCACATATGAATAGTAGAACTGCTCTTAGCAGCACTCACCTGGTCTATTTCAATCCCGTACCCATGACTGAGTCATGGCTGTGGGCGGGACAGGTCCAAGCAAATGCTGCATGAAGTAAATAGCCTGTGGACAAAGCCTGATGACTTAATGTGAACAGTCACCAACCGCCAAAATCCAGACAGATGGAATACATCCCAAATTGGGGTGCATAGCAAGGTGGAGGTCAACCACCGACCAATTCAATGAAGAAAAAACAAAAAGCCAGCACCAAATGTGCACTGCGGCACTAAACATTCCAAACTGTACTTATTTTAAAAATTTTGAGATTTTTGGCAAAAAATTGCAATTTCTTGAGCTGCTTCGCCACGTCACGGCAAATCTCATTTGAAGCAGTCCTACACTAAAATATTTTTATAAAATGTGCCATACGGCCTCACATATGAATAGTAGAACTGCTCTTAGCAGCACTCACCTGGTCTATTTCAATCCCGTACCCATGACTGAGTCATGGCTGTGGGCGGGACAGGTCCAAGCAAATGCTGCATGAAGTAAATAGCCTGTGGACAAAGCCTGATGACTTAATGTGAACAGTCACCAACCGCCAAAATCCAGACAGATGGAATACATCCCAAATTGGGGTGCATAGCAAGGTGGAGGTCAACCACCGACCAATTCAATGAAGAAAAAACAAAAAGCCAGCACCAAATGTGCACTGCGGCACTAAACATTCCAAACTGTACTTATTTTAAAAATTTTGAGATTTTTGGCAAAAAATTGCAATTTCTTGAGCTGCTTCGCCACGTCACGGCAAATCTCATTTGAAGCAGTCCTACACTAAAATATTTTTATAAAATGTGCCATACGGCCTCACATATGAATAGTAGAACTGCTCTTAGCAGCACTCACCTGGTCTATTTCAATCCCGTACCCATGACTGAGTCATGGCTGTGGGCGGGACAGGTCCAAGCAAATGCTGCATGAAGTAAATAGCCTGTGGACAAAGCCTGATGACTTAATGTGAACAGTCACCAACCGCCAAAATCCAGACAGATGGAATACATCCCAAATTGGGGTGCATAGCAAGGTGGAGGTCAACCACCGACCAATTCAATGAAGAAAAAACAAAAAGCCAGCACCAAATGTGCACTGCGGCACTAAACATTCCAAACTGTACTTATTTTAAAAATTTTGAGATTTTTGGCAAAAAATTGCAATTTCTTGAGCTGCTTCGCCACGTCACGGCAAATCTCATTTGAAGCAGTCCTACACTAAAATATTTTTATAAAATGTGCCATACGGCCTCACATATGAATAGTAGAACTGCTCTTAGCAGCACTCACCTGGTCTATTTCAATCCCGTACCCATGACTGAGTCATGGCTGTGGGCGGGACAGGTCCAAGCAAATGCTGCATGAAGTAAATAGCCTGTGGACAAAGCCTGATGGCTTAATGTGAACAGTCACCAACCGCCAAAATCCAGACAGATGGAATACATCCCAAATTGGGGTGCATAGCAAGGTGGAGGTCAACCACCGACCAATTCAATGAAGAAAAAACAAAAAGCCAGCAACAAATGTGCACTGCGGCACTAAACATTCCAAACTGTACTTATTTTAAAAATTTTGAGATTTTTGGCAAAAAATTGCAATTTCTTGAGCTGCTTCGCCACGTCACGGCAAATCTCATTTGAAGCAGTCCTACACTAAAATATTTTTATAAAATGTGCCATACGGCCTCACATATGAATAGTAGAACTGCTCTTAGCAGCACTCACCTGGTCTATTTCAATCCCGTACCCATGACTGAGTCATGGCTGTGGGCGGGACAGGTCCAAGCAAATGCTGCATGAAGTAAATAGCCTGTGGACAAAGCCTGATGACTTAATGTGAACAGTCACCAACCGCCAAAATCCAGACAGATGGAATACATCCCAAATTGGGGTGCATAGCAAGGTGTCCCGCCCACAGCCATGACTCAGTCATGGGTACGGGATTGAAATAGACCAGGTGAGTGCTGCTAAGAGCAGTTCTACTATTCATATGTGAGGCCGTATGGCACATTTTATAAAAATATTTTAGTGTAGGACTGCTTCAAATGAGATTTGCCGTGACGTGGCGAAGCAGCTCAAGAAATTGCAATTTTTTGCCAAAAATCTCAAAATTTTTAAAATAAGTACAGTTTGGAATGTTTAGTGCCGCAGTGCACATTTGGTGCTGGCTTTTTGTTTTTTCTTCATTGAATTGGTCGGTGGTTGACCTCCACCTTGCTATGCACCCCAATTTGGGATGTATTCCATCTGTCTGGATTTTGGCGGTTGGTGACTGTTCACATTAAGTCATCAGGCTTTGTCCACAGGCTATTTACTTCATGCAGCATTTGCTTGGACCTGTCCCGCCCACAGCCATGACTCAGTCATGGGTACGGGATTGAAATAGACCAGGTGAGTGCTGCTAAGAGCAGTTCTACTATTCATATGTGAGGCCATATGGCACATTTTATAAAAATATTTTAGTGTAGGACTGCTTCAAATGAGATTTGCCGTGACGTGGCGAAGCAGCTCAAGAAATTGCAATTTTTTGCCAAAAATCTCAAAATTTTTAAAATAAGTACAGTTTGGAATGTTTAGTGCCGCAGTGCACATTTGGTGCTGGCTTTTTGTTTTTTCTTCATTGAATTGGTCGGTGGTTGACCTCCACCTTGCTATGCACCCCAATTTGGGATGTATTCCATCTGTCTGGATTTTGGCGGTTGGTGACTGTTCACATTAAGTCATCAGGCTTTGTCCACAGGCTATTTACTTCATGCAGCATTTGCTTGGACCTGTCCCAACCACAGCCATGACTCAGTCATGGGTACGGGATTGAAATAGACCAGGTGAGTGCTGCTAAGAGCAGTTCTACTATTCATATGTGAGGCCGTATGGCACATTTTATAAAAATATTTTAGTGTAGGACTGCTTCAAATGAGATTTGCCGTGACGTGGCGAAGCAGCTCAAGAAATTGCAATTTTTTGCCAAAAATCTCAAAATTTTTAAAATAAGTACAGTTTGGAATGTTTAGTGCCGCAGTGCACATTTGGTGCTGGCTTTTTGTTTTTTCTTCATTGAATTGGTCGGTGGTTGACCTCCACCTTGCTATGCACCCCAATTTGGGATGTATTCCATCTGTCTGGATTTTGGCGGTTGGTGACTGTTCACATTAAGTCATCAGGCTTTGTCCACAGGCTATTTACTTCATGCAGCATTTGCTTGGACCTGTCCCGCCCACAGCCATGACTCAGTCATGGGTACGGGATTGAAATAGACCAGGTGAGTGCTGCTAAGAGCAGTTCTACTATTCATATGTGAGGCCGTATGGCACATTTTATAAAAATATTTTAGTGTAGGACTGCTTCAAATGAGATTTGCCGTGACGTGGCGAAGCAGCTCAAGAAATTGCAATTTTTTGCCAAAAATCTCAAAATTTTTAAAATAAGTACAGTTTGGAATGTTTAGTGCCGCAGTGCACATTTGGTGCTGGCTTTTTGTTTTTTCTTCATTGAATTGGTCGGTGGTTGACCTCCACCTTGCTATGCACCCCAATTTGGGATGTATTCCATCTGTCTGGATTTTGGCGGTTGGTGACTGTTCACATTAAGTCATCAGGCTTTGTCCACAGGCTATTTACTTCATGCAGCATTTGCTTGGACCTGTCCCGCCCACAGCCATGACTCAGTCATGGGTACGGGATTGAAATAGACCAGGTGAGTGCTGCTAAGAGCAGTTCTACTATTCATATGTGAGGCCGTATGGCACATTTTATAAAAATATTTTAGTGTAGGACTGCTTCAAATGAGATTTGCCGTGACGTGGCGAAGCAGCTCAAGAAATTGCAATTTTTTGCCAAAAATCTCAAAATTTTTAAAATAAGTACAGTTTGGAATGTTTAGTGCCGCAGTGCACATTTGGTGCTGGCTTTTTGTTTTTTCTTCATTGAATTGGTCGGTGGTTGACCTCCACCTTGCTATGCACCCCAATTTGGGATGTATTCCATCTGTCTGGATTTTGGCGGTTGGTGACTGTTCACATTAAGTCATCAGGCTTTGTCCACAGGCTATTTACTTCATGCAGCATTTGCTTGGACCTGTCCCGCCCACAGCCATGACTCAGTCATGGGTACGGGATTGAAATAGACCAGGTGAGTGCTGCTAAGAGCAGTTCTACTATTCATATGTGAGGCCGTATGGCACATTTTATAAAAATATTTTAGTGTAGGACTGCTTCAAATGAGATTTGCCGTGACGTGGCGAAGCAGCTCAAGAAATTGCAATTTTTTGCCAAAAATCTCAAAATTTTTAAAATAAGTACAGTTTGGAATGTTTAGTGCCGCAGTGCACATTTGGTGCTGGCTTTTTGTTTTTTCTTCATTGAATTGGTCGGTGGTTGACCTCCACCTTGCTATGCACCCCAATTTGGGATGTATTCCATCTGTCTGGATTTTGGCGGTTGGTGACTGTTCACATTAAGTCATCAGGCTTTGTCCACAGGCTATTTACTTCATGCAGCATTTGCTTGGACCTGTCCCGCCCACAGCCATGACTCAGTCATGGGTACGGGATTGAAATAGACCAGGTGAGTGCTGCTAAGAGCAGTTCTACTATTCATATGTGAGGCCGTATGGCACATTTTATAAAAATATTTTAGTGTAGGACTGCTTCAAATGAGATTTGCCGTGACGTGGCGAAGCAGCTCAAGAAATTGCAATTTTTTGCCAAAAATCTCAAAATTTTTAAAATAAGTACAGTTTGGAATGTTTAGTGCCGCAGTGCACATTTGGTGCTGGCTTTTTGTTTTTTCTTCATTGAATTGGTCGGTGGTTGACCTCCACCTTGCTATGCACCCCAATTTGGGATGTATTCCATCTGTCTGGATTTTGGCGGTTGGTGACTGTTCACATTAAGTCATCAGGCTTTGTCCACAGGCTATTTACTTCATGCAGCATTTGCTTGGACCTGTCCCGCCCACAGCCATGACTCAGTCATGGGTACGGGATTGAAATAGACCAGGTGAGTGCTGCTAAGAGCAGTTCTACTATTCATATGTGAGGCCGTATGGCACATTTTATAAAAATATTTTAGTGTAGGACTGCTTCAAATGAGATTTGCCGTGACGTGGCGAAGCAGCTCAAGAAATTGCAATTTTTTGCCAAAAATCTCAAAATTTTTAAAATAAGTACAGTTTGGAATGTTTAGTGCCGCAGTGCACATTTGGTGCTGGCTTTTTGTTTTTTCTTCATTGAATTGGTCGGTGGTTGACCTCTACCTTGCTATGCACCCCAATTTGGGATGTATTCCATCTGTCTGGATTTTGGCGGTTGGTGACTGTTCACATTAAGTCATCAGGCTTTGTCCACAGGCTATTTACTTCATGCAGCATTTGCTTGGACCTGTCCCGCCCACAGCCATGACTCAGTCATGGGTACGGGATTGAAATAGACCAGGTGAGTGCTGCTAAGAGCAGTTCTACTATTCATATGTGAGGCCGTATGGCACATTTTATAAAAATATTTTAGTGTAGGACTGCTTCAAATGAGATTTGCCGTGACGTGGCGAAGCAGCTCAAGAAATTGCAATTTTTTTGCCAAAAATCTCAAAATTTTTAAAATAAGTACAGTTTGGAATGTTTAGTGCCGCAGTGCACATTTGGTGCTGGCTTTTTGTTTTTTCTTCATTGAATTGGTCGGTGGTTGACCTCCACCTTGCTATGCACCCCAATTTGGGATGTATTCCATCTGTCTGGATTTTGGCGGTTGGTGACTGTTCACATTAAGTCATCAGGCTTTGTCCACAGGCTATTTACTTCATGCAGCATTTGCTTGGACCTGTCCCGCCCACAGCCATGACTCAGTCATGGGTACGGGATTGAAATAGACCAGGTGAGTGCTGCTAAGAGCAGTTCTACTATTCATATGTGAGGCCGTATGGCACATTTTATAAAAATATTTTAGTGTAGGACTGCTTCAAATGAGATTTGCCGTGACGTGGCGAAGCAGCTCAAGAAATTGCAATTTTTTGCCAAAAATCTCAAAATTTTTAAAATAAGTACAGTTTGGAATGTTTAGTGCTGCAGTGCACATTTGGTGCTGGCTTTTTGTTTTTTCTTCATTGAATTGGTCGGTGGTTGACCTCCACCTTGCTATGCACCCCAATTTGGGATGTATTCCATCTGTCTGGATTTTGGCGGTTGGTGACTGTTCACATTAAGTCATCAGGCTTTGTCCACAGGCTATTTACTTCATGCAGCATTTGCTTGGACCTGTCCCGCCCACAGCCATGACTCAGTCATGGGTACGGGATTGAAATAGACCAGGTGAGTGCTGCTAAGAGCAGTTCTACTATTCATATGTGAGGCCGTATGGCACATTTTATAAAAATATTTTAGTGTAGGACTGCTTCAAATGAGATTTGCCGTGACGTGGCGAAGCAGCTCAAGAAATTGCAATTTTTTGCCAAAAATCTCAAAATTTTTAAAATAAGTACAGTTTGGAATGTTTAGTGCCGCAGTGCACATTTGGTGCTGGCTTTTTGTTTTTTCTTCATTGAATTGGTCGGTGGTTGACCTCCACCTTGCTATGCACCCCAATTTGGGATGTATTCCATCTGTCTGGATTTTGGCGGTTGGTGACTGTTCACATTAAGTCATCAGGCTTTGTCCACAGGCTATTTACTTCATGCAGCATTTGCTTGGACCTGTCCCGCCCACAGCCATGACTCAGTCATGGGTACGGGATTGAAATAGACCAGGTGAGTGCTGCTAAGAGCAGTTCTACTATTCATATGTGAGGCCGTATGGCACATTTTATAAAAATATTTTAGTGTAGGACTGCTTCAAATGAGATTTGCCGTGACGTGGCGAAGCAGCTCAAGAAATTGCAATTTTTTGCCAAAAATCTCAAAATTTTTAAAATAAGTACAGTTTGGAATGTTTAGTGCCGCAGTGCACATTTGGTGCTGGCTTTTTGTTTTTTCTTCATTGAATTGGTCGGTGGTTGACCTCCACCTTGCTATGCACCCCAATTTGGGATGTATTCCATCTGTCTGGATTTTGGCGGTTGGTGACTGTTCACATTAAGTCATCAGGCTTTGTCCACAGGCTATTTACTTCATGCAGCATTTGCTTGGACCTGTCCCGCCCACAGCCATGACTCAGTCATGGGTACGGGATTGAAATAGACCAGGTGAGTGCTGCTAAGAGCAGTTCTACTATTCATATGTGAGGCCGTATGGCACATTTTATAAAAATATTTTAGTGTAGGACTGCTTCAAATGAGATTTGCCGTGACGTGGCGAAGCAGCTCAAGAAATTGCAATTTTTTGCCAAAAATCTCAAAATTTTTAAAATAAGTACAGTTTGGAATGTTTAGTGCCGCAGTGCACATTTGGTGCTGGCTTTTTGTTTTTTCTTCATTGAATTGGTCGGTGGTTGACCTCCACCTTGCTATGCACCCCAATTTGGGATGTATTCCATCTGTCTGGATTTTGGCGGTTGGTGACTGTTCACATTAAGTCATCAGGCTTTGTCCACAGGCTATTTACTTCATGCAGCATTTGCTTGGACCTGTCCCGCCCACAGCCATGACTCAGTCATGGGTACGGGATTGAAATAGACCAGGTGAGTGCTGCTAAGAGCAGTTCTACTATTCATATGTGAGGCCGTATGGCACATTTTATAAAAATATTTTAGTGTAGGACTGCTTCAAATGAGATTTGCCGTGACGTGGCGAAGCAGCTCAAGAAATTGCAATTTTTTGCCAAAAATCTCAAAATTTTTAAAATAAGTACAGTTTGGAATGTTTAGTGCCGCAGTGCACATTTGGTGCTGGCTTTTTGTTTTTTCTTCATTGAATTGGTCGGTGGTTGACCTCCACCTTGCTATGCACCCCAATTTGGGATGTATTCCATCTGTCTGGATTTTGGTGGTTGGTGACTGTTCACATTAAGTCATCAGGCTTTGTCCACAGGCTATTTACTTCATGCAGCATTTGCTTGGACCTGTCCCGCCCACAGCCATGACTCAGTCATGGGTACGGGATTGAAATAGACCAGGTGAGTGCTGCTAAGAGCAGTTCTACTATTCATATGTGAGGCCGTATGGCACATTTTATAAAAATATTTTAGTGTAGGACTGCTTCAAATGAGATTTGCCGTGACGTGGCGAAGCAGCTCAAGAAATTGCAATTTTTTGCCAAAAATCTCAAAATTTTTAAAATAAGTACAGTTTGGAATGTTTAGTGCCGCAGTGCACATTTGGTGCTGGCTTTTTGTTTTTTCTTCATTGGTATGTGTGTGAGCCTGCCAAGCTTCAGAGTCACCAATAGGTTACGGCCATTATCACACACACGACCATGCCTGGTTGTAGATTAAGCAATGAGAGTCACAGTTCTGTTTGGTCTGTTATACCTTTCAACAACTCTGTACTGGTATGTTGTTTGTCACACGAGAGCCTGTTGCCGAGGCAGTGCTGCCGTGCTTACAGCTTGTGACTGATATGGACGACGTGCTCAGACATGACAATTCGGAGATGGAGGAGAATAAAAGGGTTCAGCAACTGGTGTATCTGATGGAGGAAACTCTAATGGAACTAGGGTCTGCAATCAACAGTGTCGGTAGCACATGTGCTGTCAGAGGGTCTGACTCTATCCCGGCCTCCACAAGGTTCCCCCAGTGTGCTGTCAAGCAAATATAGCGACTGTGGCCACAAATACTTGTCCACATGTTGGTTGTTAAGTGGTCCTTCTCATTAACTGCATTTCTGAGGGCACGGGTGATGTTATGGGGTACATGCTAGTGTAAGGCAATGATGGCACACCAGGAAAAATAGTGGCAGCTGAGAAAGAAGTACTGAGTGATGACCGCCGCCATGAGATTGCAGAAAGCCTCAGCATCCAGAAGTCTAAACGGCAACATTTCCAGGTCAAGCAGTCTGGAATGTGCCCATTTAGTGTTTGGGCATGTGGTTGACTGGGTATTATCATTTGCGTTCCAAAAGGTAAGCTGAGCGACACCCTGGGACAAAGAACTAAAGAACATTGGTGATGGTGCTCGCGAATCTGCAAAGACAGGTGCAGGGTAGGAGACATCCATGTGACATGCCCACCGGGGCCTGGGGCAACTCGTTACCGGGCCGCGGTTCTGCTTCTGGGGTGCCACGGTGCAGGGCTTGATTTCGTGACCCCGGAGGTGTCCTTTAGCAAATATGAAGGGGATGATGATGTTTGAGTCGTGACGCCACCTGTGGTATGTGGCAAGTTAGGTGCCACCGCTGCGAGATGGGGCAGATGGTGATGCAGCTTAGATGGTGTAGCTCTCCACAGGTAGAGCTGGACCCCAGGACGGATGGAAGTGGTAGTAGTCTATGATGGCAGGAGTCGCAGGGCGGTAAGAGCGGGTGAATAACGGAGCAACACAGGAATGCAATCTCAAGGTCTCACCGTAGCCGGTTCCAAGGTTGCACACACGCCAGTGACTGCCTTTGGAGTGCCAGGATTCACTGTGATGAGCTCCAGCTGATCCCGAGTAGTTTGGAGGTCTGATCCGGTGCACCTTTCTGAAGTGTATCCTTTCCTGGCCGACTCCTACTATACTAGTCTGTGTTACCTGGGAGTTGGCGCAGAGATCTTGTCCGAGCACCACACTTTATCCTGCAGGACGCTGAATGAACTTTGGGTCTGGTGAGCTGATCAACTATTGTTTATAGACTATTTGTTTCCAAATACAATCGTGCTTCCGGATATTAAGATATAACAATTTATCATTCCATAATGGATCCTAATCTGTTGTTCACGTTACCAATGAATAATGAGTCCCGGAGGGATAAAGTAGCAAAAGTCTTTTCAAGTGGGATTACAGTCAGTGAAACTTCTTCTGAACTGAAAACCATGATGAATGAAAAAGAAAAACTTCTTACCACCAGATTTAAAGTATGGTGGGATGCTACTACCTTGAAAAAATATGTAGACTCTATATGGTTCCCCGTGGACTTAAGGCCACTTTACACGCTGCAATATCGTTACCAATATCACTAGCGTGGGTACCCGCCCCTATCGGTTGTGCGACACGGGCAAATCGCTGCCCGTGGCGCACAACATCGCCCGGACCCATCACACCACTTACCTGCTCTGCGACGTCGCTGTGACCGGCGAACCGCCTACTATCTAAGGGGGCGGTCCATGTAGCATCACAGCAACATCACTAAGCGGCCACCCAATCAAAGCGGAGGGGCGGAGATGAGTGGGACGTAACATCCCGCCCATCTTCTTCCTTCCGCATTGCGGGCGGCGGCAGGTAAGGAGATGTTCCTCGTTCCTGCGGCGTCACACGGAGCGATGTGTGCTGCCGCAGGAGCGACGAACTACATCGTACACGCTGCAGCAGCGATATTTGAGAAGGGACCCCCATGTCACCGATGAGCGATTTTGAACGTTTTTCCGACGATTCAAAATCGCTCATAGATGTCACACACAACAACATCTCTAATGCAGCCGGATGTGCGTCACAAATTCCGTGACCCCAACGACATCACATTAGCGATGTCGTAGCGTGTAAAGTAGCCTTTAGGATTAACAAAAGGTCCACAACAATGTTTGTAAACGATTTTACTGAACAATGGAATCAGATTCTCTCATTGTGTTCTGAAAAACGTATGCAATTGTTAATTAAGTATGAAGAACAAATATTAGTGGAGATTGAATCTAACATTGTGGAGTGTCAAACAAAAATGAATGCATTACAGGAGGATCCGAATTACAAAATTTTCAATAAAAAATTAGCTGGAAATTTAAATAAACTTGATTGGACATTATGAAGTTAAAAAGGAGAAAGTTTGAAAGGGATACACAGGACTATTGTACCAATACAGTATATACTTGGAATAAAAATAACAATCGCCATGGTCCAAAATATATTCTTTAAAGCCATCATCAACAGTACATCCACTGTGGCTTCAAATAAATATAAAAAAAGGAACTGGAAGAGAAATGTCAGTCTTTCATCCCCAGATCACAGTACAGCAGAGGATGTATCTGATAATTCAAGCTTGGAGTTTGTGGAGCCCCTGATAAAACAAAAATTCTGTGGCAATAAAAAAGCTTAAAAAAATGACCAGGCCACCGAGGGGGAGAAGCATCGAGCAAAGAGACATAAGAATGATTCCATTTACCCAGAGCAAAAGCAGAAAATGCAATCAGTAGTAAATTTGTCAGCATCTATTATCTCACATTCACAACTTGCACTACTAAATAAAGGTTTATCATTTGCACCTGCAAAAAGGGCTAATTGTTCTCAACCATTAGAGATGTGAATAAATTTATAATAGGCATTACTATTAAGAGACATTTCTATAATGAAAATAAAGAGAAATGTGAAATTGATATTACTATTTACAGTGGTATGTCTAGATACTATGGGTGGCATGGTGGCTCAGTGGTTAGCACTGCAGTCTTGCATCGCTGGGGTCCTGGGTTCTAGTCCCACTAAGGACAACATCTGCAAGGAGTTTGTGTGTTCTCCCTGTGTTTGTGTGGGTTTCCTCCGATACTCCAGTTTCCTCCCACACTCCAAAAACATACTGATAGGGCATTTAGATTGTGAGCCCCAATGGGGACATTGTTGCCAATGTATTTAAAGCACTGTGACATTAATAGCGCTATATAAGTGGATAACTATTATTATTATTATTATTATTATACTATAAAATTTCACCACCTAACGATATATCAATCATGATGTCTCAGGAGGAAAATGTTGATAGATAGATCTGTTGAAAGATATACATATGTGTAAACTACCCCAGTTTTTACCCTATTCAGTTTAGGAGTGCTAATATAGATCTGTTTCAAAAGAAGGTATATAAGGAAATTAGTGATCTAATCTCTGCTCTTAATGAGCAAGTCAATATCCTTAATATGAAAGAATGTGCAGCAATGAGGGCATTAGAAAAGAATTGTAATATCATACAGCCTTCAGACAAGAGTGGCACTAAAGCCATCCTGGATAGAAGGTTATATGAATTGGAAATTAAGAAAATGCTGTCATATCCGGCCACATATAAAACACTGTGCTCAGATCCGACTGCACTCTTTAAGACCTAAAACACACTTCCGCAAAAAAAAGTACGTGTCTCACGTTCCGTTTTCCGGGTCCGTGTTCCGTTTTTTAGGGGCGTGTCTCCGGTACGTATGACATCCGTGTGATGGCGTATGCGAGCCGTGTGTGCATGTGGAATGTCCGTATTGACATAAAATACGTACGTGTGCAGTCCGTGTGCCGTCCGTTTTTTCAGATCCATATTTTCACACAAATAACCTTGTTAGCACATTATAATGTGCTCCTGGTGTGTTAAATTGGTCAATTAACTACCCAATTTGGTTAGTTTGCTTAAAAAACCTTTACAAACATGGCTTCTGAGCTCATTCTCACATTATACACACTCCAAAATGTCTCTCTCCAGTGAAGCAACCATGTATTTGCTCTAGTTGATATCTAGGAGATTTGGGGTTAGGCGACATATGATTGAAGAAGAGCCACCATTGGAGAGAAGGATGTGGATTCACCCCCTTGTGAAGCTCAGGAAAACAAATGGGCATTTTAATATTCTCTATGGCGAAGTGCGGAAATTTCCACCAAAATTCCAAGCCTACTGCCATCTCACCATGAATTCATTTGACAACATCCTTGGCCTTGTGTACCATCGTTTGAAGCATCAGGACACCTCTATGTGCCTCAGCATCTCCCCTGAGGAACGACTGTTGGTGACTTTACGGTAGGTGTTGTCATGTATACTCATGCTTTATCTGTTATTTTGAAATACATGTTAAATCTCAAAGGCATCATTTTGTAGAAATTATGTAATTTTAAATTTAGGTATTTGTTGAAAACTTATAAAGATCACAGAACCTCATTGTAATCTTAAAATATGATCTGAGTGCTCACATCTACCATTCTATCTCTACCAAAATTAAAGAAACAAGAGTCATAAATCAAACAATCTTGTTTATTAAACAGAAAAGAAATTATTTTTCCAATATGGAAAGTAAACATCAACACATATGTTTTCCCAACAAAAGCAATAAATTAATAGTCATACACAGTATCTCGCCAGTCATTGGATGACACAAATATTTGTTTTGAAAAACAACTTTCATGAATAGTCAAAGTAATGTCATGTTTTTTTCTATTTCAGTTACCTTGCAACTGGGCAATTCATCAGCAGTCTACATTTCAAATTTTTATTGGGAAGGTCTACAATTGGCAAGATTATCCTGCATACCTGCACTGTGCTATGGGAGACCCTTAGGCATCATGTCATGCAGCTGCCTTCAACACAGGAATGGATGCACATTTCAGAAGAATTTTTGGAGAAAACAGCTTTCCCTAATTGTATTGGCGCCATTGACGGAAAGCACATTAGAGTGAAGAAACCACCTAACTCTGCATCAAGATATTTTAATTATCATAAGTTTTTTTCTGTAGTTATTTTGGCCATGGTAGATACAAACTACTGCTTTTTATTTGCTGATATTGGGGCCTATGGCAGTGCCTCAGATGCACGCATTTTCAGAAGCTCACGTTTAGCAAGACGAATAATGTCTGATAGTTTAAGTTTGCCTGCACCAAGACCATTGCCTGGTAATAATGGCCCTATTGTTCCTTTTGTCATGGTTGCAAATCAGGGGTTTGCATTGTCTAGGCATTTGATGTGTCCATATCCCAGAAGGGGGCTGGACAGATCAAAAGCCCTATTTAATAGCAAATTGGACAGAGCACGTTGCTATGTTGAACGTGCCTTTGGCATTTTGGCCTCAAGATGGCGCATTTATCAAACCACCATCCAACTCCAACCAACCACCGTCAAGGCTGTCATTAAAGCTACAGTAGTGTTACATAATTACTGTAGATTACATGAAAGCAATGACGAAGACATTGAGGAGTTGCCAGCTTTAAATGCACCGTTTGTAGAGAATGGTAGTGTTAGAACCAATGTGTCCACTTCTGGTCTACAAGTGAGGAATCAGTTTAAAGATTATTTTAGTTTAAATCGCCATAGTCATGTATAAATTTGACATTGTTATAGTTTTTTATCACTTGGTTACATAATCACAAACACATATGTAATACAAAAGAGAAAATGACCATACATAGGTAAAATTTGTGGGGGTTTTTTGTTGGTTGGTTGTGTTGGTGGTCCCAATAAGCTATTGTGATTTAACGTTATTGCTATAAAATCAGGAATTTTTGTTTTGCAAGTAACAGTACTACTGAATGTACATGACTAATAAAAATATGGCAAATTGGATTTGAAAAAATTAGTCCAGATTTTTTATTGAACCTATGTATGTCTGTTATCTTTTGCAAAACACCCTGTATTCTACTATTTTTTTACAGAATTTTGTCAGGGACATTAGCCCATACAAAACACCATACTTTATTATGCAATAATGTCACGCAAACATAATTTGTTTGACACTATTGGAATACAAGTATGGGACCAGACAATAATGCAGATACTGCATAGTGGCTGGATTTTTAATAATAAAGGTGTCTGAATGTTAGTGTAGTATTTTATGTGCATGCATTTTTCCCTAAACCCAGTTTTTTCTAATGGATGGTCCAAACAACATGTCCAGAGCAAGGCAACATTCTAACAGGCAGGTAATGTTTTTGAAGTGATAGAGTAATTTCTATTGAATCATTGGAAAGGAAAACACAAATATGACCCCATGCATATAGAGTAAGTAATGTGTTACATTTTGAAATGTTTTCCGACCAGCAATACCCTAGAAAACATACCAAAATTTAAAATAATACATACAATATCACATTATGATTCAACTAAATCCTCTAGGCTAGTGATGCTTTCCTGTGTAGTCTCCATTGCATTGACACCTACAGAATATGTTTGCTGCACAACACTAGATGTTGTAGTGAGTGACTGATCAGTGTTTCCACTAGTAACAGTTGTTGTACTTGGAACAAATAATGATGCAGTTGTTTGAGCAGATGGAAGACCGAGTGTAGGTGGTACATATTGATGTGTTGGAAGAGGCTGAGTATGTGTGTATGTGAAGTTAGTTGGGTAAGTCTGATGTTGAAAGTACTGTTGTTGTGGATTATTAGGAACCTGGTAGGATGTTGGTTGTTGAAACATTTGAGGTAGTCTATGAACATTACTAACAATACTAGGATAGTTAAAAGAGGTTTGCATTGGTGTCTGTTGGGGTACTTGTGGGACAAATGATGGCTGTTGAGATGGCCTTTGTGTCATTAATGTACCTGTTTGGTGTGGGACAATGGTTGGCCTAATTTGTACATCACTTCCCATAGAAGAAGATGGACACTGTATATGTGTTTGTTGCACTACAGGATTTAGTTGAAAATTAGAGTAATGTTCATCAGTTTGGGTTTCCACAGTTTGTTCGGTTGTGTTTGTGTGTGGACCACGTGGATTAGCTCTCCATTGCTCTATCACTTCAAAACAATATATGGGTTCTGGCTCACGTTGGGTAGCAGATATTAGGTTATTAAGGATGCCCTCAATCTGTCCTGCCTATCAGCATGAACCAATGCAAGAGAGGGAGAAAGGGAGCGGCAAAATCTCTCTCCATCACTCTCTGGTATCAGTGAATTCATCATGTGTATTATTCTGGTATCAATGATATCTGTCAGGGAACGTAAATCTTCATAACGCCTATGTCTGCGACCACCGATAGATTGGGCTACTGTGCGCATGGTATTAGTTGTTATTCTTGGCTGTGTGCCTGCATGTTGCTCTGGACTACTCTCTGCAAGAACTGGTGAAGGGTCACTTTGTTGCCCTGTAGACTGGCCTGGAATTACATTAGTGGATTGACTTGTTCCCAAACCCAAATCAGAGGACATTTCTTCTGCGTCTGGCTGGCTGGTGTTGGGGATTGTTGGTGGTTGATATGAGGTAGGCTCCATCTCGGAAGCAGAGGTCGCTGTTAATACTGCTGAAACAATTAATGTGTGCATTTAAAAAAAAAAAACGCCATGTAATGTAATGGTTTAAACTTACTTTCGTACTTCCATAATGGGCATGAGGAAGCTGAGTCTTTCATAATGGACATATTTTTTCTTTTTGGCTGCGGCAGCTGAGGTTGCCACTGGGTTATATTCTCTTCTGAACTGGTCACGTGCTGAGCGCCATCGCCGTTTAACAAGATCCACTGTTTAAAAACAAAAAATTGTAAAATAAGGTCACAAATTATAACAATTGAACAATAAAAAAATAAAACATTATTCTTGTATTTCAGCAATTTAAATAAATTGGAACACACATCCATGTGTATGAAAACAACAACCCATGACACTCATATAGTATCATAATAACACAATAAGCATGAGAAAGAAAACAAGATTTCCAGTAAAAAGATTACACCACTGTATAATCATTTATTTCCTTTTTTACTTACAAAAATAAAAAAAACTTCAGTAAGCCATGATAAACAAAATGTCTATAAACCCATGAAGTGCCATATGTTCCTCAAAGATTTTCCATTAGACACTACACATTACTGTTACCATTCCAGACATGGTGACACCAAGGGACATGCATAATAAACCAAACATGAAGATACAACTCAAAATGTATAGACATTTCACACAATTTTGATAAAAATATGTCGCTGTCCAGTTGTGCGCGTTTCTTCAGAAGTGTCTTTAGTTCCATAAAGATGCTAAGTCCTGTTGTGTATAAATACGTGACTCTTCAGATTTTGTGTTATACCATGCCTGATGAAGAGACCTGAGTAGTCTCGAAAGCTTGCAATTATTACCATCTTTTCAGTTAGCCATTAAAAGGTATCAACCACTGAGGACTCTCTGTTCTTTTAAACAATTTTTTTAGACATTTCACAGCACATTTACAATAGAAATAGCACAAAATTGAAAACCAAAATATATTTCAAACATGTTTAATTGTTGCTTGACCACCCTGAAATGCATTTTGTACATGCATAAAATGCTTTGCCGGCCACATATACACATGCTGACATTACTAGAAAACTGCAATGAATAGTTCAAAAGGCCAAAAAATTACACTCTCCTGTTTGTGAGTCTCCAGTGTAGCTCAAAATGAGTCAGGCCCATTAATACATGCAAAAAAACTATACAAATATGGATATAATCTGCCTACAGAATGAGCACATGTAGGTAAAGACAGAAGCAATGCAAATATCTGTACTCATCATATCTATTTTTCTTTCCAGGGGTACATTGAGACCATCCATTCCTAGGGTAGACTATCTCTGCCACAGACATCCATGCTCATTCCACCATTAACCTGTCATGGTAGCCATCAACACGTGTGTCCCACAGCTCTGGATGCCTCTCTACTTCTCCAATCAGCCTCTCTGTATCGATTCTGGGCGCCATGCTCAGTACCTGTGGTGTTCTCTGTGCTCAAAGTTCCCCTGCAGTGAGAGGACAGGTGCCCAGCTGCTGTCTGGCGTGCAAATGAGACAGGAAATGTATGTTTGGCGCCAGAATTAATGGCCATCAATTGACCTGATAGATTGGTAACAAGTGTTTCAGATTTTGTGATGAAAAACGGACACGGACGATACATGCTGAACACGGACATACTCCGTGTGCGGTCCGTGCAGGCACGGATCCATAGACTAAAGCGGGTCCGTGCCTGCGTGCTGCCGGCCAAAAACGGACATGTCATCCGGGTAGAAAAGCGCACACAAGTACTTACCACACGAACACACGTTCCGTGTGATTTTACGTGTGTGTGCGCCATCTACCATTGAATAACATGGGTCTCCGTGTCTACGTGTCTCTGGTACGTGCAAATACATACCGCACACGTACAAAAAAAACGGATGTGTGTTGCGGGTCTAAGAAAGAACTAAAAGGGTTTCTTGATGAAGGTTTTTTAAAAGGAATTTTATCTAAGTCTGAATTTGAATATGTGACGCCCCTGGACTATCAGGTCGTCACAGGGTACTGCACAAACTGCCCTTCCGTGCGGTATTCCACCTCCCTCTTGGTTCTGGGTCCCTATCTTAATGGTGTTGCCTCCAACAGCAAATCAAATCCTAGATACACCCTGCACCACACCCACCAGGCACACCAGTGGATGGCTTGAGTGGAATAGAGTCGCTCACTTGGGAGGTCAGGGAGGGGAGATGAGGAGTGTAGTCAATAGAGAGTGAGAGAGTAGTCAGAGAGGGTGAGAGAGAGGAAGTCGGGAGCGGTGGCTCCTGAAGAAGCTATCCAGGTTGCAGACGGTGGTCTGGGCCTAGAGAAGTCGGACCCCCGGTCGCAAGGGATTGTGGCAAGGTGCTTGGACCTGTTGAGGAGGGCAGCCAGCAGCCTAGCACTGTCACCGATCTGGAACCGAAGGCATAACAGGGTACACGGACCCTAGGTCGGGGAGTAGCTTCAGGCAACCCGACAATTCACCTGAGGAGAACGGAGCCTTTATGATCTGTTCCCACCCGCTCCAAAATTGGGGCATTAGCGCAACGAGGGGGATAGGACTTTCCAATCCAAAACGGTCCAGAAAATCCCAAGCTTGAGCCCTGAGAGCAAGCTCACACACTTAGCCACAGTGCGGAGTGGGACATCTTGTTCCTGGGAGAGGCCGTCAGCAAGATGTATATGCCGTCCCGTAGCACCGTAGCCCCCGCGCCTGGAACCGCGGCGTGGGTGGAGATCTGGACCGCGCAGCTCCAACAACGGCTGCAGGTCAAGATGCAGCTCCTCTTGGAGGAGTGGGAGGCCGACATGGCGGAGGTTATAGCGACCATACAGAGACGCGAAGAGGAGGGAGCTTTGGAAGGGAGGGTGAGTGACCCACGCCCCGGTACCCCTAGTGGGTCGGTCATCGCGGCTGCGGGACCCGGTCTGAACCCACTCGCCCTGCTACCTCACTCGCTACGTATCGGCTGCCGTGACCCTGCCACTAGGCCCGCTACCCCCGCAATCGGTAGCGGTACCCTGCATGTCCGCCCAGGCGCATCGAACTGTAGCCGGAGCCCGTGACTGACCGGAAGTGCTGCCCTGGAAAGTACAGAAGCCCGAGCCGGAGGCATATACAGAGACTTCCCCCGAGCCGGAGCCGACAGGCCGCTCCGTGCAGAAGGCCCAGCGGAGGAAAGCCCCTGTGCCCATCCCCCACACCTCAGCTGAGGTTGCGCCGGGTTGCCGCTGCAAAGCAGCACCCCAGGCCAAGTCACCGCGGGACCTTCCACCCAGATTGCCAGTGGTGGGCAGTGTCCAGAAGGTCTCGCGGGGCCCGACCCGTGCGCCGGAACTCGCAGCAGCCCCGTATTGGGACAGGGAGCCGACACCGCTGGGCCCGGAGATCGCGGAAAGGGAAAGGAAGAAGGCGGAGTTGGTGGCCTGTACGATCCGGGAGAAAGAGAGCCTCCGCCAGGCGACCTTCCGTGTCTGGGGCCCCCTGTATGAAGGGCAGGTGAGGCGGTTTGATGTCCGCCGGGGCTATGGCTTTATATATGAGCCAGGCCTGGAGGCTGAAGTCTTCATAGCTCGGCAGGATGTTAATGCCCACCTGCCGGAGGAGCACCCAGGCCGCAACCTGATGCCGGGCGACCTAGTTCAGTACACCAGGCACTGTGGGGAGAGGGGGTGGTTTGCGCTGGATGCCAAGCTGAGGGGCAGCCAGGAGGCCCGGGTGTCCACCGCGTCCCCTCCCCCAGCCGACACCGAAGAATCGGAATAATGGCAGCGGAGTCCCGTTGCAGTTGTCCCCGTTGGGACCACCAAAGTACCGTTTAAGAGAATGATAAGAATAATCAACTGAGAGTCACCTGATTGAAGCCTTGATTTGCAGCTGGATTTGAACCGGTCGTTGCTGGCAACTGGTCCCCGTTGGGACCCCCTTTTCAAATAATGCGTAGAAACTACTACGAACAGGCCTGAGAACTAGCAGGGCAACCACAAACTTGTGGCATGTAAATAAAAATGTTTTAAGGCTTTCACCGTTACCGCCTCCGGAGAGTCAGATTGGAGGAAGGGCCCGCAGTGGAGCAGGCTGAGGCCCAGCCACCACCGGAACCGGTGGCGATTCTCTGGGGGTTTCAGGGGTTCCCCATGGACGTGGGTCCCCTGAAAAGGACAGAACCCGCTCGAGCAACTTGTGCTGGACTGGGGTCAAGGGGTGCTGCCTGTTTGCTTAGGGGCAGCATCAGGGCCAGGTTGCTTGGGTGGGAGAGAGCGGAAGCCGTAACCGTTATGCAACGTTTTAAGTAAGAGTACCTCCCGATGTGGGAAGATGTTATTATAATTGTAACCTGTTGACCGTTTATCTTTTTGAGTTTGTGAAAATAAAACCAGTGATGGACGGGCAGCCCGCGGACGGTCTGCATTTTACTAAGGAAGAATGTGGTGCCCTGGACAAGCCAGGGGCCACAGAAAACAACACCCACACACCCCACACTCCCGGTCAGGCACACCGAAGTCAGACACAAACCCTTGTTGCCTTCCTCCAGGGGCTGATGTCCACACCAGGAGGGTGGGCCAGGCGGTTGGCCCCGCCCACCGAGGAGTTCACAGTCCTGGAGGCGGGAAAAGAAGACAGTTTTAGTTTGGAGGAAAAAGTGAGAGGAAGTGAAGTGGTAGTAGAGCACTCTGAAGTTGGTCCGGGTGTGTGGCCCGGATGGATCAGCAAGGTTGGCAGACGGTCGTGACCATCTGCAGGAGTGGTCTATCGGAGTCTACCGTAAGGACCGTGGATGGGCGGTGGCCCGGCGGTTCCGGACCGGTACGCAAAGAGAAGTCAGCACCATCTGGCAGGGGCTTACGGACCCCGGCAAGGCTAGGAGTCGCCGTGAATTTGCCAAATTCGTTAGCGAAGGGAACCTCCTGGGTTTCCCAGCAGCCAAGTCCCGACAGAAGGCAACCGTCCAACCGTGAGAGGGAAACACAGCCACCGCCAAGGCTACCGTTCCCAGGGCCAGAGCCTGCGGGCAAAAGGGGCTCCTCCGGCCCACATCCAAGCCGGGGAGCGGGTTACCGGTGGGAACCCATTGGAACCGTTATACTACACAGGTGCAGGGAAAGGCAGTCACCATCAACCTGCCGGGAGAAACAACACCGCAGCCGTCTGTGGGACCCGTCCATCCAGCCGTGTGTTTTACCGAGAACTGTGTCCTCATCATTGGCTGAGTGAGTACCACCGTGCCATGCGGCACAGCGCTGCCCCCGCGACCCTGCATCTCACCAGGCCCCGTAACCCATCTGCCATCCATCCCTACCCCATCACCGGGCCCCGGGACAACCAACCCCCTACCCACGGAGGGGAGAACTAACAACACAGCTGCTCCCTGTCACCGCTCCCGGGATCCCCGTCTAGAGCAGTGGTGGTGTCACCAATATCACCACAACCGTGGGTGGCGTCACGGACAATCACCCAAATCCCCCCACCATCCAATCAATCTCCCTTTTCACTCACGGGCGAGGAACGCCGCTCGAGTCCCCGGGATCCGGCCCACCGTCCGAGCCACCACCGAGCAGCGGCAGCCGCAGCAGCGGCCGGACCCGAGCAGTGGGAGAGCGCAGCGTCCCCTCATCCGCCCGCGACATTTGCTGTGACCGTTCTTCTGAATGCCGGGCACTTCCGGTCATGCGCAGTAGACCTCTCTGAAGCCAGGGCACATACACCCAGCTTCGTACTGCACATAACGAGAAGTGCCCGGTATTCAGAAGCACAGTCACAGCAAACAGGTACGCGCTGCACCGCTGGTGATGCTGCACTGACTAGTGTGGCGCCCCTGACCTGGTTAGGCACCACTGAGTACTGCACCCATGCTGGGACAGTACTGCCAGGTAATCCTGAGGGCCCCTTTGCCCTAATTCGGTCCCTGTTTTTCCTGCCATAATACCCATGAGCTCCAATTATGTTCCAATTTTGTTTTGGTCCATCTCACGCCATAAACAATTGTTATCAGCAGGCATGATTTTTGCCCGTTTTTGATATAAATATTGTTTTTGCTAGCCCCTTTTCTTTCTAGGGGGGGATTCAATTTGCTTGTTATGTGACCCCTTTGGTTTTACAGCACCACATTGTGCACATTATAGTACATCGCTTGCTTTACATGACATCTTATGTTTATTCACGTGATCGCTTCACGTTGTAATGACGTTTTGGTTGCCTCCTTTTGCTCTATTGCGGTGCCAGATGAATGGGCGTGCATGTGTGGTGCCCTGGACTAGCCAGGTCGTCACAGGGACTACAACACAACACCCCCACCCCGAGATAGGCACATCAGTCAGACACAAAATCCTTGTTGCTTCCCTCCAGGGGCTGATGTCCACACCAGGTGGGGTGGAGCCAGGCGGTTGGCCCCATCCACTGAGGAGTTCACAGTCCTGGAGGCGGGAAAAGGAAGTCAGTCAAATTAGAGAGCAGATGAGTTAGGGAGGTCAAAGAGTGAGGAGTAAAGTGGTAGTAGAGGAGCAAACTGACTGTGTCCGGGTACGTGGCCCGGGCACCAAGAGCAAGGTTGGCAGACGGTGGTGGCCGTCTGCAGGAGAGGCAGATCGACGCGGAACCGTAGGACCGGGGACGGGCGGTGGCCCGCCGGTACCGAACCGGGGAGCGAAGTGAAGCCAGCACAAACCGGCAGGGCCTGCGGACCCCGACCAGGCTTGGAGTCGCCGTTAAGCAGGTCAAATCCGTTAGTGACCGGAACCCCAGGGGTTTCCAAACAGCCAAGACCCGAGTGAAGGCAACCGTCCAAACAGCAAAAGGGAAAAACAGCTACTGCCACAGCTAGAGTTCCCAGGGCCAGAGCCTGCGGGCAAAAGGGCTCCTCCGGCACATATCCACGCTGGGGAGCGGGTTACCGGTGGGAAGCCATCGGGACCGAAGATACACAAAAAGGTGCAGGGAAAGGCAGCACCACCAACCGTCCGGGAGAAACCACAGTAGCCGGCTGTGGGACCCGTCCATCCAGCCGTTTGTTTTACCAGAGACTTGCATCCATTTGTGGCTGAGTGAATACTACCGTGCCGTCCGGCACCGCACTGCGCAGTTCAAGCGCCCCCTGCAACTTGCCCGACCCTGCATCCCCGTCACCTCACCAGGCCCCGGGACCACCAACCCCCCTACCCACGGAGGGAGGAGAAACATCCAAGCTGCTCCCTGCCATCGATCCCCATCAATAGCAGCGGTGGTGCCCAACCTCACCACAACCCGTGGGTGGCGTCACGGACCAAATCCCCAAACCGAACTACCCCCTTTCGCGCATGGGCGAGGAGCGCCGCTCGAGTCCCCGGATCCGGCCCAACGCTCGAGCCACCGAGCAGCAGCAGCAGCAGCGCCGGACCCGAGCGTGGTGAGCGTACCTGGTTGTGAGTAGCAGGGGCTCTAAGTAAGGCCGGTGTCACACTTGCGAGTGCCTTGCGTGTATCTCGTGCGAGTATCGCGTTGCATCACCCGGCATGGACTCACACTCTCCTCACAGGAGCAGGTCGGTTGCATGTGAGACGCTCTTGTCCGAAGAGTGTGAGTCTGTGCCGTGTGATGCAATGTGAGACTCCCGCGAGATACACAGGATGCACTTGCAAGTGTGACACCGGCCTAAGGATTATTTTGTTATTTAAACAAAAACTTGTTATGTACAATCACAGTATTAACCGTTATATAACACCCCGTTATATAACATCAAAGCTCCCCATTCACACCTGGAACCTGGTAACACTAATGAGTCACAAGACACCGGGGAGGGAAAATGGCTAACTAGGCACAATTTGGCCATTTTCACTTAGAGGGGTACTCACTTTTGAAAACAGCAGTGTACACATTAATGGCTGTGTGTCGAGTTATTTAGAGGACACCAAATTTACACTGTTATACAAGCTGTACACTGACAATGTGTGTCATATCTTCAGTAGAGTTGAGCGCGGTTCGCGGTTCGAGGTTCTCCAGTTCTAGGCTCGAGTGATTTTGGGGCCTGTTCTAGATCGAACTAGAACTCGAGCTTTTTGCAAAAGCTCGATAGTTCTAGAAACGTTCGAGAACGGTTCTAGCAGCAAAAAAACAGCTAATTCCTAGCTGGCTTTCCGCTGTAATAGTGTAAGTCACTCTGTGAGTCACACTATTATGACATTTCAGTGTATAGTGTGCGGGAACAGCGCCTTCAGATCACTCCTGTTTGTATAATGGCGATCGCCATTTTTTTTTTATTTTTCCTTGTCTTCCTTCCCTAAGCGCGCGCGTCTTGTGGGGCGGGCCAGCATGTCAGCCAATCCCAGACACACACACAGCTAAGTGGACTTTTAGCCAGAGAAGCAACGACATGTGTGATAGGATGTCCATGTCACATGTCCCTGCATTATAAAACCGGACATTTTCCTCCAGGACGCCATTATCTCTTCTGCGTCATGGGTGTCAGACATCACTGTCGCAGCTCCGTCCTTTGTCCTATCGCCGATACAGCTGTATGCGTTCCATACACAGCGCTAGACAGCTTAGGGAGAGCACTTTCTATCAGTCCTTTTAAGGGCTCAAACCGGCAGGGTCAGAGCCATAGGTGACAGGTCCTGAAAACAGAGTAGGTCAGGGATTTCGTCGCTGCATTTCCCCATTAGGAGGGAATAGAAAGGCAGGCTTCCATTCCTCTACCCAGAGCCCCACAATCCTGGCACTGTACCCTCCTGTCCTCTGCACACTCCAACTCTTTTTAACTAAGCCATTATACTAGCAAACAGTCAGTGTACCTAGTGGCATCCTAAATGTGACTATTGTACTTTTGTCTAGTCACACTAGTGCAAAGATATTTGCAGCACGTCTGCCTGCATTGCACACTCCAACTCTTTTTAACTAAGCCATTATACTAGCAAACAGTCAGTGTACCTAGTGGCATCCTAAACGTGGCTATTGTACTTTTGTGTAGTCACACTAGTGGAAAGATATTTGCAGCACGTCTGCCTGCATTGCACACTCCAACTCTTTTTAACTAAGCCATTATACTAGCAAACAGTCAGTGTACCTAGTGGCATCCTAAACGTGGCTATTGGACTTTTGTGTAGTCACACTAATGGAAAGATATTTGCAGCACGTCTGCCTGCATTGCACACTCAAACTCTTTTTAACTAAGCCATTATACTAGCAAACAGTCAGTGTACCTAGTGGCATCCTAAACGTGGCTATTGTACTTTTGTGTAGTCACACTAGTGGAAAGATATTTGCAGCACGTCTGCCTGCATTGCACACTCCAACTCTTTTTAACTAAGCCATTATACTAGCAAACAGTCAGTGTACCTAGTGGCATCCTAAACGTGGCTATTGTACTTTTGTGTAGTCAAACTAGTGGAAAGATATTTTCAGCACGTCTGCCTGCATTGCACACTCAAACTCTTTTTAACTAAGCCATTATACTAGCAAACAGTCAGTGTACCTAGTGGCATCCTAAACGTGGCTATTGGACTTTTGTGTAGTCACACTAGTGGAACGATATTTGCAGCACGTCTGCCTGCATTGCACACTCCAACTCTTTTTAACTAAGCCATTATACTAGCAAACAGTCAGTGTACCTAGTGGCATCCTAAACGTGGCTATTGGACTTTTGTGTAGTCACACTAGTGGAAAGATATTTGCAGCACGTCTGCCTGCATTGCGCACTCCAACTCTTTTTAACTAAGCCATTATACTAGCAAACAGTCAGTGTACCTAGTGGCATCCTAAACGTGGCTATTGTACTTTTTGTGTAGTCACACTAGTGGAAAGATATTTGCAGCACGTCTGCCTGCATTGCACACTCCAACTCTTTTTAACTAAGCCATTATATTAGCAAACAGTCAGTGTACCTAGTGGCATCCTAAACGTGGCTATTGGACTTTTGTGTAGTCACACTAGTGGAAAGATATTTGCAGCACGTCTGCCTGCATTGCACACTCCAACTCTTTTTAACTAAGCCATTATACTAGCAAACAGTCAGTGTACCTAGTGGCATCCTAAACGTGGCTATTGTACTTTTGTGTAGTCAAACTAGTGGAAAGATATTTGCAGCACGTCTGCCTGCATTGCACACTCCAACTCTTTTTAACTAAGCCATTATACTAGCAAACAGTCAGTGTACCTAGTGGCATCCTAAACGTGGCTATTGTACTTTTGTGTAGTCAAACTAGTGGAAAGATATTTGCAGCACGTCTGCCTGCATTGCACACTCAAACTCTTTTTAACTAAGCCATTATACTAGCAAACAGTCAGTGTACCTAGTGGCATTCTAAACGTGGCTATTGGACTTTTGTGTAGTCACACTAGTGGAACGATATTTGCAGCACGTCTGCCTGCATTGCACACTCCAACTCTTTTTAACTAAGCCATTATACTAGCAAACAGTCAGTGTACCTAGTGGCATCCTAAACGTGGCTATTGGACTTTTGTGTAGTCACACTAGTGGAAAGATATTTGCAGCACGTCTGCCTGCATTGCGCACTCCAACTCTTTTTAACTAAGCCATTATACTAGCAAACAGTCAGTGTACCTAGTGGCATCCTAAACGTGGCTATTGTACTTTTGTGTAGTCACACTAGTGGAAAGATATTTGCAGCACGTCTGCCTGCATTGCACACTCCAACTCTTTTTAACTAAGCCATTATACTAGCAAACAGTCAGTGTACCTAGTGGCATCCTAAACGTGGCTATTGTACTTTTGTGTAGTCAAACTAGTGGAAAGATATTTGCAGCACGTCTGCCTGCATTGCACACTCCAACTCTTTTTAACTAAGCCATTATACTAGCAAACAGTCAGTGTACCTAGTGGCATCCTAAACGTGGCTATTGTACTTTTGTGTAGTCAAACTAGTGGAAAGATATTTGCAGCACGTCTGCCTGCATTGCACACTCCAACTCTTTTTAACTAAGCCATTATACTAGCAAACAGTCAGTGTACCTAGTGGCATCCTAAACGTGGCTATTGTACTTTTGTGTAGTCACACTAGTGGAAAGATATTTGCAGCACGTCTTCCTGCATTGCACACTCCAACTCTTTTTAACTAAGCCATTATACTAGCAAACAGTCAGTGTACCTAGTGGCATCCTAAACGTGGCTATTGGACTTTTGTGTAGTCACACTAGTGGAAAGATATTTGCAGCACGTCTGCCTGCATTGCACACTCCAACTCTTTTTAACTAAGCCATTATACTAGCAAACAGTCAGTGTACCTAGTGGCATCCTAAACGTGGCTATTGTACTTTTGTGTAGTCACACTAGTGGAAAGATATTTGCAGCACGTCTGCCTGCATTGCACACTCCAACTCTTTTTAACTAAGCCATTATACTAGCAAACAGTCAGTGTACCTAGTGGCATTCTAAACGTGACTATTGTACTTTTGTGTAGTCAAACTAGTGGAAAGATATTTGCAGCACGTCTGCCTGCATTGCACACTCCAACTCTTTTTAACTAAGCCATTATACTAGCAAACAGTCAGTGTACCTAGTGGCATCCTAAACGTGGCTATTGTACTTTTGTGTAGTCACACTAGTGGAAAGATATTTGCAGCACGTCTTCCTGCATTGCACACTCAAACTCTTTTTAACTAAGCCATTATACTAGCAAACAGTCAGTGTACCTAGTGGCATCCTAAACGTGGCTATTGGACTTTTGTGTAGTCACACTAGTGGAAAGATATTTGCAGCACGTCTGCCTGCATTGCACACTCCAACTCTTTTTAACTAAGCCATTATACTAGCAAACAGTCAGTGTACCTAGTGGCATCCTAAACGTGGCTATTGTACTTTTGTGTAGTCAAACTAGTGGAAAGATATTTGCAGCACGTCTGCCTGCATTGCACACTCAAACTCTTTTTAACTAAGCCATTATACTAGCAAACACTCAGTGAACTTAGTGTCATCCTAAACGTGGCTATTGGACTTCTGTATAGTCCCACTAGTGCAAAGATATTTGCAGCACCTCTGCCTGCATTGCACACTCAAACTCATTGTTACTAAGCCATTATACTAGCAAACACTGAGTGAACTTAGTGTCATCCTAAACGTGGCTATTGGACTTCTGTATAGTCCCACTAGTGCAAAGATATTTGCAGCACCTCTGCCTGCATTGCACACTCAAACTCATTGTTACTAAGCCATTATACTAGCAAACACTGAGTGAACTTTGTGTCATCCTAAACGTGGCTATTGGACTTCTGTATAGTCCCACTAGTGCAAAGATATTTGCAGCACCTCTGCCTGCATTGCACACTCAAACTCATTGTTACTAAGCCATTATACTAGCAAACAGTCAGTGAACCTAGTGGCATCCTAAACGTGGCTATTGGACTTTTGTCTAGTCACACTAGTGCAAATCTATGTGCAGCACCTGTGCATGACACCCTCCTGCTCTGTTTTTAATAAGCTATAATGATAGCAAAAAATACTGCCATTTAGTGGCATCATAGAACTGGCTGTTGTATTCCATTAGTGCCCCACTGGTGCCAAGCTATTTCTAGCACCTCTACATGACACCCTCATGCACATTTTGCTACGCTAATGTTATAGCAAACTCAGGGAATTCATTGCTGCATTTGATAATTCGGAGGGATAGAAAGTGAGGCTTCCTTTAGCTTTTCCTTCTGTTCATAGACAGCATCTTCAAGTTCACACCCGAAGAGCAATTTCTCCTCCACGTCTAAGTGTGGAGAGGCAGATAGTGCGCATGCGTGTGCCGATTTACCCCAGCTGCAGCCTAACTACAGTGTTTCGCCTAGTGAGTATACTCAGCCTGACTGTGCCATTCCTGACGCTAAGTCTTCATTTCGGGATACAGCGCATGCTCCCACACTAAGTGTCAAAAGCCTCTTTGCACAGGTACTTGCATGCCGTGCCGGGTCTAAGTCCTGTTTTGTGCCTAGACACCATGCTAAAGCTGATAGTCTTTTTTCAGAGACTGTATTTCATGCTACTGAGCATGCTCAGGCACTTACTGCATCAGAGACTAGGTCCGGTAATGAACTCTGTGGCCCTGCCCCTGATGTGGGGGTCCCATATAGACCACAGGGCATCAAGTGTCCTCCCAAATGGCTTGCAGAGGTCCACCCCTATGACTTGTCACCGCATTATTGATGGTCAGACGATGACTGGTGAGGTGTTTGGGTCATGGCAGCCATGAGGTCATCATTGAAGTTGCGGTTCCAAATAGGACGCTAGTTATGCCACTCATGACGTGTCACTCTACTTTTGTCTCCAGGAGGTTCATTGTGGTTCACCCTGGTTTGGGGCGGACCCAGGTTATAAAAGGGGCTGGAGCCAACAAGGAGGTGCGCATTCTTCTATTATGCGCTGAAAGAGCACACCTCCATGTGTTGAACCCATTGCGGCTTTAGGCCAGAGGTAGGCAGGGATAGGGTGTCGATGCAGGCCACCACCACAGTTGGTAACGCAGAACGGTTAAGACCAGCTCCTGTCCTACCAGTCCTGCTTGTGCAGCCCAGTGGCATTAACAGGCCTGCTGCTGCTGATGCGCCTGCTGTCCACAGGTGTGGCCCCAATGCACACGGTCAGCGTACTGAATGGCCCCTGTGATGTTAACAGGGAGTTCCTGGGCTGGGTGGGCGTGTGGACCCTGTGACGCTAACAGGGCTCCCAGTCTCAAGATCCGAGTGGCGTCTAACTTGGTTCAGGCTACTATTAGTTTCATAGCCACACAGCTCTGTATCCTCCACCTAACCTTCCAGTTGCCAACCTCTCCTTTTCCAACTGGGAGCACGGTGGACACTGACTGCTGATGGGGATATATACCTCTCTCTTTCTTTTCTTATTAATTTTCGTTATATAGCGGTAACATAGTATATACCACCTTATCCAAATCTGCCAGTCCCACTGTAACAGATGGTGTTTCTTCATCAAATGTTACTTTTGCTTAACCACCAAATCCACGGACCAAAACTTTTTTCCCCTTTCCAACACACCTGTTCCCCTTTCCACCAGCATCTGTCCTTTTTCAACTCATTTTGGTATATGACCAAGAGTGCAACTCTGCAGGGACACCGTACTCAACGCCATCTCAGCACAGCAGCCATCCCTCGGTCCCTCCGATGTGGACAAGGAAAAGACCATTTCCTCCTATCCATGACAAAGCGTTGACATTCACTCTGTGCAGCACTGGTGTTTAGTGGAAAAGCAGATCTAAGATTGCGTACCACATTCTGCAGATACTCCTGTATACGTGCGTCCATTTCTATGGCAGGAATTATTTCGCCAAATTTTGTCTTGTACCGGGGATCTAACAGTGTGGCAACCCAGTATTCAGGATTACTTCGAATTCGTACAATCCGAGGGTCATGTAGGTAGTGCAGCAAGAAGGCGCTCATGTGTCTTGTGCATCCAGGAGGACCAAGTCCTTGGTGTGTTGGTGGCAGAGAGGTGAGAATCGTGCCTCCTTCCTCTGCCCTCTCCCCACAACCTCGCACAACCGAAATGTGAGCAAGCTCTCACTCATCTGCTGAGTCTTCCATGCCCATCGCCAGTTCGTCCTCCATTTCTTCATGGGCTCCTGCACTTTCCTCAACACTTTTTGCTGATACTATGCGCCCTTGTTAATCCCTCTCCCTCACCATGACTGCCGCATAGGTGCCGCTGACCATCTGGACCTCGTAGATCTTGTTATCCCTTCCGCATATGACTCCTCCTGTACTTCCTCCCCTTCCTCTTGTCCCAACACCTGACTCCGAATAATAATTACAGTGTGCTCCATCATGTAGATGACCAGAATTGTCACGCTGAGAATGGCATTGCCAGTGCTAAACATCTTCGTCGACATTTGTAAACTGTGTAGCAGGGTGCATAGGTCCTTGATCTGACACCACTCCAGCAGCGTGATCTGCACCACCTCTGGATCAAGTTAGCCCAGGCTATATGTCATACCGTATTTCAGCAGGGCTCTGCGGTGCTGCCACACACGCTGCAACATGTGCAGATTCAAATTCCTGTGTGTCGGAACATCGCATTTCCGGCGTTTAACTGCCAGACCCTAAGACTTCCGGAGTGATGAAAGTTGTTGAGCTGCTGTGTGCGCACGATGGAAGTGAGCACATAGCGAGTGTGCCCGCTGCACAAGGCCATGTAGGCCGGGATGGTGTTTTAAAAATTGCTGGAGAATTAGGTTCAACACGTGAGCCATACAAGGCACGTGTGTCACATTGCCCTGACGATGGCCCGCAGCCAGGTTTGCATCATTGCCGCACACGGCTGTTAAGTCACCAACGGAGTACGCTCCGTCAATTTGTACTCCGGTCGCCAGGTGACAACGTGTTCCTTTCATGCATAGTGCTGATGATGGGAGAGGAGTCGATGCCAGTGGCGCAGGTGGACGCAGGTTATGCTCACCCACTGGGCTGCATTACCTTGACAGATGCAGAATCTCTGGCTGAATGTAGCTGGTGGGTATCTCACAGATGAAATACCATCATTCAGCTACAACCAATGGGAAGACACCACACCCTTTTTTATGCCCATCCTGTCTGCATACCACTGCTAGACATAGCTATGAACCTCTGGTTAATTTTACCCCCAGTTCAGTTTTATGATTTTGTGTGCTTGTTACCTGACTACTTTTCCTGCTTGCTGTTTATGTACCTTGTTAGCCGATCCGCATTTCACCTCTGCTTGTTTTCTGATTAAGTCCTGGCCGTCCCATTCTGTTCCTGTTCCTCAATTAATGTTTTGACC
The DNA here is from genome assembly GCF_048569485.1 of Anomaloglossus baeobatrachus. Classification (NCBI taxonomy): domain Eukaryota; kingdom Metazoa; phylum Chordata; class Amphibia; order Anura; family Aromobatidae; genus Anomaloglossus; species Anomaloglossus baeobatrachus. The sequence continues at coordinate 136,111,590 of NC_134360.1, read as the reverse complement.
CTGCCTGACTACTATTCTCTGGAACTGCAGCCTTCCACAGGCATTAATCACCTTGGGCCCTGTGTAATTCCTAATCCCTGTATAGGGGTTAAAGGGTTTCAGGGTTCTAGGGGTCCTGCTTGGTGAGTGGCTTCCCTCTAGCCTATCATTTACAGCCCATCTGAGTGTGTGGATCAAGGAAGGCGTTACACCGTGCTCTCTGCAGAAGGCCATGTGGGCCAGGATAGTGCTTTAAAAATTGCTGGACAACCAGGTTCAACACGTGAACCACACAAGGCACGTGTGTCACATTGTCACAGCGAAGGGCCGCACCCATGTTTGCATCATTGTCGCACCCGGCCTTCCCTGGCTGCTGGTTGAGTGGAGACAACCATTGATGAAACTCGGTCTCCAGAGCTAACCGTCCACAACTTCTCAGCGGTGTGACTCACATTTCCCATACATTTCAAAGTAAACCTTTGATCGCCTGATGGCATTGAGCTCTGCTGCCAGCATAGTAAGGAGGTGTGTGGTAGTCCTTGTGCGCAGTTACAAGGAAGGGTGGCCTGACCACACAGGGTTTGCGCCAAGGTGGAGGACCCACACGAGGTTGAAGAGGCAGAAGCAGTGTATTAACTTCTACATACAGAAGAAGGATTGACACAACTCGTGGGGACGGCAAGACTTGTACAGCAGACCCTTCTCCATCTCTCCCCACAGTAACCCATTGCCCAGTCAGCGACATGTAACGCCCCTGTCCATGCTTACTGGGCCAATTATCTGTGGTGAAATGCACCCTGTCACACAGAGTTTGTCAAGGAATCAGTGATGTTTAGTGTGACATGCTGGTGTAGCGCGTGCACGCCTTTGTTGGAGAAGGAGTGGCGCCTGGGCATCGGCTCTTGGTGCACTGCGATGGGCATAAGGTCTCGAAAATCCTCGGTTAAAAAGGTTGGAAAGGCAGCATTTTGGTAGCCAACAGTTTCCAGATGCTGAAAGTCAACCTCTAAGCCATGTCATGCCCTTCTAAAAGCATGTAAAACACAGCGAGGGGACTCCAACCACAGTGTCCCTCGTTGCCACTAATTGGGCCACACACACCCCACTTGACTGGCATCAGTGTACCTTCCCTTTTGAAAAAGAAAAAGATGCTTTGCATGAAGCACTCTCAAAAATACGCGTGCCTTTCCCGTCCCCTGGATGACCCAGGGGAAGAAAAGTCCTCTGAGAGCCATGACTTGTTCATCTTGGTTCTTTTAGAAACACAGCGAGGGGACTCCAACCACAGTCTCCCTCGTTGCCACTAACTGGGCCACACACACCCCACTTGACTGGCATCAGTTGACCTTCCCTTTTGAAAAAGAAAAAGATGCTTTGCATGAAGCACTCTCAAAAATACGCGTGCCTTTCCCGTCCCCTGGATGACCCAGGGGAAGAAAAGTCCTCTGAGAGCCATGACTTGTTCATCTTGGTTCTTTTAGAAACACAGCGAGGGGACTCCAACCACAGTCTCCCTCGTTGCCACTAACTGGGCCACACACACCCCACTTGACTGGCATCAGTTGACCTTCCCTTTTGAAAAAGAAAAAGATGCTTTGCATGAAGCACTCTCAAAAATACGCGTGCCTTTCCCGTCCCCTGGCTGACCCAGGGGAAGAAAAGTCCTCTGAGAGACATGACTTGTTCATCTTGGTTCTTTTAGAAACACAGCGAGGGGACTCCAACCACAGTCTCCCTCGTTGCCACTAACTGGGCCACACACACCCCACTTGACTGGCATCAGTTGACCTTCCCTTTTGAAAAAGAAAAAGATGCTTTGCATGAAGCACTCTCAAAAATACGTGTGCCTTTCCCGTCCCCTGGATGACCCAGGGGAAGAAAAGTCCTCTGAGAGCCATGACTTGTTCATCTTGGTTCTTTTAGAAACACAGCGAGGGGACTCCAACCACAGTCTCCCTCGTTGCCACTAACTGGGCCACACACACCCCACTTGACTGGCATCAGTTGACCTTCCCTTTTGAAAAAGAAAAAGATGCTTTGCATGAAGCACTCTCAAAAATACGCGTGCCTTTCCCGTCCCCTGGCTGACCCAGGGGAAGAAAAGTCCTCTGAGAGCCATGACTTGTTCATCTTGGTTCTTTTAGAAACACAGCGAGGGGACTCCAACCACAGTCTCCCTCGTTGCCACTAACTGGGCCACACACACCCCACTTGACTGGCATCAGTTGACCCCCCCTTTTGAAAAAGAAAAAGATGCTTTGCATGAAGCACTCTCAAAAATACGCGTGCCTTTCCCGTCCCCTGGCTGACCCAGGGGAAGAAAAGTCCTCTGAGAGCCATGACTTGTTCATCTTGGTTCTTTTAGAAACACAGCGAGGGGACTCCAACCACAGTCTCTCTCGTTGCCACTAATTGGGCCACACACACCCCACTTGACTGGCATCAGTTGACCTTCCCTTTTGAAAAAGAAAAAGATGCTTTGCATGAAGCACTCTCAAAAATACGCGTGCCTTTCCCGTCCCCTGGATGACCCAGGGGAAGAAAAGTCCTCTGAGAGCCATGACTTGTTCATCTTGGTTCTTTTAGAAACACAGCGAGGGGACTCCAACCACAGTCTCCCTCGTTGCCACTAACTGGGCCACACACACCCCACTTGACTGGCATCAGTTGACCTTCCCTTTTGAAAAAGAAAAAGATGCTTTGCATGAAGCACTCTCAAAAATACGTGTGCCTTTCCCGCCCCCTGGCTGACCCAGGGGAAGAAAAGTCCTCTGAGAGCCATGACTTGTTCATCTTGGTTCTTTTAGAAACACAGCGAGGGGACTCCAACCACAGTCTCTCTCGTTGCCACTAATTGGGCCACACACACCCCACTTGACTGGCATCAGTTGACCCAATTTTCAAGATGAAAAAGATGCTTTGCATGAAGCACTCTCAAAAATACGCGTGCCTTTCCCGTCCCCTGCCTGACCCAGGGAAAGAAAAGTCCTCTGAGAGCCATGACTTGTTCATCTTGGTTCTTTTAGAAACACAGCGAGGGGACTCCAACCACAGTCTCCCTCGTTGCCACTAACTGGGCCACACACACCCCACTTGACTGGCATCAGTTGACCCCCCCTTTTGAAAAAAAAAAAGATGCTTGGCATGAAGCACTCTCAAAAATACGCGTGCCTTTCCAGTCCCCTGGCTGACCCAGGGGAAGAAAGGTCCTCTGAGAGCCATGACTTGTTCATCTTGGTTCTTTTAGAAACACAGCGAGGGGACTCCAACCACAGTCTCCCTCGTTGCCACTAACTGGGCCACACACACCCCACTTGACTGTCATCAGTTGACCTTCCCTTTTGAAAAAGAAAAAGATGCTTTGCATGAAGCACTCTCAAAAATACGCGTGCCTTTCCCATCCCCTGGCTGACCCAGGGGAAGAAAAGTCCTCTGAGAGCCATGACTTGTTCATCTTGGTTCTTTTAGAAACACAGCGAGGGGACTCCAACCACAGTCTCCCTCGTTGCCACTTACTGGGCCACACACCCCCCACTTGACTGGCATCAGTTGACCTTCCCTTTTGAAAAAGAAAAAGATGCTTTGCATGAAGCACTCTCAAAAATACGCGTGCCTTTCCCGTCCCCTGGATGACCCAGGGGAAGAAAAGTCCTCTGAGAGCCATGACTTGTTCATCTTGGTTCTTTTAGAAACACAGCGAGGGGACTCCAACCACAGTCTCCCTAGTTGCCACTAACTGGGCCACACACCCCACTTGACTGGCATCAGTTGACCTTCCCTTTTGAAAAAGAAAAAGATGCTTTGCATGAAGCACTCTCAAAAATACGCGTGCCTTTCCCGTCCCCTGGCTGACCCAGGGGAAGAAAAGTCCTCTGAGAGCCATGACTTGTTCATCTTGATTCTTTTAGAAACACAGCGAGGGGACTCCAACCACAGTCTCTCTCGTTGCCACTAATTGGGCCACACACACCCCACTTGACTGGCATCAGTTGACCTTCCCTTTTGAAAAAGAAAAAGATGCTTTGCATGAAGCACTCTCAAAAATACGCGTGCCTTTCCAGTCCCCTGGCTGACCCAGGGGAAGAAAAGTCCTCTGAGAGCCATGACTTGTTCATCTTGGTTCTTTTAGAAACACAGCGAGGGGACTCCAACCACAGTCTCCCTCGTTGCCACTAACTGGGCCACACACACCCCACTTGACTGGCATCAGTTGACCTTCCCTTTTGAAAAAGAAAAAGATGCTTTGCATGAAGCACTCCCAAAAATACGCGTGCCTTTCCCATCCCCTGGCTGACCCAGGGGAAGAAAAGTCCTCTGAGAGCCATGACTTGTTCATCTTGGTTCTTTTAGAAACACAGCGAGGGGACTCCAACCACAGTCTCCCTCGTTGCCACTAACTGGGCCACACACACCCCACTTGACTGGCATCAGTTGACCTTCCCTTTTGAAAAAGAAAAAGATGCTTTGCATGAAGCACTCTCAAAAATACGCGTGCCTTTCCCGTCCCCTGGATGACCCAGGGGAAGAAAAGTCCTCTGAGAGCCATGACTTGTTCATCTTGGTTCTTTTAGAAACACAGCAAGGGGACTCCAACCACAGTCTCCCTCGTTGCCGCTAACTGGGCCACACACACCCCACTTGACTGGCATCAGTTGACCTTCCCTTTTGAAAAAGAAAAAGATGCTTTGCATGAAGCACTCTCAAAAGTACGCGTGCCTTTCCCGTCCCCTGGCTCACCCAGGGGAAGAAAAGTCCTCTGAGAGCCATGACTTGTTCATCTTGGTTCTTTTAGAAACACAGCGAGGGGACTCCAACCACAGTCTCTCTCGTTGCCACTAATTGGGCCACACACACCCCACTTGACTGGCATCAGTTGACCCAATTTTCAAGATGAAAAAGATGCTTTGCATGAAGCACTCTCAAAAATACGCATGCCTTTCCCGTCCCCTGCCTGACCCAGGGAAAGAAAAGTCCTCTGAGAGCCATGACTTGTTCATCTTGGTTCTTTTAGAAACACAGCGAGGGGACTCCAACCACAGTCTCCCTCGTTGCCACTAACTGGGCCACACACACCCCACTTGACTGGCATCAGTTGACCCCCCCTTTTGAAAAAGAAAAAGATGCTTGGCATGAAGCACTCTCAAAAATACGCATGCCTTTCCCGTCCCCTGGCAAAGCCAAGGGAAGAAAAGTCCTCTGAGAGCCATGACTTGTTCATCTTGGTTCTTTTAGAAACACAGCGAGAGGACTCCAATCACAGTCTCTCTCGTTGCCACTAATTGGGCCACACACACCCCACTTGACTGGCATCAGTTGACCTTCCCTTTTGAAAAAGAAAAAGATGCTTTGCATGGAGCACTCTCAAAAATACACGTGCCTTTCCCGTCCCCTGGATGACCCAGGGGAAGAAAAGTCCTCTGAGAGCCATGACTTGTTCATCTTGGTTCTTTTAGAAACACAGCAAGGGGACTCCAACCACAGTCTCCCTCGTTGCCACTAACTGGGCCACACACACCCCACTTGACTGGCATCAGTTGACCTTCCCTTTTGAAAAAGAAAAAGATGCTTTGCATGAAGCACTCTCAAAAATACGCGTGCCTTTCCTGTCCCCTGGCTGACCCAGGGGAAGAAAAGTCCTCTGAGAGCCATGACTTGTTCATCTTGGTTCTTTTAGAAACACAGCGAGGGGACTCCAACCACAGTCTCCCTCGTTGCCACTAACTGGGCCACACACACCCCACTTGACTGGCATCAGTTGACCTTCCCTTTTGAAAAAGAAAAAGATGCTTTGCATGAAGCACTCTCAAAAATACGTGTGCCTTTCCCGTCCCCTGGATGACCCAGGGGAAGAAAAGTCCTCTGAGAGCCATGACTTGTTCATCTTGGTTCTTTTAGAAACACAGCGAGGGGACTCCAACCACAGTCTCCCTCGTTGCCACTAACTGGGCCACACACATCCCACTTGACTGGCATCAGTTGACCCCCCCTTTTGAAAAAGAAAAAGATGCTTTGCATGAAGCACTCTCAAAAATACGCGTGCCTTTCCCGTCCCCTGGCTGACCCAGGGGAAGAAAAGTCCTCTGAGAGCCATGACTTGTTCATCTTGGTTCTTTTAGAAACACAGCGAGGGGACTCCAACCACAGTCTCTCTCGTTGCCACTAATTGGGCCACACACACCCCACTTGACTGGCATCAGTTGACCTTCCCTTTTGAAAAAGAAAAAGATGCTTTGCATGAAGCACTCTCAAAAATACGCGTGCCTTTCCCGTCCCCTGGCTGACCCAGGGGAAGAAAAGTCCTCTGAGAGCCATGACTTGTTCATCTTGGTTCTTTTAGAAACACAGCGAGGGGACTCCAACCACAGTCTCTCTCGTTGCCACTAATTGGGCCACACACACCCCACTTGACTGGCATCAGTTGACCCAATTTTCAAGATGAAAAAGATGCTTTGCATGAAGCACTCTCAAAAATACGCGTGCCTTTCCCGTCCCCTGGCTGACCCAGGGGAAGAAAAGTCCTCTGAGAGCCATGACTTGTTCATCTTGATTCTTTTAGAAACACAGCGAGGGGACTCCAACCACAGTCTCTCTCGTTGCCACTAATTGGGCCACACACACCCCACTTGACTGGCATCAGTTGACCTTCCCTTTTGAAAAAGAAAAAGATGCTTTGCATGAAGCACTCTCAAAAATACGCGTGCCTTTCCAGTCCCCTGGCTGACCCAGGGGAAGAAAAGTCCTCTGAGAGCCATGACTTGTTCATCTTGGTTCTTTTAGAAACACAGCGAGGGGACTCCAACCACAGTCTCCCTCGTTGCCACTAACTGGGCCACACACACCCCACTTGACTGGCATCAGTTGACCTTCCCTTTTGAAAAAGAAAAAGATGCTTTGCATGAAGCACTCCCAAAAATACGCGTGCCTTTCCCGTCCCCTGGCTGACCCAGGGGAAGAAAAGTCCTCTGAGAGCCATGACTTGTTCATCTTGGTTCTTTTAGAAACACAGCGAGGGGACTCCAACCACAGTCTCCCTCGTTGCCACTAACTGGGCCACACACACCCCACTTGACTGGCATCAGTTGACCTTCCCTTTTGAAAAAGAAAAAGATGCTTTGCATGAAGCACTCTCAAAAATACGCGTGCCTTTCCCGTCCCCTGGATGACCCAGGGGAAGAAAAGTCCTCTGAGAGCCATGACTTGTTCATCTTGGTTCTTTTAGAAACACAGCGAGGGGACTCCAACCACAGTCTCCCTCGTTGCCACTAACTGGGCCACACACACCCCACTTGACTGGCATCAGTTGACCTTCCCTTTTGAAAAAGAAAAAGATGCTTTGCATGAAGCACTCTCAAAAATACGTGTGCCTTTCCCGTCCCCTGGATGACCCAGGGGAAGAAAAGTCCTCTGAGAGCCATGACTTGTTCATCTTGGTTCTTTTAGAAACACAGCGAGGGGACTCCAACCACAGTCTCCCTCGTTGCCACTAACTGGGCCACACACATCCCACTTGACTGGCATCAGTTGACCCCCCCTTTTGAAAAAGAAAAAGATGCTTTGCATGAAGCACTCTCAAAAATACGCGTGCCTTTCCCGTCCCCTGGCTGACCCAGGGGAAGAAAAGTCCTCTGAGAGCCATGACTTGTTCATCTTGGTTCTTTTAGAAACACAGCGAGGGGACTCCAACCACAGTCTCTCTCGTTGCCACTAATTGGGCCACACACACCCCACTTGACTGGCATCAGTTGACCTTCCCTTTTGAAAAAGAAAAAGATGCTTTGCATGAAGCACTCTCAAAAATACGCGTGCCTTTCCCGTCCCCTGGCTGACCCAGGGGAAGAAAAGTCCTCTGAGAGCCATGACTTGTTCATCTTGGTTCTTTTAGAAACACAGCGAGGGGACTCCAACCACAGTCTCTCTCGTTGCCACTAATTGGGCCACACACACCCCACTTGACTGGCATCAGTTGACCCAATTTTCAAGATGAAAAAGATGCTTTGCATGAAGCACTCTCAAAAATACGCATGCCTTTCCCGTCCCCTGCCTGACCCAGGGAAAGAAAAGTCCTCTGAGAGCCATGACTTGTTCATCTTGGTTCTTTTAGAAACACAGCGAGGGGACTCCAACCACAGTCTCCCTCGTTGCCACTAACTGGGCCACACACACCCCACTTGACTGGCATCAGTTGACCCCCCCTTTTGAAAAAGAAAAAGATGCTTGGCATGAAGCACTCTCAAAAATACGCATGCCTTTCCCGTCCCCTGGCAAACCCAAGGGAAGAAAAGTCCTCTGAGAGCCATGACTTGTTCATCTTGGTTCTTTTAGAAACACAGCGAGGGGACTCCAACCACAGTCTCTCTCGTTGCCACTAATTGGGCCACACACACCCCACTTGACTGGCATCAGTTGACCCAATTTTCAAGATGAAAAAGATGCTTTGCATGAAGCACTCTCAAAAATACGCATGCCTTTCCCGTCCCCTGCCTGACCCAGGGAAAGAAAAGTCCTCTGAGAGCCATGACTTGTTTATCTTGGTTCTTTTAGAAACACAGCGAGGGGACTCCAACCACAGTCTCCCTCGTTGCCACTAACTGGGCCACACACACCCCACTTGACTGGCATCAGTTGACCCCCCCTTTTGAAAAAGAAAAAGATGCTTGGCATGAAGCACTCTCAAAAATACGCATGCCTTTCCCGTCCCCTGGCAAACCCAAGGGAAGAAAAGTCCTCTGAGAGCCATGACTTGTTCATCTTGGTTCTTTTAGAAACACAGCGAGGGGACTCCAATCACAGTCTCTCTCGTTGCCACTAATTGGGCCACACACACCCCACTTGACTGGCATCAGTTGACCTTCCCTTTTGAAAAAGAAAAAGATGCTTTGCATGGAGCACTCTCAAAAATACACGTGCCTTTCCCGTCCCCTGGATGACCCAGGGGAAGAAAAGTCCTCTGAGAGCCATGACTTGTTCATCTTGGTTCTTTTAGAAACACAGCGAGGGGACTCCAACCACAGTCTCCCTCGTTGCCACTAACTGGGCCACACACACCCCACTTGACTGGCATCAGTTGACCCCCCCTTTTGAAAAAGAAAAAGATGCTTGGCATGAAGCACTCTCAAAAATACGCATGCCTTTCCCGTCCCCTGGCAAACCCAAGGGAAGAAAAGTCCTCTGAGAGCCATGACTTGTTCATCTTGGTTCTTTTAGAAACACAGCGAGGGGACTCCAACCACAGTCTCTCTCGTTGCCACTAATTGGGCCACACACACCCCACTTGACTGGCATCAGTTGACCCAATTTTCAAGATGAAAAAGATGCTTTGCATGAAGCACTCTCAAAAATACGCATGCCTTTCCCGTCCCCTGCCTGACCCAGGGAAAGAAAAGTCCTCTGAGAGCCATGACTTGTTTATCTTGGTTCTTTTAGAAACACAGCGAGGGGACTCCAACCACAGTCTCCCTCGTTGCCACTAACTGGGCCACACACACCCCACTTGACTGGCATCAGTTGACCCCCCCTTTTGAAAAAGAAAAAGATGCTTGGCATGAAGCACTCTCAAAAATACGCATGCCTTTCCCGTCCCCTGGCAAACCCAAGGGAAGAAAAGTCCTCTGAGAGCCATGACTTGTTCATCTTGGTTCTTTTAGAAACACAGCGAGGGGACTCCAATCACAGTCTCTCTCGTTGCCACTAATTGGGCCACACACACCCCACTTGACTGGCATCAGTTGACCTTCCCTTTTGAAAAAGAAAAAGATGCTTTGCATGGAGCACTCTCAAAAATACACGTGCCTTTCCCGTCCCCTGGATGACCCAGGGGAAGAAAAGTCCTCTGAGAGCCATGACTTGTTCATCTTGGTTCTTTTAGAAACACAGCGAGGGGACTCCAACCACAGTCTCCCTCGTTGCCACTAACTGGGCCACACACATCCCACTTGACTGGCATCAGTTGACCCCCCCTTTTGAAAAAGAAAAAGATGCTTTGCATGAAGCACTCTCAAAAATACGCGTGCCTTTCCCGTCCCCTGGCTGACCCAGGGGAAGAAAAGTCCTCTGAGAGCCATGACTTGTTCATCTTGGTTCTTTTAGAAACACAGCGAGGGGACTCCAACCACAGTCTCTCTCGTTGCCACTAATTGGGCCACACACACCCCACTTGACTGGCATCAGTTGACCTTCCCTTTTGAAAAAGAAAAAGATGCTTTGCATGAAGCACTCTCAAAAATACGCGTGCCTTTCCCGTCCCCTGGCTGACCCAGGGGAAGAAAAGTCCTCTGAGAGCCATGACTTGTTCATCTTGGTTCTTTTAGAAACACAGCGAGGGGACTCCAACCACAGTCTCTCTCGTTGCCACTAATTGGGCCACACACACCCCACTTGACTGGCATCAGTTGACCCAATTTTCAAGATGAAAAAGATGCTTTGCATGAAGCACTCTCAAAAATACGCGTGCCTTTCCCGTCCCCTGCCTTACCCAGGGAAAGAAAAGTCCTCTGAGAGCCATGACTTGTTCATCTTGGTTCTTTTAGAAACACAGCGAGGGGACTCCAACCACAGTCTCCCTCGTTGCCACTAACTGGGCCACACACACCCCACTTGACTGGCATCAGTTGACCCCCCCTTTTGAAAAAGAAAAAGATGCTTGGCATGAAGCACTCTCAAAAATACGCGTGCCTTTCCCGTCCCCTGGCTGACCCAGGGGAAGAAAAGTGCTCTGAGAGCCATGACTTGTTCATCTTGGTTCTTTTAGAAACACAGCGAGGGGACTCCAACCACAGTCTCCCTCGTTGCCACTAACTGGGCCACACACACCCCACTTGACTGGCATCAGTTGACCCCCCCTTTTGAAAAAGAAAAAGATGCTTTGCATGAAGCACTCTCAAAAATACGCGTGCCTTTCCCGTCCCCTGGCTGACCCAGGGGAAGAAAAGTCCTCTGAGAGCCATGACTTGTTCATCTTGGTTCTTTTAGAAACACAGCGAGGGGACTCCAACCGCAGTCTCTCTCGTTGCCACTAATTGGGCCACACACACCCCACTTGACTGGCATCAGTTGACCTTCACTTTTAAAAAAGAAAAAGATGCTTTGCATGAAGCACTCTCAAAAATACGCGTGCCTTTCCAGTCCCCTGGCTGACCCAGGGGAAGAAAAGTCCTCTGAGAGCCATGACTTGTTCATCTTGGTTCTTTTAGAAACACAGCGAGGGGACTCCAACCACAGTCTCCCTCGTTGCCACTAACTGGGCCACACACACCCCACTTGACTGGCATCAGTTGACCTTCCCTTTTGAAAAAGAAAAAGATGCTTTGCATGAAGCACTCTCAAAAGTACGCGTGCCTTTCCCGTCCCCTGGCTGACCCAGGGGAAGGAAAGTCCTCTGAGAGCCATGACTTGTTCATCTTGGTTCTTTTAGAAACACAGCGAGGGGACTCCAACCACAGTCTCTCTCGTTGCCACTAATTGGGCCACAAACACCCCACTTGACTGGCATCAGTTGACCCAATTTTCAAGATGAAAAAGATGCTTTGCATGAAGCACTCTCAAAAATACGCATGCCTTTCCTGTCCCCTGCCTGACCCAGGGAAAGAAAAGTCCTCTGAGAGCCATGACTTGTTCATCTTGGTTCTTTTAGAAACACAGCGAGGGGACTCCAACCACAGTCTCCCTCGTTGCCACTAACTGGGCCACACACACCCCACTTGACTGGCATCAGTTGACCCCCCCTTTTGAAAAAGAAAAAGATGCTTGGCATGAAGCACTCTCAAAAATACGCGTGCCTTTCCCGTCCCCTGGCTAACCCAAGGGAAGAAAAGTCCTCTGAGAGCCATGACTTGTTCATCTTGGTTCTTTTAGAAACACAGCGAGGGGACTCCAACCACAGTCTCTCTCGTTGCCACTAATTGGGCCACACACACCCCACTTGACTGGCATCAGTTGACCTTCCCTTTTGAAAAAGAAAAAGATGCTTTGCATGGAGCACTCTCAAAAATACACGTGCCTTTCCCGTCCCCTGGATGACCCAGGGGAAGAAAAGTCCTCTGAGAGCCATGACTTGTTCATCTAGGTTCTTTTAGAAACACAGCGAGGGGACTCCAACCACAGTCTCCCTCGTTGCCACTAACTGGGCCACACACACCCCACTTGACTGGCATCAGTTGACCTTCCCTTTTGAAAAAGAAAAAGATGCTTTGCATGAAGCACTCTCAAAAATACGCGTGCCTTTCCTGTCCCGTGGCTGACCCAGGGGAAGAAAAGTCCTCTGAGAGCCATGACTTGTTCATCTTGGTTCTTTTAGAAACACAGCGAGGGGACTCCAACCACAGTCTCCCTCGTTGCCACTAACTGGGCCACACACACCCCACTTGACTGGCATCAGTTGACCTTCCCTTTTGAAAAAGAAAAAGATGCTTTGCATGAAGCACTCTCAAAAGTACGCGTGCCTTTCCCGTCCCCTGGCTGACCCAGGGGAAGGAAAGTCCTCTGAGAGCCATGACTTGTTCATCTTGGTTCTTTTAGAAACACAGCGAGGGGACTCCAACCACAGTCTCTCTCGTTGCCACTAATTGGGCCACAAACACCCCACTTGACTGGCATCAGTTGACCCAATTTTCAAGATGAAAAAGATGCTTTGCATGAAGCACTCTCAAAAATACGCATGCCTTTCCTGTCCCCTGCCTGACCCAGGGAAAGAAAAGTCCTCTGAGAGCCATGACTTGTTCATCTTGGTTCTTTTAGAAACACAGCGAGGGGACTCCAACCACAGTCTCCCTCGTTGCCACTAACTGGGCCACACACACCCCACTTGACTGGCATCAGTTGACCCCCCCTTTTGAAAAAGAAAAAGATGCTTGGCATGAAGCACTCTCAAAAATACGCGTGCCTTTCCCGTCCCCTGGCTAACCCAAGGGAAGAAAAGTCCTCTGAGAGCCATGACTTGTTCATCTTGGTTCTTTTAGAAACACAGCGAGGGGACTCCAACCACAGTCTCTCTCGTTGCCACTAATTGGGCCACACACACCCCACTTGACTGGCATCAGTTGACCTTCCCTTTTGAAAAAGAAAAAGAAGCTTTGCATGGAGCACTCTCAAAAATACACGTGCCTTTCCCGTCCCCTGGATGACCCAGGGGAAGAAAAGTCCTCTGAGAGCCATGACTTGTTCATCTAGGTTCTTTTAGAAACACAGCGAGGGGACTCCAACCACAGTCTCCCTCGTTGCCACTAACTGGGCCACACACACCCCACTTGACTGGCATCAGTTGACCTTCCCTTTTGAAAAAGAAAAAGATGCTTTGCATGAAGCACTCTCAAAAATACGCGTGCCTTTCCTGTCCCGTGGCTGACCCAGGGGAAGAAAAGTCCTCTGAGAGCCATGACTTGTTCATCTTGGTTCTTTTAGAAACACAGCGAGGGGACTCCAACCACAGTCTCCCTCGTTGCCACTAACTGGGCCACACACACCCCACTTGACTGGCATCAGTTGACCTTCCCTTTTGAAAAAGAAAAAGATGCTTTGCATGAAGCACTCTCAAAAATACGCGTGCCTTTCCCGTCCCCTGGATGACCCAGGGGAAGAAAAGTCCTCTGAGAGCCATGACTTGTTCATCTTGGTTCTTTTAGAAACACAGCGAGGGGACTCCAACCACAGTCTCCCTCGTTGCCACTAACTGGGCCACACACATCCCACTTGACTGGCATCAGTTGACCTTCCCTTTTGAAAAAGAAAAAGATGCTTTGCATGAAGCACTCTCAAAAATACGCGTGCCTTTCCCATCCCCTGGCTGACCCAGGGGAAGAAAAGTCCTCTGAGAGCCATGAATTGTTCATCTTGGTTCTTTTAGAAACACAGCGAGGGGACTCCAACCACAGTCTCCCTCGTTGCCACTAACTGGGCCACACACACCCCACTTGACTGGCATCAGTTGACCCCCCCTTTTGAAAAAGAAAAAGATGCTTTGCATGAAGCACTCTCAAAAATACGCGTGCCTTTCCCATCCCCTGGCTGACCCAGGGGAAGAAAAGTCCTCTGAGAGCCATGACTTGGTCATCTTGGTTCTTTTAGAAACACAGCGAGGGGACTCCAACCACAGTCTCTCTCGTTGCCACTAATTGGGCCACACACACCCCACTTGACTGGCATCAGTTGACCTTCCCTTTTGAAAAAGAAAAAGATGCTTTGCATGAAGCACTCTCAAAAATACGCGTGCCTTTCCCGTCCCCTGACTGACCCAGGGAAAGAAAAGTCCTCTGAGAGCCATGACTTGTTCATCTTGGTTCTTTTAGAAACACAGCGAGGGGACTCCAACCACAGTCTCCCTCGTTGCCACTAACTGGGCCACACACACCCAACTTGACTGGCATCAGTTGACCTTCCCTTTTGAAAAAGAAAAAGATGCTTTGCATGAAGCAGTCTCAAAAATACGCGTGCCTTTCCCGTCCCCTGGCTGACCCAGGGGAAGAAAAGTCCTCTGAGAGCCATGACTTGTTCATCTTGGTTCTTTTAGAAACACAGCGAGGGGACTCCAACCACAGTCTCTCTCGTTGCCACTAATTGGGCCACACACACCCCACTTGACTGGCATCAGTTGACCCAATTTTCAAGATGAAAAAGATGCTTTGCATGAAGCACTCTCAAAAATACGCGTGCCTTTCCCGTCCCCTGCCTGACCCAGGGAAAGAAAAGTCCTCTGAGAGCCATGACTTGTTCATCTTGGTTCTTTTAGAAACACAGCGAGGGGACTCCAACCACAGTCTCCCTCGTTGCCACTAACTGGGCCACACACACCCCACTTGACTGGCATCAGTTGACCCCCCCTTTTGAAAAAGAAAAAGATGCTTGGCATGAAGCACTCTCAAAAATACGCGTGCCTTTCCCGTCCCCTGGATGACCCAGGGGAAGAAAAGTCCTCTGAGAGCCATGACTTGTTCATCTTGGTTCTTTTAGAAACACAGCGAGGGGACTCCAACCACAGTCTCCCTCGTTGCCACTAACTGGGCCACACACACCCCACTTGACTGGCATCAGTTGACCCCCCCTTTTGAAAAAGAAAAAGATGCTTTGCATGAAGCACTCTCAAAAATACGCATGCCTTTCCCGTCCCCTGGCTGACCCAGGGGAAGAAAAGTCCTCTGAGAGCCATGACTTGTTCATCTTGGTTCTTTTAGAAACACAGCGAGGGGACTCCAACCACAGTCTCTCTCGTTGCCACTAATTGGGCCACACACACCCCACTTGACTGGCATCAGTTGACCTTCCCTTTTGAAAAAGAAAAAGATGCTTTGCATGAAGCACTCTCAAAAATACGCGAGCCTTTCCAGTCCCCTGGCTGACCCAGGGGAAGAAAAGTCCTCTGAGAGCCATGACTTGTTCATCTTGGTTCTTTTAGAAACACAGCGAGGGGACTCCAACCACAGTCTCCCTCGTTGCCACTAACTGGGCCACACACACCCCACTTGACTGGCATCAGTTGACCTTCCCTTTTGAAAAAGAAAAAGATGCTTTGCATGAAGCACTCTCAAAAATACGCGTGCCTTTCCCGTCCCCTGGATGACCCAGGGGAAGAAAAGTCCTCTGAGAGCCATGACTTGTTCATCTTGGTTCTTTTAGAAACACAGCGAGGGGACTCCAACCACAGTCTCCCTCGTTGCCACTAACTGGGCCACACACACCCCACTTGACTGGCATCAGTTGACCTTCCCTTTTGAAAAAGAAAAAGATGCTTTGCATGAAGCACTCTCAAAAGTACGCGTGCCTTTCCCGTCCCCTGGCTGACCCAGGGGAAGAAAAGTCCTCTGAGAGCCATGACTTGTTCATCTTGGTTCTTTTAGAAACACAGCGAGGGGACTCCAACCACAGTCTCTCTCGTTGCCACTAATTGGGCCACACACACCCCACTTGACTGGCATCAGTTGACCCAATTTTCAAGATGAAAAAGATGCTTTGCATGAAGCACTCTCAAAAATACGCATGCCTTTCCCGTCCCCTGCCTGACCCAGGGAAAGAAAAGTCCTCTGAGAGCCATGACTTGTTCATCTTGGTTCTTTTAGAAACACAGCGAGGGGACTCCAACCACAGTCTCCCTCGTTGCCACTAACTGGGCCACACACACCCCACTTGACTGGCATCAGTTGACCCCCCCTTTTGAAAAAGAAAAAGATGCTTGGCATGAAGCACTCTCAAAAATACGCGTGCCTTTCCCGTCCCCTGGCTAACCCAAGGGAAGAAAAGTCCTCTGAGAGCCATGACTTGTTCATCTTGGTTCTTTTAGAAACACAGCGAGGGGACTCCAACCACAGTCTCTCTCGTTGCCACTAATTGGGCCACACACACCCCACTTGACTGGCATCAGTTGACCTTCCCTTTTGAAAAAGAAAAAGATGCTTTGCATGGAGCACTCTCAAAAATACACGTGCCTTTCCCGTCCCCTGGATGACCCAGGGGAAGAAAAGTCCTCTGAGAGCCATGACTTGTTCATCTTGGTTCTTTTAGAAACACAGCGAGGGGACTCCAACCACAGTCTCCCTCGTTGCCACTAACTGGGCCACACACACCCCACTTGACTGGCATCAGTTGACCTTCCCTTTTGAAAAAGAAAAAGATGCTTTGCATGAAGCACTCTCAAAAATACGCGTGCCTTTCCTGTCCCCTGGCTGACCCAGGGGAAGAAAAGTCCTCTGAGAGCCATGACTTGTTCATCTTGGTTCTTTTAGAAACACAGCGAGGGGACTCCAACCACAGTCTCCCTCGTTGCCACTAACTGGGCCACACACACCCCACTTGACTGGCATCAGTTGACCTTCCCTTTTGAAAAAGAAAAAGATGCTTTGCATGAAGCACTCTCAAAAATACGCGTGCCTTTCCCGTCCCCTGGCTGACCCAGGGGAAGAAAAGTCCTCTGAGAGCCATGACTTGTTCATCTTGGTTCTTTTAGAAACACAGCGAGGGGACTCCAACCACAGTCTCCCTCGTTGCCACTAACTGGGCCACACACATCCCACTTGACTGGCATCAGTTGACCTTCCCTTTTGAAAAAGAAAAAGATGCTTTGCATGAAGCACTCTCAAAAATACGCGTGCCTTTCCCATCCCCTGGCTGACCCAGGGGAAGAAAAGTCCTCTGAGAGCCATGACTTGTTCATCTTGGTTCTTTTAGAAACACAGCGAGGGGACTCCAACCACAGTCTCCCTCGTTGCCACTAACTGGGCCACACACACCCCACTTGACTGGCATCAGTTGACCCCCCCTTTTGAAAAAGAAAAAGATGCTTTGCATGAAGCACTCTCAAAAATACGCGTGCCTTTCCCGTCCCCTGGCTGACCCAGGGGAAGAAAAGTCCTCTGAGAGCCATGACTTGTTCATCTTGGTCCTTTTAGAAACACAGCGAGGGGACTCCAACCACAGTCTCTCTCGTTGCCACTAATTGGGCCACACACACCCCACTTGACTGGCATCAGTTGACCTTCCCTTTTGAAAAAGAAAAAGATGCTTTGCATGAAGCACTCTCAAAAATACGCGTGCCTTTCCCGTCCCCTGACTGACCCAGGGAAAGAAAAGTCCTCTGAGAGCCATGACTTGTTCATCTTGGTTCTTTTAGAAACACAGCGAGGGGACTCCAACCACAGTCTCCCTCGTTGCCACTAACTGGGCCACACACACCCAACTTGACTGGCATCAGTTGACCTTCCCTTTTGAAAAAGAAAAAGATGCTTTGCATGAAGCAGTCTCAAAAATACGCGTGCCTTTCCCGTCCCCTGGCTGACCCAGGGGAAGAAAAGTCCTCTGAGAGCCATGACTTGTTCATCTTGGTTCTTTTAGAAACACAGCGAGGGGACTCCAACCACAGTCTCTCTCGTTGCCACTAATTGGGCCACACACACCCCACTTGACTGGCATCAGTTGACCCAATTTTCAAGATGAAAAAGATGCTTTGCACGAAGCACTCTCAAAAATACGCGTGCCTTTCCCGTCCCCTGCCTGACCCAGGGAAAGAAAAGTCCTCTGAGAGCCATGACTTGTTCATCTTGGTTCTTTTAGAAACACAGAGAGGGGACTCCAACCACAGTCTCCCTCGTTGCCACTAACTGGGCCACACACACCCCACTTGACTGGCATCAGTTGACCCCCCCTTTTGAAAAAGAAAAAGATGCTTGGCATGAAGCACTCTCAAAAATACGCGTGCCTTTCCCGTCCCCTGGCTGACCCAGGGGAAGAAACGTCCTCTGAGAGCCATGACTTGTTCATCTTGGTTCTTTTAGAAACACAGCGAGGGGACTCCAACCACAGTCTCCCTCGTTGCCACTAACTGGGCCACACACACCCCACTTGACTGGCATCAGTTGACCCCCCCTTTTGAAAAAGAAAAAGATGCTTTGCATGAAGCACTCTCAAAAATACGCGTGCCTTTCCCTTCCCCTGGCTGACCCAGGGGAAGAAAAGTCCTCTGAGAGCCATGTCCACATTGTCAGTGGACAGACACATGTGCTTATCTGCCAGCAGACCCCCAGCAGCACTGAAGACAGGTTCAGAGAGAACGCTGGCTGCAGGACACGACAAGATCCCCAAGGCGTACGTGGCGAGCTCAGGCAATTTATCAAGATTGGAAGCCTAAAATGAGCAGGGCTCAAGTTGCACAATAATGGAATCGATGTTTCCTTGCATATACTCATATATCTGTGTGTCCTCCTTTTTTTTCCTTGTCCAGCAGTTTTGTTTTCGCATGAGTATATGTCCTTGCCACTTTCCCATGTGTTTGTGTTGTGAGTTGTTTGTCACCTTTTGGACACCTTTGAGGGTGTTTTCTAGGTGTTTTTCTGTGTTTGTGATTGCCTGCCATTGTTTCCTATGCAGTTCGAGTTTGGTTCGTCGAACGTTCGACGAACCGAACTCGAACGGGACCTCCGTTCGGCGAACCGACCTCGAGCCGAATTGGGACCGGTTCGCTCATCTCTAATCTTCAGTATTGTCCCATGAACAAATATAACAAAATATTTACAAAACTGTGAGGGGTGTACTCGATGTTGTGACATACTGTAAGAAGGTAATTGTGTGGTGTATTTGTGGCGCCCTGGACAAGCCAGGTCGTCACAGGTACTACACCAACACACCCTACACCCCGGCTAGGCACACCTAAGTCAAACACAAATCCTTGTTGCCTTCCTCCAGGGGCTGATGTCCACACCAGGGGGTGGGCCAGGCAGTTGGCCTCGCCCACCGAGGAGTTCACAGTCCTGGAGGCGGGAAAAGGAGTCAGTTTCGTTCAGATCAGTTTTGGAGTGAAGTGGTAGAGGAGCAGCCTGACTGTGTCCGGGTGTGTGGCCCGGGCACATACAGCAAGGTTGGCAGACGGTGGTGACCGTCTGCAGGAGAGGCTGATTGGAGTGAACCGTAAGGACCGGGGACGGGCGGTGGCCCGCCGGTACCGGATAGGGGAGTGAAGAGAAGCCAGCACTATTCGGCAAGGCCTACGGACCCCGACCAGGCTAGGAGTCGCCGTAAAACCGGTCAAATCCGTTAGCGAAGGGAACCTCTGGGGTTTCCCAGCAGCCAAGACCCGATTGAAGGCAACAGCTCACACCATAGAGGGAAACACAGTCACCGCCAAGGCTACAGTTCCCAGGGCCAGAGCCTGCGGGCAAAAGGGGCTCCTTCAGCATCCATCCAAGCTGGGGAGCAGGTTACCGGTGGGAAGCCATTGGAACCGCAAACACAACACAGGTGCAGGGAAAGGCAGTGACCATCAACCTACCGGGAGGAGAACAACTGCAGCCGCCTGTGGGACCCGTCCATCCAGCCGTCTGTTTGACCAGAGACTCTGTGTGAATTACTGGCTGAGTGAGTACCACCGTGCCGTGCGGCACAGCGCTGCCCCCGCGACCCTGCACCTCACCAGGCCCTGTAACCCGCCTGCCATCCCTAAACCCTCACCGGGGCCCCGGGACAACCAACCCCCCTACCCATGGAGGGGAGAAAACAACATCCAAGCTGCTCCCTGTTATCGCTCCCGGGATCCCCGTCCAGAGCAGCAGTGGTGTCACAACCTCACCACAACCGTGGGTGGCGTCACGGACAATATTCCCAAACCACACACCAACCCCCCTTTCACTCACGGGCGAGGAACGCCGCTCGAGTCCCCGGGATCCGGCCCACCGCTAGAGCCACCACCGAGCAGCAGCAGCAGCCGGACCCGAGCAGTGGGTGAGCGCAGCGTCCCCTCCTCTGCCCGCGACAACTTGGCGTCACGAACAGGATCTTATCGCCCTGCCGTCTGGTAGAGGTGCGCCTTGTGACCGCCGGAGGTGTCCAGCCGAAAATCTTGAGAAGCCGCCATTTTGGGCGCGAAAAGTCCTTGCTCGAGCGTCTTCCCGAGCAGTGGAGACACGAAAACCGAAACCCCGCCCCTGTAAAGGAGGAGCCGGAAAAAGACTAAGGGGGACGGAAACAAGATGTCTGCGCCCGACGGAGTCGCTGGAGGAGCGGCGGTCGCAGCCGCGGTGGCACCCACGGATGGGAATGGGCCTGCCCAGGTCCCAGCCGCACTGGCGGGAGGTGCCGCGGCCCCAGCTCTTGCTTAGGTGATGCCGTTCTCCTTGCCCTACATGCCCGGAGATACCTGGCTGCCGCAGTACGATGGGAAACCTGATGCATTGCAGGTCTTCCGAAAGAAGCTTAGCCCGCTTTAGAACTATACCCCCTAACTGATAAGCAACGTGCAGCGGTAGTGCTGGGACAGCTAACCGGCGCAGCTGAGCAGGAGGCGGAGACCTGGGCCGAGGGGGACCGGTCCTCTGTAGCCAGTATCTTTGAGAAGCTACAGACTGCCTTTGAGACCCGTACCGAAGCCGAGCTGCGGATGCAGTTTTATTAATGCCGGCAACGGCCTGCGGATAGCATTCGGGACTACGCCTTGCGTCTGCAAACAGCCCTCCACACACTGAAGCGGGTAGACACCATCAACGATGCGGACAGCAATAAAATGCTAGTGGAGCAGTTTGTACAGGGGATGAGGTCCTCGGAGGACCGCAAGCAACTCCGGCTGTGGGCTCTAGAACACCCCGATGTGGGTTTTGCCGTGTTAAAGGAACGGGCCATTAAAGCTCTGCAGCCTCCAGCATCGGAAGTCCCTGAGGCGGCCCCATGGCCAGCTGAGACGGCTCCCGTCGTGGTGGCCCCTGCCCTTCCAACACCTCCGGTACCTGGAGCCCCAAGCGGAATGATGGAGGAACTGGCTGCCCAAGTCCGCCGCATGGATGGGGACCTCGCCAAGATCCTCGCCGCACTCCAGCCTTTGACCAGGTCCCAGCCCCCGGGGAAGCTGCAGATCGCCGACCGCCCCGAGGACGTCCCCTGGATGCAGCGGTGAAGGGCCAACGACGCACGGTATGGACCTCCGATTTGTTACAGGTGCAGCAAGCCCGGCCACTACTCCCGACGGTGTCCGTTAAACGAGCAACCCCTGGGGCCACAGGCCAGTCCTCAGGAGTCGAACCCAGTGGCCTCTCCGACTGGTGGGACCGGTACATTGGAGCTCGGCCCATCATCCCCCTGGCAGTGGACGGCATCCCGCTGATGGCTCTCCTGGACACTGGATTGCAGGTAACCACAATACCATACACACTGTATCAGCGATATTGGGGAAAAGCTGAACTAGACCCCCAGATGGCAGTATGACCCTGATTGCCGCTGATGGACTCCCATTGACCCAAGTGGGGTACAAACAAGTGGCCATGATCGTGGGACGAGCTGAACTGCAACACCAGGGTTTGATTGTGATAATGAATGAACCTAGTGATCATAACCCGAAGGTAGTGTTAGGGACTAATGTGATGGAGCACTGTATGAGTGACGTGCTGACCCTACTGCAGCAGCTGGCCGCCACGGCGGCGGGGAGCCGACAGATAGCTGTGCAGCGTGAGATCCGGGCCCTGATATATCGCCAGCATGTGAACTTGACAGGAGGAGAGATTGGAGGAGTGAGAGTGATGGATGCGGCCCCTTTGATTGTACCACCCAGGAGTGAGATGATGATCTGGTGTAGGGCAGCAGTAGGGCCCCAGGGACGGGACTACCCCGCCATGATAGAGCCCATATCCTCCGAACACTGGCCCACAGTAATGGCCACCCGAGGGGTGGTAGACGTCAAGAAAGGGAGAGTGCCCGTACGAGTGCTGAACTGTGGGGAGGAAGAGGTTAGGCTTCCCCGGTACGCTACTGTCACGCTCCCCGGGTCCCCTGCGCTGCTCCCCGGCTCACCTGTCACGCTCCCCGGCTCCCCTGCCTCGCTCCCCGGTTCCTCAGTCCGGTCTCCGCCGCTCCCCGCGCTCCAGCGTCCATTGCCGGCGCTTCCCAGGCGTCCTGGTCCCCGCTCCCGGCGCCCGTCGGCGTCCCAGCCCCAGCCCGGCTCTGCTGCTTCCTCCTCTCAGCTTCCTGCTCTGGCTTCTGGCACCCGGGCCGCGCGCATGCGCATTAGAGCGCGCGCGGTCATTGACCCTTTCTTAAAGGGCCAGCGTCCATTGACAGGAAATGAAGCACACAGGTACAGGGTATAAAGGGGTTTAATGTCCAAGTGGGCGGGGCCTGATCTTCGTGTTTCTCAAGCTAGGAGTCAGGTCTCCTTGTGTCTCTCTGCCATACTTACGTATCTCTCTTCTAGAGCAGATCCTGCCTCGCCATCCAGTCCTGCCGCATCCCGCACCCCGAACGCTGCTTATCTGCCATCCTGACAGTCCGTACCATCTCGGATCCCTGTGGTGACCCGTCATCTCGCTCCAACGGTTCCGGACTCCGCCTGACATCATCTCGGCTTCCGAACCTGAGCTCCGTCACCCGGACTACCATCAGTGACTCCGTGGTCCCAGGGACTTCTCCATTCTACTCTTGTGCACGGACTGTCCTGCTACCTGTAGTGCTCCAGCTACCGGACCTCTTACCATCATCAAGGAGTTCGGCCCAGTGGATCCACCTCCTGGGTCTGCCCGTCCACCTGGCCCTAACAGTAAGATCAGGCCATGGATCCCGCTGAAGCACTAGCGGCCTTGCAGGAGGAACTCCAACGCCAGCGTGAGACCCAGACCCGCATGCTGAACTTCATGACTTCGGTGGACGCCCGCCTGAACACGCTACAAGCGTCAATTACATCTTTAGCGTCTCGGGCTTCCACTAGCCAATCCACGGCTCCAGCCCCCGTGGCAGCCTCTTCGGATGCTTCCAGACTTCGTTTGGCCTCACCACCCCGGTACGCCGGAGATCCCAAGACCTGCAGGGGTTTCATAAACCAATGCTCCCTCCATTTCATGCAGCTGCCGCATTTGTTTGCCTCCGACCAAGCCAAGGTCGCCTTCATCATGTCCCATCTAGAGGGTGAGGCACTGGCGTGGATGAACCCCTTGTGGGAAAATGAGGATCCTGTGACCACGAACATCCAGGAGTTCCTGCAGGCATTTCGTGGCACCTTTGACGAGCCCGGACGCGCCTCCGCGTCTGCTTCATCTCTTCTCCGGTTACGTCAGGGGACTCTGACGGTGGGTCAATACGCAATCCGTTTTCGCACCTTGGCTTCGGAACTCGGCTGGAACAACGAGGCCCTAACCGCCGCCTTCTGGGAAGGATTCTCGGGTCGAATTAAAGATGAGCTGGCTGGTCGTGACGTACCGTCCACCCTGGATGCCCTGATTACCCTAGCGACTCGAGTGGACATTCGCTTTCAGGAGCGATCCAAAGAGGTGTTCCGTGAGAGACATCCGGTACGGCATTCCTCTCCTCCGCAGAAGCCCGCCGTACTACAGTCAACGGCATCTGGTATCTCCGTCCACGAGCCCATGCAGATCGACCGTGTGCGGCAGTCTGAACAACGTCGAGCAGAGCGGCTCGCCAAGGGCCTCTGCTTCTACTGCGGAGAGGGCACACACCTGCTACGCTCCTGTCCAGAGAGGCCGGGAAACTCCAAAGCCTAGGGTTGGTAGGAGAGGCCACCCTAGGTGCTGGGACTCTCTCAGACCCGGTTACGTGGACTGTGCAAGTGACAACGGGAGAGACGCGGTTCACGGCTGAGGCGTACCTCGATTCTGGGGCAGCAGGCAATTTCATCCAGCAGGCCACGGTGGACAAGTACCAGGTGCCTGTTACTCCACTTGACAAACCCCTCGTGATTGCCTCTGTGGATGGGAGACCCCTCTCTGACACCATCTCCTGGATCACCAGGCCGGTCGAACTGCGTATCGGTGCCCTGCACACCGAGAACATCGCTCTCTACGTCCTTCCACACATGTCCCATCAAATCCTGCTGGGACTTCCCTGGTTACGGACACACGAACCATCAGTCAGCTGGGGCACTGGTGAAATCACCCGATGGGGCTCTTCGTGCCATGAGAACTGTCTGAAGACCATACAACCAATCCGACGACCTCCGGTTCCAGAGAACCTACCAGGACTGCCCTCGGCCTATTGGTCCTTCGCGGACGTCTTTGATAAAAAGGAATCTGAGGTACTTCCGCCACATCGTCCGTACGATTGTGCCATCGACCTGCTCCCGGGAACAACACCACCTCGAGGACGGATATATCCATTGTCTCCAGCCGAAACAAGGGCCATGTCTACTTACATCACAGAGAGCCTGGCAAGGGGATTCATTCGGAGATCCTCCTCTCCTGCTGGAGCAGGCTTCTTCTTCGTGAAGAAGAAAGAGGGCGACTTACGCCCATGTATAGACTACCGGGGATTGAACCAAATCACCGTGAAAAACAAGTACCCTCTGCCGCTCATCCCCGAATTGTTTGACCGGCTTAGAGGAGCTCGTGTGTTCACCAAATTGGACCTTCGGGGTGCCTACAACCTGGTCCACATCCGCTCTGGGGACGAATGGAAGACCGCGTTCAATACTCGCGATGGGCACTATGAATACTGCGTGATGCCCTTCGGTCTGTGTAACGCACCAGCAGTCTTTCAAGAATTGGTGAACGACGTTTTCCGGGACCTTCTTTACGTCTGTGTGGTGGTGTATCTGGATGATATCCTTGTCTTCTCTCCGGATCTCCAGACCCACAGAGAGAACGTGCAGCTGGTTCTACAAAGACTGAGAGAGAATCGTCTGTACGCCAAGTACGAGAAGTGTGTCTTTGAGCAGTCTTCTCTCCCCTTCCTGGGTTACATCATCTCCGATACCGGACTGCAGATGGATCCAAAGAAGGTCTCCTCCATTCTCAACTGGCCTCCTCCTTCTGGACTGAAGGCAATCCAACGCTTTCTGGGATTCGCCAACTACTACCGCCAGTTCATCCCTCACTTCTCTGCTCTGACCGCTCCTCTCTCCGCCTTGACCAAGAAGGAGGCTAATCCAAAGGATTGGTCACCTGCAGCCGACGCCGCGTTTGGCTCTCTGAAGCGGGCATTTGCCTCCTCTCCTGTGCTCCATCGTCCGGAGTTAAACCGCCAGTTCACCTTGGAGGTGGATGCCTCCTCCTCGGGAGCCGGAGCAGTGCTCATGCAGAAGTCCTCCTCCGGGAAGATGGTGACTTGCGGTTTCTTCTCCAAGAGCTTCTCAGCGCCTGAACGCAACTACACCATCGGTGACCGAGAGCTATTGGCAGTAAAACTGGCTCTGGAGGAATGGCGCTACCTTCTGGAAGGAGCAGTGTACCCCGTAATCATTTACACGGACCACAAGAACCTGGAATACCTGCGGTCCGCTCAGCGACTGAACCCACGGCAAGCCAGGTGGTCCTTGTTCTTTGCCAGGTTCGATTTCCAGCTCCATTTCCGACCCGCGGACAAGAATGTACGCGCTGATGCCTTGTCCAGGTCTTTCATGCCCATGGAGCAGGAGGAGGAGACATCCCAACCCATCATTTGTCCTAGTAAAATCATTCCGGTGGCTCCAGTCACCCTGGCCCAGATACCGCCCGGGAAGACCTTTGTCTCTGAGACTGATAGGCAAAAAGTGTTACACTGGGGCCATGCCTCGAAAACAGCCGGTCATGCTGGTCTAAAGAGAACATGGAGTGCGATTGTACGTCATTACTGGTGGCCATCCCTTCGCACGGACGTCGCTGCTTTTGTCTCTGCCTGCTCCTCTTGTGCCAGGAACAAGACGCCCAAACACTTGCCATATGGCCGTCTTCTGCCTCTGCCTATACCCTCAGTTCCGTGGCAACACATTGCAATGGACTTTATTACGGACTTGCCATTGTCCTCCGGACACACAGTCATATGGGTCGTGGTGGACCGGTTCTCTAAAATGGCTCATTTCGTCCCTATGGCTGGACTGCCCTCTGCTCAGGAACTCGCGGACGCCTATATACATCACATCTTCCGCTTGCATGGCTTTCCATCACACATCGTGTCCGACAGAGGAACTCAGTTCACCTCCCGCTTCTGGAGGGCTCTCTGCAAACATCTGGGAGTGACTCTGGACTTTTCTTCTGCCTACCATCCTCAGTCTAATGGCCAAGTGGAAAGGGTCAATCAAATCTTGACCTCCTTCTTACGACACTACGTCAACGCCCATCACGACGACTGGTCCACGCTTCTTCCTTGGGCTGAGTTCTCCCATAACCACCACGTCAGTGAGTCCTCCTCCAGCTCTCCCTTTCATGTCGTTTACGGACTTCAGCCCTCCGTTCCATTGCCTGTATCTCCTTCTTCGGATGTCCCTGCTGCTGATGCTGTAGCCCGTGACTTTGCAACCATTTGGGACTCTGTCAAGGCGTCCCTTGGGCGTGCTACCCTGCGGATGAAGAGACATGCAGACAAGAGACGTCTGGACCCTCCGTGTTTCTCTCCTGGTGATCTAGTCTGGCTTGCTTCCAAGTACGTCCGATTGAAGATACCATCCTACAAGCTGGGTCCTCGCTACATCGGGCCGTTTAAAGTCCTCAGCAAAATCAATGAGGTCTCCTACAAGCTCCAGCTCCCGGCCACGATGAGGATACCCAACTCCTTCCACGTCTCCCTGCTCAAGCCGGTTGTCCTTGGTCCCTTCTCCGCTGCTGCCAGTTCGGCTCCTCCTCCTATAGCCGATGACGACATCTATGCGGTAAGGGATATCGTGGCCATGAAGACCGTACGGGGTCGACAGTTCTTCCTGGTGGACTGGGCAGGGTATGGTCCTGAGGATAGGTCCTGGGAGCCCCGGGAGAATGTGGGTACTCCGCTGATCCGTGCCTTCCTGTCCCGGTTGCGGGGAGGGGGGCGTGGGGGGGGGTACTGTCACGCTCCCCGGGTCCCCTGCGCTGCTCCCCGGCTCACCTGTCACGCTCCCCGGCTCCCCTGCCTCGCTCCCCGGTTCCTCAGTCCGGTCTCCGCCGCTCCCCGCGCTCCAGCGTCCATTGCCGGCGCTTCCCAGGCGTCCTGGTCCCCGCTCCCGGCGCCCGTCGGCGTCCCAGCCCCAGCCCGGCTCTGCTGCTTCCTCCTCTCAGCTTCCTGCTCTGGCTTCTGGCACCCGGGCCGCGCGCATGCGCATTAGGGCGCGCGCGCGGTCATTGACCCTTTCTTAAAGGGCCAGCGTCCATTGACAGGAAATGAAGCACACAGGTACAGGGTATAAAGGGGTTTAATGTCCAAGTGGGCGGGGCCTGATCTTCGTGTTTCCCAAGCTAGGAGTCAGGTCTCCTTGTGTCTCTCTGCCATGCTTACGTATCTCTCTTCTAGAGCCGATCCTGCCTCGCCATCCGGTCCTGCCGCATCCCGCACCCCGAACGCTGCTTATCTGCCATCCTGACATTCCGTACCATCTCGGATCCCTGTGGTGACCCGTCATCTCGCTCCAACGGTTCCGGACTCCGCCTGACATCCTCTCGGCTTCCGAACCTGAGCTCCGTCACCCGGACTACCATCAGTGACTCCGTGGTCCCAGGGACTTCTCCATTCTACTCTTGTGCACGGACTGTCCTGCTACCTGTAGTGCTCCAGCTACCGGACCCCTTACCATCATCAAGGAGTTCGGCCCAGTGGATCCACCTCCTGGGTCTGCCCGTCCACCTGGCCCTAACAGCTACCCTTGCTAAATTGCTCACTCTAGACCCCCACACCATCCATGAAGCCGTTCCCCCGATCACACGCCTACTGCCGGTTCCCACTTACCCCTGGGGGAGTTAGACGAGTGGTGTCGAAAGCTATACGTTGGCACTGATGATACCCCCACACACCACAAGGAAGGGGTATACCAGGTGGTACAGGAGTGTGAGCGGGTTTTTAGCAAACATCCTCTAGATTTTGGGCAGATTAAAGGGGTTCAACATCACATCCCTACCGGTACACACCCCCCTATTAAAGAGAGATACAGGCCTATTCCCCCCGCACACTACCAATGCGCCAAGGACATGTTGAGGAACATGAAGGAGGCAGGGGTTATTAGGGACAGCTGTAGTCCCTGGGCCGCCCCGTTGGTGCTGGTTAAGAAGAAGGATGGCACCATGCGAATGTGTGTGAATTACCGGAAGATTAACCAGATAACGCATAAGGATGCTTACCCTCTGCCCCGCATTGAAGAGTTCCTGGCCGCGCTGAGAACCGCTAACTACTTCTCCACCCTTGACCTCACCAGCGGGTACTGGCAGGTGGCTGTGGCACCGGAAGACCGAGAGAAGACTGCCTTCGCCACTCCTATGGGACTCTGCGAGTTCAATAGCATGCCGTTTGGGCTGTGCAATGCCCCTGGAACCTTGCAACGGCTGATGGAGTGCTGTCTGGGGCATCTAAATTTCGAGACCGTTTTGCTGTACTTGGATGATGTGATTGTGTACTCACAGACGTATGAAGCCCACCTGGAGCACCTAGCCGAGGTGTTCGCGTCCCTTGCTAAATATGGGATGAAGTTGAAGCCCTCACAGTGTCATCTGCTGAAACCCAGAGTGCAGTATCTAGGACATGTGGTTGGTGCGGAAGGTGTCGCCCCCGACCCCGAGAAGATCACCGCCATCCAAGACTGGCCGAGACCGACCACGGTGAGGGAAGTGAGGCAGTTTCTGGGCCTGGTGGGATATTACCGACGCTTCATTAAGGGGTACACGAAGATGGCTGCCCCCATGCAAGACCTCCTCGTGGGACAGACCAAGGGTGGTAGACCCCTAGGAGCCCCATTGGTGTGGGAAGAAAAGCATGAGGAATCCTTCTGCCAGCTGAGAGCGGCCCTGACCGGAGAGGAAATCCTAGCGTACCCTGACTACAGCCGCCCATTCATCCTCTACACCGATGCCAGCAATGTGGGCTTGGGGGCTGTTCTATCCCAGGTCCAAGAAGGAAGGGAAAAGGTGATAGCTTATGCTAGCCGAAAACTCCGACCAACTGAGAGGAACCCTGAGAACTATAGCTCCTTCAAGCTTGAGCTCTTGGCATTGGTGTGGGCTATCACCGAGCGGTTTCGCCATTACCTGGCAGCGGCCAAGTTCACCGCGTATACAGACAATAACCCACTGTCCCATCTAGATACGGCCAAGTTGGGCGCGTTGAAACAGCGGTGGGTGGCCAGGTTAGCCAACTACGATTTCACCATCAAGTACCGTGCCGGCCGTACCAACGTCAATGCCGATGCACTCTCCCGGATGCCCCACCTGTCGGAAGAGGGGCCAGAGGATGATGATCTCGAAGAGATCGAGTTGCCTGCATTTCACCGACCGTTCACTGAGAAGGTGCACGTCCACCAACAACGGGTGAACCTGGATCCGCTGCCCCGACAGGAGTGGCAGGAAGCTCAGGACCAGGCACCTGCTGTCCGCCTGGTCAAGACCCTAGTGGAACAGGGTTCTGCTGGAATAGACTCTGCTGCCCCTGCCGAAGCCCAACGTCTGTGGCGATAACGGACCCGGCTGTACCTACACCAGGGGAAGTTGTATCGCGAGCTGATTAATCCAAAGACTCACGAGAAGATCCGCCAGCTGGTGATTCCCCAGGCTAACGTGCCCACCGTTCTGCAAGCATACCATGATGGTGCTGGGCACTTTGAGTGGAAGAAGCTGGAGATGTTGTTGAGAGAATGGTTCTATTGGAGTGGAATGTGGGACTCTGTCGAGGCCTGGTGCCGGGAATGTGGCCCTTGCGCATTGAGAAGGACGAGGCCAGTCAGAAGGCACCCCTGTACCCGATCATTACACACCAACCGCTGGAGCTGGTTGCCCTTGACCATGTAAATCTCACCCCCAGCCGAAGTGGGTACACCTACGCTCTGACCATCGTAGACCACTACTCGAGGTTCATGGTAGTTGTCCCAGTTAAGGACTTAACCAGCTGCACCGCTGCTAAGGCTTTCCAGGCTTATTTCTGTCGACCGCATGGGTACCCGGAGAAGGTGCTTACCGACCAGGGTCCGGCCTTTGAAGCAGAAGTATTCCAGGAGTTCTGCCAGTTGTACGGCTGCAAGAAAATCCGGACCACGCCTTACCATGCCCAAACCAATGGCATGTGTGAAAAGATGAACCACTTGGTCCTGGGCCTCCTCAAGACGTTACCACTGGAGGAACGAAACCTGTGGCCGGAGAAGCTACCTGACCTGGTCGATATGTAGAACATCATCCCTTCCAGCTCTACGAAATGTACTCCAGCATACCTGATGAGAGCTCGTCCCGGCCGGCTACCGGTGGATCTGGAAATGGGCCTGGAAGCTCCAGAAGCACTCCCGTCGACAGCTGAATGGGACACTCGGCGGAGAGCACAGTACCGACAGGTCCAGGAGTATGTTGAGAAGAACTTGTGCCGGAGCCGGGGACAACAGGAGCAGTGCTTCAACAAGAAGGCGCCTGCCAGTCCCTTCCAACCTGGGCATGTAGTGCTGAAGCGGAAAAGAAGGGCCCACAAGTTGGATGATCAATGGGAAAAAACCCCGCATGTAGTCCAGCCCACAGGATGGGAGAATGAGAAGGCCTACCACATCAACCGTGACCAGGGGCGGACTTTGGCCACGGTTTCCCGAGACCACCTGAAGAAGTGCCCACCAGCATTGAGAGTAGCGGATGAGGCTCCAGTTCCCAGTCCAGTGGAGAAGGAAAAAGAGGTAATCCACACTATGATGGGTGATTTTCCAGCAGACTGGCCTACACAGAACGGCGCGGTGATCCTTCCAGTGATACTGTTCCCACAACACGTGGATGAAGAAATGATGGAAACGGTTAACCGCGAGCCAGTGCCCAGGGATGTACCTGTACCCAGCTCCCCTACGCCTCCGCCTGCCCCACATGATAGCGGGGAGGAGGAAATGATTGTTCCCTCTGCCCCACTGCCTGTCACCACTGACACCTGACCCCGAAGGTCCACTCGCCCCAACCTAGGTAGACCCCCACTTAGGTACAGGGAAACTACTCTTTAAAAGGGGGGGGGGCTTTATGTGTTGAGTGTACAGTTTGAAAGTTTTTGAATGATAAGTGAAGATTAATCAACTGAAGAAGTTTACCTGATTGAACCGTGATTGAACTGGCCGTTGCCGGCAACTGTTGTCCCCGTAGGGACTGTCTGCAACCGTTGCGTAAGGAACTGCTTACGGACAAGCCCGAGAAATTGCAGGGCAACCACAAACTTAGTGGCATGTAAATAAATATGTTAGTTGGCTTGAAACCGTTGCCGCCTCCGGAGAGGCTGATTTGGGAGGATGGGCCTGGAGGAAAGGGATGGCCCAGGCCCGCCACTACTGTAACCGGTGGCGATCCTCCGGGGGTTCAGGGGTCCCCATGGACGCGGGTCCCCTGAAAGAGACAGAACCCGCTCGGGCAACTTGGTGCTGGACTGGGGTCAAGGGGTGCTGCCTGTTTCTTAGGGGCAGCATCAGGGCCAGGTTGTTTGGGTGGGTGAAGAGCGGAAGCCGTACCGTTAAAAAATGTTGATGATGTTTTATATGTGATTTTACTGTTTTACCCTTTTTCAGTTGTGAAAATAAAACCGGTGCTGGACAGGCAGCCCGCGGACGGTCTGCATTTTACTAAGGGGGAATGTGGCACCCTGGACAAGCCAGGTCGTCACAGGTACTACACCAACAAACCCTACACGCCGGCTAGGCACACCTAAGTCAAACACAAATCCTTGTTGCCTTCCTCCAGGGGCTGATGTCCACACCAGGGGGTGGGCCAGGCGGTTGGCCCCGCCCACCGAGGAGTTCACAGTCCTGGAGGCGGGAAAAGGAGTCAGTTTAGTTCAGATCAGTTTTGGAGTGAAGTGGTAGAGGAGCAGCCTGACTGTGTCCGGGTGTGTGGCCCGGGCACATACAGCAAGGTTGGCAGACGGTGGTGACCGTCTGCAGGAGAGGCTGATTGGAGTGAACCGTAAGGACCGGGGACGGGCGGTGGCCCGCCGGTACCGGATCGGGGAGTGAAGAGAAGCCAGCACTATTCGGCAGGGCCTACGGACCCCGACCAGGCTAGGAGTTGCCGTAAAACTGGTCAAATCCGTTAGCGAAGGGAACCTCCGGTGTTTCCCAGCAGCCAAGACCCGATTGAAGGCAACAGCTCACACCATAGAGGGAAACACAGTCACCGCCAAGGCTACAGTTCCCAGGGCCAGAGCCTGCGGGCAAAAGGGGCTCCTTCAGCATCCATCCAAGCTGGGGAGCGGGTTACCGGTGGGAAGCCATTGGAACCGTAAACACAACACAGGTGCAGGGAAAGGCAGTCACCATCAACTTACTGGGAGGAGAACAACCGCAGCCGCCTGTGGGACCCGTCCATCCAGCCGTTTGTTTGACCGGAGACTCTGTGTGAATTACTGGCTGAGTGAGTACCACCGTGCCGTGCGGCACATCGCTGCCCCCGCGACCCTGCACCTCACCAGGCCCCGTAACCCGCCTGCCATCCCTAAACACTCACCGGGGCCCCGGGACAACCAACCCCCCTACCCATGGAGGGGAGAAAACAACATCCAAGCTGCTCCCTGTCATCACTCCCAGGATCCCCGTCCAGAGCAGCGGTGGTGTCACAACCTCACCACATCCTTGGGTGGCGTCACGGACAATATCCCCAAACCCCACACCAACCCCCCTTTCACTCACGGGCGAGGAACGCCGCTCGAGTCCCCGGGATCTGGCCCACCGCTCGAGCCACCACCGAGCAGCAGCAGCAGCAGCCAGACCCGAGCAGTGGGTGAGCGCAGCGTCCCCTCCTCTGCCTGCGACATATTCACTTATATAGGCTGATTCATTTACATTGGCATTGCACACACCAGTGTTATTGCAGGGCTCAGTGGAGTACAATGTGTCAAACTCATTAGGAGCGCACACCACTTAATGCATTCGGCACCTTCTAGTGGCTTCCGCCTCCGTTTCGCCTCCCAGAAATGCTTTCCAGTCAATGACTGCAGTAAACTGCCCAATTTTACAGGTGTGCATAGCCACGCGCTCTCCAGCCCCGACATCTCCCCATTTCTGAACATTTTTGCAGAGCTGCTTTAAACTTGAGTAAAAACATCAAAAATTGCAAAATGTTTGTCCAATTTTTGTGACTTTTGAAAGCGCTTTAGGTAAAAGTTGTGATGAATCTCTCCCTATCTGCCTAAAATACTGCACTTTTTGTGTAATTATTTTTGTTTCTTATAGTAACGGTACATTAAGAATTTATCAAGATCAGTTTTCCAGTTACAAACATGTGTTAGCGAAAAATACCATCATTGCTCTCATGAGAACAGCAATCCATCCGTTCCCACCGATCATCACGATGATCATACAATACTTCATATGAACTATTAGGGGAGAATGGAAATGATGACGCTGGAGAGAAACTTCCCTTTGATTACAAGCACATCAGTTTTACATAACTTGGACAATCCACCATGAAGCACATCTGGAGCCGTCATGTGGACAAACCCTTCATGGACTAATCACAGCTGAATGCAGATGACTGACTAAACAATTCTGGAAATTAAAGTGTACCTGTCATTCCAGGAAAATGTCTATCTGCCTCCTCCATAGAATTTTATGGGCACCAACTGGCATCCCCTATCTCAGTACTGGGCAGCTCTGTATTCACTGCAGGCAGATGTTACAGCTTTTACCCATGAATTCAGATTGTGAGGTCAGTCCAGAAAGAGAAAGAATACTATCTTACCAAACGTCTTATATTCCTGTGTATTATTGCTTTAGGAGACTCTTTAGATATATTTATAATGTTTTGAAATTATTTTTGATCTCATTTGTGTTTGCGCCGGTATCTCTGCTTATTTCTCACATTGACATGGGGACAGCTTATAATGTCCCTTACACTACAATGATACTGTGGTGCAGCCCTAAACTAAAACTTCATATGCACCCCACCGAAAATCAATTTACTTTTTTCAGCATTACATCACTTTTAATGATGGCTTCGACCAATAAAATAAAAAATGACTGTTACCCTTTAAACAAATCTATATTGTGTGTGGTAGATAGCTATAACTATCTATATTGTGTGTGGTGAGGGGCATGAAGGAGGACATTGCTACTTTAGGCCAAGTACACATACTGCAGATTTTTTGGGATTTGTGGTGTGAACCCACTGGTCTTTGTGCAGTGGCCTTTTCTCAGTAACAGGACGGTGGTTATATTCAGACTCCATGTGGTCATAATATTTAGTCATGGTGTGGCGGCATTATTTTGCAATGTATAGTAGTATTATTGGTCTTGGTATGGAGGGTGCTGTTCAGTAACACTATATAATGTGTTATTTGGTAATTGTATGACTATTTTGTCGCAGCATTACTCAGCGAGCGTCAGGCCCTGCAGACGAAGCTGCGCTCGGTAATAGTCTACTTACTGGACTGGCTAGGATAAAGATTAATTCATAATGTGTATATGCGTCCCCAGTAACTTTTATGCCCCCCCACTGGCTCCCCAGTAACTTGTTTGGCCCCCCAGTAACATATATGCTGTTTATTATGTTAATATTTTATTGTATTTTTTTTTTATTTGGGCGGGGGCCCATTCAGATTTTTGCTATGGGGCCCCATGATTTCTGATTTCTATGCATGCCCCTGCCCGGATCCTATATGTCACTGTGCTCCGGGAAAGTGGGTAGTGGATGATAGGACATGAAAATCCCATCCTCTGCAGATTTGTTGGAGTCCGTGAAGGTGTCCCAAACCGAGGGTCCTGCACCCTGACTGCGCTTGCACTGTGGGAACGGTTAGGCTTGACTTCAGCTACCATCTCCTCTAGTCCCAACATCTCCACAGGCTGCCTCTGTCTCTCGACTCTTTCAGTCTCATTCCTGCAGACCCAGTGCGGTATTGTGGCCCCTGGGACTATCTTCACCTATCTCCTGTCCCAGGGCCAGTCTGTTAAATGTCGCTGTCTCAAAGCTGTCTGCTCTGTTGTCTGTCATGGGCTGTTCTGACTCCGAAAATTAAACTGTTTGTCTTTCTACTCACTGAGAGCAGCCTCCACCTCAGGAATGACTCAACAGTGCTGGGGGATTTCCCAGCCTGGTTTCCCTGTGTGTGGTGACTAGCTCACTATCTGGGTGTTTATGTAAGTTATGAGCTCAGGATTTAGTGTAAGTGAAACAAACTAGTAATTAACCTCCTCTCACCCGGGAGAGAATTACAATCTTAAAACAGATGCAGAGAATACTCTGTGGTGACTGAAACCTCAGGGACGCCACCCAAGCACTTGGAGAAAGCAATGCAACACAGCCTAGCATGGTGTACTGAGAGTTTCTGTTTTATTAAATCATGTGATCAGTTTATATAGTACCTCAAACAAAGAAATTACCATGCACCAATAAGAGCCGCAGGGGTGTGTGTTGAAATGTAAAATATTGGAGACGTATTCTTAGCTAGGCAGATGGCTTATATATTTGCCTATTCTTTACTAATGCAGCATTATTAAGGTCGGCAGCAACTTTACCCACTGACAACTTAGTGCCACAGGTTTTCTAAACCGCAACCAAAGTGATTGGCTGATTGCCAGGCCAGCTTAGTGCTATATGGGGTTTGTTATATATTGGTAACACCTATAAAGGAATTCATCACCAGATGTCTGTTATATAATTTGAGAGCAGTATGATGTAGGGGCTGAGACCCTGATTCCAAAGATGTGTCACTTACTGGGCTCCATGCTATCATTTTCATATAATCACTGTTTTCCCTACTGCAACTCTAGCAGTTCTCTAAATGTTGAGCTCTGCATAACCACACCCACATCACTGATTGGAAGCTTTTTGTGTACACTGTGTATAGACAGAAAGCTGTGAATCAGTGGTGAGGGTGGGGTTACATAGATCAGTTGACTAGGAGGCACAAGACAACTAGTTCTGTAGTGATAATCTTCTGCTGATAAAACACTGATTGTATTGAAACAACAACACACAGTCTAGATAGTGATGCCTCAATGGAATCAGGCTCTCAGCCTCTACATTATGCTGCTCTCAGATTACATAGACAAACCTGCTCACAGATTGCATTTAATTGTTTTGCTGTATGAAGGAAAGCACATGATTTGCAGCTGTGCACCGTAAAGAGCTTCAGATTTCTAAATATCAGATGAAAATAGCCAACAAATCAAATAGAACATTATTCAAAAAAGGTTAGCATTTATGTAATGATGGAGGTCACCAAAGACAAATGCATTATTGGAGCCCAGATTACAGTTACACAGGTGGAGGTAAGCAGATGGGTCATCACACACTGCATCTCCTACAGACCCTAACTTTGACATTTATTGTTTTTTATATGTGCATGTTATGAGGCAGAAAGTTGTCCTGTACGCAAGCTACAGAATCTCCAGAGACCCCTGGCAGCAAAGAGTTAAAGGGAACCTGTCAGCAGAAATTTTGCCCAAACCTAAAAGTTTCCCCTTCTGCAGCTCCTGGGCTGCATTCTAGCAAGGTTCCTATAGTTATTCTGCCCCCTTTTAGATCAAAATAAATAGTTTATAAAGTGGTACCTTTCAGTTTGAAAATCTTGTTAATTCTACCACGGGGGCGGGCTGTCTGTTGTCCGTTACTGTCCCTCCTGCCGCTTTAGGACGTCCCCCAATGCTCATTTACATACCTCAGGACGCCACCCAATGTGTCCGAGGTCTCACGCATGCGCCGTGCCACTGTAGCAGGACTGTGCACAGTGAGACCGCTGGTGACGTTGCGCAGGCACGAGATTATGGGCGGCACTGTGATTTTCATCAGCAAGCTCCCGCCCATAATCTCGTGTCTGCAATTTCCCCTCTGCCTCCACCGTTCTGCGCATGCCCTGGCGAGATGACCAGATGATCGGTGGTGTCCTGCTCCGCTCCTCCCATCTATTTCCTGCTCCAGGGCTAGATGGGAAAGAGGTGACGTTGGGTCATCTGGCCAGGGCATGTGCAGAATGGTGGAGGCTGAGGGGAAAGCGCGGGCACGAGATTATGGGCTGGAGCTTGCTGATGAGAAAATCACAGCGCCGCCCATAATCTCGTGCCTGCGCAACGTCACCAGAGGTCCCACTGTGCACAGTCCCGCTACAGTGGCACGGCGCATGCGCGAGACCACGGACGCACTGGGTGGCGTCCCAAAGTATGTAAATGAGCATTGGGGGATGGCCTAAAGTGGCAGGAGGGACAGTAACGGACAACAGACAGCCCGCCCATTGCAGAAGGGGAAACTTTTAGGTTTAGGGCAAAATTTCTGCTGACAGGTTCCCTTTAACGGACAACCCCAAATCAATAGTATTGGCCCAAAAAATAATACGCAGGCTGGCAGGTTGATGGTATACAGGAATGATATGTGTATCAGCAAATCTAAAATATGCCTATGCCAATTATTAATTATTATGTACCATTTACTTTACACAGTTTTCATGTGATTCTCATGACTTTCCTACAGTTCTGTAGCACTGATCCAAACTGATGGCTTTCCAAGACATACAGTAAACATACTCAACATTTGCAGAATCTACACAATGTGACCAATAGTAAACTACTAATGTGACATATCCAGTGCTGGGCGCACTCGTAGGAGCTTCGGCTATAGGGCTCCTCACCGCTCCTTGCTGAGGAAAACACTAGTAACAGCTGTGACTATCCCATGTTCCAGCTTGTGTGGAATGCAAGTTTTTATCCCATTATTGTAGGCTGGAAACATCTGCAGGTTCAAAGCAATTTAGTGAATGAGTAAAACAATAAAATAAGGCATTTCTCTGAGGGGTGGACTGACATTGACCCATGCATGATTCAGTGTAGTAACAAAATACGTTAAAGGGAACCTGATAAATTGAATAGTTTGCCTGGATCGGTACAAAAGGGAAGACAAGTGCGGCGCTGACCTAAGCGCAGTAAATGGTGAAAAGGCTTGCATATAAATGAATTCAATGTTCACCTTTTTGAAGGTATAATTCGCCTTCAAAGTAGCTGTATTGAGCCACAGCAACTGGCCCCTCTTGGCTTGCAGCAATCCCTGGACACTATGAGAGAATCCTCCCTTGGATTGCTTATATTATACCTGAAAAAGGCTTGCTAGCCGAAACACGCTGTATGTGGATTATGTGGAGATCAATAAATAATTTTTAAACAGGATCACCCAGCTCTGGCCTCCTACAGAAGCGCAATCACACACAGCCTGGATTTTTCATGGTTCTGATTAAAGGGAATCTGTCAGCAGTGTTTTACTATGTAATCCTGAGAGCACCATGATGTAGGTTAAGAGTCCCTGATTCCACTGATGTCTCACTTACTAGGATGTATTATGTAGTTTCAATACAATCAGTGTTTTATCAGCAGGAGATTATCACTACAGGACTGGGTGTTTTGTCCCTCCTAGTCCAGCCACCCCTGCAGAACTGGTTAGCAGCTCTCTGTCACTATACAAAATACAGGCTCAATCACAGGAACAAAGGATTGTTTGACATCCCATTCTAGTAAAATTCAGTGTGCATAATTTGGTGGGAAAGTGACCTAATGCAGGATCTGTGGTTGAAGTAAAAAAAAAAAAGGATAGACCAGACTCCCGTACATAGTTTGGTGGGAAAGTGACCTAATGCAGGATCTGTGGCTGAAGTAAAAAAGGATAGACGAGACTCCCATACATAGTTTGGTGGGAAAGTGACCTAATGCAGGATCTGTGGCTGAAGTAAAAAAGGATAGACGAGACTCCCATACATAGTTTGGTGGGAAAGTGACCTAATGCAGGATCTGTGGCTGAAGTAAAAAAGGATAGACGAGACTCCCATACATAGTTTGGTGGGAAAGTGACCTAATGCAGGATCTGTGGCTGAAGTAAAAAAAAAGATAGACCAGACTCCCGTCGTCATTGTAGACATTCAGGAGAGTGTTATAAAAACTACCAAAAACCAACCTATTATACTTGGCTGAATACAAAGTGAAAGTGCACTCAATTGTTTAGAAAAGTAGAAAAACTCTATTTAAATAATTAATTTCTAGTAAACAATTAAAACAGGAAACCACCAAGCGGGACACATGATCCCAGAACACGACCAGTCATAAGTTGATTTACAGTCAGGATATTCACAGAAAAATTGATACAAATTCATAAACCATCCATAGGATAACTAGCCATATCTCCAGATTTTCTATCATATATGAGCAATTTTTTAGTATCACCGGTTATAGCTAACGAGCATAAGCTTATATAGCTTATTGATCTACATTAATTTCTACAAAAATTGTGATCCACAGTAGATCATTACATAGTGAACAGGATTAATCCCCATATAAATCAATTTTGACTACAATGCATCGAAGTAATTTACCCAGTGGACAAAATATCACGATATACAGATCTCACATGCAAAGTAATACCGCTATTAGGCAAATCCCCTCATGAGAATCAATAATCATAAATTGGCCCACATCCTATATCAAAAATCACCCAGGCAAAAGCTGTTTAATTTATAGCACACAGATGCAGCATAATAATATTGCCTAAGAGTGAATTATTGCAGAGGGAATCGGCAAATCATATATTACATCAACTATTCACTAAACTAGCGCTCGTTTACAGCTGCATAGATGGCAACCTTAGTCAAAGATTATTCCCATATTTACCTCTGGATTGATGAAATCAAAGCACCTGGCCATGTGTCTCGCCACCCCTGACGCCGTTTCGCCTCGCTTCTTCAAAAGGGGCCCTGACTGTAAATAAACTTATGACTGGTCGTATTCTGGGATCATGTGTTCCGCTTGGTTGTTTCTTGTTTTAATTGTTTACTAGAAATTAATGATTTAAATAAAGTTTTTCTACTTTTCTAAACAATTGAATGCGCTTTCACTTCATTTCCAAGTATAATAGGTTGGTTTTTGGTCGTTGTATGTTTTGAAGTGTGTGCTATATAATTGGACAATTCATAAATAATTAGTGTTATGAAAAGCCTGAGGAAATATGTGAAAATTGTTAGAGCAGGGGCATGGTTGCAAAATATAATGATGTGTCCTAATATCGCTTCACCTAATGACATTAGGAGGGGTTCCCATTACCAGGAGGGGGTAACCCCAAACTTTTGTGTATTGAAGGTGGCTGCATTATTTTTTCCATTTTCCATTCCTTTTCTTCTGGGCTGCTACATTAAAAAGCTAGACCCCCAGTGTGAATTTTCCATTGAACCAACTGGGCATATACCACAATATTTCTCTGTGGGCATTTGCTTTTTTTTCCTCCGATGCTGGCCATTCAAAGTTCACATGCGCCCACAGAGAAGCTCAGTGCTATACCAAATATTTCTATAAAAATATTATTTTATTGATATGGTTGTAAAATAGTGAATTAAAAATATGAAACACTTGGTTAAGTGTTTCATTTTTAACCTATTTCAAGAGCATATTAATGAAATAATATTTTTATAGAAAATATATTTTTTCTGCTGGAGCTGGATATTTTCTCTCTGAGAAATGAAGGAAAGCGATCCAGCTGAGTGACCAGGTGATTTATTCAGTGCAATACAGACATGGCATAGTCGTGGTTAACTCGTTTCTGGCTTAACGCCTTTAATCATAATGGTTATGATTAAGGGCATTAAGCTAGAAACGCGTTAACCACGACTATGCCATGTCTGTATTGCACTGAGTAAATCACCTGGTCACTCAGCTGGATCGCTTTCCTTCATTTCTCATTGCTGCGGTAGGGGCAGGGCCGGATCCGAGTCTGAGGTGCGGTGAGGTCAGACGTGGGTGAGCTGGATTCCATTACATATTTTCTCTCTACAAGTATCAGTACACAACAGGGAGCGGTCCCGAGGTCTCGTCTGTGCACCATTATGGACTTCTTGTCTGGATCTGGTGAGCCGATGTGAATATTTCTCACTCTCTGTAATGCCTCACTCACTGTTGGGTCATCCCTGTGCCTCCTTTAAGTAATGTACCTTTTACATTAAAACAGTATTTCCCTCTTTGCCACTTTTTTCACAATTGTATCTTTTTTTCTTTTAGTCTTTGAAAGACCTTTTTCTCACTTAAAGGGAACCTGTCAGGTGCAATATGCAGCCAGCACCACGAGCAGTTCTGGGTGGATATTGCTAATCCCTGCATAACCGTCCCTGTATACACTAACATAGATAAAGGGATCTTTAGAAAAAGTATTTCTAAAGATCTTTTAGCGTATGCCAATGAACGCAGGTACTAGCCCCCTGGGCGTTAGTTCCCCGGCCAGATGCCCCCATTAGCATGTTAGCACACCCCTGTGGGTGTGCTGGGATGGTAATGAATACGCAGCATCACAGGATGATCTCACTCACCTCTCCACTGCCATCGCGTCCGACGCTGGATTTCGGCTCAGTGCGCATGATCCTGGACTTAAGGTCAATGCGCACTACTTCAGTTTGAAGCCAGGACGCATACACCTGGCTTCATATTGCGCATGACCCAAACTCCGGGGTCATGCACACTGAGCCGAAATCCCCCGTCAGATGCGATGGCAGCGGAGAGGCGAGTGAGATCATCCTGTGATGCTGCACATTTATTAGTATGTTAGCACACCCACAGGGGCCCACAAGGGCGTATTAACATGCTAATGGGGCCGACTAGCAAGGGGAAGTAATGCCCAGGGGCTACTGCCCTCGCTCATTAGCATATGATAAAAGACTTTAAATTATATTTAGATAAAAATTACTTTTTCTAAAGATCCCTTTATCTATGTTAATGTATACAGGGACGGTTAGGCAGGGATTAGCAATATGCACCCAGAACTGCTCGTGGTTCTGGGTGCATAGTGCACCTGACAGGTTCACTTTAAAGTAGGTAGAAGGACAAATGACAGCTTTTATATAATGTTTTACCACAGTTACGAAAAAATTAGGGGACTTCCAATTTTTCACTGGTGGGGGAACACTTAGATCTCACATCTGAAGTAAAAATAATTTCGTCACTTCTTGGCTCAACATCCTGATGTAAATCATCCTGCACCAAGTGCTGACATTGCTTCTCTTTCCAATGCGGATGTTAAATCGTTAACTACAAATCTTAGCCGATCTATAGAAATTGATACCGCATTTTTCTCTTTTATTTCCTCTCTTTTCTTTAATTGCTCATTATACGTACACTTTTATAGAAATCAGTCTCAACCCTAACAAAATCAAATTCTTCTGGAATGTAAAAATTCAGACCTCTCGAGAAGAGCGAAACACAATCCTCACTTAGAGTATATCCTATAAGATTAATCACATTCATAATATCAGCAACATTATTTAACACCACCATGACACCTGCTTTCTTCTCATGCCAAACCCAATCCTTGTTATTTTCTTTCCACGACATCTCATACGTCTTCTGCTAAAGGGATCATCCCATTAGACCTAAAAGCAGATGACTCTGTATATGACCGGGCTTGTGTCCACATACTATCTGATCGGCCAGAGGCTGAGTCTGTTGTGTCTTTCTGCTTTTTCTCCATCATTCTCTTTTTCTTTTGTTGGCAATTTACCCAATCAAAATCTTGTTAATCTCTTACATATTTATTTTATTTTATTTTTTATATTTTTCAAATTGCATTAGCTTCAATAGTTTTTCTAGTTTTTGCACAGATCGGCTAGTCACAGCA
The DNA here is from genome assembly GCF_048569485.1 of Anomaloglossus baeobatrachus. Lineage (NCBI taxonomy): Eukaryota > Metazoa > Chordata > Amphibia > Anura > Aromobatidae > Anomaloglossus > Anomaloglossus baeobatrachus. Next base: position 136,068,721 of record NC_134360.1, on the reverse strand, counting down.
GACTATACCGTGAGTGGTGGATGTGAGTGCATCCCAACACTTTGATTGACAGCTCACTCTGCACAGATGCACTCCAGAGCCAGCTGTCAAAGTGCTGGGGTGTGTTTACTGCCGCCACTCACAGTACAGCGAGTGTTGACTGTAGCCGCATCGGCACAACTGTATGCCCAAAAATCCCTGGCACCTGGGAGAAATAGTTAGTTTTCTCCCGTAAGCTGTGCTTTCAGTAAGGCAGTCAGGTACCTTTCTAATATTATAAACCTGCACATTAGCCCATAATCTGCAGGTAAACAGCATTATCAGCCATGACAGATTCCCTTTGATTCAATCTTTGTCTTCCTCAATTCTAAATTACGAAAAGCAGTAAAAACCCACGCATAATTGAGATATAATTAATGTCAGAACATGTTCAATGACTAATAGAATGTATGTATAGATATAAAAATATTTTTATCTCTCTCTGTCACTTAGTGGGACATGTATGGGCCAGGACATATAAATAGGGCTAATAGCGCAAAGAACCAACAAGACCAAAGTGAAAAGAAAACGATCAAATGCCCATATACTGCAAAGATATAAAGTTTATTGAAGACCATAATGTGACAAATACTGAGTGAAAAAAGATACAACATAGAGCAGATTTGATTTAAAAAAAGCCAGGACTCGTCATATAATTAGAAAGATATTTTTAATGACATTTGGGAGGTGTAGTACTATAAAATCACCACAAGATGTCAGCAACCCAATATAGAAGATGTAATACTGCAAATTCACCACAAGATGACAATAACACACCATTCATGAAGTTGCAATGCTACTTGTGTTCATATGCTTGGGACGCAAGGAAGAGGCCCCTAAAGAATGCCATGCACACAGCGTCATATACTAACATCAAAATTCACAGATATACTTACATTAGAGGGTCCGATGGGTGCGCACTGCGCAGTACAAGGAGACGGGCCACGGAAGGCAAGCCCAACTCGCATATCAGTAATAGAGATTACCTTCATCAGGGCTAAAAATTACTTGGCTTCCGTGACCTGTCTCGGAGGTTTTAAACGACTTGTTTAATAGCATGTTTAGCCTGTGACCGCACTTTCATGTACACAATACAGTCTTTAACATGATCATCCTGTGCACATAGAATAGCATTGTTCTTGACAGCATATGTTCATAGGACAATATGCTGCCAAGAAAGATGGTAGTTAAAGATCGCCTGTTACCCCACCAAATGTCAATTAAACGGTTCAAACATTTATTTAGGGAACGTAGCCCATATAAAAATCATACCAGGTATATAAAATGTAACCTGATAATAAAAATCTTCTTTTATTTATTTTGCAAATGAGAGTGCATTGGTGCACTTTTGACGCTGCCTGTGCCTTGTGGTACATTACACTCGACTGCCAGGACCCAAACACCACCTTTTCCCCCCTAGAAAGACACCACACAGTTCTTTATAAGTTAAATTACTTTTATTTTCACTTATGGAGAGGCATAGGGAAAAAACACTCTCATCTTTTACTTTGGCATAAATTATGGTCGCAGCTTTCAAATTAGGCATTACCAGCCAACACCATGGGGTTTTGGGAAATTTTCCGCCACCGGCCGTCCGGTGCGGGTATTTCACCACCACTTTTCCTACCCCTTCCGCCAAGGAGCAGCCAAGCGCTAGCAAGCTGCGACCCCCCCAAAAACCACAGTACCTGAGCCATCTCCTCGCACATTCCCACTATCAACCCATCCGAAACCGCATCATTGAAGATGCACCCGCTCCCTCATAAGGACAGCAAAGTTAATACCTTCCAGCTGGCGGTACCACACCAATTGTTTTTTTTATATATATATATATATATATATATATATATATATATATATATATATATATATATATATATATCTCTTACACAATCAACTTAGGTAGGCACTGGTTGCCCGTGCACCAAGGACAGCCCCGTAACACTTCCTTCCTTGGATACGTTCCAATATGAGCTGAAAATCACCTCTGCCTGGCCCATCTTAAATTAGGAAAATAACAGGGAAAGTTGTACCATCTCTGACCGGATGAGGGTACGAGGCGAAGCGCAGCTAGGTGGCAGGAGACCAGATCTGTGACACCTACTTGGGTCGCCAAGTCAACTGTGGAGGGCGGCTCACCAATCCTGAACACCTCAGGTAGCGCACTCAGCTCAACCAGCTCCCGGCAACTTCTCCAATCACATCCAGGTCAATGGAAACCAAGGACCAACCGCCAGGGCGAGGATCAGCTTTTCCCGCTGCCCGAAAAGTATGGGCATGACCTAAGCTCAAAACCTATGCCGACTTACATCTGAAAAGGAAAACATTGTCAGAAAGGAAAAACTCTCGAAACCAGCAAAATTCTCTTAACCAGCAGACCCCCTTCCCCTTGGGGTTGATTTGGCAAAAACTCGCGTTTTTTTTTTTTTTTATATTAATACACAAATCTGGAACGTATGTAATGTTACGCTAGCCTATATGACAGTCAGTAGCCTCTTGCGCTTCTACTAGTGGCGGTTTATAAAACAAACTCGGTACGGACGTTCCTCAAAATGCATTTGCGTTGCCAACCCCATCCCATTGAAACCACGCTCATACACACTTCCCCAAAGCTTCAGCAGCACCCCAGTTCTGGGGGGAAGGGAGGGGTGTTTACATCCCAGGTACTGCACCTGGCGCACCCCCAATAAACAACCATCACCAATTTACCGCCAAGAAATTGTCCGCCAAATATGGGAAAAAGTCTTCATGGTTAAAAGATGCTCCCTGTCATCCCTGTTCGTCTAAGGGCTATCACTAACACCTTAGGCATACCAACCAGGGGTGGGGGAAAAAGATCCCAAAACTGTGAGGGAAGACAGGCTTGGCTAGATAGACCTAGGCCTTTCTTCAGCCTGTGTGACTAAGCTTTAAGATCAAAACACAATGGGCGTAACCACCCGGCTTGGTACCTTATTAGGTCGACAAACAGCCAGGAGTATTAGGCCTCCTGACATCCACCCACCTGCCGCTAATCCACAACCCATTCCATACCGTGGGTCCCACTAGGCCTTGGTCGCGCAGGTCCAGTTCCGCAACTGAAAAAATTGCAAGGCAAAAACCCCGTACCAGTTTGCTCACAACAGGAAAAAACGGTACCCGTTGGTGAAGTAGAATCACTAAATACTGCCGGTTATATATTAGCAAGGGATCGCTTGAAAATCATCATGCTTTTCACCCACCTGGTAAACCCCACTCGCTGCATACCCTACTATAGGCCCATCATGTCTGTGTTGTAACGAGAGGCCGGGTCATCGGCCTCCTTTCGATGGGAGTACCATTACAAATTTAAGGAATCAAAACCTTTGGACCTGCCAGCGGACGGAGTTAAGGAGGATACCTGGGATTGGAAAATCAATAGGGAGTAAACAATACTATCACGGCAACTGGATACCTGGTATGACTTTAACCTTTCGTTGACTTATGCGCATTCTAAAAACCGAAAAGCCTAAACAGCCCACTACTGATAAGGAAAGTCGTAAACAGGTGGTTAGACAGGTTTTCACCCCGGGCTTGGTAACCAACTGATAATACCACTTTTTTTTTTTTTTAAAAAAAAAAAAACGTTGTGTTGAAAACAAACCCAAACAGCCAGACCTGCTGCTGTTAAATACACCCCCTAGCGATTCAGCCATTACTGCTCTTGAAGCGAATGTAGCCGTTGAAGCTTAAAGAAAAATTCAGCTACACAATCAGTTCCTCCTTTTCAGGTGCCTGATTCCATGTAGCGGAAAATAAAGTTTAATCTTACCGCACCTAGGGTTGGACCAGTGTACCGATACCGGGTAACGTGATCCTGCCGCTTAGTCCTACACCGGAAGCCTAGGAAAGGCGCCTTGGAAACAATGACAGCAATAGAAATGACCTTAACCGCAAAGTTGAAGTTCATACCTATGGAACCGCAGGCCGAAAGATAAACCTCCATACGATGGGTAAAAGCCGATAAACGCTATTTTCATGCGGCAAAACCTTCCAAAACAAAAGTCAAACCCAAAGGGAGGGGCTTTTTCATATTTTTTTTTTTTTAAATTCATAATAGGTGCTTCAAATAATGAAGCTACTTGACACCCTCTATAGACTAGTATTAGAATGATTGTTGTCTACTAACACATGGGAAAGCACTTGTCAGTTGTGCACACCTGAGACCTAAACTAAAATTGTGTATTTTTTTTTTGAGGCTATTTATGTGGACATAATTGCTCGGGAAATATTAGTGGGCATAATTATGCACTTACATAAAATGACAATTTTCGCATCTCACATGTTCATTTTCGTCTGTTAAACTGAAACTCCAACAAACACGAAAATGCACAGAAATACCCTTTGCTATTACCATAAAGTTATCAGTGACAAACATAGCTTACGCCTTGTTAACTACAGCCCTAAGTTAGAGTGTATACCAAGGAGAGGTGATCTCCTGTGAGCCCACATAATGTAACCCTCCTATAAATCACTTGACAGGCCACATCTAAAATCTGGGATCCAGTTTTGACTCGACTTTTTTTTTTTTTTTTATCAAAAAGGCGGTGGGTGGACATTCTGAGATTAGTCGGTTCAAGGAGACAACTAGATTATTGCAAGGAATGGAGGAGGAGATCTCATTTTTATGCATAAATCGTGTGTGGTCACTATAAAGGACTGGAACATTACTTCCTCCTACCGCAGCTAAATGTGAAGGGTTCTTTACAGTAAGAGCAATCAGACTGCGGAACGCCGACCACAAGAGGTAGTAATGGCAGCTACTATAGCGCCTATTAAGGCGGGTGTATGATTTCCTCAGTACACCTATAGTGTCGGTCACACATAACTTAATTACAGAATGTTGAATAGGTAGGAAAACCTGTTGCCTGGTGACATCACGTGACCCCCCCCAGGGCGCTTATTCCACCCCGCAATCCCACGTAATGGTACTTGCCAGATTGTGCAGGATAAAAGGGGGCGGCCGGACTCCGGATGTTCCTGCCCAATTCCAACAGCACTCCGCTGTCCAGGCCAATGTACACTCAGATGCTCATCATCCCGCCGCGGGACCGCACCAGGGGTTAGTCTGAAGAAAAAGGGGGTCTAAATCTACATGTGACTCATGACGCCCGGGGCCCTAATGCCCGTGCATATCCCCAGGTGGGGGGTGGGGGACAGAGTCCGATCCAAGCCGCTACCCACAGAAGGGGTGGTGGGGGATTGTTCAAGTGAGTGAGGGTTGTTCATCCTAAGGTGTCATGCCGACCCCTAAAGGGGAGGGGGGTGAAAATCACTGCCACTAGTGGAAGAGGTGGGGTATCAGCAGGTGGAGGCTATGCCACCTGCTGCAACTTCTCCCTTCAATACTGCAATGCACATGTCTCAGCTTACCTCCCCCCCACCCTGCACAGTTGAAGTGAGGCCTGACCACACCCCGTAATTCACCCCACTGGCCGGGATACCCAGATGACCCCTAGCTCCTTCATGACTAACAGCTTTTTTTTTTTTTTTATAATTTATTTATTTATTTATTTATTTTATTTATAATTTATTTATTTAATTTATTTATTTTTTATTTATAATTTATTTATTTATTTTTTATAATTTATTTATTTATTTTAACTTGTCTGGGGATACCAATAGGGGATGGGTGGGTTCTGCTGACTTCTGCAGTCAGCACAGACACCAATGCAGCACCTCCAATCCGAGCTGCATCCGAGGCTGTGCCCATCCGCAGCCTGCCCCCGCATTCTCCCCGCTCCCCTGTACCGGCTGTGACAGGGCAGCGGTGACAGGGCGGTGGAGGGAGCAGAGGCATGGGGTTTGTTATTCCCACAAAGCCGGCGGGTCCTCTGCTGCAGCGCTTCCACCTGCGCTGCATCAGGGACCGCCCGGCTCACAGCCTGCACTCGCACCCACCGCTGGCGGAGGCAGGGCGGCGGGCGGATGGCGCCATAAGCAAAGAGCGCTTTCGCGCTCTTTTCAAACTGAGGGGTGGGCTCCAGCTGACCGGTGGGCAGGTAGTTCACTCAGAACGCCGCTCGCCGGCACACCTAGCTGGAGCCTCAGCAGGGAGGAAGCCGCTCACAACTAACAGCGCTGTGAGTAGGACGCTTCCTTCCCTGCTGATGGGGGATTTGTGACAGACGGCAAGCACAGGCGGACCGGCGGGCGGGTATTTTCCTGAAAACACCGCTCGCCGGCACATGTCACCTTTGCCTCAGCAGGGAGGGAGCCGCTCACATCTAAAGCACCGTGGGCAAAACTCTTCCCTCCCTGCTGATAGCTCTCTTACCGCCTTCCGAAGTGGGTATACGCCACCGGCCGCCCAAACAGGTCCGGGTCCAGAAACCGAGAGACCGGAAGCTGGGCAGCGCAGTGACATATATCCGAGCAGGTCATACCACAGGAGCCGGGGGTAGCTGGTGAGTCTTTCCAGGGGGAGAAACCACCTAAATTAGCATAGGGGGCCTGCAGTCAGGTGGCAGCATCTCAAATTTTGGCTGCAGTGCCCCTCATTCTATTTGCATATTAAAGCTAATCTACTCTCTTGATGATTGACAGCGCTCCATTGGTAACAGCGAGCGCTGACTAGAATAGATGTGATCCAAGTGTCAGTGTGGCTGCAGGTGCATTCTGATGTCTGCTTGTCTTTGGCCACCACGCGAGCGGTTTCTATGAGGAGGATGAGGGGTGTTTAAGTGAACAGACAGCGTGTGCACATGACATGGTGCTCTCCTCCCTGAATCGCTCATTTCAATATCAAAGTGCATCGAGCGGCCACCATGAACAGGCAAAATCCACGAATCAGAGCGTGCCCGTAGCCCAGTGTTTCTCAACTCCAGTCCTCAACACCCAACAACAGATCATGTTTTCAGCTTTTCCTCAATATTAGACAGGTAATAATGCCAACAGCTGTTCAACATTAAGGAAATCCTGAAAATCTGATTGAGAAAAACCTAAAAACATGATCTGTTGGTGAGTTTTGAGGACTGGAGTTGAGAAACACTGCCGTAGCCACATTGAGTGCGCAACTGCACTATCCCTATTATGAAAGTTTATGCACTGTAATTGGCATTTTGTGGGTGACAGACTCCCCTTTAAGCTTAAAAATGGCACCATATCAAGAGCTGTTTTGCGCCTGCATCAGGCAACTGACAGCTTGATGAGGTAGACCAATAATCAGCTGCAGTGTAAATGCACTTTAAAGACTAACTAAACATTTAAGAAACTATTTTATATACTTTAGAGTCATTCATTTTGATCATACAGTATCTGTGGGATAAACGGTCCTGTGTACCCCAACAATTTCTCAAAAGACCACTTAGAAAAGCGCAGCTCATGAGACAGGAGAGAATCATACTGTGGCGCCCTGGACAAGCCAGGGGCCACAGAGAACAACACCCACACACCCCACACTCCCGGTCAGGCACACCGAAGTCAGACACAAACCCTTGTTGCCTTCCTCAAGGGGCTGATGTCCACACCAGGGGGTGAGCCAGGCGGTTGGCCCCGCCCACCGAGGAGTTCACAGTCCTGGAGGCGGGAAAAGAAGACAGATTAGTTTTGGAGGTGAAGGAGAGAGGAAAGAAAGTGGTAGTGGAGCAACTATCTGACAGCGTCCGGGTGTGTGGCCCGAGCGGTACAGCAAGGTTGGCAGACGGTGGTGACCGTCTGCAGGAGTGGCCTATCGGAGTCTACCGTAAGGACCGTGGACGGGCGGTGGCCCGGCGGTACCGGACCGGTACACAAAGAGAAGTCAGCACCATCTGGCAGGGGCTTACGGACCCCGGCAAGGCTAGGAGTCGCCGTGAATTTGCCAAATCCGTCAGTGAAGGGAACCTCCTGGGTTTCCCAGCAGCCAAGTCCCGACAGAAGGCAACAGTCCAACCGTGAGAGGGAAACACAGCCACCGCCAAGGCTACCATTCCCAGGGCCAGAGCCTGCGGGCAAAAGGGGCTCCTCCGGCCCACAGCCAAGCCGGGGAGCGGGTTACCGGTGGGAACCCATTGGAACCGTTTACCGTACATAGGTGCAGGGAAAGGCAGTCACCATCAACCTGCCGGGAGAAACAACACCGCAGCCGTCTGTGGGACTCGTCCATCCAGCCGTGTGTTTTACCGAGAACTGTGTCCTCATCATTGGCTGAGTGAGTACCACCGTGCCTTGCGGCACAGCGCTGCCCCCACGACCCTGCACCTCGCCAGGCCCCGTAACCAGCCTGCCATCCACTCCTACCCCATCACCGGGCCCCGGGACAACCAACCCCCTACCCATGGAGGGGAGAACTAACAACAAAGCTGCTCCCTGTCACCGCTCCCGGGATCCCCGTCCAGAGCAGCGGTGGTGTCACCAATATCACCACAACCGTGGGTGGCGTCACGGACAATACTCAAATCCCCCACAATCAAATCCCCACCCTTTTCACTCACGGGCGAGGAGCGCCGCTCGAGTTTCCGGGATCCGGCCCACCGCTCGAGCCACCACAGAGCAGCGGCAGCAGCAGCCGGACCCGAGCAGTGGGAGAGCGCAGCGTCCCCTCCTCCGCCCGCGACAACTTGGCGTTACGAACAGGATCCTACCGTTCTACCAACTGGTGGAAGTGCGCCTTGTGTGACCGCCGGAGGTGTCCGGCCGAAAAATTTGTGAAGCCGCGATCTTGGGTGCAAAGAATTCCCGCTCGAGCGTCTCCTCGAGTAGTTGAGGCGCAAAGGCCAAAACCCCGCCCCTGTAGAGGAGGAGCCGGAAAGAGACTAAGGGGGACGGAAACAAGATGTCTGCGCCTGACGGAGCCGCTGGAAGACCGGCGGACGCAGCCGCGGGAGCACCCGTAGATGGGAATGGGCCTGCCCAGGTCCCGGCTGCGCTGGCAGGGGGTGCCACGGCCCCAGCTCTCGCTCAGGTGATGCCGTTCTCTTTGCCCTATGTGCCCGGAGCTGCCTGGCTACCGCAGTACGACGGGAAACCTGATGCCTTGCAGGTTTTCCGGAAGAAACTTAGTCCACTACTAGAACTGTACCCCCTGACTGATAAACAACGTGCAGCGCTAGTGCTGGGGCAGCTAACCGGCGCGGCTGAGCAAGAGGCGGAGACCTGGGCCGAGGGGGACCGGTCCTCTGTAGCCACCATATTTGAAAAGCTGCAGACTGCATTTGAGACCCGTACCAAGGCCGAGTTGCGAATGCAGTTCTATCAATGCCGGCAACGGCCCGCAGATAGCATTCGGGACTATGCCCTGCGCCTGCAAACCGCACTCCGCACACTGAAGCGGGTGGACACCATCAACAGTGTGGACAGTAACAAAATGTTAAGTGAGCAGTTTGTGCAGAGGATGAGGTCCTCAGAGTTCCGCAAACAGCTTCGGCTGTGGGCCCTAGAACACCCTGATGTGCACTTTGCCATATTAAAGGAATGGGCCATCAAAGCTCTGCAACCCCCCGCATTTGAAGCTCCTGAGCCAGCCCCGGGGCCGGTTGAGACTGCTCCTGTCGTGGTGGCCCCTACCCCATCAGCACCTCCAGTGCCTGCAGCCCCAAGCGGAACGATGGAAGAGCTCGCCGCTCAAGTTCGCCGCATGGATGGGGACCTCGCTAAGATCCTCGCCGCACTCCAGCCTCTGACCAGATCCCAGGCCCCAGTGAAGATGCAGCTTGCCGATAGCCCTGAGGACGTCCCCTGGATGCAGCGGAGAAGAGCTAATGACTCACAGAATGGACCCCCAATCTGTTACAGGTGCAGCAAACCCGGCCACTACCCCCGACGGTGTCCGTTAAACAAGCAACCCCTGGGGCCACGGGCCAATCCTCAGGAGTAGAACCCCGTGGCCCCCCATACTGGCGGGACCGGTACATCGGGGCCCGACCCATCACCCCCGTGGCTGTGGACGGCATACCGGTGATGGCTCTCCTGGACACTGGATCACACTTAACCACCATACCATACACACTATATCAACGGTATTGGGGAAAAGACGAGCTGGCTCCCCCAGATGCCAGTATAACACTGATTGCTGCTGATGGACTCCAATTGACCCAAGTGGGATACAAACAAGTGGCCATGACTGTGGGGCGAGCTGAACTGCAACACCAGGGTATGATTGTGATAATGAATGAACCCAGTGATCATAACCCGAAGGTAGTGCTAGGGACCAACGTGATGGAGCACTGCATGAGTGACGTGCTGACCCTACTGCAGCAGCTGGCCGCCACGGCGGTGGGGAGCCGACAGAGAACTGTGCAGCGTGAGATCCGAGCCTTGATGTACCGCCAACATGTGAACTCGACAGGAGGAGAGATTGGTGGGGTGAGAGTGATGGATGTTGCCCCTTTGATTGTGCCTCCCAGGAGCGAGATGATGATTTGGTGTAGGGCAGCGGTAGAGCCCCAGGGGCGTGACTACCCCGCCATGATAGAGCCCATGCCCTCTGAATACTGGCCCACAGTAATGGCCGCCCGAGGGGTGGTGGATGTAAAGAAGGGGAGAGTGCCCGTGAGGGTGCTGAACTGCGGGGAGGAAGAAGTCAGGCTTCCCCGGTACGCTACCCTTGCCAAGTTGTTCACCTTGGATCCCCATACCATCCACGAAGCCATCCCCCCAACCTCACCACCTACTGCCAGCACTCACCCATCCCAAGGGGAGTTAGACGAGTAGTGTCGACAACTACACGTAGGCACTGACGATATCCCTACACATCACAAAGAAGGGGTATACTGGGTGGTACGGGAGTATGAGCGGGTTTTTAGCAAATATCCCCTAGACTTTGGGCAGATTAAAGGGGTCCAACACCATATCCCCACCGGTGAGCATCCCCCTATCAAAGAGAGGTACAGGCCTATTCCCCCTGCACACTACCAATGTGCCAAGGACATGTTGAGGAACATGAAGGAGGTAGGGGTTATTAGGGACAGCTGTAGTCCCTGGACCGCTCCATTGGTACTGGTTAAGAAGAAGGATGGCACCATGCGGATGTGTGTGGATTACCGAAAAATTAACCAGATAACACATAAGGACGCTTACCCTCTGCCCCGCATTGAGGAATCTCTGGCTGCGCTGAGAACCGCTAATTACTTTTCCACCCTTGACCTCACCAGTGGGTACTGGCAGGTGGCTGTGGCACCAGAAGATCGAGAGAAGACTGCATTTGCTACCCCCATGGGACTCTGTGAGTTTAATAGCATGCCGTTCGGGCTGTGTAATGCCCCTGGAACCTTCCAACGGCTGATGGAATGCTGTCTGGGGCATCTAAACTTTGAGACCGTCCTGCTGTACCTGGATGATGTGATTGTGTACTCCCAGACATATGAAGCCCACCTGGAGCACCTAGCCGAGGTGTTCGCGTCCCTTGCCAAATATGGGATGAAGTTGAAGCCCTCAAAGTGTCATCTGCTGAAACCCAAAGTGCAGTACCTAGGGCATGTGGTCGGTGCAGAGGGTGTCACCCCGGACCCTGATGAAATCACCGCCATTCAGGACTGGCCGAGGCCGACCACGGTGAAGGAGGTGAGGCAGTTTCTGGGCCTGGTGGGGTATTACCGTCGCTTCATCAAGGGGTACACGAAGATGGCTGCCCCCATGCAAGACCTCCTCGTGGGACAGACCAAAGGTGGTAGACCCCTAGGAGCCCCATTGGTGTGGGAAGAAAGGCATGAGGAATCCTTCCGTCAGCTGAGAGCGGCCCTGACCGGAGAAGAAATCCTAGCATACCCTGATTACAACCACCCCTTCATCCTTTACACCGATGCCAGCAATGTAGGCTTAGGGGTAGTCCTATCCCAGGTCCAAGACAGAAAAGAAAAAGTGATTGCTTATGCTAGCCGAATTCTTCGACCGACTGAGAGGAACCCCGAGAACTACAGCTCTTTCAAGCTTGAACTCCTGGCACTGGTGTGGGCTATCACCAAGCGGTTCCGCCATTACCTGACAGCGGCTAAGTTCACCGCTTTCACGGATAATAACCCGCTGACCCACCTGGACACCGCCAAGCTGGGCGCGTTGGAACAGCGGTGGGTGGCTAGGCTAGCCAACTACGATTTCACCATCAAGTACAGGGCCGGCCGTGCCAATGTTAATGCCGATGCACTCTCTCAGATGCCCCACTTGTTGGAAGAAGGGTCTGAGGACGACGACCTCGAAGAGATTGAGCTGTCCGCATTTCATCAGCCACCGACTGAGAAGGTGCATGTCTATCAACATCGGGTAAACCTGGACCCGCTGCCCAGCCAGGACTGGCAAGAAGCTCAGGACCAGGCACCCGCTGTTTGCTTAGTCAAGATCTTGGTGGAACAAGGTGCTGCTGGAATAGACCCTGCCGCCCCAGCTGAAGCCCAACGCCTGTGGCGAGAAAGGACCCGGCTATATCTACACGAGGGGAAGTTGTACCGTGAGCTGATTAACCCGAAGACTCAGGAGAAAATCCGCAAGTTGGTGATTCCCCAAGCTAACGTGCCCACCGTCTTTCAAGCGTACCATGATGGTGCTGGACACTTCGGATGGAAGAAACTGGAAATGCTGTTGAGAGAGCGGTTCTATTGGAGTGGAATGCGGGAATCTGTAGAGGCCTGGTGCCGAGAGTGTGGCCCTTGCACGCTGAGAAGGAAGGACGAGGCCAGCCAGAAGGCGCCCCTACACCCGATCGTTACACATCAACCACTGGAGCTGGTCGCCCTGGACCATGTAAAGCTCACCCCCAGCCGAAGTGGGTACACCTACGCTCTAACCATTGTAGACCACTATTCAAGGTTCATGGTAGTTGTCCCAGTCAAAGACCTAACTGGCCGTACCGCCGCTAGAGCGTTCCAGGCTTATTTCTGCCGACCACATGGATACCCTGAGAAGGTGCTTACCGACCAGGGCCCAGCCTTTGAAGCGGAGGTGTTCCATGAATTCTGTCAGTTGTACGGCTGCAAGAAGATCCGGACCACACCTTACCATGCCCAACCCAATGGCATGTGTGAAAAGATGAACCACTTGGTCCTGGGCCTCCTCAAGATGTTGCCGCTAGAAGAGCGGAACCTGTGGCCGGAGAAGCTACCTGACTTGGTCGATATGTACAACAATATCCCTTCCAGTTCAACAAAATGCACCCCAGCATACCTGATGAGGGCTCGCCTCGGCCGGCTACCGGTGGATCTGGACATGGGATTGGAAGCTCCAGAAGCACTCCCTTCGACAGCTGAATGGGACACTCGGCGGAGGGTGCAGTACCGACAGATTCAGGAATATGTTGAGAAGAACTTGAGTCGGAGTCGGGAACAACAGGAGCAGCGCTTCAACCAGAAGGCGTCTGCTGGCCCTTTCCAGCCTGGAGATGTAGTGCTGAAGCGAAAGAGGAGGACCCACAAGCTGGATGATCAATGGGAGCAAACCCCATATGTCATACAGCCCACAGGATGGGAAGATGGGAAGGCTTACCAGATCAGTAGTGACAAAGGGGGCACTTTGGCCACGGTTTCCCGGGACCATCTAAAGAGGTGCCCACCAGCATTGAGGGCAGCGGCTGAAGTTCCGGTTCCTAAACCGGCGGAGACGGCCCAAGAGGTAATCCACACCATGATGGGTGACTTCCCAGCGGACTGGCCTACACAGAATGGGGCGGTGATTCTTCCAGTGATACTGTTCCCACAACCTGTGGATGAGGAAGTGATGGAAGTGGTCGACCATGAGCCAGTGCCCAGGGATGAACCTGTACCCAGCTCCCCTATGCCTCCGCCTGCCCCACACGATAGTAGGGAAGAGGAAACGATTGTTCCCTCTGCCCCACTGCCTGTCCCCACTGACACTGGACCCCGGAGGTCCACTCATCCCAACCTAGGTAGACCCCCACTTAGGTACAGGGAAACTACTCTTTAAAAGGGGAAAAATTGTGTGAGTGTTAAAAGTACCGTTTGAAAAAGAATGATAAGTGAATGATTTACCGAAGAGTCACCTGATTTGCTGCTTGATTAGAACCGGTCATGGCTGCAACTGGTCCCCCCTTTTCAAATTATGCGTAGAAACTACTACGGACAAGCCCGAGAACTGGCAGGGCAACCACAAACTTGTGGCATGTAAATAATGTTGTTGTGGTTTTCACCATTACCGCCTCCGGAGAGGCAGATTTGAGGAAGGGCCCGCAGTGGAGCAGGCTGGGGCCCAGCCACCACCGGAACCGGTGGCGATCCTCTGGGGGTTTCAGGGGTTCCCCGTGGACATGGGTCCCCTGAAAAGGACAGAACCCGCTCGGGTAACTTGTGCTGGACTGGGGTCAAGGGGTGCTGCCCGTTTGCTTAGGGGCAGCAACAGGGCCAGGTTACTTGGGTGGGAGAGAGCGGAAGCCGTAACCGTTAAGCAATGTTTAAATAAGAGTACCTCCCGATGTGGGAAGATGTTATTTTACTTGTAATGTGTTACCGTTTTTCTATCTTTCAGTTGTGAAAATAAAACCGGTGATGGACAGGCAGCCCGTGGACGGTCTGCATTTTACTAAGGGGGAATGTGGCGCCCTGGACAAGCCAGGGGCCACAGAGAACAACACCCACACACCCCACACTCCCGGTCAGGCACACCGAAGTCAGACACAAACCCTTGTTGCCTTCCTCCAGGGGCTGATGTCCACACCAGGGGGTGAGCCAGGCAGTTGGCCCCGCCCACCGAGGAGTTCACAGTCCTGGAGGCGGGAAAAGAAGACAGATTAGTTTTGGAGGTGAAGGAGAGAGGAAGGAAAGTGGTATTGGAGCAACTATCTGAAAGCGTCCGGGTGTGTGGCCCGGGCGGTACAGCAAGGTTGGCAGACGGTGGTGACCGTCTGCAGGAGTGACCTATCTGAGTCTACCGTAAGGACCGTGGACGGGCGGTGGCCCGGCGGTACCGGACCGGTACACAAAGAGAAGTCAGCACCATCTGGCAGGGGCTTACGGACCCCGGCAAGGCTAGGAGTCGCCGTGAATTTGCCAAATCCGTCAGCGACGGGAACCTCCTGGGTTTCCCAGCAGCCAAGTCCCGACAGAAGGCAACAGTCCAACCGTGAGAGGGAAACACAGTCACCGCCAAGGCTACCGTTCCCAAGACCAGAGCCTGCGGGCAATAGGGGCTCCTCCGGCCCACATCCAAGCCGGGGAGCGGGTTACCGGTGGGAACCCATTGGAACCGTTTACCGTACATACAGTTAGGTCCAGAAATATTTGGACAGTGACACAAGTTTTGTTATTTTAGCTGTTTACAAAAACATGTTCAGAAATACAATTATATATATAATATGGGCTGAAAGTGCACACTCCCAGCTGCAATATGTTAGTTTTCACATCCAAATCGGAGAAAGGGTTTAGGAATCATAGCTCTGTAATGCATAGCCTCCTCTTTTTAAAGGGACCAAAAGTAATTGGACAAGGGACACTAAGGGCTGCAATTAACTCTGAAGGCGTCTCCCTCGTTAACCTGTACTCAATGAAGTAGTTAAAAGGTCTGGGGTTGATTACAGGTGTGTGGTTTTGCATTTGGAAGCTGTTGCTGTGACCAGACAACATGCGGTCTAAGGAACTCTCAATTGAGGTGAAGCAGAACATCCTGAGACTGAAAAAAAAGAAAAAATCCATCAGAGAGATAGCAGACATGCTTGGAGTAGCAAAATCAACAGTCGGGTACATTCTGAAAAAAAAGGAATTGACTGGTGAGTAGAGTTGAGCGCGGTTCGTGGTTCGTGGTTCTCCAGTTCACGGCTCGAGTGATTTTGGGGCATGTTCTAGATCGAACTAGAACTCGAGCTTTTTGCAAAAGCTCGATAGTTCTAGAAACGTTTGAGAACGGTTCTAGCAGCCAAAAAACAGCTAAATCCTAGCTTGGTTTCTGCTGTAATAGTGTAAGTCACTCTGTGAATCAAACTATTATCACATTTCAGTGTATAGTGTGCGTGAACAGCGCCTTCAGATCACTGCTGTTTCTATAATGGCGATCGCCATTTTTTTTTTTTTTTTCTTGTCTTCCTTCCCTAAGCGCGCGCGTCTTGTGGGGCGGGCCAGCATGTCAGCCAATCACAGACACACACACACCTAAGTGGACTTTGAGCCAGAGAAGCAACGGCATGTGTGATAGGATCTGCATGTCACATGTCCCTGCATTATAAAACCGGACATTTTCTTCACGAACGCCATTATCTGCCTTCTGCGTCTTTGGTGTCAGACATCAGTGTCGCAGCTCCGTCCTCCTGAGTCCTATAGCCGATACAGCTGTATGCGCTGCATACACAGCGTTAGACAGCTTAGGGAGAGCACATTCTAGCAGTCCTTTTAAGGGCTCAAAGCGGCAGGGTCAGAGAGCCATAAGTGAACGGTCCTGCAAACAGCAACAGCGTCTGTGTAGCCCAGGTCAGGGATTTCCTCCCTGCATTTCACCATTAGGAGGGAATAGAAAGGCAGGCTTCCATTCCTCTACCCAGAGCACCACAATCCTGCCACTGTACCCTCTTGTCCTCTGCACACTCCAACTCATTCTAAGTAAGCCATTATACTAGCAAACATTCAGTGTACCTAGTGGCATCCTATACGTGGCTATTGGACTTTGCTATAGTCCCACTAGTGCAAAGACATTTGCAGAGCACGTCTGCCTGCATTGCACACTACAACTTTTTTAAACTAAGCAATTTTACTAGCAAACACTCAGTGTACCTAGTGGCATCCTATACGTGGCTATTGGACTTTGCTATAGTCCCACTAGTGCAAAGACATTTGCAGAGCGCATCTGCCTGCGTTGCACACTCCAACGAATTATAACTAAGCCATTATACTAGCACACACTCAGTGTACCTAGTGGCATCCTATACGTGGCTATTGGACTTTGCTATAGTCCCACTAGTGCAAAGACATTAGCAGAGCACATCTGCCTGCATTGCACACTCCAAGTTTTTTAAACTAAGCAATTTTACTAGCAAACACTCAGTGTACCTAGTGGCATCCTATACGTGGCTATTGGACTTTGCTATAGTCCCACTAGTGCAAAGACATTTGCAGAGCACGTCTGCCTGCATTGCACACTACAACTTTTTTAAACTAAGCAATTTTACTAGCAAACACTCAGTGTACCTAGTGGCATCCTATACGTGGCTATTGGACTTTGCTATAGTCCCACTAGTGCCAAGACATTTGCAGAGCGCGTCTGCCTGCGTTGCACACTCCAACTCATTATAACTAAGCCATTAGACTAGCAAACACTCAGTGTACCTAGTGGCATCCTATACGTGGCTATTGGACTTTGCTATAGTCCTACTAGTGCCAAGACATTTGCAGAGCGCATCTGCCTGCGTTGCACACTCCAACTAATTATAACTAAGCCATTATACTAGCACACACTCAGTGAACCTAGTGGCATCCTATACGTGGATATTGGACTTTGCTATAGTCCCACTAGTGCCAAGACATTTGCAGCACGTCTGCCTGCGTTGCACACTCCAACTAATTATAACTAAGCCATTATACTAGCACACACTCAGTGTACCTAGTGGCATCCTATACGTGGCTATTGGACTTTGCTATAGTCCCACTAGTGCCAAGACATTTGCAGCACGTCTGCCTGCGTTGCACACTCCAACTAATTATAACTAAGCCATTATACTAGCACACACTCAGTGTACCTAGTGGCATCCTATACGTGGCTATTGGACTTTGCTATAGTCCCACTAGTGCCAAGACATTTGCAGCACGTCTGCCTGCGTTGCACACTCCAACTAATTATAACTAAGCCATTATACTAGCACACACTCAGTGTACCTAGTGGCATCCTATACGTGGCTATTGGACTTTGCTATAGTCCCACTAGTGCCAAGACATTTGCAGCACGTCTGCCTGCGTTGCACACTCCAACTAATTATAACTAAGCCATTATACTAGCACACACTCAGTGTACCTAGTGGCATCCTATACGTGGCTATTGGACTTTGCTATAGTCCCACTAGTGCCAAGACATTTGCAGCACGTCTGCCTGCGTTGCACACTCCAACTAATTATAACTAAGCCATTATACTAGCACACACTCAGTGTACCTAGTGGCATCCTATACGTGGCTATTGGACTTTGCTATAGTCCCACTAGTGCCAAGACATTTGCAGCACGTCTGCCTGCGTTGCACACTCCAACTAATTATAACTAAGCCATTATACTAGCACACACTCAGTGTACCTAGTGGCATCCTATACGTGGCTATTGGACTTTGCTATAGTCCCACTAGTGCCAAGACATTTGCAGCACGTCTGCCTGCGTTGCACACTCCAACTAATTATAACTAAGCCATTATACTAGCACACACTCAGTGTACCTAGTGGCATCCTATACGTGGCTATTGGACTTTGCTATAGTCCCACTAGTGCCAAGACATTTGCAGCACGTCTGCCTGCGTTGCACACTCCAACTAATTATAACTAAGCCATTATACTAGCACACACTCAGTGTACCTAGTGGCATCCTATACGTGGCTATTGGACTTTGCTATAGTCCCACTAGTGCCAAGACATTTGCAGCACGTCTGCCTGCGTTGCACACTCCAACTAATTATAACTAAGCCATTATACTAGCACACACTCAGTGTACCTAGTGGCATCCTATACGTGGCTATTGGACTTTGCTATAGTCCCACTAGTGCCAAGACATTTGCAGCACGTCTGCCTGCGTTGCACACTCCAACTAATTATAACTAAGCCAAATATACTAGCACACACTCAGTGTACCTAGTGGCATCCTATACGTGGCTATTGGACTTTGCTATAGTCCCACTAGTGCCAAGACATTTGCAGCACGTCTGCCTGCGTTGCACACTCCAACTAATTATAACTAAGCCATTATACTAGCACACACTCAGTGTACCTAGTGGCATCCTATACGTGGCTATTGGACTTTGCTATAGTCCCACTAGTGCCAAGACATTTGCAGCACGTCTGCCTGCGTTGCACACTCCAACTAATTATAACTAAGCCATTATACTAGCACACACTCAGTGTACCTAGTGGCATCCTATATGTGGCTATTGGACTTTGCTATAGTCCCACTAGTGCCAAGACATTTGCAGCACGTCTGCCTGCGTTGCACACTCCAACTAATTATAACTAAGCCATTATACTAGCACACACTCAGTGTACCTAGTGGCATCCTATACGTGGCTATTGGACTTTGCTATAGTCCCACTAGTGCCAAGACATTTGCAGCACGTCTGCCTGCGTTGCACACTCCAACTAATTATAACTAAGCCATTATACTAGCACACACTCAGTGTACCTAGTGGCATCCTATACGTGGCTATTGGACTTTGCTATAGTCCCACTAGTGCCAAGACATTTGCAGCACGTCTGCCTGCGTTGCACACTCCAACTAATTATAACTAAGCCATTATACTAGCACACACTCAGTGTACCTAGTGGCATCCTATACGTGGCTATTGGACTTTGCTATAGTCCCACTAGTGCCAAGACATTTGCAGAGCGCATCTGCCTGCGTTGCACACTCCAACTAATTATAACTAAGCCATTATACTAGCACACACTAAGTGTTTTTTAGTGGCATCCTATACGTGGCTATTGGACTTTGCTATAGTCCTACTAGTGCCAAGACATTTGCAGAGCGCATCTGCCTGCGTTGCACACTCCAACTAATTATAACTAAGCCATTATACTAGCACACACTCAGTGAACCTAGTGGCATCCTATACGTGGATATTGGACTTTGCTATAGTCCCACTAGTGCCAAGACATTTGCAGCACGTCTGCCTGCGTTGCACACTCCAACTAATTATAACTAAGCCATTATACTAGCACACACTCAGTGTACCTAGTGGCATCCTATACGTGGCTATTGGACTTTGCTATAGTCCCACTAGTGCCAAGACATTTGCAGCACGTCTGCCTGCGTTGCACACTCCAACTAATTATAACTAAGCCATTATACTAGCACACACTCAGTGTACCTAGTGGCATCCTATACGTGGCTATTGGACTTTGCTATAGTCCCACTAGTGCCAAGACATTTGCAGCACGTCTGCCTGCGTTGCACACTCCAACTAATTATAACTAAGCCATTATACTAGCACACACTCAGTGTACCTAGTGGCATCCTATACGTGGCTATTGGACTTTGCTATAGTCCCACTAGTGCCAAGACATTTGCAGCACGTCTGCCTGCGTTGCACACTCCAACTAATTATAACTAAGCCATTATACTAGCACACACTCAGTGTACCTAGTGGCATCCTATACGTGGCTATTGGACTTTGCTATAGTCCCACTAGTGCCAAGACATTTGCAGCACGTCTGCCTGCGTTGCACACTCCAACTAATTATAACTAAGCCATTATACTAGCACACACTCAGTGTACCTAGTGGCATCCTATACGTGGCTATTGGACTTTGCTATAGTCCCACTAGTGCCAAGACATTTGCAGAGCGCATCTGCCTGCGTTGCACACTCCAACTAATTATAACTAAGCCATTATACTTGCACACACTAAGTGTTTTTTAGTGGCATCCTATACGTGGCTATTGGACTTTGCTATAGTCCTACTAGTGCCAAGACATTTGCAGAGCGCATCTGCCTGCGTTGCACACTCCAACTAATTATAACTAAGCCATTATACTAGCACACACTCAGTGAACCTAGTGGCATCCTATACGTGGATATTGGACTTTGCTATAGTGCCACTAGTGCCAAGACATTTGCAGCACGTCTGCCTGCGTTGCACACTCCAACTAATTATAACTAAGCCATTATACTAGCACACACTCAGTGTACCTAGTGGCATCCTATACGTGGCTATTGGACTTTGCTATAGTCCCACTAGTGCCAAGACATTTGCAGCACGTCTGCCTGCGTTGCACACTCCAACTAATTATAACTAAGCCATTATACTAGCACACACTCAGTGTACCTAGTGGCATCCTATACGTGGCTATTGGACTTTGCTATAGTCCCACTAGTGCCAAGACATTTGCAGCACGTCTGCCTGCGTTGCACACTCCAACTAATTATAACTAAGCCAATATACTAGCACACACTCAGTGTACCTAGTGGCATCCTTTACGTGGCTATTGGACTTTGCTATAGTCCCACTAGTGCCAAGACATTTGCAGCACGTCTGCCTGCGTTGCACACTCCAACTAATTATAACTAAGCCATTATACTAGCACACACTCAGTGTACCTAGTGGCATCCTATACGTGGCTATTGGACTTTGCTATAGTCCCACTAGTGCCAAGACATTTGCAGCACGTCTGCCTGCGTTGCACACTCCAACTAATTATAACTAAGCCATTATACTAGCACACACTCAGTGTACCTAGTGGCATCCTATACGTGGCTATTGGACTTTGTTATAGTCCCACTAGTGCCAAGACATTTGCAGCACGTCTGCCTGCGTTGCACACTCCAACTAATTATAACTAAGCCATTATACTAGCACACACTCAGTGTACCTAGTGGCATCCTATACGTGGCTATTGGACTTTGCTATAGTCCCACTAGTGCCAAGACATTTGCAGCACGTCTGCCTGCGTTGCACACTCCAACTAATTATAACTAAGCCATTATACTAGCACACACTCAGTGTACCTAGTGGCATCCTATACGTGGCTATTGGACTTTGCTATAGTCCCACTAGTGCCAAGACATTTGCAGCACGTCTGCCTGCGTTGCACACTCCAACTAATTATAACTAAGCCATTATACTAGCACACACTCAGTGTACCTAGTGGCATCCTATACGTGGCTATTGGACTTTGCTATAGTCCCACTAGTGCCAAGACATTTGCAGCACGTCTGCCTGCGTTGCACACTCCAACTAATTATAACTAAGCCATTATACTAGCACACACTCAGTGTACCTAGTGGCATCCTATACGTGGCTATTGGACTTTGCTATAGTCCCACTAGTGCCAAGACATTTGCAGCACGTCTGCCTGCGTTGCACACTCCAACTAATTATAACTAAGCCATTATACTAGCACACACTCAGTGTACCTAGTGGCATCCTATACGTGGCTATTGGACTTTGCTATAGTCCCACTAGTGCCAAGACATTTGCAGCACGTCTGCCTGCGTTGCACACTCCAACTAATTATAACTAAGCCATTATACTAGCACACACTCAGTGTACCTAGTGGCATCCTATACGTGGCTATTGGACTTTGCTATAGTCCCACTAGTGCCAAGACATTTGCAGCACGTCTGCCTGCGTTGCACACTCCAACTAATTATAACTAAGCCATTATACTAGCACACACTCAGTGTACCTAGTGGCATCCTATACGTGGCTATTGGACTTTGCTATAGTCCCACTAGTGCCAAGACATTTGCAGCACGTCTGCCTGCGTTGCACACTCCAACTAATTATAACTAAGCCATTATACTAGCACACACTCAGTGTACCTAGTGGCATCCTATACGTGGCTATTGGACTTTGCTATAGTCCTACTAGTGCCAAGACATTTGCAGAGCGCATCTGCCTGCGTTGCACACTCCAACTAATTATAACTAAGCCATTATACTAGCACACACTCAGTGAACCTAGTGGCATCCTATACGTGGCTATTGGACTTTGCTATAGTCCCACTAGTGCCAAGACATTTGCAGCACGTCTGCCTGCGTTGCACACTCCAACGAATTATAACTAAGTTACATTGTCAGGGATATTTATTCTTTATTATTCTGCTGTTAATAAAGCTAGACCACCACTGCAATCTTCACCACCTCTCAATTTTTACTACCACATTTTCAGTCCACAATCTTGTCGCAATCAACATGAGTGGCAAAATGACAGATGCTGGTGGAAAGGGGAAGAGGCGTGGTGGAAAAGGCAAAAAAGGTTTTGTCAGTGGGGAAGGTGCCAAAGCTCCATTATCATCTGCTGAAGATAGACCATCTACTAGCAAAAGTAAGATGTCTACTACTTATTGTGGACAATCCGATGTGCTCCCTTTTTTACGGACACGAACAAGAGGAACAAAGGTAGATGATGGGCAAAAAAGGAAAATGCTTGAATGGATCTCAAGTGGTCCAACAAGTGCCCTCTCAGCCACTTCAAGTATCGCATCCAAAAAACACCATTCCTCTGAGTTGTCATCCCAATCACACTTGATTTCTCCCAGCTCTGAAGTCTCCATCAGCCCTGCACAGTATGGTGGAACTGAGATGGCTGAGTCTGCAGAGCTGTTCAGTCACACTATAGCCTGGGAATCAGAGGTCTGCTCCCAAGCTACAGTGAGTACAGAACAGGAAATGGTCTGCAGTGATGCCCAGAACCTTTGTGACTCAGATTCAGGCCGGGAGGACCAAGTTTCTGAGCATAATGTTGACCCTTTGTCACAAACTGTAACACCTGTGGTTATAGACAATGAGGAACATACTGATGAAGATGAGACGCAGATACCCGATTGGGATGACAACTTAAATATTCGGTCAGGGCAAGAAGAGGCTCGGTCTGAGGGGGAGGGGAGTGCGAACACAACAATTGATGATGACGTTCTAGATCCCACCTACTGTCAACCCCCAGTCAGGCACTCGAGGAGGTCAACAGAGGCGGTGGAGGAGGATGCAACCGACGACGAAGTTACCTTGCGCCTTCCTGGACAGAGTCGGAGCACTGGTAGCACGTCTACAACTGCATCCTCAGCCACCACTCTGCCTATGAGCATTATTCGGGGTGGATCAACAGGTCGCATGGCCTCTAAGCCTTGCCTAGCCTGGGCCTTTTTTCACATCGAAAAAGATCGCCCAACTCATGTGATATGTAACATTTGTCATGATTCTGTTAGTAGAGGTCAAAACCTCAGCAGTTTGACAACTTCTTCCATGAATCGTCACATGAATAAATATCATAAGTCCCGGTGGGAAGCTCACCGTGCTGCAATGCCGGCTAGCGGAGCGAACCATCCACCGCCCGCCCCTTCCAGTGCATCCGCGCACTCTTCATCTTCTAGGACTGTGGGGACAGCTGTCACACCTGTTTTTCCACGCAAAACTTCCACCACTGTAACCGCAACAGGCAGTTTGCTTGTAAGGTCGTCAGTTGGTTTGGAAGGGGAAACAAGTGAGTGTGTACAGCTCTCTCAGACATCGATAGCACCAACGTTGGATGAAGGCAACATCATGTCTCCGCCTGCACTTTCCTCACAAACCTGCATTTTTCCAGGGACACCCTACTCAACACCGTCTACACACAGCAGCCAGATCTCTGTCCCTCAGATGTGGTCAAATAAAAGGCCACTTCCTCCGACCCATGACAAAGCTAAGAGGTTGACTCTATCCCTCTGTAAGCTGTTGGCTACCGAAATGCTGCCTTTCCGCCTAGTGGACACACAGGATTTTAGAGACCTTATGTCTGTCGCTGTGCCCCAGTACCAGATGCCTAGTCGCCACTACTTCTCTAAGAAAGGTGTGCCCGCGCTACACCAGCATGTCGCACACAACATCACCGCTTCCTTGAGAAACTCTGTGTGTGAACGGGTGCATTTCACCACCGATACTTGGACCAGTAAGCATGGACAGGGACGTTACATGTCGCTGACTGGGCACTGGGTAACTATGGTGATAGATGGTGAAGGGTCTGCTGCACAAGTCTTGCCGTCCCCACGACTTGTGTGTCAATCCTCTGTCTGTCCAAGTTCCGCCACAGCTTCTGCATCCTCCACCTCATCTGGGTCCTCCACCTCCGCCCCAAGCCTGCCTGGTCAGGCCACCAGCGTTCTCACTGCGCAGAAGGAATCACGCACGCCTCATTACTATGCTGGCAGCCGAGCGCAACGGCATCAGGCGGTCTTTAGCTTGACATGTCTTGGTAATAAGAGTCACACAGCTGAGGAGTTGTGGTCAGCTCTGCGGTCCGAGTTTAATAAATGGTTGTCTCCACTCAACCTGCAGCCTGGTAAGGCCGTGTGCGACAATGCTGCAAACCTGGGTGCGGCCCTTCGCCTGGGCAAGGTGACACACGTACCTTGTATGGCTCACGTGTTGAACCTTGTCGTGCAGCAATTTTTAACACACTATCCCGGCCTAGATGGCCTTCTGAACAGGGCACGAAAACTGTCTGCTCACTTCCGGCGTTCAAGCGCCGCAGCTGAGCGACTTGCATCGCTACAGAAGTCTTTCGGCCTGCCGGTTCATCGCCTGAAATGCGATGTGGCGACACGCTGGAATTCAACTCTCCACATGTTACAGCGACTGTGGCAGCACCGCAGAGCCCTGGTGCAATACGTCATGACGTATAGCCTGGGCCAACGAGATGCAGAGGTGGGGCAGATCACCCTGATGGAGTGGTCTCAGATCAAGGACCTATGCACCCTTCTGCACAGTTTCGACATGGTGACGAATATGTTTAGCTCTGACAATGCCATTATCAGCATGACGATTCCAGTCATTTACATGCTGGAGCACACGCTAAACATTATTCGGAGTCAGGGGGTGGGACAACATGAAGGGGAGGAACTACAGGAGGATTCATATGTGCAAGGGACAACAACATCACCAAGGTCCAGACGTTCATCATCACCAACGCAGCAGGCATGGGACCATGGGGAACAGGGATCGACAAGGGCGCATAGTAGCAGGCGAAATGTTGAGCAAGGTGCAGGAGAACATGAAGAAATGGAGGACGAACTGTCCATGGACATGGAAGACTCAGCGGATGAGGGAGACCTTGGTCAAATTTCAGTTGAAAGAGGTTGGGGGGAGATGTCAGAGGAAGAAAGAACGGGTAGCACCTCTATGCCACAAACACAGCGTGGACTTGGTCCGCATGGCTGCGCAAGACACATGAGTGCCTTTTTGTTGCACTACCTCCAACATGACAGTCGTATTGTCAAAATTAGAAGTGATGATGACTACTGGATTGCCACACTATTAGATCCCCGGTACAAGTCCAAATTTTGTGACATAATTCCAGCCATAGAAAGGGACGCACGTATGCAGGAGTATCAGCAGAAGCTGTTACTCGATCTTAGCTCGGCTTTTCCACCAAACAACCGTGCAGGTGCAGGGAGGGAATCTCCCAGTTGTAACTTGACAAACATGGGACGGTCTCGTCATCTTCACCAGTCTACCCGTACCAGTAGGACCGTATCTGGTGCCGGTAACAGCAATTTTATGGAATCTTTTCATAATTTTTTTAGACCCTCTTTTGCAAGGCCACCAGAGACAACAAGTCTGACACATACTCAACGGCTGGAGAGGATGATACAGGAGTATCTCCAAATGAACATCGATGCCATGACTGTGCAACTGGAGCCTTGCTCCTTTTGGGCTTCAAACATAGAAAAATGGCCAGAGCTCTCCAGTTACGCCTTGGAGATTTTGTCGTGTCCAGCTGCCAGCGTTGTCTCTGAACGTGTATTCAGTGCTGCTGGGTGTGTGCTGACAGATAAGCGCACGCGTCTGTCCAGTGACAATGTGGACAGACTGACGTTCATCAAAATGAACAAGTCATGGATCCAGAAGGAATTTACTACCCCTGTGTCATCCTGGGGAGAGTAAATGCTTGTGGATTTGGAATGTGCTTGATGCAAATCAAAACATCCTGTTTGCAACTAGGGCCCAAGTGCTGCCACTGATGGGGTGGGTGTCTGTGTGGCCCAATTTTTGGAAAAAAGGGAGACTCCGCTTGGAGTAACCCTTGCTTACATTGTTTTTAAAAGAAGCCAAGATGAACAAGTCATGGGTCAGCAAAGACTTTGCTACCTACCCCGGTGTCATCCTGGGGACGGTTAATTATGGGGTATTTTTGAATGTGATTGATGCAAATGTAGCTGTGAAGTGTACAACTAGGGCCCAAGTGCTGCCACTGATGGGGTGGGTGTCTGTGTGGCCCAATTTTTGGAAAAAAAGGGAGACTCCGCTTGGAGTAACCCTTGCTTGATGTGTTTTTAAAAGAAGCCAAGATGAACAGAGCTGGGATCAGCAAAGACTTTGCTACCTACCCCGGTGTCATCCTGGGGACGGATAAGAATGGCGTATTTTTGAATGTGCTTGATGCAAATCAAAACATCCTGTTTGCAACTAGGGCCCAAGTGCTGCCACTGATGGGGTGGGAATCTGTGTGGCCCAATTTTTGGAAAAAAGGGAGACTCCGCTTGGAGTAACCCTTGCTTGATGTGTTTTTAAAAGAAGCCAAGATGAACAGAGCTGGGATCAGGAAATACTTTGCTACCTACCCCGGTGTCATCCTGGGGACGGATAAGAATGGCGTATTTTTGAATGTGCTTGATGCAAATCAAAACATCCTGTTTGCAACTAGGGCCCAAGTGCTGCCACTGATGGGGTGGGTGTCTGTGTGGCCCAATTTTTGGAAAAAAAGGGAGACTCCGCTTGGAGTAACC
The DNA here is from genome assembly GCF_048569485.1 of Anomaloglossus baeobatrachus. Taxonomy (NCBI): domain Eukaryota; kingdom Metazoa; phylum Chordata; class Amphibia; order Anura; family Aromobatidae; genus Anomaloglossus; species Anomaloglossus baeobatrachus. Next base: position 136,041,393 of record NC_134360.1, on the reverse strand, counting down.
CTTGCTTGATGTGTTTTTAAAAGAAGCCAAGATGAACAGAGCTGGGATCAGCAAAGACTTTGCTACCTACCCCGGTGTCATCCTGGGGACGGATAAGAATGGCGTATTTTTGAATGTGCTTGATGCAAATCAAAACATCCTGTTTGCAACTAGGGCCCAAGTGCTGCCACTGATGGGGTGGGTGTCTGTGTGGCCCAATTTTTGGAAAAAAGGGAGACTCCGCTTGGAGTAACCCTTGCTTGATGTGTTTTTAAAAGAAGCCAAGATGAACAGAGCTGGGATCAGGAAATACTTTGCTACCTACCCCGGTGTCATCCTGGGGACGGATAAGAATGGCGTATTTTTGAATGTGCTTGATGCAAATCAAAACATCCTGTTTGCAACTAGGGCCCAAGTGCTGCCACTGATGGGGTGGGTGTCTGTGTGGCCCAATTTTTGGAAAAAAAGGGAGACTCCGCTTGGAGTAACCCTTGCTTGATGTGTTTTTAAAAGAAGCCAAGATGAACAGAGCTGGGATCAGGAAAGACTTTGCTACCTACCCCGGTGTCATCCTGGGGACGGATAAGAATGGCGTATTTTTGAATGTGCTTGATGCAAATCAAAACATCCTGTTTGCAACTAGGGCCCAAGTGCTGCCACTGATGGGGTGGGTGTCTGTGTGGCCCAATTTTTGGAAAAAAAGGGAGACTCCGCTTGGAGTAACCCTTGCTTGATGTGTTTTTAAAAGAAGCCAAGATGAACAGAGCTGGGATCAGGAAAGACTTTGCTACCTACCCCGGTGTCATCCTGGGGACGGATAAGAATGGCGTATTTTTGAATGTGCTTGATGCAAATCAAAACATCCTGTTTGCAACTAGGGCCCAAGTGCTGCCACTGATGGGGTGGGTGTCTGTGTGGCCCAATTTTTGGAAAAAAAGGGAGACTCCGCTTGGAGTAACCCTTGCTTGATGTGTTTTTAAAAGAAGCCAAGATGAACAGAGCTGGGATCAGCAAAGACTTTGCTACCTACCCCGGTGTCATCCTGGGGACGGATAAGAATGGCGTATTTTTGAATGTGCTTGATGCAAATCAAAACATCCTGTTTGCAACTAGGGCCCAAGTGCTGCCACTGATGGGGTGGGTGTCTGTGTGGCCCAATTTTTGGAAAAAAGGGAGACTCCGCTTGGAGTAACCCTTGCTTGATGTGTTTTTAAAAGAAGCCAAGATGAACAGAGCTGGGATCAGGAAATACTTTGCTACCTACCCCGGTGTCATCCTGGGGACGGATAAGAATGGCGTATTTTTGAATGTGCTTGATGCAAATCAAAACATCCTGTTTGCAACTAGGGCCCAAGTGCTGCCACTGATGGGGTGGGTGTCTGTGTGGCCCAATTTTTGGAAAAAAAGGGAGACTCCGCTTGGAGTAACCCTTGCTTGATGTGTTTTTAAAAGAAGCCAAGATGAACAGAGCTGGGATCAGCAAAGACTTTGCTACCTACCCCGGTGTCATCCTGGGGACGGATAAGAATGGCGTATTTTTGAATGTGCTTGATGCAAATCAAAACATCCTGTTTGCAACTAGGGCCCAAGTGCTGCCACTGATGGGGTGGGTGTCTGTGTGGCCCAATTTTTGGAAAAAAGGGAGACTCCGCTTGGAGTAACCCTTGCTTGATGTGTTTTTAAAAGAAGCCAAGATGAACAGAGCTGGGATCAGGAAATACTTTGCTACCTACCCCGGTGTCATCCTGGGGACGGATAAGAATGGCGTATTTTTGAATGTGCTTGATGCAAATCAAAACATCCTGTTTGCAACTAGGGCCCAAGTGCTGCCACTGATGGGGTGGGTGTCTGTGTGGCCCAATTTTTGGAAAAAAAGGGAGACTCCGCTTGGAGTAACCCTTGCTTGATGTGTTTTTAAAAGAAGCCAAGATGAACAGAGCTGGGATCAGCAAAGACTTTGCTACCTACCCCGGTGTCATCCTGGGGACGGATAAGAATGGCGTATTTTTGAATGTGCTTGATGCAAATCAAAACATCCTGTTTGCAACTAGGGCCCAAGTGCTGCCACTGATGGGGTGGGTGTCTGTGTGGCCCAATTTTTGGAAAAAAAGGGAGACTCCGCTTGGAGTAACCCTTGCTTGATGTGTTTTTAAAAGAAGCCAAGATGAACAGAGCTGGGATCAGCAAAGACTTTGCTACCTACCCCGGTGTCATCCTGGGGACGGATAAGAATGGCGTATTTTTGAATGTGCTTGATGCAAATCAAAACATCCTGTTTGCAACTAGGGCCCAAGTGCTGCCACTGATGGGGTGGGTGTCTGTGTGGCCCAATTTTTGGAAAAAAGGGAGACTCCGCTTGGAGTAACCCTTGCTTGATGTGTTTTTAAAAGAAGCCAAGATGAACAGAGCTGGGATCAGGAAATACTTTGCTACCTACCCCGGTGTCATCCTGGGGACGGATAAGAATGGCGTATTTTTGAATGTGCTTGATGCAAATCAAAACATCCTGTTTGCAACTAGGGCCCAAGTGCTGCCACTGATGGGGTGGGTGTCTGTGTGGCCCAATTTTTGGAAAAAAAGGGAGACTCCGCTTGGAGTAACCCTTGCTTGATGTGTTTTTAAAAGAAGCCAAGATGAACAGAGCTGGGATCAGCAAAGACTTTTCTACCTACCCCGGTGTTATCCTGGGGACGGATAAGAATGGCGTATTTTTGAATGTGCTTGATGCAAATCAAAACATCCTGTTTGCAACTAGGGCCCAAGTGCTGCCACTGATGGGGTGGGTGTCTGTGTGGCCCAATTTTTGGAAAAAAAGGGAGACTCCGCTTGGAGTAACCCTTGCTTGATGTGTTTTTAAAAGAAGCCAAGATGAACAGAGCTGGGATCAGGAAAGACTTTGCTACCTACCCCGGTGTCATCCTGGGGACGGATAAGAATGGCGTATTTTTGAATGTGCTTGATGCAAATGTAGCTGTGAAGTGTACAACTGGGGCACAACTGCTGCCACTGAAGGGGTGGGTGTGTGTGTGGCCCAATTTTTGGAAAAAATGGAGACTCCGCTTGGAGTCACCTTGCGGTGTTTTACATGATTTTAGAAGGGCGTGCCATGCCTATATCTGTGTGTCCTCCTCTTTTTCCTTGTCCAGCTGTTTTGTTTTCGCATGAGTATATGTCCTTGTCACTTTCCAATGTGTTTGAGTTGTTTGTCACCTTTAGTACACCTTTGAGGGTGTTTTCTAGGTGTTTTTCTGTGTTTGTGATTGCCTGCCATTGTTTCCTATGCAGTTCGAGTTCGGTTCGTCGAACGTTCGACGAACCGAACTCGAACGGGAGGTCCGTTCGGCGAACCAACCTCGAGCCGAACCGCGACCGGTTCGCTCATCTCTACTGGTGAGCTTGGGAACTCAAAAAGGCCTGGGCGTCCACGGATGACAACAGTGGTGGATGTTCGCCGCATACTTTCTTTGGTGAAGAAGAACCCGTTCACAACATCAACTGAAGTCCAGAACACTCTCAGTGAAGTAGGTGTATCTGTCTCTAAGTCAACAGTAAAGAGAAGACTCCATGAAAGTAAATACAAAGGGTTCACATCTAGATGCAAACCATTCATCAATTCCAAAAATAGACAGGCCAGAGTTAAATTTGCTGAAAAACACCTCATGAAGCCAGCTCAGTTCTGGAAAAGTATTCTATGGACAGATGAGACAAAGATCAACCTGTACCAGAATGATGGGAAGAAAAAAGTTTGGAGAAGAAAGGGAACGGCACATGATCCAAGGCACACCACATCCTCTGTAAAACATGGTAGAGGCAACGTGATGGCATGGGCATGCATGGCTTTCAATGGCACTGGGTCACTTGTGTTTATTGAGGACATAACAGCAGACAAGAGTAGCCAGATGAATTCTGAAGTGTACCGGGATATACTTTCAGCCCAGATTCAGCCAAATGCCGCAAAGTTGATCGGACGGCGCTTCATAGTACAGATGGACAATGACCCCAAGCATACAGCCAAAGCTACCCAGCAGTTCATGAGTGCAAAAAAGTGGAACATTCTGCAATGGCCAAGTCAATCACCAGATCTTAACCAAATTGAGCATGCATTTCACTTGCTCAAATCCAGACTTAAGACGGAAAGACCCACAAACAAGCAAGACCTGAAGGCTGCGGCTGTAAAGGCCTGGCAAAGCATTAAGAAGGAGGAAACCCAGCGTTTGGTGATGTCCATGGGTTCCAGACTTAAGGCAGTGATTGCCTCCAAAGGATTCGCAACAAAATATTGAAAATAAAAATATTTTGTTTGGGTTTGGTTTATTTGTCCAATTACTTTTGACATCCTAAAATGTGGAGTGTTTGTAAAGAAATGTGTACAATTCCTACAATTTCTATCAGATATTTTTGTTCAAACCTTCAAATTAAACGTTACAATCTGCACTTGAATTCTGTTGTAGAGGTTTCATTTCAAATCCAATGTGGTGGCATGCAGAGCCCAACTCGCGAAAATTGTGTCACTGTCCAAATATTTCTGGACCTACCTGTAGGTGCAGGGAAAGGCAGTCACCATCAACCTGCCGGGAGAAACAACACCGCAGCCGTCTGTGGGACCCGTCCATCCAGCCGTGTGTTTTACCGAGAACTGTGTCCTCATCATTGGCTGAGTGAGTACCACCGTGCCGTGCGGCACAGCGCTGCCCCCGTGACCCTGCACCTCGCCAGGCCCCGTAACCCGCCTGCCATCCACTCCTACCCCATCACCGGGCCCCGGGACAACCAACCCCCTACCCACGGAGGGGAGAACTAACAACAAAGCTGCTCCCTGTCACCGCTCCCGGGATCCCCGTCCAGAGCAGCAGTGGTGTCACCAATATCACCACAGCCGTGGGTGGCGTCACGGACAATACTCAAATCCCCCACAATCAAATCCCCACCCTTTCACTCACGGGCGAGGAGCGCCGCTCGAGTTCCCGGGATCCGGCCCACCGCTCGAGCCACCACAGAGCAGTGGCAGCAGCAGCAGTGGGAGAGCGCAGCGTCCCCTCCTCCGCCCACGACAATACAATCATAGAATGATAGAGTTGGAAGGGACCTCCTGGGTCATCTGGTCCAACCCCCTGCTCGATGCAGGATTCACTAAATCATCCCAGACAGATGTCTGTCCAGTCTCTTTTTGAAGACTTCCAGTGAAGGGGAACTCAACACCTCTCATGGCAGCCTATTCCACTCTTTTGTCACCCTTAGGCTATGTGCGCACGTTGCGTACTAGCCCTGCAGAAATTTCTGCAGCGATCTGAAGAGCACATGTGCGCTTTCGATCGCTGCAGAAATGTCCGTAGTGAGCGCCGATTCCATGCGCTCTGCCTGCAGCTCCTGCCATAGACAGAGCAGGAGCTGCCGGCAAAGCGCAGGAAAGAAGTGACATGTCACTTCTTTTTACGCAGCGCTTCGGCAGTAGCCGAAGCGCTGCGCTCTTAAACGCCACGTGCGCACGGCCCCTGCACAATCTCCATAGACTGTGCAGGGGACGCAGGACGCATGCAGTTACGCTGCGCTGCAAAGCGCAGCGTAACTGCATGTTTTTACGCAACGTGCGCACATAGCCTCACTGTCAAAAAGTTTTTACTAATAGCTAATCCTCCTCCCATACAATTTCATCCCACTACTTGTAGTCTTTCCTTGTGTAAATGAGAATAGGGCTATGTGCACACGGTGCGTTTTTCTCGGCGTTTTTGCGCGTTTTTCGGGTGCGTTTTTGGCCTCAAAACTGCATGACTTTGCTTCCCCAGCAAAGTCTATGAGTTTTCATTTTTGCTGTCCCCACACAGCGTTTTTTTTCAGCTGCGTTTTTGTGGTGACCACAAAAACGCAGCATGTCAATTATTCCCGCGTTTTTCACTGCGCTTTTCATCCATTGAGTTCAATGGGATGTTGAAAGACGCAATGAGAAACGCAAATAGCTGCGTTTTGGTGCGTTTCTAAGACCAAAAACGCAGCTATAAGCGCAGGAGGTGGGTAGTAAAGTGACGTGTACAGGAAGAGGATTCCTTCTGTCAGTATAGACAGAAGCATGAATCCTCCCGGTACCGTCACCGCCGCGTCCATCTCCCGTCCTGTGCATGTATGCTGCCGTGCGGCGCCATGTACAGGCAGGAGGTGGAAGCGGCTGCGAAAACAAAAGTTAACAGTAGAATAAAAAAAAAAAAAAGTTATACTCACCTGTCTGCAGCCTTGCGGTGCCATGCCCGCTCCCAGCTCCTCTCACGGTATCGCCGCTCCCGCTCCGGCTGTGTGCAGTCTCCCCGGGGCAGGACCTTGCTTGCAGGACCTGGCGATGGATCACCTGATGCAGTCACCTGACGCATCAGCTGATCGAGTCTCGGGCTGACGCGGGCGCCCGGCCGGTATCAGCGGATGCGTCAGGAGACTTCATCCCTGATTACCGGCAGCTGCTGCAGCGATCGGACAGGATCAGACTCCCGCCCCATCGCTCCGGGAGCTGCCGGTAATTCAGCACATAAGTGAGTATTATTTTTTTTTTTTTTTTCTACTGATGCATCAGCTGATTGTATAATCGGCTTTTATACAATCAGCTGATGTGTGATGTGATTCAGGCACTTGATCCTGACACATCATCTGATCGCTTTGCCTTCCAGCAAACCGATCAGATGATATTGGATCCTGATTGGACGGCGCGGGACCCTGACCCAGGATTACTGCGGAGGGGGGTTTATTTCAATAAAGATGGAGTCACTAATTGTGTTGTGTTTTATTTCTAATAAAAATATTTTTCTGTGTTGTGTTTTTTTTTTATCTTTACTAGAAATTCATGGTGGCCATGTCTAATATTGGCGTGACACCATGAATTTCGGGCTTAGGGCTAGCTGATAATATACAGCTAGCCCTAACTCCATTATTACCTGGCTAGCCACCCGGCATCAGGGCAGCCGGAAGAGTTGGATACAGCGCCAGAAGATGGCGCTTCTATGAAAGCGCCATTTTCTGGGGTGGCTGCGGGACTGCAATTCACAGCGGGGGTGCCCAGAAAGCATGGGCACCCTGCTCTGTGGATTCCAATCCCCAGCTGCCTAGTTGTACCCGGCTGGACTCAAAAATGGGGCGAAGCTCACGTCATTTTTTTTTTTAAATTATTTCATGAAATTCATGAAATAATTTAAAAAAAAAGGGCTTCCCTATATTTTTGGTTCCCAGCCGGGTACAAATAGGCAGCTGGTGGTTGGGGGCAGCCCGTACCTGCCTGCTGTACCCGGCTAGCATACAAAAATATGGCGAAGCCCACGTCATTTTTTTTTTTTGGGGGGGCAAAGAAATCCTGCATACAGTCCTGGAAGGAGGATGCTGAGCCTTGTAGTTCGACAGCTGCTGTCTGCTCTCCTGCATACACTATTGGATGGAGGATGCTGAGCCTTGTAGTTCGACAGCTGCTGTCTGCTGTCCTGCATACACTATTGGATCGAGGATGCTGAGCCTTGTAGTTCTGCAGCTGTCTGCTCTTCTGCATACACTAGTGGAGAATGAAGAACACATTGAAGAAGGAAATGACATCAGACCTTTTTTTTTTTTGTTCACTGATAAAAAACGCAGTGAGCAAAAACGCAGCAAAACGCAGCAAAAAAACGCACCAAATCGCGGCAAAACGCGTGCGTTTTTTGCCGCGTTTTTTTCGACGCAGGTGCGTTTTTGTGCGTTTTTAGCGGCCAAAAACGCACAAAAACGCAGCGTCAAAAAAACGCAGCGTGTGCACATAGCCTAGGGCTGATCCCTCTGCAGTGTGAGAGCACATAGAGCAGAGCAGATGCAGTAGAAAGTCACAGTCCTGTCTCCTGAGCCGTGCACTTCAAATATAGAAGTCCCAGGACACATTCATTGCTGCATCAATCTTCTAAGAATTAACCCCTTAAAAACTGCAGGCAGTAAAGTAACATCCTAGCAGTCATAGTATTAATCCCCACCTGCACGCTGCAGGCAGGGGTCTGTGCACATGTCAGCTGATTTATCAGCTGACATGAGTCCCTGCTAGGCACGAGCGGAATCGCTATCCTCCCATGCCTTTTAATCCATTAATGGCACGGTCAAGATATGACAGAGACATATTAATGGCGATAGCGGTAGATCTGTACTCACCGCCTGATACCGGAAGTCACATGACGTGATCACGTGGATCCGGTAGTTGTCATGGTAGCACAGGGTGATGACTTCTGTGCTCACATGACTCAGGTCCTGTAAGAAACAGCCAAGCAGCTTGTTACAAGAGATCATTTCTCCTGGTCTGAGCGATGCAGCTCTGATTGGGAGAAAAGAATAAGCTATCAGACTGCTGATAGCTTAGGGGACCTAGTAATATTAAAAAAAAAGTTGTAAAAAAACGTAAAAGTTCAAATCAACCCCCTTTTGCCCCACTGAAAATTAAAGGGTTAAAAAAATAAAAAATATACACATATTTGGTATTGCCTCGTTCAGAAATGCCCGATGTATCAAAATATAAAATTATTTAATCTGACCGGTAAACGGCGTAACAGAAAAAAATTCCAAACGCCAAAATTACCTTTTTTGGTTACCACAAATTTTGCACTAAATGCAATACAGGCGATCAAAACGTAGCATCTGCGCAAAAATGGTACTATTAAAAAGTCAGCTCGAGACACAAAAAATAAGAAATCACTGAGCCACAGATCCCGAAAAATGAGAACCCTATGGGTCACGGAAAGTGGGCAAAAGCCACTTTTTTGGACAAACTTCTGATTTTTTAACCTTTTAGATAAAAGTAAACCTATATATGTTTGGTGTCTAGGAACCCGTACTGATGTGAGGCATCAAACTGATACATTAGTTTTACCATATAGTGAACACTGTGAATAAAATATCTAAAAAATATTCATGCAATCGCCCATACAGATCAGGGGGATGGAACATACAGCTCAGATGGAGGAAGGGCCCATACAGATGAGGGGGATGGAACATAAATCTCAGTTGGAGGAGGGCCCCATACAGATCAGGGAGGTGGAACATACAGCTATGCAGATGCTATGTTTTGATCGCCTGTTATTGCATTCTGCGCACAATTTGTAGCAACCAAAAAACAATTTTGCAGTTGGATTTTTTTGCTGCTACGCCGGTTAACGATCAGGTTAATTGATTTTATATTTTGATACATTGGGAATTTCTGAACGCAGTGATACCAAATATGTGTATAGATTTTTTATTTTTTTAACACTTTAACTTTCAATGCTGCAAAAGGGGAGTGATTTGAACTTTTAGGTTTTTTATTTTTTTTAATTGTTTAAAACTTTTTTTATTTTACTAGTCCCCCTAGGGGACTATAAGGCGGGCTTTGCACACTACGACATCGCAGGTGCGATGTCGGTGGGGTCAAATTGAAAATGACGTACTTCCAGCATCGCATGCGACATCGTAGTGTGTAAAGGTTCGATGATACGATTAACGAGCGCAAAAGCATCGTAATCGTATCATCGGTTCAGTGTCGGCGTAATCCATAATTATGCTGATGCGACGGTCCGATGTTGTTCCTCGCTACTGCGGCAGCACACATCGCTGTGTGTGAAGTCGCAGGAGCGAGGAATATGTCCTACCGGCGTCACCGCGGCTTCCATAGGATATGCGGAAGGAAGGAGGTGGGCGGGATGTTTACATCCCGCTCATCTCCGCCCCTCCGCTCCTATTGTCCACCCACCTTGTGACGTCGCAGTGACGCCGCACGACCCGCCCCCTTAATAAGGAGGCGGGTCGTCGGCCAGAGCGACGTCCCAGGACAGGCGAGTCCATGTGAAGCTGCCGTAGCGATAATGTTCGCTACGGCAGCTATCACAGGGATATCGTAGCTGCGACGGGGGCAGGGACTATCGCGCTCTGCATCGCAGCATCGGCTTGCGATGTCGCAGCGTGCAAAGTACCCCTAAGGACCAGCAGTTTGATCGCTCATTTATTTCTGTTGATCACAGATACACAGCTGTGATCACCAGAAACACTCACCTCTTGTCACTGTAAGCAACCAGCTGGGTGAAATAGGAAGTGAGTCATGTGAGCTACAAGAGTCATCATATGACCCTGTGCTACCATGACAACCATCGGCTCACAGTGGTTACATCACTGCGACAACGATGGAGCAGGGTAAGTGAAGATTTACTGGAATTTAAATGGCTCTGTCACATTTTGTCAGTGCCATTTAAGGGGTTAATAGGCATGGGTGGAACACGGATCCATTTTGTGCCTGCAAGGCACACGTCAGCTGTAAGAATCAGCTGACATATGCGCGGTTCTCCTCTGGCTGTCGACAGCAGGTGGCGGGGATTACAATATGCCCGCTTAGGACATAATTTTACTGCCCACAGTCGTTAAGGGGTTAAAACCTTACCATGTGTCAGGACAGACCTCAATGTGAATAAGGGCAGAGAGCAACCGGGTTCTGGTACATGGTAAGGTTTTAATATTTAGATGGATTTTACACTTTTTTTAAACAAAAAAAGTATTTACTAAGTACCCTATAATATTTATTTATATGCACAACTACTTTTTACAGATTTACTTATTGTATGGATATGCTCATTTTATTTTCATCTTTGGTTTTGGTTGTTTAATTTACAGTGTCAACATACTCTTATATCTTGTATGCATACCAACTTACAGTATACTGCGGATCATTTTTTCGGATTTTCTTTAGTCACTTATATTCATTACAAACAGGGAGTGGCCCCATTTTTTCTAAGCTATTTATTTAATTTACAGGTGCATCTCAATAAAATTACAATATCATCAAAAAGTTAATTTATTTCAGTAAATCAATGCAAAAAGTGAAACATTATATACACTGTGTGCAGAATTATTAGGCAAATGAGTATTTTGATCACATGATAATTTTTATACATGTTGTCCTCCTCCAAGCTGTATAGGCTTCAGAGCCAACTACCAATTAAGTAAATCAGGTGATGTGCATCGCTGTAATGAGGAGGGGTGTGGTGTAATGACATCAACATCGTTTATAAGGTGTGCTTAATTATTAGGCAACTTCCTTTTCTTTGGCAAAATGGGTCAGAAGAGAGATTTGGCGGGCTCTGAAAAGTCCAAAATTTTGAGATGTCTTGCAGAGGGATGCAGCAATCTTGAAATTGCCAAACTTTTGAAGCGTGATCACCAAACAATCAAGCGTTTCATGGCAAATAGCCAACAGGGTCGCAAGAAGCGTGTTGGGCAAAAAAGGCGCAAAATAACAGCCCATGAATTGAGGAAAATCAAGTGTGAAGCTGCCAAGATGCCATTTGCCCCCAGTTTGGCCATATTTCAGAGCTGCAACATTACTGGAGTATCAAAAAGCACAAGGTGTGTCATACTCAGGGACAAGGCCAAGGTAAGGAAACCTGAAAAACAACCACCTTTGAAGAAGAAAAGATAAAACGTCAAGCCTGTGCCAGGAAATATCTTAAGACTGATGTTTCAAAGGTTTTATGGACTGATGAAATGAGAGTGACTCTTGATGGGCCAGATGAATGGGCCAGAGGCTGGATCAGAAAAGGGCAGAGAGCTCCACTCCGACTCAGACGCCAGCAAGATGGAGGTGGGGTACTGGTATGGGCTGGTATCATCAAAGATGAACTTGTGGAACCTTTTTGGGATGAGGGTGGGGTGAAGCTCAACTCCCAGACCTACTGCCAGTTTCTGGAAGACAACTTCTTCAAGCAGTGGTACAGGAAGAAGTCAGTATCGTATAAGAAAAACATGATTTTCATGCAGGACAATGCTCCATCACATGCATCCAACTACTCCACAGCGTGGCTGGCCAGTAAAGGTCTAAAAGATGAAAAAATAATGACATGGCCCCTTTGTTCACCTGATCTAAACCCCATAGAGAACCTGTGGTCCTTCATAAAATATAAGATCTACAGGGAGGGAAAACAGTACACCTGTCGGAACAAGTGTCTGGGAGGCTGTGGTGGCTGCAGCATGCAATGTTGATCGTAAACAGATCAAGCAACTGACAGAATCTATGGATGGTAGGCTGTTAAGTGTCATCATAAAGAAAGGTGGCTATATTGGTCACTACATTTTTTGGGTTTAGTTTTTGCATGTCAGAAATGTTTATTTCTAAATTTTGTGCAGTTATATTGGTTTACCTGGTGAAAATAAACAAGTGAGATGAGAATATATTTGGTTTTTATTAAGTTGACTAATAATTCTGCACAGTATTAGTTACCTGCACAAACAGATATCCTCCTAAAATAGAAAAAAAATGTAAAAAAACCCACTTCAACTTCCAAAAATATTAAGTTTTGATATTTATGAGTCTTTTGGGTTGAGAGCATAGTTGTTGATCAATAATAAAAAAAATCCTCTAAAATACAACTTGCCTAATAATTCTGCACACAGTGTAGAGTCATTACACACAGAGTGATCTATTTCAATTGTTTATTTCTGTTAATGTTCATGATTATGGCTTACAGCCAATGAAAACCAAAAATCCTTATATCAGAAAATTAGAATATTATATAAGATCAACTGGAAACTGATTTTAAACTCAGAAAAGTTGGCGCCTACTGAAAAGTCTGTACAGTAAATGCACTCAATACTTGGTCGAGGCTCCTTTTGCTTGAATTACTGCATCAATGCGCCATGGCATGAAGTGATCAGACTGTGGCACTGCTGAGGTGTTATGGAGGCCCAGGTTGCTTTGATAGCAGCCTTCAGCTCGTCTGCATTGATGGGTCTGGTGTCGTTCATCTTCCTTTTGACAATACTCCAAAGATTCTCTATGGAGTTTAGGTCAGGCGAATTTGCTGGCCAATCAAGCACAGTTAAACTGTGGTTAATAAACCAGGTATTGGTACTTTTGGCAGTGTGGACAGGTGCCAAGTCCTGCTGATACACTAAATTTCTATCTCCAAAAAACTTGTCAGCATAGGGAAGCATGAAGTGCTCTAAAATTTCCTGGTAGACAGCTGCGCTGACTTTGATCTTGATAAAACAAAGTGGACCTACACCAGCAGATGACATGACTCCCCAAACCATCACTGATTGTGGAAACTTCACACTAGACCCCAAGCAGCTTGGATTATGGCCTCTCCACTCTTCCTCCAGACTCTGGGACCTTGATTTCCAAATGAAATGCAAAATTTACTTTCATCTGAAAACAACACCTTGGACCACTGAGTCCAGTTCTTTTTTCCCCTTGGCCCAGGTAAGACGCTTCTGGCGTTGTCTATTGGTCAAGAGTGGCTTGACACAAGGAATGCGACAGTTGTAGGCTATGTCCTGGATACGTCTGTGTGTGGTGGCTCTTGAAGCACTGAATCCAGCAGCAGTTCACTCCATGTGAATTTCCGCCAAATTTTTGAATGGCCTTTTCTTAACAATCCTATCAAGGCTGTGGTTATCCTGGTTGCTTGTGCACCTTTTTTTTCCCCCACACACTTTTTTTTCACTCAACTTTACATTAATATGCTTGGATACAGCACTCTGAACAGCCAGCTTCTTTAGCAATGATGACCTTTTGTGGCTTACCCTCACCCTCCTTGTGGAGTGTGTCAAGTCAGCAGTCTTCCCCATGATTGTGTAGCCTACTGACCCAGACTAAGGGACCATTTTAAGTGATTAGGAAGCCTTTGCAGGTTTTTTTTTTAGGTAACTAGTCTAATTTTCTGAGATAATGACTTTTGGGTTTTTATTGGTTGTAAGCCATAATCATCAACATTAAGGCGGGCTTTGCACACTACGATATCGCAGGTGCAATGTCGGTGGGGTCAAATTAAAAATGACGCACTTTTGGCATCGCATGCGACATCGTAGTGTGTAAAGGCTCGATGATACGATTAACGAGCGCAAAAGCATCGTAATCGTATCATCGGTGCAGCGTCGGCGTAATCCATAATTACGCTGACGCGACAGTCCGATGTTGTTCCTCGCTCCTGTGGCAGCACACATCGCTGTGTGTGAAGCCGCAGGAGCGAGGAACATTTCCTACCGGCGTCACTGCGGCTTCCGTAGGATATGCGGAAGGAAGGAGGTGGGCGGGATGTTTACATCCCACTCATCTCCGCCCCTCTGCTCCGATTGGCCGCCTGCCGTGTGACGTCGCAGTGACGCCGCACGACCCGCCCCCTTAACAAGGAGGCGGGTCGCCGACCAGAGCGACGGTCGCAGGGCAGGTGAGTCCATGTGAAGCTGCCGCAGCGATAATGTTCGCTACGGCAGCTATCACAAGGATATCGCTGCTGCGACGGGGGCGGGGACTATCGCGCTCGGCATCGCAGCATCGGCCTGCGATGTCGCAGCGTGCAAAGTACCCCTAACAGAAATAAACACTTGAAATAGATCTCTCTGTGTGTAATGACTCTATATAATATATGTGTTTCCTTTTTGTGTATTGAATTACTGAAATAAATTAACCTTTTGATGATAGTCTAATTTATTGAAATGCACCTGTATATAGCTTCCCATCACTGGGTGTCCATATTAAAACTCGGTCCCCCCTCTGCCCATATTCACATTAATACCTGCAACGAAGGTGAAAATGGAGACAACAAAGCGCAACTCTAAGGCCCGCTTTACACGCTGTGATATTGTTACCGATATCGCTCACGAGCATACCCGCCCCCATCGTCTGTGCGAATCTGTCTGTGCAAATCGCTGTCCGTGGCGCACAAAATCGCGCGGACCTGTCACACTACTTACCTGCCTAGCGACGTCGCTGTGACCGACAAACCGCCTTCTTTCTAAGGGGGCGGTTCGTTCGGCGTCACAGCGGCGTCACTAAGCGGCCGCCCAATCAAAGTGGAGGGGCGGAGATGAGTGGGACGTAACATCCCACCCACCTTCTTCCTTCCTAATTGCGAGTGGCCGCAGGTAAGGTGAGATTTCTCGTTCCTGCGGTGTCACACGTAGCGATGTGTGCTGCCGCAGGAACGACGAACTACATCGTACAAGCAGCAGCAACAATAATTGAGAATAGGGGGGCATGTCACCGATGAGAGATTTTGAACGTTTTTCTGACAATTCAAAATCGCTCATAGGTGTTACACACAACGACATCGCTAAAGCGGACGGATGTGCGTCACAAATTCCGTGACCCCAACGAGATCACTTTAGCGATATCGTACCATATAAAGCCACCCTAAGAGTAGTATGTTTTAATTTTAAGGAATCATATATCAAATAGTAGTGCACTCACCTGCTGGCGGCATGCAGACACTTGTAAAAAACCCCTTGGTATATCTGTATCACATCAATGCGGTGTGCTGCTTTTCAGGGTGATGCTGTGAGATGATTCCTCATTCGGAATCACATGAGCAAAATAATCCAGTAAGGAAAAAACAAATCCCCAGGAAGGCGCTTCCACATGGATACAGGGTCCAATAAAATGTTATTATTCACAGTGAAGTCGATTCTGACACATGGTAAAGGTTCTGATATTAGAGGATAGGACTGTCCCGATTAGGGTCCACCATACTGCTTTTACGCGCTTTATTTATTAAAAACAGTGTTTACCAAGTACTCTATGATATTTATTTATATGCACTATTGTTTTTTACTTACAGCAGGGTATATGCTCATTTTATTGTCACCCTAGGTTTTGTTCATATAGTTTGTTGATTGCCACTCAGGATTTCGCTGCACTTCACCACCATAGAATTTGGTGCGCTGGGCAATAGGTCGTTAAGACTCTCCACACTGTCTGAGGAGCCAAGTTGCTAATGCTTTTTAAATAACAATATAAGAATTACTTACCTATTGAAGCCACTGTATACTGCGCCACCTCTCCAGTGGTTTGCAATGGTTTATTTGCAGGGTAGAGGTAGACACATAGGAATGGGATTATATACAGTGGTGACTTGTTATATCTGAAACATCACTGCTCCAATTCCATAAATAAAGGCTGGCCTGGAGCAGCAGTGAGATAGCACAGAAGCAGTAAGGACTTCATCAGAGGATTAGTTTTAGTTGTCTCCTAATTTTCTATGAAAGTGGACAATTAATTTAAGGCCTTATCCACACGTCATTTTTTTGTTTCATCAGTGAATTTCATCAAAGCATCATCATTTTTATTTCATGTTTGAGGATATCCATATTTTTCCCAGATAGCATTCATACATGTGATAGCCTATGGGGCTGTTCACTTGTCACTGATATTATTTTTGTTGCCTGAGCGGTCCGTTCAAAATTGCAGAAACGTGCCAATAGTAAAAGAAACCTGTCACCAGAATTTTGGCTATTAAACTAAACGAATCCCCTTCTGCAGCTCCTGGGCTGCATTCTATAAAGGTTCATCTTGCTACTGGCCCCCCTTTCAGACCTAAATAACTTTATAAAATATTACCCTTTGCTATGGTAATGAGGTTTGCTGGCCCCGTGGGCGGGCTTTATTTCGTCAGTTATTCCCCCTCCTGCCGCTGTTCGCCATCCCCCAGTATTCATTTACATAGATGAGGCTGCCGCCCTCATGTTCCGAAGTGCTCCTGAAGTCTCACGCATGCGCAGTGGCACTATTGCGGGACTGAACACTGTTTTCAAATCGCGAGCACCGGTGATGTTATTGCGCAGGGGCGAGATTATGGGCAGCTACTTGGATGATGCTGGTGATGAAAATGTCATCTATTCTCTGTGGCTAGAATGGATTTGCTCCTGTGAGGTGATGATGTCACTGGAAGGGGCAGGGCTTCCTCCTCCAGCACAGAGCTGATCACTGTTTAGCGTTTGCTGGAGATGATGAGGCTGTGGAGAGATTACACTGAGAAGCTTCATACATAGGACTAATGGTAAGTAATGTGAGGTGGTGTTTGCTTTTTGGGGGCGCAGTATAGCTGGATGTTCCTACATGGGGCTGCATGTTGAAAGATTGCACAGAGAAGGTGCTGCATATTGGAGGGCTGTGTAGGAAAGGGGGTGATTGTTAGATATGTGGAGCTACATGGGGAAAGGGGTGATATGGGGCTGCGTGCTGTGCAGAAAAGGGGGTGATTTTTGCATATGTGGGGCTAGATGGGGAAAGGGGTGATATGGGGCTGCGTGCTGTGCAGGAAATTCGATGTTTTTTACTAGGGGAAGCAGGGGGTGATGTTACAGTTGTGAGGCTGAGCTCTGGAAGGCTGAGTGAGGAAGGGTTAGGTTTACTTGCGTGTGGCTGCAAGCTCAGGGGCTGCATATGGAAGGGGGTTATGTTATGCGCGGGGGCTGCATGCTGAAATGTTACGGTTACTTGTTTGAGGCTGAGTGCTGAAACGAATGATGTTATGCATGTGGTGAATGGGGTGATGGTATGTATGTGGCACATAGCCTTAAAATTAATTGGTGGGGAGAGTCACAGAGACTGATTACTTTATATTTATTGGGTGGCAGAGATTATAGCTAGTGGGGGCACAGTGCCGGCTTATTTATCACTGTATCTTGTGAATGCTGTGTGTCTAATTGTATATTAATGGTGCGGTACATATTTGTATTCAGGGATGTAGTCTGGGGGATTTTTTATTCAGGAGGCAAATGTATACATACACAATATATGTGACCTTGCTATTTTTAGGGCTGCGGTGATCAGTGACAAGACGAGTCATGGCTCGAAGATGGCGACATGAGGGTCTGACCAGATGGAGAAGAAACAACAGAAAACTAATCAGATAAGAAGGCAGCGGTCACTGGATGGAAATATTTTTCCTGTATTGTATGACTTGGAGTAATGCTGTTATTTCCCTCACTCACTCACAATGTGAAGCGCCGTCCTTAATTACATAGTTTCCTCTTTTACTATGTATGACACTGTCCCTTATTAGCGTCCTCACTAGTTATGTATGGTGTTGTTCCTTATTATATAGTGCTTTCTCTTAGGCTAGCGCCACACATCCGTGCCTCCGGTACGTGTTTGGCATTTTTTACACGTACCGGAGACACGTGCTTATGTTGACACAGTCATTTTAATCTAAATAGCCTCACGTCAGTGTTTTGGCACGGAGCGTGTGTCCGTTCCGTGCCTACGTTTGACCGTGCCGAAAAAGCGCTGACATGTCCGTTTTCCACCGGCATAATGTCCTCACGGATCCATTAAATCCTATGGGTCCGTGTTTACACGTACGTGATACGGATGGCCTCCGTATGCTATCCGTGTGGTCCGTGTCCATGTTTTAAATTTGAAGATTGTTACAATTTCAAATACTTTCAGGTGGCGTAGCTAACATATTTGTTTTGCACAAAACTTACTTGGCATTTGCAGAAGGAGTGAGCAAGCAAGCAGTTGTATTTCTGTGTAGTGAAAGACCTATTTTGAGCACAATTTCTGCTTCAAAATATAATAATGGCTCCACGGGTGGACACGGAGAAACTGATAACAGCTGTCGAGACTCACCCACCATTATGGGATACACGTGTTGATGGTTACCATGACAGACTGACAGTTGACCGCCATTGGCTTCAAGTTGCTGAGGAAGTGTACCCCAATAATGCATGGGATAGATGTTCGCCTTCAAAGTGTGCTAAATATGGTAAGTTTTTATATTATTTTTCTGTTTATTTTTGTGTTTGTTTTGTTTTTTTAAATGATTTCAAACTGTGAATGTTTTGTTATTGTAATGTTGTTTTTACTTAAAATTAACTTTATTAAGAATTGTTATATGTATTAATCTATTTATTCAGTTAATGTTAAATTTTCTAAAAGGTTACCTAACATTTCCAAAGTTCAATAATTCTAAGTAAACTTTAATTTGTAATATGATAATTAATTAACTTCATGAAGAATTAATAAACAGATAAAACTGTCATGTGATTTTCAATTCCATGTGTTGTGATTCAATATTTTTTTTTTTTACAATTTCTAATTTTTTTTTTTTAAATTTTTCAAAATTTTTGTAAAATAACATTTCTATATCATGTCATAAAATAATAAAATAATATTTCTCTTTTTTTTAAATTAATTATATTGCAAATAAAAAAACATACCTTTTTAATATCTATATCACAATTACTTCAAAGTTTATTTCTGAGAAATATTATTTTGTTATGTGTGAATATAGCAAAATGTTTTTAAGTGAACAATATATAAAACTTTTATTTTTCCTCTAATGTATTTGGCCACCTTTATTTTTTATAATTGTATATTACATTTAACAAACATTATTGTCATTAATGTGTGCACAATAATGCTGAATGTTGCAAGTGACATATTTTGTTATATTCAACAGTTGACTTGGTCAAAAGACGTTGGCGTTCAGCACGTGATCAGTACCGAAGGGAGTACAACCCTATACCATCCTCATCCAGCCAAGGCCGCAAACGCAGATATGTTTATTATGAACAAATACGCTTCCTAGCACCCATCTTAGAAGTAACACAGTAAGTTTTTTTTTTAAAATGTTTATTTTTTTCCAAACAATATTTTTTAATATTAATCACTTTTTTTTCAGAAGTTATTTTTAAAAAGATAAATGTTAAGATTGTAATATGTTATCTATTTGATTATAGAACGGAGGATAATCTCGACGATTCTGATGACCAACCAACAGCTGGTCCCTCTGCTACAGCCACCTCAGCATCAGAACAAGAACCTGGCAGAGAAGACAGTGAAAATCAAGAGATTCAACAAGATGCAGCAGCAACTGAATCACATGAGGGTGGGACAGAGAGTGCACAAACCAACACCCAAGGCTCATCCACACAACAAACAACAACACCAGCAACACAATCAACACAAACAAATGTACTTCCACGTTTTGCACCACAACCTCTCCGTGCAAGAAGAATCCGCAGACCTGAGGAAATGAGATCCTTACCGGAAATAATTGACACACGCATTATTCACATAATGAACACTTTAATTCCCGAAACAGATGCCGAGCGTTTTTGTCGGTCTTTATCTACTAGCTTAACCAAAATTCCATCCGATAGGCAGGAACGTGTACGTGCTGCTATGCTTACCCTACTGTCAGCTAGTCAGGCAGAACAGGAACCAGTGAGAGTTTATGAGGCCATAGAAAATTGGCGTACCATTATGCAACAACATACAGTCCCAAACACAACAGACAATCCAAATACCATTGCAACACAAACAACAATGGCAACAGTAGTTGTCACTAATCCAGTATTACAACAATCTGGTCAACCTTCTATTGGTTCAAGTACGGTATTCCCAACACCAATTAGGCAAGGGTATGTTGCAACCAATACTGGCGCCTTAAGCACTGTACAAAGTGCTACCTCACAGCAACCCATAAACTATATGAATTTACAACCCACTCCAAGTACTAGTTACTTTACTCAACCCACAAATATTGGTGGTTTACCTAACATGTTTCCTGGTTCAACATACCCACAATCATTCATGATGCCTCATTATCCAATCTCAACTATGTTACCTACACCACACTTACAAACAACAGTCAACTATCCTCAAGGTCAACAACATACACACACACAATACCCACTTACCCATGTAGACCCACAGGTGTACTCAACAACAGGCAATGTGTTGGGACAAACCAGCATGCAACAGACTGTTCCACACACTACTGTAGTTAGTAATAGGAATGTTGTTCAGCAATCAACTGCTTCCATTCCTGAAAATATTTCTGAGGCCACCCAAAACAACATACTCAGCAACACTGAGGTTACTTCCCTAGATCTTGTTGACTTATGATCCACATTTTTGGTAATGTTTACATTCAACAAACAATGAATGTGACCAAAAAAGAAAAAAAGGATTGCCAAAAATGTTTAAAATCAGAGTCTTAAAAAATAAATAAGGCATGTGTGATTATATTTGGTGCCGGATGACATATATGTTTTATGCCAAGGATATGTTTATTTTTTTATGAACACAATTGTACCCAACTAATTTGATGGGTAGATGAGTTCATATCTTCTCAAAAACAAGTTTCAAATTATTATGTCTATGTCAATGTCCAACATGAGACAAACATAATTGGTTGCCAATTTACCAACATTGCAAGCAATGTAAAAATTTTGACTAGTTTAATATTTTAAGTAAAGTCCCTTAAAATTTTGTAAAGAAAAAAATTAAAATTTTTACCTTTGTAAAAGTTAAGAGAAGATGAGCACGATTTTCATTTGTTATTGGGAAAATAACAAAAAACCATCATTACTTTATGTAATAATAGGCATATTATTAATAAAAAAATATGTTTTCAAAGAAGGGAATTTTGTTTACTTACCGTAAATTCCTTTTCTTCTAGCTCTAATTGGGAGACCCAGACAATTGGGTGTATAGCTTCTGCCTCCGGAGGCCGCACAAAGTATTACACTCAAAAGTGTTAAGCCCCTCCCCTTCTGCCTATACACCCCCCGTGCTCCCACGGGCTCCTCAGTTTTGGTGCAAAAGCAAGAAGGAGGAAAAAGAATTATAGACTGGTTTAAAGTAACTTCAATCCGAAGGAATATCGGAGAACTGAAACCATTCAACATGAACAACATGTGTACACAAAAAAACAGGGCGGGTGCTGGGTCTCCCAATTAGAGCTAGAAGAAAAGGAATTTACGGTAAGTAAACAAAATTCCCTTCTTCTTTGTCGCTCTATTGGGAGACCCAGACAATTGGGACGTCCAAAAGCAGTCCCTGGGTGGGTAAATTAATACCTCGTAAGAGAGCCGTAAAACGGCCCTTTCCTACAGGTGGGCAACCGCCGCCTGAAGGACCCGTCTACCTAGGCTGGCATCCGCCGAAGCATAGGTATGCACCTGATAGTGCTTCGTGAAAGTGTGCAGGCTCGACCAGGTAGCCGCCTGACACACCTGCTGAGCCGTAGCCTGGTGCCTCAAAGCCCAGGACGCGCCCACGGCTCTGGTAGAGTGGGTCTTCAGCCCTGAGGGAACCGGAAGCCCAGCCGAACGGTAAGCTTCGATAATTGGCTCCTTGATCCACCGAGCCAGGGTTGATTTGGAAGCCTGTGACCCTTTACGCTGGCCAGCGACAAGGACAAAGAGTGCATCCGAGCGGCGCAGGGGCGCCGTACGAGAAATGTAGAGTCTGAGTGCTCTCACCAAATCTAACAAGTGCAAATCCTTTTCACATTGGTGAACTGGATGAGGACAAAAAGAGGGTAAGGAGATATCCTGATTGAGATGAAAGGGGGATACCACCTTAGGGAGAAAATCCGGAACCGGACGTAGAACCACCTTGTCCTGGTGAACACCAGGAAAGGGGCTTTGCACGACAATGCTGCTAGCTCAGACACTCTCCGAAGAGAAGTGACTGCTACAAGAAAAACCACTTTCTGCGAAAGTCGTGAGAGGGAAATATCTCTCATTGGCTCGAATGGTGGTTTCTGAAGAACCATCAGAACCCTGTTTAGATCCCAGGGTTCTAACGGCCGCTTGTAAGGTGGAACGATGTGACAAACCCCCTGCAGGAACGTGCGTACCTGTGGAAGTCTGGCTAGGCGCTTCTGGAAAAAAACACAGAGGGCGCTGAGGCTTGTCCCTTAAGGGAGCCGAACGACAAACCCTTTTCCAGTCCAGATTGAAGGAAGGACAGAAAAGTAGGTAATGCAAATGGCCAGGGAGAAAAACCCTGAACAGAGCACCATGACAGAAAAAAAAAAATTTTCACGTCCTGTGAAAGATCTTGGCGGACGTTGGTTTCCTAGCCTGTCTCATAGTGGCAATGACGTCTTGAGATAACCCTGAAGACGCTAGGGTCCAGGACTCAATGGCCACACAGTCAGGTTGAGGGCCGCAGAATTCAGATGGAAAAACGGCCCTCGAGATAGCAAGTCTGTTCGGTCTGGTAGTGTCCACGGTTGGCCGACCGTGAGATGCCACAGATCCGGGTACCACGACCTCCTCGGCCAGTCTGGAGCGACGAGGATGGCGCGGCGGCAGTCGATCCTGATCTTGCGTAACACTCTGGGCAACAGTGCCAGCGGAGGAAACACATAAGGGAGCTGAAACTGCGACCAATCCTGAACTAAGGCGTCTGCCGCCAGAGCTCTGGGATCTTGAGACCGTGCCATGAACATTGGTATCTTGTTGTTGTGCCGGGACGCCATGAGGTCGACGTCCGGCACCCCCCAGCAGCAACAGATCTCCTGAAACACGTCCGGGTGAAGGGACCATTCCCCTGCGTCCATGCCCTGGCAACTGAGATAATCTGCTTCCCAGTTTTCCACGCCTGGGATGTGAACTGCGGATATGGCGGATGCCGTGGCTTCCACCCACATCAAAATCCGCCGGACTTCCTGGAAGGCTTGCCGGCTGCGTGTGCCGCCTTGGTGGTTGATGTATGCCACCGCTGTGGAAATGTCCGACTGAATTCGGATCTGCTTGCCCTCCAGCCACTGCTGGAACGCTTTCTGGGCAAGATACACTGCCCTTATTTCCAGAACATTGATCTGAAGCGAGGACTCTTGCTGGGTCCACGTACCCTGAGCCCTGTGGTGGAGAAAAACCGCTCCCCACCCTGACAGACTCTCGTCCGTCGTGACTACTTCCCAGGATGGGGGAAAGAAGGATTTCCCCTTCGATAATGAAGTGGGAAGACGCCACCACCGAAGGGAAGCTCTGGTCGCCTGAGAGAGGGAGACGGTCCTGTCGAGGGACGTCGTCTTCCTGTCCCATTTGCGTAGGATGTCCCATCGAAGGGGACGCAGGTGAAACTGCGCGAAGGGAACTGCCTCCATTGCTGCCACCATCTTCCCCAGGAAGTGCATGAGGCGCCTCAAGGGGTGTGACTGGCCTTGAAGGAGAGATTGTACCCCTTTCTGAAGTGACTACTGCTTGAACAGCGGAAGCTTCATTATCGCTGAGAGGGTATGAAACTCCATACCAAGATATGTCAGCGAGTGGGCCGGTGTCAGATTTGATTTTGGAAAATTGATGATCCACCCGAAACCCTGGAGAGTCTTCAGGGAAGCATCGAGACTGCGTTGGCATGCCTCTTGAGAGGGTGCCTTGATCAGCATCCAAGTACTGGATCACCGAGTGACCCTGCGAGTGTAGGAGCGCTACTACAGTAGCCATAACCTTGGTAAAAACCCGTGGGGCTGTTGCCAGGCTGAACGGCAGTGCCACGAATTGCAAGTGTTCGTTTCCTATGGCGAAGCGCAAGAAGCGCTGGTGCTCTGGAGCAATCGGTACGTGGAAATAAGCATCTTTGATATCGATCGATGCAAGGAAATCTCCTTGGGACATTGAGGCGATGACGGAGCGGAGGGATTCCATCCTGAACCGTCTGGTTTTTACATGTTTGTTGAGCAGTTTCAGGTCCAGGACCGGGCGGAAAGACCCGTCCTCCTTTGGGACCACAAATAAGTTGGAGTAAAAACCGTGGCTCAGTTACTGAAGGGGAACCGGGATCACCACTCCTTCTGCCTTCAGAGTGCGCAGCGCCTGCAGAAGAGCCTCGGCTCTCTAGGGAGGCGGGGATGACCTGAAGAATCGAGTCGGGGGACGAGAGGTGAACTCTATCTTGTAACCGTGAGACAGAATGTCTCTCACCCAGCGGTCTTTTATTTGTGGCAGCCAGGTGTCGCAAAAGCGGGAGAGCCTGCCACCGACCGAGGATGCTACTAGAGGAGGTCGAAAGTCATGAGGAAGCCGCTTTGTTAGCGGCGCCTCCGGTGGCCTTTTAAGGACGTGACTTAGACCGCCATGCATCAGAGTTCCTTTGTCCTTTCTGAGACCTTTTGGACGAGGAGAATTGGGACCTGCCCGCGCCCTGAAAGGACCGAAACCTCGACTGCCCTCTCCTCTGTTGGGGTATGTTCTGTTTGGGCTGGGGTAAGGATGTATCCTTTCCCTTGGATTGTTTAATGATTTCATCCAGACGCTCGCCAAACAGCCTGTCGCCAGAAATTGGCAAACTGGTTAAGCGCTTTTTTTGGAAGCAGAATCTGCCTTCCATTCCCGTAGCCACAAGGCCCTGCGGAGTACCACCGAATTGGCGGCCGCGACCGCCGTACGGCTCGCAGAGACCAGGACAGCAATAATAGCGTAAGACGCAATTGCCGAGGTCTGTGTGGTAATGGATGCCACTTGTGGCGCGGCCGTGTATGTGGCTGCTTCAATTTGCGCTTGACCTGCTGAGATAGCTTGTAGCGCCCATACGGCTGCGAATGCTGGGGCAAAAGAAGCTCCGATAGCTTCATAGATGGATTTCAACCAGAGCTCCATCTGCCTGTCAGTGGCATCTTTGAGCGAGGCCCCCTCTTCCACTGCAAGTATGGATCTAGCCGCCAGTCTGGAGATTGGAGGATCCACTATGGGACACTGAGTCCAACCTTTAACCACGTCAGGGGAAAAAGGATAACGTGTATCCTTAAGGCGCTTAGAAAAACGCTTATCTGGACAAGCATGATGATTCTGGAGTGCCTCTCTGAAATCAGAGTGGTCTAGAAACATACTCGGTGTATGATAAGCTGACTCCTCCGCCGGAGGAGCTGAGGGAGAAATATCCAGCATTTGATCGATGGACGCAATAAGAACGTTCACTATGGCGTCCCCGTCTGGAGTATTAAGATTGAGAGCGCCCTCAGGATCAGAATCCTGATCAGCTGTCTCCGCATCATCAACCAGAGATTCCCCCCGCTGAGACCCTGAACAATATGTCGAGGGAAATTCTAAGCGAGCCCACTTAGTCGGTCTGGGGCTGGGGTCTAAGTCAGAACCCTCAGCCTGGGATGTATGAGATACCCCGGGAGGACTTGGTCCAACTGAGGGGGGCCAGGGAACAATGATTCAACAGAGTCCCTTTGCTGAGATACCGGCCTGGACTGCAAGGCTTCTAGTATCTTAGCCATAGTCTCAGAGAGTTTTGCAAACTCCGTCCCCGTCACTAGGACAGTGTCAACAGGTGGCTCCCCCTGGGCCCCTCTTAGTAGGGGCCCTGGCTGAAGAAGTGTCACAGGGGCCCAACAATGCACACAATGAGGGTCAATGGAACCTGCCGGCAGCTGGGTCGTACAAGCGACGCAGGCAGCATAATAAGCCTGTGTTTTGGCACCCCTGCCTTTTGTGGGCGCCCTGAGTAACACAATAGGGTATATAGCCAGAATGAACTGTGCTCATACAGTGTAAAATATATACTATAAACAAATAATGTATCCATACACTACAGCACCATGGGGCTAGCACCACAGGTGCTGCTTACCATCCGCCTAAAGCGGTTATGAGGCCACCAGAGACCGTGTCTGGGTCTCCCAGGGTTTGTCCCTCTCTGCAGCGTCGTAGGAGCTGACAGGAAATGGCTGCGGCGTCCTGACGAGAGGAGGGAGCCATGGCCGAGGTGCTCACACTGTGCACAGTGAGGGGGGTGGAGTATGGAAATCATACTCCAGCCCTCAGTGCTGCTCGTTCCGTGCAGCGTCCCGCCCTTCCCCTGCCTGTCAGGGCTGAGGGCGGGAGAAAGGGAAACTAGGCCGCAAGCAAGCCGGGGACTCGAGTATAAGCGTGGCCGCCGTAAAAGCGCGGCCGACGCCGAAGTCCCCGGCGAACCACAAGTCCCAGCCGCGCCGCAGTTTCCCATGGCAGCGGCGGTTAGCGCGGTAGCCCCTACATATAAACACACTCAGCGACGCTGAGTGTGTAATGGCACAGTTTAACCCGGTCAGTGCCGCGGTTCCCGGTGCACTAGCACACCCAGCAAAGCTGAGGTGTTGCCGTGCGCGGTCCCCACAGGGATACAGAGTACCTTCACGT
This sequence comes from Anomaloglossus baeobatrachus, assembly GCF_048569485.1. NCBI lineage: Eukaryota > Metazoa > Chordata > Amphibia > Anura > Aromobatidae > Anomaloglossus > Anomaloglossus baeobatrachus. Next base: position 136,014,765 of record NC_134360.1, on the reverse strand, counting down.
AGCAGGGCCATGTCCCTGAACGGTACCCGGCTCCTATCCATCAGGCTCCACAGGAGTTGTGGATGAAGCACGGTCTCAGTGCCTGGAGACCGATAGGATCCCACTTCACCCAGAGCCCTGAGGGGGATGGGGAAGGAAAGCAGCATGTGGGCTCCAGCCTCTGTACCCGCAATGGATACCTCAACCTTAACAACACCACCGACAAGAGTGGGGTGAGAAGGGAGCATGCTGGGGGCCCTATATGGGCCCACTTTTCTTCCAACCGACATAGTCAGCAGCTGCTGCTGACTAAACTGTGGAGCTGTGCTGTGCGTGTCTGACCTCCTTCGCACAAAGCAAAAAACTGAGGAGCCCGTGGGAGCACGGGGGGTGTATAGGCAGAAGGGGAGGGGCTTAACACTTTTGAGTGTAATACTTTGTGCGGCCTCCGGAGGCAGAAGCTATACACCCAATTGTCTGGGTCTCCCAATAGAGCGACAAAGAAATAAAGATTCTGTTTGTTTTTTATATTTATATATAATATTGCATTTTTTCCATAGACGATTAACATTATTATTTTTGTAAGTTTCAACAAACAACAAAACAGGATACTAACACAGAAATGTACAAACACATACATACAACATTCAGAAATCCATGTTGTTAACAGAAATGTCAGTTGGTGATTAACGCCGTTTCACTTTAATACAAGTAAGCTTTAAGCTCTTAGATTGTTTAAACTAATTAAACATTTTCATCTAAGTGCAAATAAGAAATTTTAACACAAAAAACACATAACAATGTTAACAAACATCAATATTATTATTAGCATCAAAAAAATTAAAGTAATCAGTAAATAATTTTCTAATTTGTAAGCCAGATGTCACGGAATTATGAGACATAGGTTCACCTGTTGGATTAACAACATGGTTTATCTGAGATTCATCATCAACATAACTTCCTCCTTCATGTATCCGACAGAAATTGTGAAGCACTATGGTAGCCTTGATGACAGATTTGACAGAGTTTGGCTGCAACTGAATAGTTGTCTGATAAATGCGCCATTTGTTAGCTAAAATACCAAATGCACACTCCACATAACGTCTTGCTTTAGTTAGCCGATAATTAAAGTACTGTTTCCTGTCATCAATTGATCTCCTTGGATATGGTCGCATAACATGTTTTGATAATGCAAATCCTGCATCTGCTACCATCACATATGGTGCCAACGGTCCAGATGTACCAGGTAAGGCAACTGGGGGTGGGATCAATAATGAATTTTCTTGCAGGCGTTGGGCTAATCTTGATGAACGGAAAATACGGGCATCTGAGGCACTACCATAGGCCCCAATGTCAGCATAAATAAAACGGTATTCTGTGTCAACCAATGCCAAAATAACAACCGAAAAAAACTTATGAAAATTGAAATAACGTGAACCAGAGTTTGGTGGTTTTTTAACTCTGAAATGCTTGCCATCCAAAGCTCCTATGCAGTTAGGAAAGTCCACAGAGTCCTTGAAGCCCTTAGAGATTTTCAACCAATCTTCTCGGTTTGGCTGAGGCATCATTTGGTCTTTTAAATGTTGCCATATCATGTCGCATGTGTGACGTACTATAACGGCAATGGTTGATCTCCCCAACAAAAAATCAAAATGTAAAGCACTAAAAGATTGACCAGTCGCCAAGAATCTATGAACACAAGACAAACAATGATTTTCAATTAGCAATATGTTTTTTTAAAGTAAACCAAACAAAACAAAACACAAACATTGATTACAAACTGAGATGAGATCAAGAAATATCAATTACACATTTCAATGTGAAACATAACACATTTGAAAAAGAATGAAAAAACAACAAATACCTCAGAGTCACCATAAATCTCTCCTCTGGGGAAATGGAAAGCCGCATCCAAGTGTCCTGATGTTGCAAATGAGGTCGTAAAATATTTAGTAAGTAATCAAAACTCTCAACTGACAAACGGCAGTATGAAAAAAACTTATCTGGGAAATTCCGTAACTCAATAAATAAAGTATGGAAATGACCATGCATAGGCCGCATCATGATTAGTGGATGCACCCACAATCTGTTTCTTCTTACATTATCATACTGCAACATGTGCCGTCTAACGCCAAAACGACGAGATATAATCCAACATAAAAACACTAAGGCCTCCGTGGATAATGGCATTGCGAAAAATTTGTCAAAACACATAGGTGCTCCAAGGCAGAATACAAGCAGGAAACAGTTTATAGGTAACTTATATTTATGTCCTAATCACAGACACCTATGTGTCATTTAATTCCAACTGATCACCATTATCTCAATGTGTGAAACATGTGAAACACGCACACAAAAACGGACTGCACACGGAACACACACTGACGTATGTCACGCACAGGAAAACGCACACACGTACACACGTATGACACACGATATGCATACGGACACTACACGGAGGTGAAAAACGGACAGAAAATACGGAACACGGACACAAAAAACGGACTACAGCACACGTACGTTTTTTACACGTGAGTGTGGCAGAGGCCTTACTTGGTATGGCAGCTTCTCTTATATAGTGTATTCTTGTTATTTTTATTATACACAGCGCCCTCTCTTTATTATACAATCCTCTCATTTTAGATATAAAATGACTGCTGATGGTGCGGTATCTGACCAGTCCATCAGAAAAGAAGCTTTATCATGTTCCATCAGCAGTCATGTAATTTTATATCTAACAAGAGAGGAAATAAAGACAGGGAGCAATAAATAGCAAAAATAACAAGAGAATCTGATATGTAAGGGACGGTGCTGTACATAACAAGAGAGGACACTATGTAATACATATGTGTACACATATATCTATATTTGTAGCTTTGTCGCCATAAAAGGAGGGAGGCCCAGGCACAATTTCTTGCACAGGGGCCCCAAGCTGTCCGTGTCTACCCCCTGCTACTTTATATCAGTACAGTCTGTCTACTACAGGTGGTATCTGCTGTGTATAGATCTTCTGTTATAAGTCATACAACTATGATAATCTGGACACTGGCTAAGGCTATGTGCACACTAGAAAAAGGATTTTTCTTAAGAAATTTCTTGAGAGTGAAGGATTAGCGCACCTGTGTTAAAAAATGCACCAAAAACGCACCTGCGTTTTTACCGCGATTTGGTGCGTTTTCACCGCTGGTTGCTCCCTGCGTTATAGTTCCATTATCTATGGTAACTAACGCAGTTAGCTGCAGAAAAGAAGTGACACGCTCATTCTTTTTCTTAAGAAAATCTACTGAAAGAATTTTCTTAAGAAAAAAACGCAGTGTGTGCACAGCTAATTTTTTTTCCCATAGGTTTTGCTGGGGAATGTCTGCAGAAAGGTTACAAGAATTTCTCAAGAAATTTCTGCAGCAAAAACGGACCAAAAACGCAGGTAAAAAACGAAATGTGTGAACATAGCCTAATATGCAGTTTTCAGAATAAAGTCACACACTACACAATTGATTCTTTTATTTGCTGCAGACAGCACATTAAAGCATAGCAATATTCACTTAGAGAAGTATTCTCCTCTTAATAAATGGATATTGTCAATGCCTGTAATAACAAGTAATTTACTATTATTAAAAAGTTTTAGAATACAGCTTGTTGCCTTGGTGACCGACCAACATGGCTGTTTAGCAGCAGTGGTCGTACATGCAGAGTGCTTACAAGTGCTTTTCTATTCAGCTTGTATCTACTGCTTTAAACTGGAATCACTGGATCGCACTCTCTCTAAGGCCCCTTTCACATGTCAGTGATTCTGGGACGTTTGTGCTTTTTTTTAAACGTACCAGAATCACTGACATACGCAGACCCATTATAATGAATGGGTCTGCTCACACGTCAGTGATTTTTCACTGCACGTGTCTCCATGCGGCGTACCTGCATGTGCGTGATTGCCGCACGGAGACATGTCCATTTTTTTCTGGCATCACTGATGTTCCACAGACCACGCAGTGGTGTGGTCCGTGAAACACGTGCCAGAAATAAAACATGCTTTTAAAATAAAAAACATTTTAACTCACCCGGCGTCCAGCGATGTCCTCTGCAGCCCGTTCTGCCGGCTGCTTCTGAGCCGACTCATTATTGTCGCGCATATTCATTATGCGCGACACAGCCGACCCGGAAGCAGCTGCTGTGGGGGTCACCACCGGCCGGATGCTGCTCCGCGGGAGCGATCAGCACTATGGACAGCGGGAGCGCGCACAGGTGAGTAGTTTTCTAAGTGCAATCACGGGCCACGGAGAACGGAGCCCGGATTGCACTTAGACAACCCACGTGTGCCGTGAATCACGGCACACGCAGGGACATGTGCGTGTTTTACACGCCAGTGAAAAACGTCAGTGTTTTTCACTGACGTGTGAAACAGGCCTTAATCCCAAACAGTTTACGTGCAGCGTTCACAATCTAGCCAGGAGCAGTGGTCGGTCTACTACACAACAAGTTGAAAACAAAAGAAAAATGTTACTATCTCAACAACGGCTGAAAATAAACAGCAAATTGCAAAACTGCTTGTTTCTATAAACACTATTCAACAACACTCATCTATAAAAGATGGAAATAATCCTTTATTAATGTCACTAAATAAAGATTCCCCATTAAAGTGTGAAACCTCTCATTGAAGTAAGGCATAAATTTCACATTTGTCTTGATTTGTTATACTCAGTGTACTGAAGATTTTAGCGTAGAAGGCTGTCTAAGAAATTCAACAATAATATATCAGCCACTCTTGGACTTTTCTTGGCTTCTTCGGCTATCAAAACTTACAAAATCTTATTTAAAATATATAATTTTGCATTTTGGGTTGAGAAGTTGTAAACAGTCACTGCTGTCACTCTGTGTGTATCACAATCCCACTGTGGAGAGTCGTTATATCCACCATAGAAGAAACCTTCTGGTTACCGCAAAAGCCTCATTTTCTTTTTTTTCCAACGTTTATTGTCAACATCTTCAGCAAAATCTGGGGGATCTGGCATTACTAAGCCATCTGTTAATTTGTAGTACACTATTGTAGAATCTGTCTCAACAATAGCTAAAAGAGCAGAAGATTCAGACGTTTGGGCCTCTTCTGATGTGTCGTTCAATTTCAGAAGCTCCTGAATTCTGAAAAATAGAGAAAACACTTAGTGATTACATTTAGAGCACCTACCATTCTTTTTTTACTAATTGTTACAATCTACTACCAGACTTCCTTCTACTTGTAGAAATTGATCTTGTCTGTGATTATGCCCCAAGTACCCCAAGTACCCTGTTTCCCCCAAAATAAGACCTACCCGAAAAATAAGGCCTAGAGGATTTTGGGAGCTTTTTTTGAGTATGGTTAAAATATAAGCCCTATTCCAAAAAAAACCTAGACCTAGTAGCTATTCCATAAAGAAGTGTCCAAGCAGCTAAAAAAGTTAATGAAAGAAAGCAGACACCCCAATAGAAAGCTGACACCAAGAAAAGAAGGCAGGCTTTGCTCCTCCTACCCCCCCCCCATAAAAAAAAAAAAAACAAAAACAAACAATTTACAGTAGATCACTCACCAAACCCCAAACAATTACAGAAGGCAAGTGCGAATGATGGATGGACTCACAGACAGATCTGTGTCGCTGTCAGGTCCCTCGAAGTTCTCGCTGCATTGCACTGCAGCTCTCACAAACAGAACAGGTACCAGTATCACTCCGCGTGAGTGATACTATTTCCAGTCACCAGCGGAGCCCTCCACTGTAGAACGTAGGGGGACCTGACAGCGACGCAGATTTGTATGTGAGAGCCCATTCACTTGCCAACTATAATCGTTTGGGGTCTTTATAAGTGCAATTCCTTTAGGGGTGTCTGCTTTCTTTTTGGGGATAAACGTAGCAGTACAGAGAGAATAATACATTTAAGCAGGTAATTTAAACCTTTATAAATATGGTATGTACCCACCACTATAGGATGGGTTCTGCACCATGAGAATAGCAGATCAGATAAGAAAATGTGCATCTGAACCAGTAATAGGATTAACACAAAATGTTGATGTTGCAGAATGTCATGACAAGATTATATTTGAATAAATGTTGATTTTTTTTGTTCAAGAATAAATGTGGATTGTTGTTCACAGGCAAAGACATTCCTTAAAAATAAGCTCTAGCGCATCTTTCGGAGGAAAAAATATTATAAGACCCTGTCTTATTTTCAGGGAAACAAGGCATCTCCTGTAGAACTGCCTACAGATCCACTAACATGCAGACATTCTGCCTAAAACTTGCAAAAAAGCATAAAAGGAATAAATATTATTTTGCCACCCTCCTAGAATGAGATTTGGTTGTTCTCAAAGCTGGTTGTCAAACTAACAGCCGACTCAGGTGCAAACTGTACGTTCCCAGAAATCAACTGTACAAACGTCTTTCATGTGTAAGTACAATAAAAGCCCTGACCACTGACACTTCTGGGTGATCAGCTGATCACGATACCGACATCATACCTGCACCATATAGGAGGATCTCGGCAGCAAGGTAAGCGCTCTAATGGAGCTAAACACACAGGAATTTAATTGGGGGGGGGGGGGGGAAGAAATATGTGAGGAGACAGCATGGGGAGGAAGGGGGAAATGTGTGAAAAAAACAATAAAGAAAAGGGGGGAAAATTCGTGAGGTGACAGTATGGGTGGAGGGGGGAAATGTGTGAGGAGACAGTATGAGGAGAAAGCAAATGCGTCAGAGGAGACAGGGTAGTCTGAGGGGCAGCATGGTGTATGCAGAAGGTGGGGAGGGGGCATAATGGGGAGTGTGTCAAATCTAAAAAGGAGAGGACAGTATGGAGGCCATATTCTCATGTGCCATAAGACGGATGGTGTGGGGTCATAGTTTGTGCAGGCAGCACTATAAGGGACAATTCAGTGGCACAGCTTGACATATTTTTATTCTGGAGGATTATAAATCACACTGATATTTTTAAGTGTACTAAGTCGGAAGGTGCTGCAGAAGACTGGAAAAGAGATGTCTGCAGAGACTAGCTGTGGATATGATAAGTCACAATGGTGTCTAGACAACCTGAAGGAGAAAAAAAAGAATAATTCCAATCAGAGAATATGTAATCTATAAAAAGTACCTGGATGTAAATGTTTATTTGTGATACTTCCGGCATCTGATCAGTACTGTGATTCCTCTATGGTCCGCTACCTAATGATGGCTGGTAAGGCCGGTTTCACACATCCGGCTTTTCGCCGGTTTGCCGGATCCGGCGCTCTCCCGTACAGACAATACAGTACAGTGACAGCGCTGTAACTTCCGGGTCACATGCGCCGGTCACATGACAGCATGTGACCGGCGCTTGTTGCGCTGTCACTGTACTGTAGTCACTGTATGGGAGAACAACAACTCGCAGCATCTCCTTACCATTATTAACCCCTTAACGACCGCGGGCAGTAATATAACATCCTAGCGGTCATAGTGTTATTGCCTGCGGTCTGCCGCTGGCAGCATGCAGCGATCGGCGCACATCTCAGCTGATTTTCACAGCTGAGATGTGTGCCTGCCAGGCACGAGCAGTATCGTTATCTGCTCGTGCCATTTAACCTCTTAAATGGCGCTGTCAATATGTGACAGCGCCATTAAAACGGCATCTGTGGTAAACATTTACTTACTGCCCGATACCGGAAGTCACGTGACATGATTATGTGACTTCTGGTGGTTGTCATGGTAGCGCAGGGTCATGTGATGACTCCTTTACTGCACATGAACTACTTTCAGTTTCACTTGGCCCGAAGCCGAGTGCAGCAGAAAATGAGCGTATCTGCTGTTTACAGCTGAATAGCTGTGATCAGCAGATAGTGCAGAGTGATCGGATTGTTGATCCTTATAGCCCTCTTTGGGGACTAGTAAAATAAAAAAAAAAGTAAAAAAAAAGTATTAAAAAATTAAAAAAAATCTGAGTTTAAATCACCCCCCTTTTGCCCTATTGAAAATTAAAGGGTTAAAAAAAGAAAAAATATACACAGTTTTACCATGTAGTGAACACAGTGAATAAAATATCTCAAAAACAATAGTGCTATCGCACTTTTTTTGCAATTTTTCCGCATTTGGAATTTTTTTGCCGTTTTCCAGTACACTATATGGTAAAACCTATGGTTTCATTTAAAAGTACAGCTCGTTCCGCAAAAAATGAGCCCTCAGATGACCATATTGACTGAAAAATAAAAAAGTTAAGTCTCTCGGAAGAAGAATGGCGGAAAAAAAAAAAAACGGAAAGCGAAAAATCAGCTGGTCGTGAAAGGGTTAAGGACATACTGGGACTTTTAGGCTCATGCAATACAATGGGGCTAACCTGTCTATATGGGGCTGACCTGTCATTGCAGTTAATTATTGTACTAGGGTTGGTGATGTATTTGTGTACTAATAGTTTTGGTATGTATTCCTGTACCAATGGTAGTTCTGGTGCAGTATTCTTCTGTTATTGGTTCTCATCCTGTACACATTTTACAAATTGATAATTTGTCAGATCATGTTATACATGGCTATGATAATAAAGTATTGTGCCATCTGTCAAGTTAAGGATTACTACTAGTGATGGGAGAACTTGGCCTGTAAAAGTCCGGATCCGCTTGGTTTCAAACGTTTCCGGGAGCTCAACCTGGGCCCGGAGTTCTCAGTGAATTTCGGCTAATGATCCTGGTCCGGCATTCGAGTAATACAAAAAAATAAAGTAAAACTAAGGATAAAAATAATAATGTGAGCACGCAATACTTACAGAGTCACCGGCACAGCTGTAACTGCTTCCGCGACCACACATTCACTTCCAAGCTTGCGCATTAGGTTCATGCATATGCACTGCTTTCATCGCCCATCGGCATCTGTGATTAGTTGCAGTCAGATGCGCCCCCACACTGAGTGACAGCGTCTCTGACACTTCTGATCACAGACCCGTTCTACGGGTCTATCGTACAGGAAAAATAAATAAATTTAAAAAAAAAAAAAAATTGTCATGGGTTTGCAACCTCCAGCCGTGCACTTATCTTGGCTGTGCATAAAAATAAGAGGAACCGCATGCAGCTTTTTTTATTATTTAAATAAAAAATTAAAAAAAAAAAAAAAACAGCGTGCGGTCCCCCCCCCAATTTTGATACCCAGCCATAATAAAGCCCGACATCTTGGGGCTGGTATTCTCAGGCTGGGGAGACCCATGGTTACTAGAAGCCCCCAGCCTAAAAATACCAGCCTGCAGCTGCCTAGGATTGCAACACTAATTACATACGACAATCCCAGCACCGGCTCTTCCCGAAGGGGTTATTCGCAGCCCACAGCTGTCACTAAGCCCTAAATTAGTAATGGCAGACATCTATGAGACTACCCCATTACTAACCTGTAAGTGAAAGTAAATAAACGCAAACACCAAAAAAATCCTTTAATTGAAATAAAAGATAAAAAAAAACCCCACCCTCTTTCACCAAAACACCCCTACAGGTCCAACGTAATCCACACGAGATCCCATGAAGATTCCAGCTCTGCTACATTACTGAAAGCACAGCTACATTGTACATGACCGAATGCTGTGAGGTTCAGGCAGAGACTGAGTCTCAATGAGCAGTGACATCACTCAGGTTAGTTGCGGTCACAGCTGGTGGTTCACAAGGTCCTCACCCTGTGATCTCAGGTAGCCTGACCCCAGGTGACCTTAATGAACTCTCACTGAGTTCACAGACCTGCATCTCCTGACAGAAAGCTGCAATTTTTTTTGCCAAGAGATGTAGATTTGGTGCTGATATTTTTACACCATATTCTTGCACCCAATCTACCTCTTGGCCAAAAATTACCTGAACAGAGAGGACCTGACGAAGGTGACGCTGAAACGTGCGCGTCGGGGTTGGCGTCACGTGTATTCACAGGTCCTCTCTGGTCAGGTAAATTTTCTCATGTTACACCCAGGAGGTTACCTCTTTACCTTCTTCTATTTACTACCTTGCATCTTTTGACATACTGCAGCAGCATATGCTATCAACCATAATCATTTCACTTCTCTCTGCACTATGTTTTATGCCATAGTTACATAACCTTTTCCTTATAACATACTGTGTGCAGTTATAAATTACACCAGCATTATCACTGTTTTCCATCAGCAAAATAGCGGTATGTACTGAAGCCACAGCTGCTGCATTAATTCTTTTCCGTATATACATTCTCTGCTTTTTTCTGCCTACCGGCAGCTCTGGACACTACTATAGTTAGTTACATCTACACTATACTTATAGGATATCCTTGTCTACTACCTTGTTTTTTTTTGACCCATTGCAGCAGCATATGCTTTCATTCCATTCCCCTTTCTATATTATTCTATGTGCCACAGTCTCATAATCTGTTCTCAAATCATATTTTGTGCAGTTCTATACCATATTAGCATTATCAGTTTTTTCCATCTGCAATATAGCGGTATATACTGAGGACACAGTTGCTGTATCAATTTTTCTTCAGTATATACATTTCATCTGGACAATTTCTGGTTTTCTATCTCTTTACTGCTTTGGACAGTACATGGCAACACGTTTGGTTACATCTACACTTATAGCATACCCTTTATTTGTTCACTTTTTACACTTTTTCGTGTGTAATTATAGTGCTGGTTTTCCTTGTCCCGCCAATATGCAGTTGTACTGACATTCACTTTGTGTATGGTTTGACTCATTTATCTCTATGTACTGGTTTTCTTCCTCCTGCATATATTTGTACCTTGCACTTTTGCAGAATACCTGCGCTTGATTTTGATATTTTTTACATGTGATGCCCTCTTTCTCGAACTGCTGGTTCGCGGTCATTATTTTTAAATCAATAAAATTGTTATTGTTGACCCAATCGGTTGTCCTTAGAATTTCTGTTCTAAAATTTTCGGTGCCTTTTTATCTGCTATTGGAGTGTTGCCTGAGAGGATACTGAGATGTCTTTTGAAAAGTAATCTGTACAGAACAATAACTATCAGCTTAATAGTCATATAAAATTCAATACAATCCACTTAAAACATGCTTAAGTAATAGATAATGTTCCAATGATATAACCCATTAAAGTGGTTGTCCAGTACCTGGCAGCCCCTTCTCAATCCCTATATTCCCCCTCTCCCCCAAAAAACCAACACAACACCACTCTCAATATAAGCCTCTGCTGCCCTGCCTCTATTTCCCGCTCATAAAGTGAAAGATAGACAAGGCACTCCCATGCCTTGTCTATCTTTCACTTTATGGCTTTGGAACCTAAAGTGCACCCCAATATCTTGTTGTCACACGGACAGGAGGTGCCATCCCCTTTTTTCGTCTATTTCCCGCTCAGACGAACCTTCCTGTGCTTAACTGACTGCTCACTAGGTTGACTAGTCAGCGAGCGAGGCAGTCCGCGAGCAAGACAGTCCGCGAGCAAGACAGTCCGCAAGCAAGACAGTCTTGTCACTAAGCTAGACCATCACTGAGCTAGACCGTCAAGCAGAGGAAGGTGGGTCTGGGCAAGGAATAGGCAAGATAGACAAAGGTTTGGGAAGTGCTCCTAAGCCTCATTTGAATATAAATTGAAACGGATTTTTTTTTCCCATTCAGACAGCATCAGATTGCATCTGTAAAGGTGTGGATGACATTATCTTTCAGAGAGAAAAATGACCTAATAAACTGTTTGGGGGGCTCATTCTGACGGATTCCCTTTAACACTAGAAGTCCCAGAGAGGGGTCATTTAACATTTCTACCTTTGGAACCCAGAGACGGGTCGAATGACCTGAAGGATTTTAGCTAACCTCCTATAGTCACCGTCTTTTGTTCTGTAATTAAGGCCATTACTGTCGCACCACAGGAGGTTGTCGTTTTCCATTGAGTTTAGCCATTTAGTTTCTAGTTAGTACTATTCAGTTTGGACTAAGGGTCATTTGACCCTCTTTCGGGACTTCAGGGGGGAGCTCGAAATTTCTGGGACTTCTAGCTTTATTACAATTCTGTAAGCATTATTTGTTATCCAATTACAGACAACATGATCCAACATGATGATTTAGTAGCTACAACATGGAGCACACTACTGTATATTACAAAGGGTGTTTTGTACACTCTCCTTTGCCTATTTGTAGGAAAGTACCAGCATACTAAACTGATTCCTCTTTATTCCTATTTCATCAAACAATGAATTCCTTTAAAATACCCTGCACTGGAATAAAAGAAAACATGTTCTGTCCTTACTTAACACAACCGGACAATGTAGCTGAATAGAAGACATTCATTGGAACAGTAATGTCTCTATGGCCGGGCACAAGAGAACACCAGAGCCTCCACTTCAGCCCTGTTCTTCCTAAAACTCCAGAATATGCGAAGACAGACAACGGACAAAGTAGCTTTACACAACACAGAGCATTTGTACAAGGGACTGTAAGAAATGAAAGGAAGCTGTTCCCCAGGGAGGATCCTGAACAATCATGTACTTGTGTGGCTTGCAAATGTAGATGTGTATACAGAAATTCAGAGCTTTCATGGAAATTTGGAGTTAAAGTTAAAATGACACCAAAATTAGTGACACTCAAGTGACCCATTAATATGTTATATTGCCCCGAGTGTCCTTTATCATGGAATATCATCTTCAGAGCCCTTTATAAAGTAATAAAGCCCCAGTGTACTCCCTTAAAGGGAATCTGTCAGCAGGTTTCTGCTAACTCATCTGAGAGCAGGATGATGTAGGCAAAAAGATTCTGAATCTAATGATGTATCTTTTAGAGTACTGTATGCAGCCATTCTGACACAGAGAAAGATTTGAGGTTTGAGGTTTTGTATGTAGCAGAGCTACGGGGGCTGTCCCTGCCCACACCAGGCTTTTAGTGTAGGTTTCTATAGACAAAAGCTGCTAATCACAGAGGGGGTGGAGTCAGACTAGAGCTGAGGCTACTCAGACTCACTAATGATAAAGCTAAGAGGCTTAAAGTGAACCAATCACCAGGATTTTCATATATAACCTAAAGCCAGTGCTATACTGCCACTATGAGCTATCTACATACCTTTACTGGTCAGCTCAGATATTTAGATTTTGAAATCCAAAAAAGTTTGTAAAATCATCAGCCTCTTGAGTGACAGCAGCTGAGGATCAGATAAGAGCGGGGGTATTCATAGTTATCCCCTCCCCCTGTTAGAATTAGCATAAGTATTATACAATGGATTGACTTGCACGACCTGTGCTGATGTCATACCCATGTGACCAGCAGGGGCGGTGCCTCAAGAGAAAAATGTTGCTTCCTGGTATCAGCTTTGTTGGCTGAGGCCCCGCCCCTTCTGGTCACATGGGTATGACATCAGCACAGGTCGTGCAAGTCAAAAATTAAATAGATTGTATAATACTTATGCTAACTCTAAGAGGGGAAGGGGATAACTATGAGTACCACCCAGCTATTATCTGATTGGCAGCTGCTGTCACTCAAGGAGCTGCTGATTTTATAAACTTTACTTTCTTGGATTTCAAAATCTATACATTCGAGCTGACCAATAAAAGGTATGTAGAGAATCAGCCTGAGGCTGGGGCCACGTGGGGACTACTGCGATCCTCGCATGACACTCGGCTCACGCTGGCAGCACAGCGGGAGCAGAGTGTCATGCGAGTGTCACTGCGACTGAGGTCCGATCGGACCACAGCTGCGGGGGACGGGCCGCCTCTGAGGAGGGGTGGGCCAGTGCGGAGGAGGGGAGGGAGGGAATTATGCTGCAATTGTTTTCTCGGTCCGATTAGGGCTGAGAAAATAATCGCTCATGGGTGCTGGCACTTGGGTTAACCCCTTCACGACCATGGACGGATATATCCATCATGGAGCATGTCCCGTTAAGCCCTGCCCCCTGCCGCGGGCAGGCGGCGGCGGTCGGCACACATATCAGCTGTTTTCAACAGCTGACATGTGTGCCTGCTAGCCGCGGGTGGAATCGCTTCCACCAGCGGCCATTAACCCCTTAAATCTTGCTGCCAAAGTCTGGCAGCAAGATCTAAATGCGCGCGGCCATGTTTTTTACTTACTATATGGAGATAAGATATGCCCACCAGTGACTATGCAAGGGGAATACATGTAATAGCAGAAACTGCTGTGTGAATACTGACATGAAAAATTCAATAGCTATATGTGAGAATGAAATGTGAAAAATGGAACCTGCATTACTGCCATGAACATATGAACAAAGAGAATTTTTCATGTCAGTATTCACACAGCAGTTTCTGCTATTACATGTATTCCCCTTGCATAGTCACTGGTGTGCATACCTTATCTCAATATAGTGATTTTTTTTTAGGCTTTTGCACCCAGTTCAGACATAGAATGGTGTTCCAAACGTTATTCCTTATTTGTTAGTAGTCTTTCGTTTGTGAACCCTCCCCAACCACACCTATTGCCAATCCATATCATACGCATAAATAGCCTGGGTCTCAGCTTCCCATACACGGTAAGTTTTTTAACTGCATGAGAGGACACACACAAGCTAGGGACCCCAACGTAGAGAAATACTTTGGCGTAGTGTTGGGGCTCTATTGCATTGATCAATTCAGTAGCTAAATTTCTCTTGATTCATATGTTCATGGCAGTAATGCAGATTCCATTTTTCACATTTCATTCTCACATATAGCTATTGAATTTTTCATGTCAGTATTCACACAGCAGTTTCTGCTATTACATGTATTCCCCTTGCATAGTCACTGGTGTGCATACCTTATCTCCATATAGTGATGTTTTTTTAGGTTGTTGCACCCAGTTCAGACATAGAATGGAGTTCCAAATGTTATTCCTTATGTTTTTTACTTACCGTCGCCCCCACTGGAAGTCACGTGTGTGATCACGTGACTATCGGTGGTTGCCATGGTAGCACAGGGTCATGTGATGACGCCTGCAGCTATGATGTTTCACTTTAGTTTTCCCTTGGCACGGAGCAGAGGGAAAAAGAAAGTGACTGTATCTGCCGTTTACAGCTGTATAGCTGTGATCAGCAGATAGATAATAGCGATCGGATTGCTGATCGCTACAGCCCCCTAGGGGGACTAGTAAAATAAAAAAAAAAAAGTAAAAAAAAGCTTTAAAAAAAACCAAAAAACCTAAAAGTTCAAATCACCCCCCTTTCCCCCCATTGAAAATTAAAGGGTTAAAAAATAAATAAATAAATAAATATACACATATTTGGTATCGCCGCGTTCAGAAATGCCCGATCTATCAAAATATAAAATCAATTAATCTGATTGGTAAACGGCGTAGTGGCAAAAAAATTCCAAACGCCAAAATTACGTTTTTTGGTCGCCGCAAGTTTTACGCAAAATGCAATAACAGGCGATCAAAACGTAGCATCTGCGCAAAAATGGTACCATTAGAAGCGACACGTCAGCTCGATACACAAAAAATAAGCAGTCACTGAGCCATAGATCTCAAAAAATAAGAATGCTACGTGTTTCGGAAAATGGCGCAAAACGTGCGCCACTTTTATTGGACAAACTTGTTAATTTTTTTTTACCCTTTAGATACAAGTAAACCTATACATGTTTAGTGTCTACAAACTTGCACCAACCTCAGGCATCATACCCACACATCAGTTTTACCATATAGTGAACACCGTGAATAAAACATCCCAAAAACTATTGTGCCATCACACTTTTTTTGCAATTTTTCTGCATTTGGAATTTGTTTGCTGTTTTCCAGTACACCATATGGTAAAACTTATGGTTTCATTTAAAAGTACAACTTGTCCCGCAAAAAACAAGCCCTCATATGGCAAGATTGACGGAAAAATAAAAAAGTTACGGCTCTCGGAAGAAGGGGAGCAAAAAACAAAAAACGCAAAAACGGAAAGTGCCCTGGGGCTGAAGGGGTTAATATTGGTCAGAGTGGAATGCGATGTTTTATCGCATTCTATTTGCGCCGATTTTCATGCCATGGGTCTGAGGCCTGATAGTGCCAGTATACCACTGGCTTTAGGTTATATACGAAAATCCTGGTGATTGGTTCCCTTTAAACTAAAGCTGGTGTCACACACAGCGACAACGACGTCGCTGCTACGTCACCATTTTCTGTGACGTTGCAGCGACGTCCCGTCGCTGTCGCTGTGTGTGGCATCCAGCAACGACCTGGCCCCTGCTGTGAGGTCGCCGGTCGTTGCTGAATGTCCAGCTTCATTTTTTGGTCGTCACTCTCCCGCTGTGACACACACATCGCTGTGTGTGACAGCGAGAGAGCGACGAAATGAAGCGAGCAGGAGCCGGCACTGGCAGCTGCGGTAAGCTGTAACCAGCGTAAACATCGGGTAACCAAGGGAAGACCTTTCCCTGGTTACCCGATATTTACCTTCGTTACCAGCCTCCGCCCTTGCTGCCAGTGCCGGCTCCTGCTCTGTGCACATGTGGCTGCAGTACGCATCGGGTAATTAACCTGATGTATACTGTAGCAAGGAGAGCAAGGAGCCAGCGCTAAGCAGTGCGCGCGGCTCCCTGCTCTCTGCACTGTGACATGTAGCTGCAGCACACATCGGGTTAATTAACCCGATGTGTACTCTACCTAGGAGAGCAAGGAGCCAGCGCTAAGCGCGGCTCCCTGCTCTCTGCACATGTAGCGACGTTATGATCGCTGCTTCTGCTGTGTTTGACAGCTAAGCAGCGATCATAACAGCGACTTACAAGGTCGCTGTTACGTCACCGAAAATGGTGACGTAACAGCGACGTCGTTGTCGCTGTCGCTTAGTGTGAACCCAGCTTAACATTGCAGGTAAACAAAAGCAGACTTTAAGATAAGAGAGGGCTAGTGCTAAAATAAATGTAGTAAATCTTTATAAATAAATCTTATTTTATAATATATATATCTATATATCTATATCTAGAGAGAGAGAAAGAGAGAGAAAGAGAGAGAAAGAGAGAGAAAGAGAGAGAAAGAGAGAGAAAGAGAGAGAAAGAGAGAGAAAGAGAGAGAAAGAGAGAGAGAGAGAGAGAGAGAGACCAAAAGGTTTGGACACACCTTCTCATTCAGAGTTTTCTTTATTTTCATGGCTCTAAAAATTGTAGATTCACATTGAAGACATCAAAACTATGAATGAAAACATGTGGAATGAAATACTTAGTGTGCAACAACTAAAAATATGTCTTCTATTCTAGGTTCTTCAAAGTAGCCACCTTTTGCTTTCATTACTGCTTTGCACACTCTAGGCATTCTCTTGATGAGCTTCAAGAGGTAGTCACCGGAAATGGTTTTCCAACAGTCTTGAAGGAGTTCCCAGAGATGCTAAGCACTTGTTGGCCCTTTGCCTTCACTCTTTGTCCAGCTCACTCCAAACCATCTCGATTGGGTTCAGGTCTGGTGACTGTGGAGGCCAGGTCAACTGGCGTAGCATCCCATCACTCTCCTTCTTAGTCAAATAGCCCTTACACAGCCTGGAGGTGTGTTTGGGGTCATTGTCCTGTTGAAAAATAAATGATGGTCCAACTACACACAAACCTGATGGAATAGCATATCACTGCAAGATGCTGTGGTAGCCATGCTGGTTTAGTACGCCTTCAATTTTGAATAAATCCCCAACAGTGTCACCAGCAAAGCACCCCCACTCCATCACACCTCCTCCTCCATGCTTCACGGTGGGAACCAGGCATGTAGAGTCCATCCGTTCACCTTTTCTACAAAGACACGGTGGTTGGATCCAAAGATCTCAAATTTGGACTCATCAGACCAAAGCACAGATTTCCACTGGTCTAATGTCCATTCTTTGTGTTCTTTAGCCCAAACAAGTCTATTCTGCTTGTTGCCTGTCCTTAGCAGTGGTTTCCTAGCAGCTATCTTACAATGAAGGCCTGCAGCACAAAGTCTCCTCTTTTTTTTTTTATATAGCGCTAATATATTCCGCAGCGCTTTACATACATCAGCAGCACTGTCCCAATTGGGGCTCACAATCTAAATTCCCTAACTGTATGTCTTTTTGGAGTGAGGGAGGAAACCCGAGAACCTGGAGGAAACCCACACTAACATGGGGAGAACATACAAACTCCTTGCAGATGTTGCCCATGGTGGGGTTTGAGCCCAAGACCCCAGAGCTGCAAGTCTGCACTACAAACCACTGAGCCAACATGTTTGCTTCAGATTACATAGCAAAAACTTCCTGACAAAGTCTCTTTAAGAAGTAATAATACCCCTTGGCACTAAGCATCGCCCGAGTACCATCAAAAAAGAATAATGTCCCCTAGATTGGCACAAAAATTAATAGTTCCCTGGGTGCCCATGTCCGGTAGATAGCGATACAGTTAAGGACGAGGCTCACTTGTTCAGACAGTTACAACTAGAGATGAGCAAACCGGCCGTGGTTCGGCTCGAGTTCGGTTCGTCGAACGGAGGTCTCGTTCAAGGTCAGTTCGGCGAACGTTCGACGAACCGAACTCGAACCAATAGGATATAATGGGAGGCAATCACAAACACATAAAAACGCATTATAAATGTACACATACAGTTAATAAACATTGCCATAACACTTACCGGTCCCCGCGATCCCTCCTGCACTCTGTCTCCTGCCGCTATTCCATCCGATGATCGCTGAATCCTCCCGGTGACCAGCACTGCCAGCAGTGATGCAGGACCTATCATGACGTCAAAATAGCCATGTGACCAGTCACGTGCCTGTTATCTCATTGGCTACAGACTGGTCACATGACTATGACGCGTCATGTAGGACCTGTCATTGCACTCTCCGGTACACGGTGCACATTTGTGTATCGCCGTGTGCCGGCCACATGCTCTAGCACACGGTCGACTCCCCGTTACGTTAGGGACCGGCTGACACAGCCGGTCATTAACGGAGATTACCGTTGCCATAGCAACGCAGTTAGCGGTGACGTCACCGCTAACTGCGACTCCGGGAATTACATGATCGGAGCACCGTTGCTATGGTAACGCGTCTGTCAGCGTTACCGCTGTTACCGTTAACAGCCAGCAGCACTGATCACTCACTGAGTGAAGGCTGCATGCTGCTTCCCGTGCAGCCTTCACGGAGTGATTTCTGCACGGGAAGCAGCGTCTTCCCCCATGCAGCAGTGATGGAGCAGAGCTGCATTTGTTGAACGAGAAAGACAGAAGACCATGGATCATGGAGGGCTGACAGGGGGTAATAAAGATGGAGTCTCTAATGTGTCTGTGTATTTATTTCTATTAAAGTATTTTTTCTCTGTGTGGTGTTTTTTTAACCCTTTATTGGAGATTCTTAATGGCCAGGTCAAATGTGCCTGACATTAAGAATCTCTGGCTTAATACTAGCTAGTAAAACAAAGCTAGTATTAACTCATTATTACCCAACAAGCCACCCGGCTTCAGGGCTGTTGGATACAGTGCCAGATGATGGCGCTTCTATGAAAGCGCCATTTTCTGGGGCGGCTGCGGACATTCGCAGCAGAGGCGCCCAGAAACCTCGGGCTAACCTGTGCTGCGGATTCCAATCCCCAGCTGCCTAGTTGTACCTGGCTGGACACAAAAATGGGGCGAAGCCCACGTCATTTGTTTTTTAATTATTTCATGAAATAAGTGAAATAATTAAAAAAAAACGGGCTTCCTATATTTTTGGTTCCCAGCCGGGTACAAATAGGCAACTGGGGGTTGGAGGCAGCCCGTGGCTGCCTGCTGTACCTGGCTAGCATACAAAAATATGGCGAAGCCCACGTCATTTTTTTGGTGGGCAAAAAACTTCTGCATACAGTCCTGGATGGAGTATGCTGAGCCTTGTAGTTCTGCAGCTGCCGTCTGCTCTTCTCCATACAGACAGACAGCAGCTGCAGAACTACAAGGCTCAGCATACTCCATCCAGGACTGTATGCAGAAGTTTTTTGCCCCCTGAAAAAATTATGTGGGCTTCGCCATATTTTTGTATGCTAGCCAGGTACAGCAGGCAGGTACGGCTGCCCCCAACCCCCAGTTGCCTATTTGTACCCGGCTGGGAACCAAAAATAAAGGGAAGCCCATTTTTTATTATTTCATGAATTTCATGAAATAATTAGAAAACAAATGACGTAGGCTTCGCTCCATTTTTGTGTCCAGCCAGGTACAACTAGGCAGCTGGGGATTGGAATCCGCAGCACAGGTTGGCCTGAGCTTTCTGGGCCCAACTGCTGCGAATTGCAGTCTGCAGCCGCCTCAGAAAATGGCACTTTCATAGAAGCGCCATCTTCTGGCGCTGTATCCAACTCTTCCAGCACCTGCCTGCTATACCTGGCTAGCATACAAAAATATGGCGAAGCTCACGTCCTTTTTTTGTAGTTTTTTGGCAAAAAAAAAAAAATGCTTCCCTGGATTTTCCATTGCCAGTGAAGGTAACACCAAGCAGTGGGGGTTAGCAGCCAGTAGCTGCTTGGATTACCCTTAGCTAGAAATACAAAAAATGCAGCGGGACCCCATATATATTTTTTTTAATTATTTATTTAAATAACTAAAAACAAAATGGGCTTCCCTGTATTTTGATTGCTGGACATCACAGTGCTGTAAAAATAAATCTTTAAAAAAATGACGTAGCGCTCCGCGGTATTTTTGATTCTCAGCGCAGATAAAGCAGACAGCTATGGGTTGCCACCCCCATCTGCCTGCCGTTACCTTGGTTGGCAATCAAAATACAGGGAAGCCCATTAATTTTTTCTATTTAAAAAATAGTTAAAAAAATGACGTTGGGGCCCCCCATTTTTGATAGCCAGCTAGGGTAAAGCAGACGGCTGTAGCCTGAAAACCACAGCTGGCAGCTTTACCGTGGTTGGGGATCCAATGTGGAGGTCCCCCCAGGCTCTTTTTTTATAATTATTTTATAAATATTAATAAATACACAATAAAAGTAGGGTCCTCCCCAAATTCGATCACCAGCCAAGGTAAAGCGGACAGCTGTGGTCTGGTATTCTCAGGGTGGGAAGGTCCATAGTTATTGGGCCTTCAAAGCCTAAAAATAGCAGGCCGCAGGCACCCCAGACGTGGCGCATCCACTAGATGCGCCAATCCTGGCGCTTCACTCCAGCTCATCCCGTGCCCTGGTGCAGTGGCAAACGGGGTAATAAATCGGGTTGATACTAGCTGTAAAGTCACCTGAGATCAAGCCCAGCAGTTTGTGATGTCATGGCGTCTATTAGATACCCAACATCATAAACTGTCAGTACTAACAAAAAAAAAAAAAAAAAAAAAAAAAAAAATCGACAAAAGAAATTTATTTGAAAAAACAGTCCCCAAAACATTTCCTCTTTCACCAATTTATTGTAAGAAAAAAAATAAAGGGGTCCCACGACGACTCTGGACCGTCTAGAACAGACCTGGGCAAGGGGCGGCCCGCGGGCCACATCCGGCCCGCCTGCTCTCTGTGACCGGCCCGCCTGTCTTCAGCCGGTGCAGTGGAGCCGGGCTGCAGCGTGCCGAGCAGGGAGAGATCCTGTGCAGGTCCGCACAGTCAGTGCAGGAGAAGGAGCAGCACAGCAGAGCAGACGGAATAATTCATCTTCCAGGACCTGCGATGATGTCACGCCCATGTGACTGTGTGGGAGGAGACACAGGATGCCGGGCAGAAAGCAAAGATAGTGAATCCTGAAGGAGATGTGGACACATGATGACTGGTAATAAGAAAAGAGGGGACATGAGGGGGAGGGGGGCTGCAGGGTGAGTGCATATGAGGGAAGATGGAGCTGCAGGGTGAGTGGCATATGAGGGCTGCAGACTGACAGAAGGATGTGAAGGGGTGCAGAGTGTTTGAGAGGGGTAAGTTGGGGTACAGGCAGGGTGAGATATGTGGGCAGGGTGTGTGACATATGGGAGTGTAGTGTGTGTGATATGGGGGTGCAGGCTGTATGGGGTGTAGTGTGTGTGATATGGGGGTGCAGGCTGTATGGGGAGCAGGGTGTGTGACATATGGGGGTGTAGTATATTACAGGTGTGCTATATGGAGGTGTATATAGTGGTGTAGTATATGGGGGTATAGTGATGTAGTATATTACAGGTGTGCTATATGGAGGTGTAATATATTACAGGTGTACTATATGGAGGTGTATATTACAGGTGTGCTATATGGAGGTGTAGTATATTACAGGTGTGCTATATGGAGGTGTAGTATATTACAGGTGTGCTATATGGAGGTGTAGTATATTACAGGTGTGCTATATGGAGGTGTAGTATATTACAGGTGTACTATATGGAGGTGTATATTACAGGTGTGCTATATGGAGGTGTAGCATATTACAGGTGTGCTATATGGAGGTGTAGTATATTACAGGTGTGCTATATGGAGGTGTAGTATATTACAGGTGTACTATATGGAGGTGTAGTATATTACAGGTGTGCTATATGGAGGTGTAGTATATTACAGGTGTACTATATGGAGGTGTAGTATATTACAGGTGTGCTATATGGAGTTGTAGTATATTACAGGTGTGCTATATGGAGGTGTAGTATATTACAGGTGTCCTATATGGAGGTGTAGTATATTACAGGTGTGCTATATGGAGGTGTATATTACAGGTGTGCTATATGGAGGTGTAGTATATTACAGGTGTGCTATATGGAGGTGTAGTATATTACAGGTGTGCTATATGGAGGTGTATATTACAGGTGTGCTCTATGGAGGTGTAGTATATTACAGGTGTCCTATATGGAGGTGTAGTATATTACAGGTGTGCTATATGGAGGTGTATATTACAGGTGTGCTATATGGAGGTGTAGTATATTACAGGTGTACTATATGGAGGTGTAGTATATTACAGGTGTGCTATATGGAGGTGTATATTACAGGTGTGCTCTATGGAGGTGTAGTATATTACAGGTGTGCTATATGGAGGCGTAGTATATTACAGGTGTGCTATATAGGGGTGTAGTGATGTAGTATATTACAGGTGTGCTATATGGAGGTGTAGTATATTACAGGTGTGCTATATGAAGGTGTATATTACAGGTGTGCTCTATGGAGGTGTAGTATATTACAGGTGTGCTATATGGAGGCGTAGTATATTACAGGTGTGCTATATAGGGGTGTAGTGATGTAGTATATTACAGGTGTGCTATATGGAGGTGTAGTATATTACAGGTGTGCTATATGGAGGTGTAGTATATTACAGGTGTGCTATATGGAGGTGTATATTACAGGTGTGCTCTATGGAGGTGTAGTATATTACAGGTGTGCTATATGGAGGCGTAGTATATTACAGGTGTGCTATATAGGGGTGTAGTGATGTAGTATATTACAGGTGTGCTATATGGAGGCGTAGTATATTACAGGTGTGCTATATAGGCGTGTAGTGATGTAGTATATTACAGGTGTGCTATATGGAGGTGTAGTATATTACAGGTGTGCTATATGGAGGTGTAGTATATTACAAGTGTGCTATATGAAGGTGTATATTACAGGTGTGCTCTATGGAGGTGTAGTATATTACAGGTGTGCTATATGGAGGCGTAGTATATTACAGGTGTGCTATATAGGGGTGTAGTGATGTAGTATATTACAGGTGTGCTATATGGAGCCGTAGTATATTACAGGTGTGCTATATGGAGGCGTAGTATATTACAGGTGTGCTCTATGGAGGTGTAGTATATTACAGGTGTGCTATATGGAGGTGTAGTATATTACAGGTGTGCTATATAGGGGTGTAGTGATGTAGTATATTACAGGTGTGCTATATGGAGGTGTAGTATATTACAGGTGTGCTATATAGGGGTGTAGTGATGTAGTATATTACAGGTGTGCTATATGGAGGTGTAGTATATTACAGGTGTGCTATATTGAGGTGTAGTATATTACAGGTGTAGTATATGGGGTGTAGTGATGTAGTATATTACAGGTGTATATAGGGGTGTAGTGATGTAGTATATTACAGGTGTATATAGGGGTGTAGTGATGTAGTATATTACAGGTGTATATAGGGGTGTAGTGATGTAGTATATTACAGGTGTACTATATGGAGTTGTAGTATATTACAGGTGTGCTATATGGAGTTGTAGTATATTACAGGTGTGCTCTATGGAGGTGTAGTATATTACAGGTGTGCTATATGGAGGTGTAGTATATTACAGGTGTGCTATATGGGATGTAGTGATGTAGTATATTACAGGTGTGCTATATGGAGGTGTAGTATATTACAGGTGTAGTATATGGGGTGTAGTGATGTAGTATATTACAGGTGTAGTATATCGGAGGTGTATTATATAGTGGTGTAGTATAATACAGGTGTATATGGGGGTGTAGTATATTACAGGTATATGGAGGGAGTGTAGTATAATACAGGTGTAGTATATAGGGGTGTAGTGGTGTAGTATATTACAGGTGTACTATATGGAGTTGTAGTATATTACAGGTGTGCTATATGGAGTTGTAGTATATTACAGGTGTGCTATATGGAGTTGTAGTATATTACAGGTGTGCTATATGGGATGTAGTGATGTAGTATATTACAGGTGTGCTATATGGAGGTGTAGTATATTACAGGTGTAGTATATGGGGTGTAGTGATGTAGTATATTACAGGTGTAGTATATCGGAGGTGTATTATATAGTGGTGTAGTATAATACAGGTGTATATGGGGGTGTAGTATATTACAGGTATATGGAGGGAGTGTAGTATAATACAGGTGTAGTATATAGGGGTGTAGTGGTGTAGTTTATTACAGGTGTAGTATATGGAGGGGGTGTAGTGATGTAGTATATTGGGTAGAACTGAGGTAATTATATTAGTCCGGCCCTCTAAACCAATCCCAATTTCTCATGCGGCCCCATGGGAAAATTAATTGCCCACCCCTGGTCTAGAATATGGGGGGGAGACACTCAGGGAACGTATCCCCCATTTTCTAGGAGTGCAGACCCTTCATGTGAGGAGTGTGGGTGCAATGAATCTGCACTCACTTTCCCCGGGTCCACAGCAGCAGAGTCCATGTCGTAATGGTTGCTACAAAAGCTGCAATGCCCTGCTCATGAGGTAAGGGCATGCCTAATCAGGAGAACTATTCTACATTTCCAAATATTGGTATTTGCTGATATTATTGATATTCCACCTACTATATATTGGGGATAGGATCTTGGAGATGGAATACCCCTTTAAGTCCAGTTATCCAGCTGAACAACAACAGAGCTCGCTATTTAGATGTGTTTTCTTGTGGCGTATAACGGACTCTCATGTTTGGTAGTCGTTCAGCAGGGAAACTATAAAAGCAAATCCCTCCATTTGGAAATATAGTATATAGCTCTCTTGATCAATTATGTTCCTTACCTCATGAGCAGGGCATTGCAGTAATAATAATAATTTATTCATTTATATAGCGTTATTAATTCCATAGCGCTGTATGTCTTTGGAGTGTGGGAGGAAACCAGAGTACCCGGAGGAAACCCACGCAAACACGGGGAGAACATACAAACTCCTTGCAGATGGTGTCCTTGGTGAGAATTGAACCCAGGACCGCAGCGCTGCAAGACTGCAGTGCTAACCACTGAGCCACCGTGCCGCCCATTTAGCTTACAGATGCATAACCACCACTCACTTGTCTGAACACAGGAAGCTGAGCTGACAGCCGCTCTGTGCATGCGGCAGCGTCTATTGTGAAGGAGAGGGCCGTGGGGGGATCAACGCTGCACAGGTACCGTGGGACACCGGGGAACACCGGTGGGGTTATAGGGGGTGACCTGGCAGGGCCTGGGGAGGAGTTTTCTGTCGCATGTGTCATGGCACATGCGACAGAAAATCAGAGGAGTAGGGTGAATGCGGCCGGCGCGCTGCTGTGCGCGCGGCCATCTTGGATTTCTGGGAGGGCATCAGGGGGGGCACTTTGGCGACACCGGGGGACCGGGGAGGAGATTTATTATGTTTGTTCATGCCAGATGGGAGATAAATAATTTTTTACCGGCGCTGTTATTTACTGTAACGTGATCATCGGTGTACGGTGTATACCTGTGATCACGTGAGCGGGGACCGGAAAAACCGTCCTGAATCATGATCTCCAGGGCCTCAGCTAGCCCTGAAACCCCGGAGATTTTTTGACGCTGGGGGGCGTTATTCACTTATTTATGCCTGCTGTTTATAAACGGCAGATCAGAATAAGGCTACATTAACACGACCGATCCATTTTTGCGGTCTGCAAAAAAACAGTCCGTTTTTTTTCACGGGTGCATCCGTGTGGCATCCGTTTCCGTTCCGTAGATGGTCCGTATGTCATCTGTTTGTCATCCGTGTGCCTTCCGTTTTTTGTTGTGTACTGCAAAAAAACTGAAGGAGGGAAAATACATAAATTTACCCAGGATCCATAGCTTCATCCTACATGAGGCGGTCACATGTTCACTCCAGTGCCATTTTCTACTGCTTTTCACAGCGTAGAGCGCTCTGGTGATTTTCTTGTGCTTGTGCACTTCATATCAGTCTTTTCTGTCATTATAATGGCAGAAAGACACATAATGTCCCACTCTCCTGCATTTTGTAATTTTGCACCCTTTGGTGCCTTTCATGTGGCACTAAGGGGTGCTTAGCTTTGTATTTAGCCAAAAAAATGAAAAAAAAATGACATAGGGTTCCCCCTATTTTTGTAGCCAGCTAGGGTAAAGCAGACGGCTGCAGCCTGCAGACCACAGCTGGCAGCCTCAGCTTGGCTGGTAATCCAAAACTGAGGGCACCCCACGCTGTTATTTTAAATTAAATAAATAATTAAAAAAAAAGTAGGGGTCCCCCCAAAATTGGATCACCAGCCAAGGTAAAGCAGACAGCTGGGGTTTGATACTCTCAGACTAGGGTGGTCCATGGTTATTGGACTCTCCCCAGCCTAAAAATAGCAGGCCGCAGCCGCCCCAGAAGTGGCACATCCATTAGATGTGCCAATCCTGGTGCTTCGCCCCAGCTCATCCCGTGCCCTGGTGCGGTGGCAAACGGGGTAATATATGGGGTTAATACCAGATGTGTAATGTCACCTGGCATCAAGCCCTGGGGTTGGTGAGGTCAGGCATCTATCAGATACCCGACATCACCAACCCAGTCAGTAATAAAAAGAAATAGACGACAAACACATTTTTATTTGAAAAAACACTCCCCAATACATTGCCTCTTTAACCAATTTATTATAAAGAAAAACAAATCCAGGTCTGGTGTAATCCAAGGGGTTGCCATGACGATCCACGATGTCCCAGTCAATGAAGAGCAGGATGTTCCCCATTGGCTGGGAGAGCAGTGCAGTGACCTGAGCTAACATCAATGGGTCAGCCCAGGTCACTGCAGGGCATGACAAGTGCTGCTGTCAACGAGGTACATTACCTGCGCTGATCTCCTGCACACTGACAGCACCTGTCACTGAGTTCAATGACCGCCGCCTTCACAGCCAAGTATCGCGAGCGGCCCGTGACGTCACCGCTAGTCAGTCTCGGGTCGGAAGCGAGAGAAGGTGATGTGACAAGCGGCGGCCATGGAGGACAGTGACAGTGCTGAGGTCGGGACTTCATCACCGCAGGTAAGCCGAGCGGGACCATGTGTGCAGAGTGCAGGTGGGCGGAGCCATGTGTGCTGGCGGCGGAGTGCGAAGTGGGTGGCGCTGAGGACGTCAGTGTTGTGGACTGCTTGGCTGGGGACAGGTGAGTGTGTGTGTGTGTGTGTGTACATGCCGCGTGCAGGAGGGGGCGGAGTGAGCTGAGTAGGGAAGTGTGGGCTTCCTGCACGTAACTAGGATAAACATCGGGTTACTAACCAAAGCGCTTTGCTTGTATACCCGATGTTTATCTTGGTTACCAGCTTCTGGCAGGCTGCCAGTGAAGGCTCCTGCACACTGAAGCTGTAAAAAGCCCTGCTTTTTGCTGCTATAACCGTTCTCGAACGTATCTAGAACTATCGAGCTTTAGCAAAAAGCTCGAGTTCTAGTTCGATCTAGAACAGCCCCCAAAATCACTCGAGCCGCGAACTGGAGAACCTCGAACCGCGCTCAACTCTAGTCACAACCCACATATCCGGGACCCATGAGCCATAGCTGGGACCCCTTGTTAAAGTACTGCACATAAGCGCACACAAATGACAGGCCAGTGAAATCACTGAAAGTCACTACCCTCAAGAAGGACAACATGAGGGCTGAAAGGTTCCCATTCCATAGCTTAGGTGTTTCAAAATGTTACACAATACAGTTTGTCCTTCCTGGACTTCCGTCTTTTATACAGGACGGTCTATCATAAAGTTTGCCATTGCCAACAAATATTTTCTATTTTCAAACTGTATTTAAAACATTTTTTAGGAATCAAAGACTGTGGTGCAGAAGACGCTGGTATTCTATGCTCCAAAATTCAATATAAACTTCATCATGTCATTCTGAAGCGCCTAAAGGGTTTACCCACCACATTGCAGTATTAATGCCATTTTGCCTGGCAACGTTGCTGGAAAATGTAGTTTTTTTGAAAACCACACCACAAAATCCTGTTACAATATGGGACTACAGCCACAAGAGGGAAGTTTTACATAAAACAACAAAGCAGAAACCTCCTCTGCTCCCGATAAACATAGACGATCCCCTCTCAGCGTCATACTGACAGAAAACACCAGTAACCTCACTGGAATTCCTCAATGAAACGCTTGTTACTCTAGTAAATCCAGGAATTTCACTCAGTCTTCGCTGCAAGAGACTGATGTAGCCAGGAAAATACGGATTTGAGCTTACTTTTTAGACACCCAATGCTTTGAAGTCTTACTACGACACTTTATAAAGCACGGTGCGTAGGGAATACACATTCATTACAGAAAACCCAAGGGTGCTTAGTGCCGACTCTAAACATCTGCACACTGCAAAGACGTTTTCTCTGCAGAGGGGTTAAAAATTATTCTTTATTTATAGCAGTGATTTTTTTTTGTCAGTGAATACTCTCTTGGATGGAAAGTAACCCCACACATGAATGGTCTGAGGATGCTTTACTGTTAACATGACACAGGACTCATGGTAAGGCTGGGGCCACACGGGGACTACTGCGATCCCCTTGCATGACACTCGGCTCATGCTGGCAGTACAACAGAGCCGAGTGTCATGCGTGTGTCCTTGCTACTGAGGTCCGTTCGTGCGAGCAGACCTCAGCTGGGGGGGGGGCGGGCCGGCACTCAGGAGGGGAGGGAGGGATTTCTCTCCCTCTCTCCTGCATAGCCGGCTATTGCCATTCTCGCACTGCACTAGCGGTACACCGGTGTACCGCGAGTGCAGTGCGATTTTTCTCTCGCCCCATTCACTTGAATGGGTGCGAGAGAAAGAGTCTCACATTACAATCGCAGCATGCTGCGATTGTTTTCTCAGTCCGATTAGGGCTGAGAAAATAATCGCTCATGTGTGCTCACACACAGGCTAGAATTGGTCCGAGTGGAATGCGATGATTTATAGCACTCCACTAGCACTGTTTTTCTCGCCGTATGGCTTAGGCCTAACGCTCATCTTTTCTTCTCTGGACAATCATTCTTTCAAAAGCCTCTAACAGTAGGCAGGAAGCTTAATCAGAGAAAATACCCAAGTGCTCTGCAGTCCAATCCCAGCTATCCTGCAAAGTTATTTCTTCGATGAAGCCTCCTTCAGACTGTTTGATATATTGTGTAAGAATGATTGTATGGAGAACAAAAAGGTGAGTGCTACCAGGGTCACTACTCCCTGCTGATCCTCCTGGATCTCTCTGCTGTATTCGACTGTGGATCACCAGCTCCGCCTCACTATGCTCCGCTCTATCGGGCTCAAGGACACCGTTCTTTCTTGGTTCTCCTCTTACCTCTCTGACCGCTCATTCACTGTATCCTTTGCCGGCTCCTCTTCCTCTCCTCTTCCCCTTGCGGTCGGGGTTCCTCGGGGTTCAGTCCTAGGCCCCCTCCTGTTCTCTCTATACACAGCCCCTATTGGACAAACGATCAGCAGATTTGGTTTCCAGTACCATCTCTATGCTGATGACACCCACCTGTACACATCTTCTCCTGACATCACCCCTGCACTACTACAAAATACTACCGATTGTCTGTCCGCTGTCTCCAACATCATGTCCTCCTTCTATCTAAAACTGAACCTATCAAAAACTGAACAACTTCTGTTTCTTCCCTCTCCTAACCTTCTGAAACCCAATATTACCATTTCTGTGTGTGGCTCTACGATTACGCCCCCGTTGCCTTGGGGTTATATTTGACTCTGATCTCTCCTTCACTCCCCACATTCGTTCACTCGCTCGTTCTTGTCAATTCCACTTCAAAAACATCTCTAGAATTCGACCTTTTCTTAACCTTGACTCTGCAAAAACTCTTACTGTCGCTCTCATTCATTCTCGCCTGGATTATTGTAATTCTTAATTAATTGGTCTCCCTGTTACTAAACTCTCCCCTCTCCAATCCATTCTGAATGCCGCAGCCAGGATCATTTTCCTCTGCAACCGCTTCACTGATGCCTCTGCTCTGTGCCAGTCATTGCACTGGTTGCCTATCCACTACAGAATCCAACATAAATTTATCACTCTCACTCACAAAGCTCTCCACGGTTCCGCACCCCCCTACATCTCCTCCCTCATCTCTGTCTATCACCCCACCTGTGCCCTCCACTCTGCTAATGACCTAAGACTGACATCCTCAACAATTCGAACCTCCCACTCCCGTCTTCAAGATTTCTCATGAGCTGCGCTTATGCTCTGGAACACACTACCAAGAGCAATCTTAACCCCAGGGGGAGTGGCATCGCCACCCCCCATCGACGATCGATGTGATTGGCTGTTCAAATCTGAACCGCCAACCACATCGTTTGCACTAATTTCGGCAAAAATAATGCCTGAATTAGTGCGATACTGTGAGATCCAGCTATGAGGGGCTGAATCAGCTTCACCACATCATAGCTGGAGCTCTAACATGTCGCCCCCAGCCCCTGCAGCACTGATTGGAGCGATTGTACTATGACGCGCAATCGCTCCAATCAATGTGCAGTGGGGCGGTCTGATCTGCAGGTGGCCGCCCTCCCCAGGCCTGTGCTGGTCTGGGGAGCCTCCCCCAACATGTCTGCAGCGTGCACTGGCTGGTACTTGTGGTATCACGCCATCGCTGCTGCTGCCGCCGCTGGGGTCACCGCTCTTGCTGCACGTGAGTACTGTGCTCAGCTTGCAGCCCGTGCGCGCTCCCGCGATGCCCCTGCGCGCTCCCATGGTGCCCCTGCGCGCTCCCGTGAAGGCCCGTGCCTCCCTGCGATCTGCCCTCCCAACATCCCGATCTGCTCCCCCCCGCAATCTGACTGCCTCCCTCATTATTTCTATTCTGCTTCTGCAGCTCCTTCTCCGGTATTCCCTTCCCCCTCTGCTCTACCCCCCTCCCCCTCTGCTCTCCCCCGACGTCCTCTTACCTGTCTTCACCAGGTCGTCCGAGGTCTTCACTGGCCCGATCACATCTGCCTCCATCGCTGGGTCCTTCCTGGGTATTCTGCAGAGCTGTCCAACGTCCTGCCTGCTGCTCCTGTAAAGCCGTCCATCTCGCTTGCCTTCTGTTCCTCCTGCAGTTCTTCTGGTCAGTGATCCTCCTGCTAATCCTTTGGGTACTGTGAGTATAACTTTTTTTTTTTTCTTTCTGTATCCCCTGTCCATTTTTACACCTCATCCGTCCGTGCGTCCCGCCGAGCGCTGATCAAGGATGCAGATAACTTATCTGCATCCGTAATCCGTTTTCGGCGGGACTTTATTTTTTCTCGTATCCCCGACGCTTTTTGTATCGCATCCGTCCGTGCGTCCCGCCGAGCGCTGATCAGGAATGCACATAACTTATCTACATCCCTGCTCAATTTTTGGCGTGACTTTTTTTTCCGTATCCCCGACGCTTTTTGTATCGCATCCGTCTGTGCGTCCCGCCGAGCGATGATCAGGGATGCACATAACGGATCGGCTTCCCTGCTAAATTTGTCGCGTGACTTTTTTCCGTATCCCCGACGCTTTTTGTATCACATCCGTCCATGCGTCCTGCAGCGGCCGATCAGTGCACCGCGTCTGTGCGTTTGAAAAGTCAAATGGCGTTCCTTCTCTTCTGAGCCCCGCCATGCGCCCAAACAATTACTTTCCACCACATATGAGGTATCTGCGTACTCAGGAAAAATTGCACAATACGTTTTATGGTGCAGTTTTTCCTGGTACCGTTGTAAAAAAAAAAAAGCTACCTGATTGATGCAAAAATTTTGTGGTAAAAAAAAAAATAATAAATTTTAATGGTTCAACGTTATAAACTTCTGTGGAGCCCCTGGGTGTAGAAGGGGCTCACCAAACATCTAGATAAATTCCTTGAGGGGTCTAGTTCCAAAATGGGGTTATTTGTGGGGGAGCTCCACTGTTTAGGCACCATAGGGGGTCTCCAAACGTGACATGGCGTCCGCTAATGATTCCAACCAATTTTGATGTCAAATGGTGCTCCTTCTCTTCTGATCCCCGCCATGCGCCCAAACAATTACTTTCCACCACATATGAGGTATCGTCGTACTCAGGAAAAAATGCACTATAAATTTCATAGTGCATTTTTTCCTGATACCCTTGTGAAAAAAAAGCTGCCTGGTTCAAGTAACAGTTTTGTGGTGAAAAAAATAAAATTGTATTCATGGCTCAACATTATGAACTTCTGTGGAGCCCCTTGGGGCTCGCTAAACATTTAGATAAACTCCTTGAGGGGTCTCGTTTCCAAAATGGGGTCACTTGTGGGGGAGCTCCACTGTTTAGGCACCTCAGGGGGTCTCCAAATGCAACATTACATCAGCTAATGATTCCAACCAATTTTGCTGTCAAATGGCGCTCCTTCTCTTCTGAGCCCCGCCATGCGCCCAAACAATTACTTTCCACCACATATGAGGTATCGCCGTACTCAGGAAAAAATGCACTATAAATTTCATGGTGCATTTTTTCCTGATACCCTTGTGAAAAAAAAAGCTACCTAGTTGAAGCAACAGTTTTGTGGTAAAAAAAAAATGTTTTTCTTTTTACAGCTCAACATTATAAACTTCTGTGAAGCCCCCAGGTGTTCAAAGTGCTCACCAAACCTCTAGAAAAATTATTTGAGGGCTCTAGTTTCCAAAATGAGGTCACTTGTGGGGGAGCTCCATTGTTTAGCTACCTCAGGGGGTCTTCAAACCCGACATGGCGTCCGCTAATGAGTGCAGCTAATTTTGCACTCAAAAATTCAAATGGCGCTCCTTGCCTTCCGAGCCATGCCGTATGCGCAAACATTTGATTTCCACCACATATGAGGTATCTGCGTACTCAGGAGAAAATGCACAATACATTTTATGGTGCAATTTTCCAGATACCCTTGTGAAAAAAAAGCTACCTAGTTGAAGCAACAGTTTTGTGGTAAATTTTTTTTTTTCTTTTTACGGCTCAATGCTATAAACTTCTGTGAAGCCCCCAGGGGTTCAAAGTGCTCACCAAACATCTAGAAAAAATATTTGAGGGCTCTAGTTTCCAAAATGGGGTCACTTGTGGGGGAGCTCCATTGTTTAGGCACCTCAGGGGGTCTTCAAACCCGACATGGCGTCCACTAATGAGTCCAGCTAATTTTGTGTTCAAAAATTCAAATGGCGCTCCTTCCCTTTCGACCTCTGCCGTGCGCCCAAACAATTGATTTTTACCACATATGGGGTATCAGCGTACTCAGGAGAAAATGCACAATAAATTGTATGGTGCACTTTCTCTTTTCTCCCTTGTGAAAATGAAAATGTTATGGCTAAAGTAACATTTTTGTGTTAAAAAGTAAAATTTTCATTTTTTCCTTCCACATTGCTTTAGTTCCTGTGAAGCACCTAAAGGGTTAATAAACTTCTTGGATGTGGTTTTGAGCAGTGTGAGGGGTGCAGTTTTTAGAATGGGGTCACTTTTGGGTATTTTCTGTCACCTCGGCCTCTCAAAGTCACTTCAAATGTGATGTGGTCCCTAAAAAAATTATTTTGTAAATTTTGTTGGAAAAATGAGAAATTGCTGATGAACTTTGACCCCTTCTAACTTCCTAACGAAAAAAAAATTTGTTTCGAAAATTGCGCTGATGTAAAGTAGACATGTGGGAAATGTTATTTAGCAACTATTTAGTGTGACATATCTCTCAGATTTATGGGCATAAATTTTCAAAGTTTGAAAATTGCGAAATTTTCAAAATTTTCCGAAATTTTCACAAATAAACGCAAAAAATATTGGCCTAAATTTACCACTGACATGAAGTACAATATGTCACGAAAAAAACAATGTCAGAATCGCCAGGATCCGTTGAAGCGTTCCAGAGTTATAACCTGTCAAAGTCACACTGGTCAGAATTGCAAAAAATGGCCCGGTCATTAGGGTGTTTTAGTGGCCGGGGGTGAAGGGGTTAAAGACGAAGTTATAGGTTTGTGAGAGCCAGAAATCTTGCACGTTTTTAAGGTGACCAAATACTTATTTTCCACCATAATTTGCAAGAAAAAATGTTTCCAAATCAGACAAGGTGATTTTCTGGATTTGTTTTCTCATTTTGTCTCTCATCGTTGTGGTGTAACCTATGATGTCAATTACAGTCCTCTTCTCATCTTTTTAAGTGGGAGAACTTGCACAATTGGTGGCTCACTAAATACTTTTTAGCCTCACTCTATATACCAGGATGGGGAACATAAATACTAGAATGAGCCCAGGATGGGGGACTGATATGCCGGGAACGGTCCCGGGATGGGTGGCATTAGTACAAGATGGGGGCCATTAATACATAATGGGAGGGGGGACAACACATATCTTTCAAGGATTTAAAATGCTACAAGATCTCATACATCTGACTAACAAGGGGGGAGGGGAAAGGTCTAAATCTCTTGCATCGGGGTCCACATCGGACTCTAGTTATGTCACTGCCACTTAATGATGTGAGCCAATCAGATTGATACCTAGTAGAGGTGCCATTTAATACAGCTGTGCTAATTTGCATCCATATCAGCACACTCCCTCCTTCCACTGCTGTGCCAGTGCTTTGTACTGAAGTTGGACTGGCACTTCTGCAGGAGAGATGAGACTGATACTGGCACCTCTGCAGGTGACACCTCTCCTGACTCCTGCAGAGGTATCAGCCTGACTACAGTACCTAGCAGTAGCACAAGTAGGGGAAGGAGCAGGGGCGGACATACAATTAGTGCAACCCCAAGAGGTAACGGGGCCCATTTCTCTTAGGCTGGAAAGGGCCCAGATATTCTTCTTGCACAGGGACCCTTTCCACCAGGGGATTGCAGCATTTAGGGGGTTAATCTGCTAGGAACAACACAGGCACCCCTCCTGGGAGTGAGAGCTGGGTCCCAGCTGTAATATCAACCAGTGACCCAGCAGTGATCACGGGGGTACAGCACATGAACCCCCACGATCGCCATGACATAACTGTACGTCAAGGGTCGTGAAGGGGTTAATATTTTAGAATACAAACCTGGGCAAACTGCAGCCTGCTAACCATAGTCAGCCCTTTGAGTGTTCCTGTGTGGCTAAGGACAGCAAACGGCTAGAAACAGTGTTGCACCGCCTGTGA
Source organism: Anomaloglossus baeobatrachus (assembly GCF_048569485.1). NCBI lineage: Eukaryota > Metazoa > Chordata > Amphibia > Anura > Aromobatidae > Anomaloglossus > Anomaloglossus baeobatrachus. Next base: position 135,979,363 of record NC_134360.1, on the reverse strand, counting down.
GTTGGGGGGGAAAACCGGTGCCAAATGGCACTGAGATTGCCCAGCCTGCAGTCTATATTTCAATATCAATGGCATCTGCATTTGCCAACGGCTCCCTAGTCCACCATTCAGCTTGTGTGTGTGTGTGTGTGTGTGTGTGTGTGTGTGTGTGTGTGTGTGTGTGTGTGTGTGTGTGTGTGTGTGTGTGTGTGTGTGTGTGTGTGTGTGTGTGTGTGTCTGTGTGTGTGTGTGTGTGTGAGAGAGTTTCAGTGAAGCAGGTGCAATGATGTCACAAAACCACACCTGCTGTGCGAAGCTTCAGTCTGACCAGAGCAGCGCATCGGAGCTAAGACGGTAGTGTTTGAGGGGGTGAGGGGGGTTTGCTTTGTTTTTTTACTGTCACTACTTGTGAGGGGAAACTGTGGGGGCATCATATTAAAGGAAAGGTGTCGTGTTTTTTTATTTTTGTATTAATAATAGTGATTATGAAATCACGTATTTTTAATACAAAATTAAACTCACTGTATATTTCGTTTTTATTTAATTTTAGTTTTACTGAAGCACTGGGGGCTGCCATCTTGGATTTGCTGTATGTAACGACAGTTACTCACGTCAAATACAGCAGTTTCCTGGGCAAAAAGAGTTAGTTGTCGGGTTCCGACCATATTCTGGAACACAGAGACAGCTTGTGCTGTGACCTGACGCGCTCCCTGGGCTGTCCAGATCACAGCAGAGGGAGCAGATCAGTGCCATCTCTGTGGAGCTCACAGCGTATGCTGTGTGCTGTACTTTCCCCCGTCACCCACCGGTATGTGTGAGTACCGGTTCCGTGCCGCTGCTACCCTCCTCCCTCCTCCTTCACTACCCTCCCCCCGCCCCCTGCTCTCCCCCCACTACCCTCCCCCCTTCTCTCCCCACCGCTACCCTCCCCCTCCTCTTTTGCTACCCCCCCCCGTCCCCCGCTCTCCCCGCTACCCTCCCACTCCCCCACTACCCTCCCCCTGCTCTCCCCACCGCTACCCTCCCCTTCTGCTCAATAGCAAGTGAGACAATGAATATTAATATAAAATAATAATATTGAGCAGAATCATTTTCAGCCTATTAGTTCGGCTCTCCACAACTCTGAGATTACATGTAACGTTAGTGTCATACTCCTGTGTGCATGAGGTCTAACACCACGTGTGCAGGTGAAAATAGTGAATATGTAAAACGGTTTTCTGCATAAGATCATCCTTGATGGGATGGATTCATTTATACTTCAAGTAAAGCACAGAATTTATAAGGGGAAAATAGATGCAGTAATCCCTGCCGCTGTACAGACATCTCAGTGGAATCTGACATTATAATACAGACTGATCAGAGTCCAGTGTTATTGCCTTTCCTGCCCAAGGTGTAATTTGGATCATTAGAAAACATGGCCACAGGAGGCATATACTGCCACCTTACTTCTGTTGTCACAGAGCAGCTGGAAAATGTCATATACAGTGGAAGCAAATAAATTTGCAAAAAATTCTACATTTCTGTTTTTTTTCTGTCAAGATGGGGTGCAGGGTACACATTACTGAGAAAAAAATGAACTTTTTTGAATTTACCAAATGGCTGCAATGAAACAAAGAGTGAAAAATCTAAAGGGGTGTGAATACTTTCTGTACCCACTGTAGCATGAAACAAGCAGTACAGGAACGACCACCTTGTCTGTGCCCCATGACTTCCTTGCAACGTGTTGGTAGACGACAGATGGATCAGTACAATGTCTTAATCCCATTCACAAAACACAAGACTGCCATAATATAAAGGACAAGAAATCTGGCATTATGAGGAAGGAGAAGGATCCTATGTCTGGAGCTGATGCACGCTCGGCTGTCAGACCTGTAGACAACGATGACCATACCCCGCCATTCAACTGTGACCGCAGCTGGATAGTGCAGGGCCGGTGTCCTAGTAATGGGGAGGTCACAGCCACCGGCCCCAGCAATCAGACGATTATCACATACCCTGTGCATAGGCCATACATGGAAATTACTGGAAACCTCTTATACTCTGATTATGGCCCTTTGAAGTGGTTGTATATATGCATCATATACACCTCTGAGGTGAGGATCCACTGATGTCATGTCCACAGTGAAGAGAGGCCCCAAAATATATTATACATAGAAAATATATAAATAATAATGATTTCACTTTTTGTGACAAATGCTACAAAGGCGAGAGGGGTTCACTATAAAATACAGAAGAGTAACCATCATATTCATTTTTTCCATAAATTAATACTGCAAGTGAAAATAAATGAAAATAAAAAAAATTGTAATATTACATAATATTATATAGTATAATCTTTGTATTTCCACGTGTAATGAGAATATTCATGAACTGAGAATTTTTAGAATGAATGAGCAGTCCAAGATCAAATAGTGGTGGATTTCTATAATAAAATATATCACTAGAGAAACCCCCCTCTTTCTGCTCCCGCACTGATCACTCATTCAAAGATAGAGGACCATTGCTTTTTGTTTTCGAGCACAGACAGCGTACCTCAGGTGGCAGAACGACATGGTGACAGGGGTGGGGACTATGACCTGAGGAGTGTCGGCATCCTTCTCTTTCCCACACAGGTAAATGAGATGAAGTTCTGGTGAACTCAAAATCTGCACACTGTTCCAGTTTCTTACTAAAAAAAAAAAGAAAAAAGATGTACAAGTAAGAGATAATGCAAATAATAATCCGAAGACAATTTATGGTCTGTAGTAAAATCCAGAAGCAAGACTATACAGAACAAAAGAAATTAGGACAGGGGAATTCACATTATAGCTGTGGTCACTGCAACAGAAAGGAAAGGTTTTCTGCAGAGTGGTGCATGTGTATCTGCAGCAGTAGGGGGAGTCCTGGTCAAGCAGTGCATGTCTATCTGCAGCAGCAGGGGAGTCCGGGTCTAGCGGTGCATGTGTATCTGCAGCAGTAGGAGACGTCCGGGTCGAGTGCTGCATGTGTATCTGCAGCAGTAGGAGACGTCCGGGTCTAGCGGTGCATGTATATCTGCAGCAGGAGTGTCCGGGTCGAGCGGTGCATGTGTATCTGCAGCAGTAGGGGTGTCCGGGTCGAGCGGTGCATGTGTATCTGCAGCAGTAGGGGAGTCCGAGTTTAGCGGTGCATGTGTATCTGCAGCAGTAGGGGTATCCGGGTCGAGTGCTGCAGGTGTATCTGCAGCAGGAGTGTCCGGGTCTAGCGGTGCATGTGTATCTGCAGCAGTAGGGGAGTCCGGGTCTAGCGGTGCATGTGTATCTGCAGCAGGAGTGTCCGGGTCGAGCGGTGCATGTGTATCTGCAGCAGTAGGGGTGTCCGGGTCGAGCGGTGCATGTGTATCTGCAGCAGTAGCAGGAGTCCGGGTCGAGCGGTGAAGCGGTGCATGTGTATCTGCAGCAGTAGGGGCATCCTGGTCGAGCAGTGCATGTGTATCTGCAGCAGTATGGGCGTCCTGGTCGAGTGGTGCATGTCAATCTGTAGCAGGGGAGCGTCCAGGTCGAGTGGTGCATATGTATCTCCAGCAGTAGGGGCGTTTGGGTCTGTCTTATGTCACTTCTGGGGCTGTGTGTGACAGGCGGTTGCTCCGCACCAAACCATTACGTATATGGGCCCCAAATACTATCAAGTCAGTTACTGGATTCTCAAAAAATATTACATTAAATGTACAAGATCTTGTGTACTGACGCTACGAAGACAGAAAGAACTTGTGGATGCAGGGGACAGGTACAATGGCCGTCACCTGCATAAAGCGCTGTATATTGTACGGGGCAGCTGTGGTTTTGTGCCTACTTTTAGGAAACATATACTGTAGGTAGGAGTTGTGGGATGATTGTTACAGTTTGAAAATTATTTTTATTTATACACATTTAGAGTAGGGACAATGACCAGGAGCCCTGACCGTGAAGGGGGTAGAGGGGTTTACAGCCTTTCCCTTATCTTACATAAGGCTCAGGGAGTACAAAATGATCATATAGAACATAGTCACCAACCCACCCTCCAGGAGTCTCCTCAAGCCCCAGAGTTTTCGTACCCTGCTGCCCCTAGGGCTGAGAAAAAATAGTTCTGTGAACCTCCTCCTGCCTACTGGCCACTTTAGGATCAATTGCCCCGGGGTAACATTGTGTGTGCATTAAATGATGATGTGGCCACTGGACTAAGCTGTGGACCTATTAGATGGACTCCAGCCATCCCCTACATCTTAGCTTCCTTGTCCCTGTCCCACCGTGTGCAGTACACCAGCCCAGCGTCCCCCTGACAATATATTACAAAACAGTATATTCACAGGAATCGGTAAGTTGGAGAAACCAAACAGAAAAATTAATTACAGAAAAGAAATTTACTTCTAAAATACATAGTTTATTAAAGTACAAAGTTAAAAGAAACAAAATGGAAAAAAAACCCCCAAGTAACAAACAAAGGGGAGAGAGCGCCCACTATCCAAAAAGGAGAGGGATATGGTGAAGAAAGCGGCTGGTTGAAAGTGAACCAGTAGGTGATATATCTGGATAAGGATAATTATATCACAATACTAGTTAACTGATGCTAATATCTCAATATCCAAGGTAAACAAAAGTTACCACCACCAGATAATCACCCTCAAAGCAATTCAAACCAGTTGATATTACAATAGTCGGACATGGACACTGTTGTCCCAGGTCTGTCAGTCGGTCAATTCAGTCTATGATACATAGTCATCAATCCAATTGAGTCTAATATCTAAATTCTCTCATATATTATGAAAGAACATATATCTATGAATATATCTATCTATGAGTACATAAAGAGATCACATATTCTAGTCCATATATATATATACCCCTGATGAACCTCTTTTGAGAGGTGAAACGTGTTGAGTTATTTTCTTGATGTTTTCTCGCTCCTTATTTCTTTGGGATGTTTAATTTAGATATTGGACTCAATTGGATTGATGACTATGCATCATAGACTGAACTGACCGACTGACAGACCTGGGACAACAGTGTCCATGTCCAACTATTGTAATATCAACTGGTTTGAATGGCTTTGAGGGTGATTATCTGGTGGTGGTAACTTTTGTTTACCTTGGATATTAAGATATTAGCATTAGTTAGCCAGTATCTATATATATATAATTGCCTTATTCTGTCTGTCTGTCTGTCTGTCTGTCTTGCTCCAAAATTGTGTCCTTACGGTGACACAAAGCTGATTGGCCGCTGGGCTCGCCATGGCCCCGCCCCCCGCACGGATTGGCCGCTCGCCCAGGCTGCGCCCCCACACGGATTGGCCGGCCGCTCGCCCAGGCTCCGCCCCCCCCACAGATTGGCCTCTCGCCCCGGCACCCTGCAGGCATTGGCAACTCGGCCACGCCCCGCCCCCCTCACGCAATGCACGCTAGCTCTGGCCCCGCCCCCCCCACGCATTCCCCGAACCGACACGGTCACGGAGCCACGACTACCAGGTGAGTACTGTACCCCTGGGAGCCCACATCAGAGTACGCCGCCAAACCAGCCGACACATACCCTCGCATTGCTGGGGCTGGCCGGCGTATGCTGGTGTGGGCTCCCGTGCGAGCGGGGGACGAGATACGCTGGTAACCATGGTAGCATAGTTACCAGCGCATCAAGGTCCTGCAGCGGCGGAAAATACACACACGCACACACATAACAGCACACACACACACACACACACACACACACACATCAGATCACACTCACTCTCACACACACCTCACACACACACATCACACACACACATCACATCGCATCCACACATCAAGGTCCTGCAGCGGCGGAACATACGCACACACATAACAGCACACGCACACACACACACACACACACACACACACACACATCACATCGCATCCACATACTCACAACATCCTGGGATATCGCTTGCTTCTCGGCGGCGATACTGTGCTGTGAGCTTCCAGGACCTGCCGGAGGATCACATGGCCAGAAGCATGTGGTATCTCCGGATGTTGTGAGTATGAGCGCGTATGTGCAATATCGTCAATGTGTGTGTGCGTGAGTGTATGCGATCGGGTGTGTGTGAGTGTATGCGATCGGGTGTGTGTGAGTGTATGCGATCGGGTGTGTGTGAGTGTCGGCAGAGGAGCACGGCGTGCTGGAGGAGGCTGGGAGGAGAGAGGCTGATCCTGGGGAAGGCTGGGATGGGGAGGCTGAGAGAAGAGAGGCTGATGCTGGGGGAGGCTGAGGCTGGGGTAGGCTGGGAGGAGAGAGGCTGATGCTGGGGACCGAAAAGGCTGATGCTGGGAGGAGAGAGGCTGATGCTGGGGGAGGCTGAGGCTGGGGTAGGCTGGGAGGAGAGAGGCTGATGCTGGGAGGAGAGAGGCTGATGCTGGGAGGAGAGAGGCTGATGCTGGGGGAGGCTGAGGCTGGGGTAGGCTGGGAGGAGAGAGGCTGATGCTGGGAGGAGAGAGGCTGATGCTGGGGGAGGCTAAGGCTGGGGTAGGCTGGGAGGAGAGAGGTTGATGCTGGGAGGAGAGAGGCTGATGCTGGGGGAGGCTGAGGCTGGGGTAGGCTGGGAGGAGAGAGGCTGATGCTGGGAGGAGAGAGGCTGATGCTGGGGGAGGCTAAGGCTGGGGTAGGCTGGGAGGAGAGAGGCTGATGCTGGGAGGAGAGAGGCTGATGCTGGGAAGAGAGAGGCTGATGCTGGGAGGAGAGAGGCTGATGCTGGGGGAGGCTGAGGCTGGGGTAGGCTGGGAGGAGAGAGGCTGATGCTGGGGACAGAGAGGCTGATGCTGGGGACAGAGAGGCTGATGCTGGGGACAGAGAGGCTGATGCTGGGGACAGAGAGGCTGATGCTGGGGACAGAGAGGCTGATGCTGGGGACAGAGAGGCTGATGCTGGGGACAGAGAGGCTGATGCTGGGGACAGAAAAGGCTGATGCTGGGAGGAGAGAGGCTGATGCTGGGATGAGAGAAGCTGATGCTGGGGACAGAGAGGCTGATGCTGGGGACAGAGAGGCTGATGCTGGGGACAGAGAGGCTGATGCTGGGGACAGAGAGGCTGATGCTGGGGACAGAGAGGCTGATGCTGGGGACAGAGAGGCTGATGCTGGGGACAGAGAGGCTGATGCTGGGGACAGAAAAGGCTGATGCTGGGGACAGAAAAGGCTGATGCTGGGATGAGAGAAGCTAATGCTGGGATGAGAGAAGCTAATGCTGGGATGAGAGAAGCTAATGCTGGGGACAGAGAGGCTGATGCTGGGGACAGAGAGGCTGATGCTGGGGACAGAGAGGCTGATGCTGGGGACAGAGAGGCTGATGCTGGGGACAGAGAGGCTGATGCTGGGGACAGAGAGGCTGATGCTGGGATGAGAGAGGCTGATGCTGCGGACAGAGAGGCTGATGCTGCGGGCAGAGAGGCTGATGCTGCGGGCAGAGAGGCTGATGCTGCGGGTAGAGAGGCTGATGCTGGTGCAGCATGGGGGATGGAGCACGATGGGGGGTGCGCAGCATGGGGGATGGAGCACGTTTGGGAATGCGCAGCATGGCGGATGGAGCACGTTTGGGAGTGCGCAGCATGGCGGATGGAGCACGTTTGGGAGTGCGCAGCATGGCGGATGGACCACGTTTGGGAGTGCGCAGCATGGCGGATGGACCACGTTTGGGAGTGCGCAGCATGGCGGATGGACCACGTTTGGGAGTGCGCAGCATGGCGGATAGAGCACGTTTGGGAGTGCGCAGCATGGCGGATGGAGCACATTTGGGAGTGCGCAGCATGGCGGATGGAGCACGTTTGGGAGTGTGCAGCATGGCGGATGGAGCACGTTTGGGAGTGCGCAGCATGGCGGATGGAGCACGTTTGGGAGTGCGCAGCATGGCGGATGGAGCACGTTTGGGAGTGCGCAGCATGGCGGATGGAGCACGTTTGGGAGTGCGCAGCATGGCGGATGGAGCACGTTTGGGAGTGCGCAGCATGGGAGATGGAGCACGATGGGGGGTGCGCAGCATGGGGGATGGAGCACGATGGGGAGTGCGCTGCATGGGGGATGGAGCACGATGGGGAGTGCGCTGCATGGGGGATGGAGCACATTTGGGAGTGCGCACCTCCCCCCAACACACACACACACACACACACACACACACACACACACACACACACACACACGCGCGCACTGCACAACACACCACACCACACACACACACACTGGGAACCACAAACAACTGCCCTACACAGACACCCACACACACAGACAACGCTGCACACACACACAACACCCAACACACAAACACCGCGGCACACACAAATATACGCACATACCGCACAACACACTAATTGCACAAAACATACCTCCCCCCAAAACACACCACACACACAAACCGCGCAACACACACACAACGCTACAGACACACAGCGCTCCACAAACAACGCAACACACGCAACACACATACAACACCGCTCTCACCCCCCGTCACACCCAGACAACACCCAGAACATGTACAGCGCCCTACACAAACACTTGGTAACTACACACAACAACATCTATATATATATATATATATATATATATATATAAACAAAAATCATACATGAACTACACAATACGTAAATTCTAGAATACCCGATGCGTAGAATCGGGCCACCTTCTAGTTGTGATATAATTATCCTTATCCAGATATATCACCTACTGGTTCACTTTCAACCAGCCGGTTTCTTCACCATATCCCTCTCCTTTTTGGATAGTGGGCGCTCTCTCCCCTTTGTTACTTGTTTTTTTTGGTTTTTTTCATTTTGTTTATCTTTTAAGTTTGTACTTTAATAAACTATGTATTTTAGGAGTAAATTTCTCTTCTGTGATTAACATTACAATACAGGTTTATTTCACCTTTGCCTCGTACGTCCATCCCACAGCTGAGTGATGAAGATCGGGATACAAATATCTTTGACTTCACTGCACTTGTTCAGTCTAACCTTTATAGAACAGGACTCTAGTCCACACTCGGCATGTGTGCATTATGTACCCGCGTGAGACACCGCCAAACACAGCCCAACATGGGACATCACTGATGAGGTCCCATCTACAGGCCCTGCTTTAGGGGGACTGTACACCACGTGGCTGGTTGGAATAATGTAATTATGGCCAGATCATAATGCAGGTTCAGGAGTGGTGTGACCAAGAAATAGAACAGAGGCACAATATGTACATAGATAGCCAGGATTTGAATGAAATGAAATGTTTACAGAGAAAGGCTCAGCTTCCTCAGGACCCAGCTACCGATTTCTGTGTATACCTAAAATCTATTCTCTAGTGGAGTTGGAGATAGGCTTATTAGTGGGTGATTAGTTGTGGGTGTTGTTTTCTCCACACTAATCACCCACTAATTATGTTATCACGCTCCTGTGGGCCCAAGTGCCATGATTTGCAAGAGTGGAGTCACCATTGTCTCTTTGCACATCTCTGCCTCCCTGGCAATGAGCCGGGTTTATGTTTCCCGGATTCATGAGTGCACTGTGTATGACCATGGAGGCAGCAGTGAGCCAGGGCTCTGCAAATCACACGGATGACAGTGTGCCACTCTACCACGGCCTCCCTGGGCATACACAGAGCGCCAATGTAGCTGTGGTACTTACACCCAGCTTTACTGCAAAATGTCAGGGAGGCCGAGGTTTAAAAAGAGCCAGTGGTGATGTCGCTCTTCACGTTACTCACACTAACGGGCAAGATAATATGATTAGTGGAACAATTAGTCCAGGAAAAACAACTCCTCCCCACTAGTGACCACTGAACGAATAAGCGACTAAGGGTACCTTCACACTTAGCGATGCAGCAGCGATCCGACCAGCGATCTGACCTGGTCAGGATCGCTGCTGCATCGCTACATGGTCGCTGGTGAGCTGTCAAACAGGCAGATCTCACCAGCGACCACTGAACAGCCCCCAGCCAGCAGCGACGTGCAAGCGACGCTGCGCTTGTACGGAGCCGCCGACTGGAAGCTGCGGAGACTGGTAACTAAGGTAAACATCGGGTATGGTTACCCGATGTTTACATTAGTTACCAGCGCTGTGTGCAGGGAGCAGGGAGCCGCGCACACTGAGCGCTGGCTCCTTGCTCTCCTAGCTGCTGTACACATCGGGTTAATTAACCCGATGTGTAATGCAGCTACATGTGCAGAGAGCAAGGAGCCGCGCACACTGCTTAGCGCTGGCTCCTTGCTCTCCTAGCTGCTATACACATCGGGTTAATTAACCCGATGTGTACAGCAGCTACATGTGCAGAGAGCCGGAGCCGGCAGCACAGGCAGCGTGAGAGCTGCGGAGGCTGGTAACTAAGGTAAATATCGGGTAACCACCTTGGTTACCCGATGTTTATCTTGGTTACAAGCTTACCTCAGCTGTCAGACGCCGGCTCCTGCTCCCTGCTCGCTTCATTTGTCGCTCTCTCGCTGTCACACACAGCGATCTGTGTGTCACAGCGGGAGAGCGGCTTTGAAGAAAACGAACCAGGGCTGTGTGTAACGAGCAGCGATCTCGCAGCAGGGGCCAGATCGCTGCTCAGTGTCACACACAGCGAGATCGCTAATGAGGTCACTGCTGCGTCACAAAAAGCGTGACTCAGCAGCGATCTCGGCAGCGAGCTCGCTGTGTGTGAAGCACCCCTAAAGGAGGCCTGACAGTGAGGGAGTAAAGGCACGAATAAACACATGGTGGCAGGAAGCTGACACCTTCCCTTTAATGGTCACACAGGTTACCTTCTAGAAGATCCATGTACACTAGAAAGGCTGCATAAACTTGTGTACTTTCTGCCACGTCCATCATCATCATCATCTCCTTGAACTGCAAAATATAAAGATAATAAAATTAACCTGAATACTTTTTGTCATTTTTTTTTGTAGAACAGAAAAGCCAATCTGGAGCAGAAGAGCAAACAGCCTGTGGGCTAATGGCAGTTAGAGGATCTCTACGTGTTAGGGCAGCTCCAGGTCCGGGTAGGAGACAGATCAGACACTTCCTGTCAAATTTCAATGCCCAAAAGTGCTGTCTGTCTGACCAAAGTCTGCAGATACGATTCCCCACTGTTCCCGATGAGACTGCGCGGCCTCGTGATCTCATGGATGTGATTTTCATACTTGCTGTCATGGGCCAACTAGACGTGTTCAGTTCTTCTCAATAGAAGTGAATTGAGAGAAACCAGAGTCTAGTCATCCTGTGACCGCAAGTATGAAAATCACATCCATCAGGTCACGAGGCCGCACAGTCTTATGGGGAATATGATTAGGCAGCCTGATGTCAGTGAGAGACTGCAGACTTCTGGCCCAAGCCCGGACAATTCTACAGTATCTGTTCTGTACTGAGCAGCTGTCAGGACCCCCATGTTTACCCCAGTAATGCACTTTACGGCCCAAGGATTCAAGTAGATGCTGAGTGGTGGGTGCTGAGTTCAGTGCAATCAGCAAAGTAATGGCAACTCGACGATTTATTATAGAGGTAAATGACCCCCAGCAGTGAATGTTGGGGGTTGTAGTAAGAAACAGTCAATGTACGTGTACAGAGGCGAGAAGGAAACAGTCCACACCAGTATTGCAGTTTTAACTTGCCTTTTACTTTGGGCTTTGTACCGGGACCCGCTGGTGCCTGTCCCAGGTGTTCTCGCTCCCCTTTTTCTCCATGCCAGCTGTGACTTGGGGTAGCTGTCCTCCGTGCACACTTGTTGTTGATGGGCTCCTGTGGCCTAGAGCTTCTGGGGAACTCCTCCGTTTCTGTCTTGATCCTATTGCAGGCAGCCTGAACTATTTAAGGGGGTCAATCCCCGGTCCCCTCTTTGCTGCTGATGCTTCAAACTCTTTGATTGGCGATGAACCCTGGAGATCTTCTCACCTGGCAGATTTAACAGTTGACCATAAAGTGTCCCGCTGTCCTAGGGTCTGCATCCCGCCTCGTGCTGAGTCCTGTGAGCCTTGGTTCCAGACTTCCACAGGCGTCTCGCGGTTCCTGGAATATTCCACTTCCACAGGTAACCCACGGTCCCTTCACTCCTGTTACAGCACTCCGTTGTTACACCTTTCATTTCTTTCCTTCACTTCCACCTTTCAACTCTCCTCACTAGTGATGTGTCGGTCTCGAACGATCCGACACAAAGATCTGGCTCCCTGCTGTGAACGACAGGAGCCGGATCACTAGTATGAGCCACTAAAAATATCTAAACGGCTCTTTTCGCAGTCAAACCCCGCCCACCCGCGGCTAAACTCCGCCTACTCAGCAATCTAATTGGGCGCTTGTAAGTGGGCAGGGTTTAGCCACGGGTGGGCGGGGCTTTGGCGGCATCACTATAATTTTAAATATGTGTTCCCCTGGGGTGAACACATATTTAATAAGGAGCCGAGAACGAGCTGAAAGAGCCGGCTCTCTTTGGTGAACGGAGTCATAGGTACCGGCTCACCAAAAAGAGCCGGACTGCCCATCACTACTCCTCACTCCTAACTCCTTTTCCTTCAACTCACTAAACACTTCCTCCCGCCAACTTCCCAACTGACCACTGGCCCCTCCCCTTGCTGGGTCTCTCCCTAAAGATTGGGTGGCGACTATCCAGTCAGTGCTCATCCCTTTTACCTGTTGCTAGGTCTCCCAGTCTGGAATTGGGGTTGTGTATGTGGCCTGAAGGTGCTGGTGTGTTGACTGGCACGGATACTCCGGGGTTTGGGTTTCCACGTTCACATTTGTGGCACCTGGACCTGAAGGGGTGCTACATTAGATTCAATGGCACAAAGCTTGTGCGCCTGTCCACACTCCACGGCCTGCCCCCATCCATACCCCATAGCCTGCCCCTGTCCGTACCACACGTCCTGTCCCCTTTTGTGCCCCGAGTCCTGCTCCGTCCGTGACTCGCGGCCTGCCCGTCTGTACTGCACTTCCAGCCCCCGCATCCTGCCCTCGTCTGTACCCCGCATCCTACCCCCATCTGTACCCCGCATCCTGCCCCCATCTTTACCTCGCATCTTGACCCTGTCTGTACCCCGCATCCTGAACCCGTCTGTACCCCGCATCCTGAACCCGTCGGTACCCCGCATCCTGAACCCGTCTGTACCCCGCATCCTGAACCCGTCTGTACCCCGCATCCTGAACCCGTCTGTACCCCGCATCCTGAACCCGTCTGTACCCCGCATCCTGAACCCGTCTGTACCCCGCATCCTGAACCCGTCTGTACCCCGCATCCTGAACCCGTCTGTACCCCGCATCCTGAACCCGTCTGTACCCCGCATCCTGAACCCGTCTGTACCCCGCATCCTGAACCCGTCTGTACCCCGCATCCTGAACCCGTCTGTACCCCACATCCTGAACCCGTCTGTACCCCACATCCTGAACCCGTCTGTACCCCGCATCCTGCTCCCGCAGGACAATTTTGTCACAATTTCCAACACTTTTGTCGTATAAATTAACTTTAATCTGCCGCCGTGCCCGCTTCCACAATGCCTCACTCTAGGAATGGAGTGAAAATGCAGAGTGCCAACATTTCTGTCCAACAAGTTGTGCAGACATTTTACAGCATTTATTTTCCAAAAAAAATTGTGCTGAAAACCATACCTGCCAACCGTCCCGGATACAGCGGGACTGTATCAGATTTGAGCGGGTGTCCCGATCGTGAGCCATGTGTCCCGATCGTGAGCCATGTGTCCCGTGGCTCCACCCACCCGCTCTCTCCCCATCTGACTTTCTCCACCTCCTATCCACATGAGCAGAGCCTACTTCACTGCTCTGGCTCTGTGCTGCCGCTGTTATGGGTAGGCGGCAGCAGCACTTTCCTGGCTGCCGGCACTTTAAATCCGGCACCTTCAGCCCAGTGCACCACTCACTGCTGGGCTGCTTGTGTACGGAAGTGTATCTGTGGGCGGAGCTACCGCGCAACATGCTGAGCTCTGTCCACAGATGAAGAGACTGGAGGAGGAGGAGCTGCAACACCAAGGAACGATGTATGTGACCCCCCCACCTACCCAGAGCTGTATGCCCCAACCCTCTCCTCACCAGAGCTATATGCCTCCAGCCACCACCCACCACCAGATCTGTATGTCCCCCAGCCCCCTCACCAGATCTGTATGCCCCCCAGCCCCCTCACCAGATCTGTATGTCCCCCAGCCACCCCCCCACCAGATCTGTATGCGACCCAGCCCCCTCACCAGATCTGTATGTCCCGCAGCCCACTCACCAGCTCTGTATGCCCCAGCCACCCCCCCACCAGATCTGTATGTGACCCAGCCCCCTCACCAGATCTGTATGCCCCCAGCCCCCTCCCACCAGATCTGTATGCCTCCCAGCCCCCCCACCAGATCTGTATGCCTCCCAGCCCCCTCACCAGATCTTTATGCCTCCCAGCCCCCCCACCAGATCTGTATGTCCCCCAGCCCCCTCACCAGATCTTTATGCCCCCTAGCCCACTCACCAGATCTGTATGCCCACAGCCCCCCCCACCAGATCTGTATGCCCCGCCCCCCCCACCAGATCTGTATGCCCCCAGCCCCCTCCCACCATATCTGTATGCCCCCAGCCCCCTCCCACCATATCTGTATGCCCCCAGCCCCCTCCCACCAGATCTGTATGCCCCCAGCCCCCTCCCACCAGATCTGTATGCCCCCAGCCCCCTCCCACCAGATCTGTATGCCCCCAGCCCCCCCATCGGAGCTGTATGTGCCCCCAGAGCTGTATAAGCCCCAACACCAGAGCTATATGCCCCTTAGTAATATCTATGCTACAAGTAACCTGTATGCCCCACAGTAAAGTGTATTTCCCCCAGTAATGTGTATACCCCTTAGTAACGTGTATGCCCCTCAGTGAAAAACACAGACGTTCTTCACTGACGTGTTCAACACGCAAATGTCCCTTCATACTCCGTGATTCACGGCACACAGTGGTTGTCCATGTGCAATCCGTGATCCGTACGCCGTGATTGCACATGGACATATACTCACCTGCCCCCGCTCCTGCTCTCCGTGGTGCTGAAGAGTCCCGCGATTCAGCATCCAGCCACCGCTCTCTCACCTCTGCAGCTACTTTTGGGTCGGCTCTGGCTGCATAAATGAATATGCATGCCATAATGAACCAGGCAGGTAGAAGCAGAGAGCAGCTGCCGAACTCAGCATCGTTGGAGAAGGGGAGTTGAAAAAGCTTTTTATTTTAAATGTCTGTGTTTTTCTGGTATGTGTTTTACGGATCACACCATAGTGTGGTCTGTGGGACATCAGTGATGCCAGAAAAAAACTGGACATGTTTCTGTGCGGCATTCACGGATACGCATGTACGCCGAACGGAGACACGGTCAGTGAAAAATCACTGATGTGTGTGCAGACCCATTGATTACGATGGGTCTGCATAGGTCAGTGATTCTGGTATGTATAATAACTAGCACATACATAACAGAATCACTGACATCTGAAACAGGCCTAATATGTATGCCCCCTCAAGTACTGTCTATGCCCCAAGACCCTCCTGTGATGTATATACTATAACCCCAACCCCTCATGTGCTGTATATACTGCAGCCCCTCATGTGCTGTATATACTGTATCCCTCAGCCCCTTCTGTGCTGTATATACTGTAGCCCCCAGCCCCTCCTGTGCTGTATATACTGTAGCCCCCAGCCCCTTCTGTGCTGTATATACTGTAGCCCCCAGCCCCTCCTGTGAGGTATATACTGTAGCCCCCAGCCCCTCCTGTGAGGTATATACTGTAGCCCCAGCCCCTCCTGTGATGTATATACTGTAGCCCCCAGCCCCTCCTGTGATGTATATACTATAGCCCCCAGCCCCTCATGTGATGTATACACTATAACCCCAGCCCCTCCTGTGATGTATACACTATACCCCAGCCCCTCCTGTGATGAATAAACTGTAGCCCCCAGCCCCTCCTGTGATGTATATACTGTAGTCCCCAGCCACTCCTGTGATGTATATACTGTAGCCCCCAGCCCCTCCTGTGATATATACTGTATATATGTACAGTGTATATATAATATATATATATATATATATATATATATATATATATATATATATATATATATATATATATATATATATATATAGATATATATATATATATATATATAAAACCCCCATCCTCCCTTGTGATACATCCACAGTGGTGTCAGTGTGCACTGGTGCACTGTGAGTGTCTAGGTCTGTTAAAGTGATGCCAAGTGATCACATGCCGAGGAGGAGCTGGATAGAGACAAGCGGGGTAGGTGAGTGCGGCTGCTGCCGGCTTCCCCATATTATTACCTCCAATGTGTGTATATGTATGATGTATAGATCTATGTATGTCATTGTAGATGACTGTGTATAGATTTGTCTGTTTCTATGTATTTTAGGGAATTTGTCTTCAAATATGTACCGTATATGTGCGTATGCCTGTGCCCACGATCAGGACTCACTGTGTCCTGGAGGCAGCAGGTCCTGACCTGCGGGGCTGCACGTCTCCTCCGCAGGAGACCACAGCTGCCTGTGCCCACGATCAGGGTTCAGTGCTCTGCGGGCTCCTGCTGTGTTCTCCCTACGGAGGACGCATGCAACTGCAGCAAACAATTGATATGCTGCAGTCTGGAAAGACGCTCCGCAGGTCAGTGTTTGCTGCAGAAAAAACAAGCCTAGTGGGCACGGGATTTCTAGAAATCCCTCCACTGTGTTTGTACTGTACAACGCAGCATTTTGGACACAGCAAAAACACGCTACATCCAAAATTCTGCAAACACTGATCGTGGGCACACAGCCTTAGGCTATGTGCGCACGTTGCGTTCTATTATGCAGCGTTTAAGTCACTGCATGTGCGTCTCAGAACGCAGCCGAAAAGCCCTCCTTCATGCCTCGCCATCCCATGATCAGTGCACTATTCGGGCCATCCCCACTGGTCAATTTTTACGCATGAAACGTATCTGCTCGTCTGACTCTCTGTTTGAGGAACAGGCGGCAAATTTACAAATTCGGTTTCAAGAGCGGGGCTACAGCAATAGGAGTATTAAGCGGGCTTATCTACGAGCGACGCATACCCCTCGATCTACTCTTTTATATAGTAGTGGGGCGAAATCCGGCGGTTCCTCAAATCCTAGCCAAATCCGTTTTATTTCCACCTATAATCACGAGTGGTCCAATATGCGATCTATTTTGAGCAGGCACTGGAATGTTCTCCTTTCTGACTCTGTTCTATGTGACCTTTTACCCAAAAGCCCCTCAATGACGCCTCGCAGGTCACGTAATTTGCGTGACATGTTTGTACGGAGTCACTACGTTCCTAATCGACCCACCACCTTTCTTGACCTTGGTACCCCCCTTAGGGGCTGTTTCCCTTGCGGTCATTGTCTGGCCTGCAGCAATGTTCTTCAGATTTCTTCCTTCACCTCTGCTGATGGTTTGCGCAGCTTCGATATACGCCACTATGTATCGTGTGGTACCAGCAACGTGGTATATTATGCCACATGCGGGTGCCACATGATATATGTGGGCCTTACTAGTAGGGAGCTGCGCAAGAGGGTGAGGGAACATGTGAGGGACATTGCTGCCGCCCGGACAGTGGTTGACATTTCCACTCTTAAAACCCTCCCTCGCCACTTTCGTGTTTTTCATGACTGTGATCCAACATCCCTGAAAGTCAGGGGTATTGATGTTATACATGGGGGGCGAGGGGTGGGAATATACGCAAAATACTCGCCCAACGTGAAACACGCTGGATTTATACCTTAGGTACACTGTCCCCGAGGGGGCTTAATGAGCATCTGAGTTTTGCGCCTTTCTTACGATGACTGCTCTCTTCTCTGACCTTCCTGGTTTTTGTGCCTTGTTTTTAATGTTATACAATTTTTTTATTTTTTTATTTTTATTTTTATTTTAGATTCACTGATTTTTTCTGCTGGCACTTTTCTGGAACCACATTTCTGACATTGAACATCGACATGGATTTTTTTCATATATTGATTATCTTCCTTCTTGTGCCACGACTGGGACATCTGAAGCAATATTGTATTCTCTATGTTATACTTATGTTTTTTCACCAGTGTCACGGTGTTTATATTCATATTTTCATTTTTATCATGGAGTTATTGTATAATGATTATTTCCCTCTTGTGCCACGACTAGGAGATCTCAATTTACATTGAACATCTTGTGAAATGAAGTTTATGTATATTATACATTGGTCAATCTTCTCCTGTGCCACGACTTGGGATGTTTTTTGTGATATTGCACAATTTGTGCTACAGTATATGATCTCCTTATGTGTTATACTGTTCATATTTATTTAGTTTAACTTTGATATGGAACTCATGTATTATGCATTGATTACCTTCCTCTCTGTACCACGACTATGACACTTGTATTAATATTGAGGGTTTGATGTTATAATATATGTCTTTTTATCAGTGGCACATTGTCCATAATTACCTATGTATATCCTTGATATTTATCATGTATCTTCCTCTTGGGTCACGGCTAGGACCTTTCAAGTTACATTCATTTAAGACTGTCACAGTTGATGTTCTCTTATTACTGTTACATTGCATATTTATTTATCCTTCTCTACTTATGCTCGCTCCCGCCTCTCCTCCCCCCGTCGGCACGGCTGCATCAGTGACCTGCTGGCCCAGCTCTGTCGGCGTCATCATCGCCTGCGCATGTGTGCGGTTCGTGGGTGACGCGTCCCCGCTTTCCGTACATTTGCGCTACCTAACACAAAAAAAAAAAAAGCCTTAGGCTATGTGCACACGTTGCGTTCTATTACGCAGCGTTTAAGTCACTGCATGTGCGTCTCAGAACGCAGCCGAAAAAGCTGTGTTCTGAGACACATTGTGACTGCAGAATTCCTGCTGAATTCATGCGTTCTGGATGCTTCCAGAACGCACATTTTTGACAGTGCGGTCCCACTCGTCTCTGCTGCATCCCCATAGACTTGTAGCACAGCCGACCGCACTGTCAAAAAGGAGCATGGCTGGCTGCGGGACAGTGCCGCGTGATCAGAATGAACTCGGATGAACTTCACCCTACTTCATTGTGATCGCGCGGCTCTGTCTGTGTGCCGCGGCTTGATTTGCGATCACAGGTGAACCACTCACCGGTGACCGCAAATCCCCTGAGTGACTGCAGTGAACCGCGCGATCACCGGTGCCATCACTCAGGTTACCCGCGGCCAGCTCGAGTCCTCCACCCTGAGACCTGTGGCCGCGGGTAACCTAAGTGATGTCTCCGCTGACAGCGCGGCTCACCTCAGTTGCTGCATGGAACTAATAGAGAGCGGTCGTGTTGTACTGCTGCTCCTGTCCGCTTCATGTAGCAGAGCTGAAACCGTCACGGGACCTCGTGAGGATTACGTCAGACCTGGAGGGGTATTTGGGGATTTTAATAAACTTGTGAAAGAGGGTGTGTTTTTTTTTGTTTTATTTCAAATAAAGGATTTTTCGGGTGTTTGTGTTTATTTACTTTCACTTACAGGTTAATCATTGGGGGTGTCTCATAGACGCCTGCAATGAATAACGTAGGACTTAGTGGCAGCTATGGGCTGCCGTTAACTCCTTATTACCCAGATTGCCACCGCACCAGGGCAATTCTGGATGAGCCGGGTAGAGTCCCGGGACTGTCGCATATAATTGATGCGGCAATTCCGGGCGGCTGCTGGCTGATATTTTTAGGCTGGGGGCTCCCCATAACGTGGGGCTCCCCATCCTGAGAATGCCAGCCTTCAGCCGTGTGGCTTTATCTTGGCTGGTATCAAAATTGGGGGGGGGACCGCAATGCCGTTTTTTTTTTTTAATTATCTATTTATTTATTTTACTGTACAACATAGACCCGCCCACCGGCGTCTGTGATTGGTTGCAGTGAGACATCTGTCACTCAGCGTGGGGGCGTGTCTGACTGCAACCAATCATAGGCGCCAGTGGGCGTGGAAAGCAGTGAAAACGAGATTGAATAATGGGCAGCTGTGATTTTCAAAAGCAGGAGAAGCCGCCGGAGCAGTGTGAACGCCGTGCAGCGCCGCACCAGTGTTCGGTCAGTGATCGGTGAGTATGAGAGGGGGGGGGAGAGGGATAAACCGACAGAGAGAGAGACCGACCGACAGGGAGACAGAGACATTGCAACCAAAACGCTCAAAAGAAGTGACATGTTGCTTTTTAGAACGCAGCGTCTTGGCAGCAGCCGAAACGCTGCGTTCTAAAACGCAACATGGGGATGGAATTTGCACAATCTTCATAGATTATGCTGGGGACGCAGGCAGTTACACTGCGGTGCAGATCGCAGCGTAACTGCATGAAAATACGCAACGTGCGCACATAGCCTTAGGCTATGTGCGCACTAGAAAAGTGATTTTTGCTGAACTGCAATAAATAATATAGATAATAGATAGATAATCGATAGATAGACATATAATGGATAGAGGGAAAGATGGATAGATGAATAGATAGATAGATGAGAAAGACCTATATAATATACCACCTCCCTGCATATTCTAAGCTGGCACCCTTTAGTGACTTTCATGTGGCACTAAAGGGTGCCTAGCCTTGTATTTAGCCAAAAAAATAAATAAATAATTTAAAAAAAAAAAAAATGACGTGAGGTTCCCCCATCTTTTGTAGCCAGCTAGGGTAAAGCAGACGGCTGCAACCTGCAGACCACAGCTGGCAGCTTCACCTTGGCTGGTAATTCAAAACAGAGGGCACCCCACGCTGTTATTTTACATTAAATAAATAATTTAAAACAAACAACGTGGGGTCCCGCCCATATTGGATCACCAGCCAAGGTAAAGCGAACAGCTGTGGTCTGATATTCTCAGACTAGGGAGGTCCACTGTTATTGGACACTCCCCAGCCTAAAAATAGCAGGCCGCAGCCGCCCCAGAAGTGGCGCATCCATTAGACGTGCCAATCCTGGCGCTTCGCCCCAACTCATCCTGTTGCCCTGGTGCGGTGGCAAAGGTGGTAATTTATGGGGTTGATGCCAGATGTGTAATGTCACCTGGCATCAGGCCCTGGGGTTAGTGATGTCACGCGTCTATCAGATACCTGACTTCACCAACCCAGTCAGTAAGAAATAAAAAAAATAGACAACAAAAAAAGAAGTTTTATTTGAAAAAACACTCCCCACATTCCCTCTTTCACCAATTTATTGACAAGAACAATCAAATCCGGGTCCGGCGTAATCCAATAAGGAGGGGGGGGGGTCCCACGACGATCCATACCATAGTCACTGTCCCAGTAAGTGAAGAACAGAAGGTTCCCCATTGGCTGGGAGAGTAATGCAGTGACCTGAGCTAACATCAATAGGTCAGCCCAGGTCACTGCAGGGGATGATCAGCGCTGCCGTCAGGAGGTTAGATGAGACCATTACCTGCTGTGATGATCTCCTGCAGTCCTGCCATCAGCGCTGTCACTGACTTCTATGCCCGCCGCGTTGTCAGCAGTATCGCGAGAGCCCGTGACGTCACCGCTAGTGACAGTCTCGGGCCGCGGGCATAGACGGCAGTGACAGCGGTGACGTCAGGAGATCGTCACAGCAGGTAATGATCTCATCTAACCTCCTGACAGCTGCGCTCGTCATCCCCGCAGCTGCACGCACTGCTGTGTGTCAGTGTCTGCCTGCGCTGCAGGGTGACAAGCTGCTGATATTGCGGGCAGACACTGACACTGCTGTGCTGGCAGCCGCGGGGCTGGAGTGGGACACAGACGGCACGGGCACTCGCCGGAGGTCACACGGAAGCGCTTCTGTGCGGCGTCCAGTGCGTGTGATCTGTGTGTTTACTCTGCTCCGCTTCCTCTTCTGTCATAATGACATCACTACCTGCAAAACCGCAGGCAGCGATGAGCATTACCGCAGGTAAATCGCGGCTATACCGGGGGTATACCGCACATCATTTGCTACCTGCGGTATACCCCCGGAATTTCGCGATTGCATTACAGTGAATGGAGTGAAATACCGGGGGTATACCGCAGCTACCTGCGGAAAAGAAGTGACATGCACATTTTCTAGAGAAATTTTCTCAAGAAAATCTTCACAAAGAATGTTCTTGAGAAAAAAACGCAGTGTGCGCACAGCTATTTTTTTTCCCATAGGTTTTGCTGGGAAATGTCTGCAGAAAGATCACAAGCATTTCTCAAGAAATTTCCGCAGCAAAACTGCGGGTAAATCTGCGGGTAAAAACGGCCTAGTGCGCACATAGCCTTAAACAATGTGATCAGCAGAGCTGAAATGGATTGGATGTGGGCGTGACGGATTGCAAAATGGGTGTGGTTAGAAGCGTGTCCTAAAATTGCCGCGGCGCAGACTTCATCCCTCTCTCATCTTTATATGTGGGGAGGCATGTGAACACCTGTGTATGGATTAGGGCCAAATTGTATCTTACAAGAAAACACTGCGCAGGAAGCAGCACAGCTCAACCACAAGATCCCAGGCACGTCCTCTGCTGCGCTCCGGAGCCAGCGGACTAGAGGAAAACGCCCAGAGCGCAGAGTGCGGGGTACAGGACCGATGTCAGCCAGTGGGCGAGAGCGGTCACGTGACGACGAGTCCCGGCTCCTCTCAGTGCTCCAACCGAGCACATGTGGGCGGCACACGGCGGGACCTCACCTTCGGGTGTTGTTCTATCCATGGCTCCTCCCCCTCCCGGGCACCAGCAGGTAACGGATCGGAACAGTCCATGGGAATGGATGTCATGATCCCCCTTCACTTCACGGCAGACGCTAGAATGTACGGGCTCCTGACAGATGTAACTTGCCATGTGATGGGGCGTGTTCAAGATGCAGCCTGATGTTTCCAGCCCGACCTTTCCAGACAGAAAAACAATGTTTATTCCGAGTCCACGTGGGCATAGAGTTGATTATAATAGGAGCGGGGTCTGGGGGTAAGACCCCCCCTGCATGATTATAGTAAACAGCAAAAAACATCGCCACGCCCCCAACCCAGTCACGCCCATCAACCAAGCCGGTCACGCCCATGACCTGACTGCAGCCCGTACATTCTAGGCTCAAAAGCGAAAGAACCTGTGATGATGTCACGATTACGTTGCCACGTGTGGGCCGAGTCATGCTGTGGGTTTTTTTTCTGCCGTAATGTCAGCGCCTGTAAGGGAAAGAGGAGAAGCGTGAAGTATGTATGTGACTGGAGGGGATCTCTGTGTGTTCGTCACTGTGCAGGGAGCTGTGTGTGTGTGAGAGCGAGAAAGACTGTGGAGGGGAGGTGTGTGTGAGAGACTGTGCAGCAGAGCTCTGCATGTGACTGTGTGTCTCTCTCTGCAGGAGAGCTGTGTGTGTGTGTGTGTGTGTGTGTGTGTGTGTGTGTCTGTGTCTCTGCAGGAGAGCTGTGTGTGTGTGTGTGTGTGTGTCTGTGTCTCTCTGCAGGAGAGCTGTGTCTGTGTCTGTGTCTCTCTGCAGGAGAGCTGTGTGTGTGTGTGTCTGTGTCTCTCTGCAGGAGAGCTGTGTGTGTGTGTGTCTGTGTCTCTCTGCAGGAGAGCTGTGTGTGTGTGTGTGTCTGTGTCTCTCTGCAGGAGAGCTGTGTGTGTGTGTGTGTGTGTCTCTGCAGGAGAGCTGTGTGTGTGTGTCTCTGCAGGAGAGCTGTGTGTGTGTGTGTGTCTCTGCAGGAGAGCTGTGTGTGTGTGTGTGTGTGTCTCTGCAGGAGAGCTGTGTGTGTGTGTGTGTCTGTGTCTCTCTGCAGGAGAGCTGTGTGTGTGTGTGTCTGTGTCTCTCTGCAGGAGAGCTGTGTGTGTGTGTGTGTCTCTGCAGGAGAGCTGTGTGTGTGTGTCTCTCTGCAGGAGAGCTGTGTGTGTGTGTGTCTCTGCAGGAGAGCTGTGTGTGTGTCTCTCTGCAGGAGAGCTGTGTGTGTGTGTGTGTTTGTCTCTCTGCAGAACTCTGTGTGTGTGTCTCTGCAGGAGAAGTGTGTGTGTGTGTGTGTGTGTGTGTGTGTGTGTGTGTGTGTCTCTGCAAGAGAGCTGTGTGTGTGTGTGTGTGTGTGTGTCTCTGCAAGAGAGCTGTGTGTGTGTGTGTGTGTGTCTCTCTGCAGGAGAGCTGTGTGTGTGTCTCTCTCTCCTGGAGAGCTGTGTGTGTGTGTGTCTCTCTCTGCAGGAGAGCTGTGTGTGTGTGTGTGTGTCTCTGTCTCTGCAGGAGAGCTGTGTGTGTGTGTCTCTCTGCAGGAGAGCTGTGTGTGTGTGTCTCTCTGCTGGAGAGCTGTGTGTGTGTGTCTCTGCAGGAGAGCTGTGTGTGTGTGTGTGTGTGTGTCTCTGCAGGAGAGCTGTGTGTGTGTGTCTCTGCAGGAGAGCTGTGTGTGTGTGTCTCTGCAGGAGAGCTGTGTGTGTGTGTCTCTGCAGGAGAGCTGTGTGTGTTTGTCTCTCTGCAGAACTCTGTGTGTGTGTCTCTGCAGGAGAAGTGTGTGTGTGTGTCTCTGCAAGAGAGGTGTGTGTGTGTGTGTGTGTGTGTGTGTCTCTATGCAGGAGAGCTGTGTGTGTGTGTGTCTCTCTCTGCTGGAGAGCTGTGTGTGTGTCTCTCTGCAGGAGAGCTGTGTGTGTGAGAGCGAGAAAGAGACTGGAGGGGAGGTGTATGTGACAGACTGTGCAGCAGAGCTCTGCATGTGACTCTGTATGTGTGTGTCTCTCTGCAGGAGAACTGTGTGTGTCTCTGCAAGAGAGCTGTGTGAGTGTGTGTGTGTGTGTCTCTCTCTGCAGGAGAGCTGTGTGTGTGTGTGTGTCTCTCTCTGCAGGAGAGCTGTGTGTGTGTGTGTCTCTCTGCAGGAGAGCTGTGTGTGTGTGTCTCTCTCTGCAGGAGAGCTGTGTGTGTGTGTCTCTCTCTGCAGGAGAGCTGTGTGTGTGTGTCTCTCTCTGCAGGAGAGCTGTGTGTGTGTGTCTCTCTGCAGGAGAGCTGTGTGTGTGTCTCTCTGCAGGAGAGCTGTGTGTGTGTCTCTCTGCAGGAGAGCTGTGTGTGTGTGTCTCTGCTGGAGAGCTGTGTGTGTGTGTTTGTCTCTCTGCAGGAGAACTGTGTGTGTGTGTGTGTCTGCAGGAGAACTGTGTGTGTGTGTGTGTGTCTGCAGGAGAACTGTGTGTGTGTGTGTGTCTCTGCAGGAGAACTGTGTGTGTGTGTGTCTCTGCAAGAGAGCTGTGTGAGTGTGTGTGTGTGTCTCTCTCTGCTGGAGAGCTGTGTGTGTGTCTCTCTGCAGGAGAGCTGTGTGTGTGTGTCTCTCTCTGCTGGAGAGCTGTGTGTGTGTCTCTCTGCAGGAGAGCTGTGTGTGTGAGAGCGAGAAAGAGACTGTGGAGGGGAGGTGTGTGTGAGAGACTGCAGCAGAGCTCTGCATGTGACTCTGTGTATGTGTGTGTCTCTCTGCAGGAGAACTGTGTGTGTGTGTGTCTCTCTCCAGGTGAGCTGTGTGTGTGTGTCTCTCTCCAGGAGAGCTGTGTGTGTGTCTCTCTCCAGGAGAGCTGTGTGTGTGTGTGTCTCTCTCCAGGAGAGCTGTGTGTGTGTGTGTCTCTCTCCAGGAGAGCTGTGTGTGTGTGTGTCTCTCTCCAGGAGAGCTGTGTGTGTGTGTGTGTCTCTCTCCAGGAGAGCTGTGTGTGTGTGTGTGTCTCTCTCCAGGAGAGCTGTGTGTGTGTGTCTCTCTCCAGGAGAGCTGTGTGTGTGTGTCTCTCTCCAGGAGAGCTGTGTGTGTGTGTCTCTCTCCAGGAGAGCTGTGTGTGTGTGTGTCTCTCTCCAGGAGAGCTGTGTGTGTGTGTGTGTGTCTCTCTGCAGGAGAGCTGTGTGTGTGTGTGTCTCTCTGCAGGAGAGCTGTGTGTGTGTGTCTCTCTGCAGGAGAGCTGTGTGTGTGTGTCTCTCTGCAGGAGAGCTGTGTGTGTGTGTCTCTCTCCAGGAGAGCTGTGTGTGTGTGTGTCTCTCTCCAGGAGAGCTGTGTGTGTGTGTGTCTCTCTCTGCAGGAGAGCTGTGTGTGTGTGTCTCTCTCCAGGAGAGCTGTGTGTGTGTGTGTCTCTCTGCAGGAGAGCTGTGTGTGTGTGTGTGTCTCTCTGCAGGAGAGCTGTGTGTGTGTGTCTCTCTGCAGGAGAGCTGTGTGTGTGTGTCTCTCTGCAGGAGAGCTGTGTGTGTGTGTCTCTCTGCAGGAGAGCTGTGTGTGTGTGTCTCTCTGCAGGAGAGCTGTGTGTGTGTGTCTCTCTGCAGGAGAGCTGTGTGTGTGTGTGTCTGCAGGAGAGCTGTGTGTGTGTGTGTCTCTCTGCAGGAGAGCTGTGTGTGTGTGTGTCTCTCTGCAGGAGAGCTGTGTGTGTGTGTGTCTCTCTGCAGGAGAGCTGTGTGTGTGTGTGTCTCTCTGCAGGAGAGCTGTGTGTGTGTGTGTCTCTCTGCAGGAGAGCTGTGTGTGTGTGTGTCTCTCTGCAGGAGAGCTGTGTGTGTGTGTGTCTCTCTGCAGGAGAGCTGTGTGTGTGTGTGTCTCTCTGCAGGAGAGCTGTGTGTGTGTGTGTGTCTGTGTCTCTCTGCAGGAGAGCTGTGTGTGTGTCTGTGTCTCTCTGCAGGAGAGCTGTGTGTGTGTGTGTGTGTGTGTCTCTGCAGGAGAGCTGTGTGTGTGTGTCTCTCTGCAGGAGAGCTGTGTGTGTGTGTGTCTCTGCAGGAGAGCTGTGTGTGTGTGTGTCTCTGCAGGAGAGCTGTGTGTGTGTGTCTCTCTGCAGGAGAGCTGTGTGTGTGTGTGTCTCTGCAGGAGAGCTGTGTGTGCGTCTCTCTGCAGGAGAGCTGTGTGTGTGTGTGTGTGTCTCTCTGCAGGAGAACTGTGTGTGTGTGTGTCTCTCTGCAGGAGAGCTGTGTGTGTGTGTCTCTCTGCAGGAGAGCTGTGTGTGTGTGTCTCTCTCTGCTGGAGAGCTGTGTGTGTGTCTCTGCAGGAGAGCTGTGTGTGTGAGAGCGAGAAAGAGACTGGAGGGGAGGTGTGTGTGAGAGACTGCAGCAGAGCTCTGCATGTGACTCTGTGTATGTGTGTGTCTCTCTGCAGGAGAACTGTGTGTGTGTGTGTCTCTCTGCAGGAGAGCTGTGTGTGTGTGAGTCTCTCTGCAGGAGAGCTGTGTGTGTGTCTCTCTGCAGGACAGCTGTGTGTGTGTCTCTCTCCAGGTGAGCTGTGTGTGTGTCTCTCTCTCCAGGAGAGCTGTGTGTGTGTGTCTCTCTCCAGGAGAGCTGTGTGTGTGTCTCTCTCTCCAGGAGAGCTGTGTGTGTGTGTCTCTCTCCAGGAGAGCTGTGTGTGTGTGTGTCTCTCTCTCCAGGAGAGCTGTGTGTGTCTCTCTCCAGGAGAGCTGTGTGTGTGTGTGTGTCTCTCTCCAGGAGAGCTGTGTGTGTGTGTGTGTGTCTCTGCAGGAGAGCTGTGTGTGTGTGTGTCTCTCTGCAGGAGAGCTGTGTGTGTGTGTGTCTCTCTGCAGGAGAGCTGTGTGTGTGTGTGTCTCTCTGCAGGAGAGCTGTGTGTGTGTCTCTCTGCAGGAGAGCTGTGTGTGTGTGTGTCTCTCTGCAGGAGAGCTGTGTGTGTGTGTGTCTCTCTGCAGGAGAGCTGTGTGTGTGTGTGTCTCTCTGCAGGAGAGCTGTGTGTGTGTGTCTCTCTGCAGGAGAGCTGTGTGTGTGTCTCTCTGCAGGAGAGCTGTGTGTGTGTCTCTCTCTGCAGGAGAGCTGTGTGTGTGTGTGTGTCTCTCTGCAGGAGAGCTGTGTGTGTGTGTGTCTCTGCAGGAGAGCTGTGTGTGTGTGTGTCTCTGCAGGAGAGCTGTGTGTGTGTCTCTCTGCAGGAGAGCTGTGTGTGTGTGTCTCTCTGCAGGAGAGCTGTGTGTGTGTGTCTCTCTGCAGGAGAGCTGTGTGTGTGTGTCTCTCTCTGCAGGAGAGCTGTGTGTGTGTGTCTCTCTCTGCAGGAGAGCTGTGTGTGTGTGTCTCTCTGCAGGAGAGCTGTGTGTGTGTCTCTCTGCAGGAGAGCTGTGTGTGTGTGTCTCTCTGCAGGAGAGCTGTGTGTGTGTGTCTCTCTGCAGGAGAGCTGTGTGTGTGTGTCTCTCTGCAGGAGAGCTGTGTGTGTGTGTCTCTCTGCAGGAGAGCTGTGTGTGTGTGTCTCTCTGCAGGAGAGCTGTGTGTGTGTGTCTGCAGGAGAGCTGTGTGTGTGTGTGTGTCTCTGCAGGAGAGCTGTGTGTGTGTGTGTGTGTGTGTGTGTGTGTGTCTCCAGGAGAGCTGTGTGTGTGTCTCTCTGCAGGAGAGCTCTGTGTGTTCACTGTGTGCAGGAGATGTGTGTGACTGTGCAGGAGAGCTCTGTGGAGGAGAGCTGTGTGTGTGTGACTGCAGGAATGGTGTGTGTGTGTCTCTGCAGGAGAGGTGTGTGTGTGTTTCTCTGCAGGAGAGGTGTGTGTGTGTTTCTCTGCAGGAGAGCTGTGTGTGTGTCTGCGTCTGCAGGAGAGCTCTGTGTGTGTGACTGTGTGCAGGAGAGCTCTGTGTGTGTGACTGTGTGCAGGAGAGCTCTGTGTGTGTGACTGTGTGCAGGAGAGCTCTGTGTGTGTGACTGTGTGCAGGAGAGCTCTGTGTGTGTGTGACTGTGTGCAGGAGAGCTCTGTGTGTGTGTGACTGTGTGCAGGAGAGCTCTGTGTGTGTGTGACTGTGTGCAGGAGAGCTCTGTGTGTGTGACTGTGTGCAGGAGAGCTCTGTGTGTGTGACTGTGCAGGAGAGCTCTGTGTGTGTGACTGTGTGCAGGAGAGCTCTGTGTGTGTGACTGTGTGCAGGAGAGCTCTGTGTGTGTGACTGTGCAGGAGAGCTCTGTGTGTGTGAGTGCAAGGGAGGTGTGTGTGACTGTGCAGGAGAGCTCTGTGTGTGTGACTGCAGGAGAGCTGTGTGTGTGACTGTGCAGGAGAGCTCTGTGTGTGTGACTATGCAGGAGAGCTCTGTGTGTGTGTCTGCGTCTGCAGGAGAGCTCTGTGTGTGTGACTGTGTGCAGGAGAGCTCTGTGTGTGTGACTGTGCAGGAGAGCTCTGTGTGTGTGACTGTGTGCAGGAGAGCTCTGTGTGTGTGACTGTGTGCAGGAGAGCTCTGTGTGTGTGACTGTGCAGGAGAGCTCTGTGTGTGTGACTGTGCAGGAGAGCTCTGTGTGTGTGACTGTGCAGGAGAGCTCTGTGTGTGTGACTGTGTGCAGGAGAGCTCTGTGTGTGTGACTGTGCAGGAGAGCTCTGTGTGTGTGACTGTGTGCAGGAGACCTCTGTGTGTGTGACTATGCAGGAGAGCTCTGTGTGTGTGACTGTGCAGGAGAGCTCTGTGTGTGTGACTGTGCAGGAGAGCTCTGTGTGTGTGACTGTGCAGGAGAGCTCTGTGTGTGTGACTGTGTGCAGGAGAGCTCTGTGTGTGTGACTGTGCAGGAGAGCTCTGTGTGTGTGACTGTGCAGGAGAGCTCTGTGTGTGTGACTGTGCAGGAGAGCTCTGTGTGTGTGACTATGCAGGAGAGCTCTGTGTGTGTGACTGTGCAGGAGAGCTCTGTGTGTGTGACTGTGTGCAGGAGAGCTCTGTGTGTGTGACTGTGCAGGAGAGCTCTGTGTGTGTGACTGTGTGCAGGAGAGCTCTGTGTGTGTGACTGTGTGCAGGAGAGCTCTGTGTGTGTGACTGTGTGCAGGAGAGCTCTGTGTGTGTGACTGTGCAGGAGAGCTCTGTGTGTGTGACTGTGCAGGAGAGCTCTGTGTGTGTGACTGTGTGCAGGAGAGCTCTGTGTGTGTGTGACTGTGCAGGAGACCTCTGTGTGTGTGACTGTGTGCAGGAGACCTCTGTGTGTGTGACTATGCAGGAGAGCTCTGTGTGTGTGACTGTGCAGGAGAGCTCTGTGTGTGTGACTGTGCAGGAGAGCTCTGTGTGTGTGACTGTGTGCAGGAGAGCTCTGTGTGTGTGACTGTGTGCAGGAGAGCTCTGTGTGTGTGACTGTGCAGGAGAGCTCTGTGTGTGTGACTGTGCAGGAGAGCTCTGTGTGTGTGACTGTGCAGGAGAGCTCTGTGTGTGTGACTGTGCAGGAGAGCTCTGTGTGTGTGACTGTGCAGGAGAGCTCTGTGTGTGTGACTGTGCAGGAGAGCTCTGTGTGTGTGACTGTGCAGGAGAGCTCTGTGTGTGTGACTGTATGCAGGAGAGCTCTGTATGTTACTGTGCAGGAGAGCTGTGTGTGTGTGTATATAACTGCAGGAGAGCTCTTCGTGAGTGTGCAGGAAAGCTCTGTGTGTGTAACTATGCAGGGGAGCGCTGTGTGTGCAACTTCAGAGGGGAGCTCTGTGTGTGTCTGTGTGTGTGAGAGAGAGTCTTCAGGAGAGCTCTGTGTGTGTATCTGAGTCAGAGCTGTGCCTAGGGGTGTGTCTGTGATTGTTTAGTAGAGGTGTGTGTGTGTGTGTGTGTGACACTGTGCAGGAAAGCTGTCTAAGGCCTTGTGCGCACTAGGCGTTTTTGCTGCGTTTTTAGCGGCGTTTTTTACCGCGTTTTTGTGCTGAAAACGCAGTGACATTGCTTCCCCAGCAATGTCAATGGGTTTTCAGAAGTGCTGTCCTCACACAGCGTTTTTTTTTAGCTGCGTTTTTGTGGTGACCACAAAAACGCAGCATGTCAATTATTTCTGCGTTTTCCACTGCGTTTTTCACTCATTGAATTCAATGAGATGTTAAAAACGCAATGAAAAACGCATATAGCCGCGTTTCTATGACTAAAAACGCAGCTATAAACGCAAGGGGTGGGTACTACAGTGACGTGTACAGGAAGAGGATTCCTTCTGTTGGTAAACACAGAAGCATGAATCCTCCCGGTACCGTCACCGCTGCGTCCACCTCCCGTCCGGTGCCATGTCAGCTCCGTGCGGCGTCATGTCTGGGCGGGAGGTGGAGGCAGCGGCGAAAACCAAAGTGAACAGTAGAAAAAAAAAAATGTCATATACTCACCTGTCCGCAGGGTCCCGATGCCATGCCCGCTCCCATCTCCTCCCGGTCCCGCCGCTCTGGCTGTGTGCAGTCTCCCCGGGGCAGGACCTTGCTTGCAGGACCTGGCGCTGATCACCTGATGCAGTCACCTGACGCATCAGCTGATCGTAGTCTCGCCGGCTTTTTCGCGCCGGCCGGCTATCAGCTGATCCTGCCGTCAGGGGACTTCATCAGCTGATTACCGGCAGCGATCGTATAGGATCAGACTCCTGTCCAATCGATCGCTCCAGGAGCTCCCGGTAATCAGCACAGCACATAAGTGAGTATTATTTTTTTTTTTTTTGCACTGATGCATCAGCTGATTGTATAACCGGCTTTTATACAATCAGCTGATGTGTGATGTGATTCACATCCTTGAACCTGACACATCATCTGATCGCTTTGCCTTCCAGCAAACCGATCAGATGATATTGGATCCGGATTGGACGGCGCGGGACCCTGACCCAGGATTTCTGCGGAGGGGGGTTTATTTCAATAAAGATGGAGTCACTAATTGTGTTGTGTTTTATTTCTAATAAAAATATTTTTCTGTGTGTTGTGTTTTTTTTTTATCATTACTAGAAATTCATGGTGGCCATGTCTAATATTGGCGTGACACCATGAATTTCGGGCTTAGGGCCAGCTATACAGCTAGCCCTAACTCCATTATTACCTAGCTAGCCACCCGGCATCAGGGCAGCTAGAAGAGTTGGATACAGCGCCAGAAGATGGCGCTTCTATGAAAGCGCCATTTTCTGGGGTGGCTGCGGACTGCAATTCGCAGTGGGGGTGCCCAGAAAGCATGGGCACCCTGCACTGTGGATTCCAATCCCCAGCTGCCTAGTTGTACCCGGCTGGACTCAAAAATTAGGCGAAGCCAACGTCATTTTTTTTTTTAATTATTTCATGAAATAATTAAAAAAAAAGGGCTTCTCTATATTTTTGGTTCCCAGCCGGGTACAAATAGGCAGCTGGGGGTTGGGGGCAGCCCGTACCTGCCTGCTGTACCCGGCTAGCATACAAAAATATGGCGAAGCCTACGTCATTTTTTTTTTCTTTTTGGGCAAAAAACTGCATACAGTCCTGGATGGAGGATGCTGAGCCTTGTAGTTCTGCAGCTGATGTCTGCTCTCCTGCATACACTAGTGAATGGAGGATGCTGAGACTTGTAGTTCTGCAGCTGCTGTCTGCTCTCCTGCATACACTAGTGAATGGAGGATGCTGAGACTTGTAGTTCTGCAGCTGCTGTCTGCTCTCCTCCATACACTAGTTCTGCAGCTGTCTGCTCTCCTGCATACAATGAACATTTTGAAGAAGGAAATGACATCAGACCTTTTTTTTTTCATCAACAATCTTTAATGGCATTGTGCACTGATTAAAAACGCAGTGAGCAAAAACGCAGAAAAAAATGCACCAAATCGCGGCAAAAACGCATGCGTTTTTGCCGCTTTTTTTTTAGCCGCGGGTGCGTTTTTTAGACAAAAACGCACATAAAAACGCAGCGTGAAAAAAACGCCTAGTGCGCACATACCCTAAGTTCGTTGGGGAGTGCTGTGTGTAACTGCAGGAGAGGTGTGTGTGTGTGTGTGTGTGTGTGTGTGTTTACTGTTGATGTTGCAGTGCTGTTTACTGCACATGCATTAATGCTGTTTGTGTAGCTTGCATCTGGCATGCAGCAGTGCTGTGTAGCAAAACTGTGTGTGTACTTTGCATGCAGCAGTGCTGTGTTTGTACGTGCTATTATTTGATAATTGGGGATCATAGTGATTGAGAAGGCGTTGACTGAACAGTGGATAACTGCTTTAATTGAATTTTTTTACCGGTTTTCAATACATTAGAGTGATATGTTTAAAATAAAAATGAAATTCCACATCGTCTTTTGAGTTTTGTTTTTTTTAATGGCATTTATTGAGCAATGAAGATGACTTGGTTATGTGATTTTCCAGGTCAGTACGATTATGGTGATACCAAACTTTGTAGTTCTATTATTATTTTAGTGACTTGACCCCTTAAATTATTTGTCTGGTAAAAACAAGTTATTACCTGTCTTCCATCCCCACAAAATTACTAATGACTTACTGCCAAAGCTAATAGACAATTCACTATTCTTCTAGTCCTGTCCTATGCTTTCGACATAGTCGCCTACTCCCTCCTACTACAAATCCTCATTTCCCTTGGTGTCAAAGATCTCCCTCTTTCCTGGATCTATTCCTTACCTTACTACCTCCTTATCCCGCCATCTGTCAGTGTCCCGCAAGACTGTCTTGGGAACCATATTCTCCATCTCTACCTTTGGCCTGGGACAACTCATACTGTCCCATACCAGTCCCACGTATACGCTGATGACACTCTGATCTACCTCTTTGGGCCAAACATCCCCTCTCTGCTGTCCAGAATCCAAGAGTATCTATCAGCTATATCTTCCTTCTCCCACTGTCCGCAGGTTTTTGCTACTGCATCTGCGAGTAGCTTTGTCTAGGCCAGAGGTCTTAAACACACAGCCTGCGGGCCACATGCAGCCCCCCAGGCTGCTTCGTGCGGCCCCCAGGCCCGTGCCCCTGTTAACTATCGCGGCTGGTGCAGGGTCTGCAGCTACTGTTACGCTTTATGTCAGATGAATGTTTTGCTGGCGCTGTGCTTTCAGAGTCCAGTGCTCTGTGCACAACCTTTCCTCCAATGGAAACTGCCTGACCTCAGCTGCTTACCTCTGATTGGTGGACGGCTACGGCTGCGTTGGAAACGTGCACAGAGAGGTTGACTCTGCACGCGCAGCACCGGCAAAACATTCATCTGACATAAATCTCTGACAGGGGCCGCGGCCAGCAGAGAGCAAGAAGCAGAGAGATGAGGCAGCCGAGGGAACGGGGCACAGGTGAGAAGAATGGTTTATGTGTGTGTAGAACAGCACATTAACCCCTTAGCGACTCATGACGTACGTCATGGATTGTGTGAGGTTAATCCCCGCCCCCTACCGTGGGCGGACCGCGGATCCGCACACATCAGCGGATTTCAACAGCTGACATGTGTGCCTGTTAGTCGTGAGTGAAATCGCTTCCACTCGCGACTATTAACCCCTTACATCTTGCTGCCAAAATCTGGCAGCGAGATGTATATGCGGGCAGCCATGATTATGACTTACCCCGCCCCCATCGAAAAGCACGTGATGTGATCACGTGACTTCCGGTGGTTGCCATGGTAGCACAGGGTCATGTGATGACGCATGTAGCGAACATGAGTCACTTGCTCTCAATGCCATAGTGCCAGCATTGAAAGTAAAGCAGCATATCTGTAGATCTCATCTCTGTAGCTGTGATCCTAAGGGACCTAGTAAAATTAAAAAAAAAAGTTAAAGGGAACCAAACATCAGCATTTTCCTATATAAGGTGCAGCCAGTGCAGTACTGGCACTATCAGGCACATTGTGTACATACCATTAGTGGGCAGCTCGGATGTTTAGGCTGTGAAATCCAAGTATATAAAGTTTGAAAATTCATAATGTTTTTGATTGACGTGCGCACCTCTGCTGATAATGTCCGGGCGGGTTATGCACGTGGATTCCCACCGCCTGTTCCTCCCTCTCTCTGGCTGTATGTAAATTTCTAATCTTCAGTTACACGGCGTCGGAGTTGGCGCCTGCACATAGCGCTCATCTCCGGCGCCGTGTTTCTGAAGCCCACACTATTGTGCATGAGAGGGCGGCGCATGCGCCCTCGCTTCTTCAGATCTGTTGTGACGGCGGGAGCACACGCGGTCACAACAGGACTGGAGAACAGCTGACCTTACCCCGATTAGCTGCAGCAGACGTGTGCTACGATATCGTCTGCTGCAGCTAATCGGTAAGATCAGCTGTTCTCCAGTCCTGTTGTGACCGCGCGCGCTCCCGACGTCACAACAGAAATCCAATACCGGATCGCTGCTTTTCCCTCCTACCATCCTAACACGTGACCTGAGTATAACAGAGCGGAGCGCGCTGCCCGAAACTAGTCTCTGTCTGCTCTGTGCTGCTGCTAAGGTATGAAAACTGAATCTCCCCAGCGCTGATTCACCCCCCACCCCCACTCCCCGGCTGGACAGTGAGATCCTCAAGCTATTTCTATGACTCACTGTGTCCTTATCTATCGTATGTGCCTGCCCTGCAGCATTGAGAATCAAACAGTGTTTGCTTCTCAATGCTGCAGGCACACCACGGTAGATCAGGACATTGGGGAGAGGACACAGTGTGTACTTACCACTGACTTGTGTCCTCTCCTGCAGGTGCACAGCACTGGCCGGTAATATGCAAAGATAGAAGCATTGCCAATGCTTCTATCAGCTACCGGCCACTGATCCCCTGCCTGGCAGAGCTGCTGTTCACACATCAGTTTTTCCCCAATCAGGCAGAATCTGCTTTGTGCCTGATGCAACGGATCCGTCTCAGACTGTGAAAAAACTGATGCGACGGATCCGTTTTTTTTTTTTTTTATGCTGAGAGAGACCCCACACGCAGGCACTACCTCGCACGCATCATCACCGCACACGCCAGCACTACCCAGCACGCATCATCACCACACACGCAGGCACTACCCAGCACACATCATCACCGCACACGCCGGCACTACCCAGCACGCATCATCACCGCACACGCAGGCACTACCCAGCACACATCATCACCGCACACGCCGGCACTACCCAGCACGCATCATCACCGCACACGCAGGCACTACCCAGCACACATCATCACTGCACACGCCGGCACTACCCAGCACACATCATCACCGCACACGCAGGCACTACCCAGCACGCATCATCACCGCACACGCCGGCACTATCCAGCACGCATCATCACCGCACACGCTGGCACTACCCAGCACGCATCATCACTGCACACACAGGCACTACCCAGCACGCATCATCACTGCACACGCAAGCACTACCCAGCACGCATCATCACCGCACACGCAGGCACTACCGAGCACGCATCATCACCGCACACGCCGGCACTACCCAGCACGCATCATCACCGCACACGCCGACACTACCCAGCACGCATCATCACCGCACACCCCTGCACTACCGCACGCATCATCACCGCACACGCCGGCACTACCCAGCACGCATCATCACCGCACACGCCGGCACTACCCAGCACGCATCATCATCGCACACGCCGGCACTACCCAGCACGCATCATCACCGCACACGCAGGCACTACCGCACGCATCATCACCGCACACGCAGGCACTACCGCACGCATCATCACCGCACACGCAGGCACTACCCAGCACGCATCATCACCGCACACGCCGGCACTATCCAGCACGCATCATCACCGCACACGCTGGCACTACCCAGCACGCATCATCACTGCACACACAGGCACTACCCAGCACGCATCATCACTGCACACGCAAGCACTACCCAGCACGCATCATCACCGCACACGCAGGCACTACCGAGCACGCATCATCACCGCACACGCCGGCACTACCCAGCACGCATCATCACCGCACACGCCGGCACTACCCAGCACGCATCATCACCGCACACCCCTGCACTACCGCACGCATCATCACCGCACACGCCGGCACTACCCAGCACGCATCATCACCGCACACGCCGGCACTACCCAGCACGCATCATCATCGCACACGCCGGCACTACCCAGCACGCATCATCACCGCACACGCAGGCACTACCGCACGCATCATCACCGCACACGCAGGCACTACCGCACGCATCATCACCGCACACGCAGGCACTACCCAGCACGCATCATCACCGCACACGCAGGCACTACCCAGCACGCATCATCACCGCACACGCAGGCACTACCCAGCACGCATCATCACCGCACACGCAGGCACTACCCAGCACGCATCATCACCGCACACGCCGGCACTACCCAGCACGCATCATCACCGCACACGCCGGCACTACCCAGCACGCATCATCACCGCACACGCAGGCACTACCCAGCATGCATCATCACCGCACACCCCTGCACTACCGCACGCATCATCACCGCACACGCCAGCACTACCCAGCACGCATCATCACCGCACACGCCGGCACTACCCAGCACGCTTCATCACCGCACACGCCGGCACTACCCAGCACGCATCATCACCGCACACGCCGACACTACCCAGCACGCATCATCACCGCACACGCCGGCACTACCCAGCACGCATCATCACCGCAGACGCCGGCACTACCCAGCACGCATCATCACCGCACACCCCTGCACTACCGCACGCATCATCACCGCACACGCCGGCACTACCCAGCATGCATCATCACCGCACACGCAGGCACTACCCAGCACGCATCATCACACACGCCGGCACTACCCAGCACGCATCATTACCACACACCCCTGTACTACCGCATGCATCATCACCGCACACGCCGGCACTACCCAGCACACATCATCACCACACATGCAGGCACTACCCTGCATGCATCTTCACCGCACACAACCCGGCATTACCTCAGTGACGTCACCGCTGACAGCGCGACTCCCTTCAGTTGCTGCGTGGAGCTGAGAGAGGCGGTGTTCTACTGCCGTTCCTGTCAGCTTCATGTAGTAGATCTGAGAGCGTCGCGGGACCTCTGTGGATTCCGTCGGACCTGGAGGGGTATTTGCTGATTTTAATAAAATGGTGAAAGAGGGTGTTTTTTTGTCTTTTATTCCAAATAAAGGATTTTGTTGGGTGTATGTGTTTATTTACTTTCACTTACAGGTTAATCATTGGGGGTGTCTCATAGACGCCTGCCATGATTAACCCCTTATTACCCCGATTGCCACCGCACCAGGGCAATTCGGGAAGAGCCGGGTAGAGTCCCGGGACTGTCGCATGTAATGGATGCGGCAATTCCGGGCGGCTGCTGGCTGATATTTTTAGGCTGGGGGCTCCCCATAACGTAAAGCTCCCCATCCTGAGAATACCAGCCTTCAGCCGTGTGGCTTTATCTTGGCTGGTATCAATATTGGGGGGGAACCGCACGCCGTTTTTCTTGTAATTATTTATTTATTTTACTGCACAATATAGACCCGCCCACCGGCGGCTGTGATTGGTTGCAGTGAGACAGCTGTCACTCAGCGTGGGGGCGTGTCTGCCTGCAACTAATCATAGGCGCCGGTGTGCGGGGAAAGCAGGGAATACGAGATTGAATAATGAGCGGCCGGCATTTTCAAATCAGGAGAAGCCGTCGGAGCTTTGCGACAGCCGTGCAGCCCTGCGCCGATGATGGTGAGTGGGTGAGAGTGAGTGAATGAGTCAGTCAGTGAGTGAGAGAGTTTGAGAGAGAGTGAGAGATTGATTTTCTGACAAGCAATGAATTTATATCACTTCTGGGCATGCTCAGAAGTAAAAACCGGATACGGTACATGCTTCCGGCATTTGAAGCATGACACCGTATCCAGCTCGCATAGACTTTCATTATGCACCATGCCGCACCCGGCGCTAGGCATTTTTTTGCCGCTGGCAAAAAACGTTCCTCTCTGCGTCCTGTGCGGCCGCCGGAGTGACGATTTTTGCAGCATCAGGCAAAAACCGGATCAAACGCAAGTACATACAGCACAATCCGGCGCTAATAAAAGTCTATGAGGAAAAACCACACCCGGCGGCAAAAAAAAACAGATGCGTTTTTCCCGCAAGGCGCCGGATTGTGCCGCACAGCAAAAACCTGATGTGTGAACATACCCTTAGCTGCACACCCTGTTCAGCCCTCCTCCTGGGTCCTAGCTGCCTGCACACCCTGTTCAGCCCTCCTCCTGGGTCCTAGCTGCCTGCACACCCTGTTCAGCTCTCCTCCTGGGTCCTAGCTGCCTGCACACCCTGTTCAGCTCTTCTCCTGGGTCCTAGCTTCCTGCACACCCTGTTCAGCTCTCCTCCTGGGTCCTATCTGCCTGCACACCCTGTTCAGCTCTCCTCCTGGGTCCTAGCTGCCTGCACACCCTGTTCAGCCCTCCTCCTGGGTCCTAGCTGTCTGCACACCCTGTTTAGTTCTCTTCCTGGGTCCTAGCTGCCTGCACACCCTGTTCAGCTCTCCTCCTGGGTCCTAGCTGCCTGCACACCCTGTTCAGCTCTTCTCCTGGGTCCTAGCTGCCTGCACACCCTGTTCAGCTCTTCTCCTGGGTCCTAGCTGCCTGCACACCCTGTTCAGCCCTCCTCCTGGGTCCTAGCTGCCTGCACACCCTGTTCAGCTCTCCTCCTGGGTCCTAGCTGCCTGCACACCTTGTTCAGCTCTCCTCCTGGGTCCTAGCTGCCTGCACACCCTGTTCAGCTTTCCTCCTGGGTCCTAGCCGCCTGCACACCCTGTAGTTAACTCCCTGCCTGTTCTGCACATTGCTGATCTGTGGTGGCTCAGAGCGATTACGGACAGCTTCTACAGTTTCAGTTTGCTGGATGGGTGTAGATGGGGAGTGGATATGGGTGTGGCCGTTTGTAAAATGGGTGTGGTTAGGGGCGTGGCCTACAAATTGCCACGGCACGCGTTGTGCGCCGCAAACTTTGTCCCTCTTTCCCTTCTTTAAAAGTTGGGAGGTATGGAATCATCTCTTTTGTGGTGCTCCTTGTACAATATTCCTTGTATTGATAGACAAAAGTCCTTGAGAAAGACCCGGATAGGGTTAAAACCTGGGACAATGTTTTCAAAAAATACATCACAATAAAATAATTTTTTCAGCACCATTCGGTATTTTCAATTATTACTTGTTAGTGTGCCGGAGTATACTTGGAGTGTCTATTGTTTTTCTCCAGAGCACCTAAGACTAACGATAGTTGAGCCAGGTCTTATCTTATTATAAAGATTGAATTCAGACTGTTTCAGCACCCAGGTGTCTTTATTTGTGGGAAAAGGATTCAATAAGAAGTTGGTGTAAGCTTGATTAAGTTCGGCAGACAGGTCCCCATATTTTTCCATGGTAATTTTTTTGTGGGCGAAAACATGTGCCATAATCTTTCCCCGCAAAACTACCTTAGCTGTTTCCCAAAGTAGAGAAGGATTATTTTGGTGTATCTCATTATCTTTTAGAAATTCTTGCCACCATGTTTTAAGGGAAAAGATGAAAGACTCATCTATAATTAGGGAATCTCCACAGGAACTCCTGACCTTTGGGGTGTGAGTTTGCTAATTCCATTATCAATGGGGAGTGGTCCAATATGACAATGTCATCTATATTCGCGCGCATTAGTTTGGATAGCAGAGGCGGGGAGATCAACAGATAATCTATACGATACCAGGCATTATTAGCGTGCGAGTAGTGCGTATACTCCCTATCACTTGCATGGAGAAATCTCCAGGAGTCGGCCAAGTTACATGAGGATAGCATTGGGGGAAAGACCCTGTCATGGGTTGTGGTTATTTGCGGATGGGTTGCCATGTTCTTTCTATCTTCAGGAACAGAGACAACTGAATTAAAATCCCCTCCTACTATCTTATGGGATGTGGGGTCATGAAGTAATGTGGTTTCTATTTGTTTAAAAAAAGACTTATTGACTACATTAGGGGTGTATACATTATATAAAGAAATGCCACCATTCGGCGTGGATAGTGTTAATTGTATCAATCGATTACCTGATGTGTAAAATGCTTATTAGGATCAGAACACCTGCTTTTCTGAGCACTGATGAGGAGCCATAGACATTGCCCACCCACAGCCTACGCATCCTAATAAAATCAGTTTCAAGAAGATGAGTTTGTTGCAAAAGGGCAATATCTGGCTTAAAGCGTTTCAATTGTCTGATACAAGTAAAATATATCTTTGTACCGTGTTAGCCAGTAGAGATAAAAAAAATTGTTTAAAAGAACAGAGAGTCCTCAGTGGTTGATACCTTTTAATGGCTAACTGAAAAGATGGTAATAATTGCAAGACCTGAGTAGTCTCGAAAGCTTGCAATTATTACCATCTTTTCAGTTAGCCATTAAAAGGTATCAACCACTGAGGACTCTCTGTTCTTTTAAACAATTTTTTTTCAATTGTCTGAGAACTTTCATGCGTTTTTGGGGGGAACGCAACCCCTTGACATTCCATGTAACAATTATCATAATCGGTCTCTAAAGAAGGAGCTCTAATTGCATGGACATATAGATTCGAACCCAACCTGTGACGACCAGTGAGGGGCAATATCATATAAACAAATATGAGATGGCTGTTAAAAACAGAAAGGAACTTATCTAAAGATAATAAACCTTCACGACATATATTCAACAAAACAATCAAAAACAAATCCCCTAGCAGGAGTTGGAGTTTCCGACTCCACCTCGCTAGGAAAAAAAGAATCATGGGCTTCACTTCTACCCGACTCTGCAAGAGAAAGTCCCTCATTCCCCTCGCCCTTGTCTAATATTGCAGCTCAATAGCTGAGAAAGGGAGATATGATTTTCTACATTCTTTATCTTTTTTTCCCTTTTCCCCTCTCTTCTTTTTGAGGGGGGGCATATTGGTTTTATAATAAGTAGGAAACCAGACTTAAGTATAAGACTATGAAAGTCACTTGCTACCTTTTGTTTGTCGCACACTCAGCCTTTGCTCTTTTGGAGAGCTTTGGCCTGAGAGTTCAATTGGATTCTTTGAGTAATGACGATTGTTGCCCTCCTGGAGAAGGTGAGACTCACTTTCCGGGTCTTTCAGGTGTAAGGAGCTGCTTTGTAAATATGTCCGCCTTTTCTAGAGATGTGAAGGTGTGGAAAGAGCAATTGTTTCCCTTTATTATCAAGACTGCAGGATATCTTAATTGAAAACGGATATCATCCTTGTGCAGATAGGGCTGAAGGCTTTCGCTTTCTGGACACCTCAGGAGAGAAATCTTCAAAAGGAAGGATTTTATGACCACACAATATCAGAGGTTGTCTCTGCTTTCTATACGCCTGTATGATATCTGATTTGTCGTTAAAGTCCAAGTACTTCATGATGACTTGGCGTGGCCTCCGGGAGGCCTGTTTATCTGAAGTAGCTGGAGGGGGGGGGCCACCCTGTGGACTCTCAACTTTTCTGCTTTCGGGCAAGTGTAAAGCTTTTGGGAGGTCATTCTCACGCAGCATTTTTAGGTCCTTCTGTTGGAAAGATTCTGGTAGGCCCACGAGGCGTAGATTGCTCCTGCGGGAGCGATTCTCAAGGTCTTCTATGCGGTCCTTCAAAATGGTATTCCCTTTGGAAAGGGCCATCAATTTTTTATGGTCACTGCAAGAGTCGTCCTCAATAGTTGATACACGTGCCTCCAGCTGAGGAGCTGTCAACCTCAATATCCGTGATTGTAGAGTATAAAGGCGATTTTGATGGTGAAACAATCTCTTCACTAACATCATTGTGTAAATTTTGATCCTCCTGTGGCGGTAATGGCGTCATCTTAGGGACGACTCCTGGAGCAGATTTACGTGAAGTTGGGTGATGCTTCTGCCCACTACGGAGAAGGTAACGTTCCATAAATGAAGATGTCAGGGATCAAAGAATAATACACCTCTGGTCTCATGTACTGCAGCAAGCCGTTAGGTATATTGAGCTCTGGAATGTAGTACGGTATTAGCGAAGGGTGAGGGACATAACTTGTGAGTCCTCACATAGCCAGCCGGAACTGGAAGCCACAAAAAGTTAATAGTGATGATCAGCATTCTAGTTTGATAAAGTAAAGGATTAATCCTTGAGATGCAGTACATAAAATGGCCACTGGATGGTAAGATGCAGTTTCAATGCTGAGTTTGCACCAGGAATTAGCAAATTTGACCACTATAATGCTTTATTGACTCTTGATAGGGGGAAAAAAAAACAAAAAGCAACACCTTATCTCTGTTTACTGAGCCCTGCAGGGGTCTGCAGCAGAGCAATCTGCACAGGTTTTTCACATTCACCTGGAACAAAGATCCAGGGGAGATAATGTTTTAGTTTGTGGCCTTAAAGGCCCAGTCACACACACAACGACTTAGGCTAAGTTCACACATCCTGTGTTTTGCATCAGTCACAATCCGTCGCCTTGGGGAATTACGGTAACCTGCAAAATATTTTGCAGGAATCCTGTATTTCCCCATAGACTTCTATTAGCGACGGATTGCGACTGATGACCCTGCGTTGCATCCGCTGCGTCGCGGTCCGTCGTTTTTGACTGACCGCCGAGCGGGGAGCAACGCAGAATGTAACGTTTTTCGGGCCTTCAAAATTAACGCGCCGCGCAGGAATCCGTCGCCATCCGTCAAGCTTGTAATGCATGTCTATGGTGCTGGATTCCGTCGTAATCCGTCTTACAACGGAATCCAGCGCAGGATTCCGTCATGCTCTACTGAGCATGCCCAGCATGCTTGGCACGCCCACTGGGCTGTCCCAAACACAGACGGATCATGACTGATCCGTCAAAAAACGGACGCACAGCGGATGTAACGGACGCAACTGATCCGTTTTTTCACAGGATTCCTGTGAAAGGAATCCTGTGAAAAACACATCAGTTGCATCAGTTGACATCTTGAAAATGACTGATCCGTTGCTGACGGACCTGACGGATTGAAAACACAGGATGTGTGAACTTAGCCTTACCAGCGATCCCGAAAACGATGCGACCTGATAGGGATCGCAGGTAAGTCGCTGGGAGGTCGCAGGTGAGATGTCACACAGTCAGATCTTACCAGCGATGCAGGAATAACACAGGT
The DNA here is from genome assembly GCF_048569485.1 of Anomaloglossus baeobatrachus. Taxonomy (NCBI): domain Eukaryota; kingdom Metazoa; phylum Chordata; class Amphibia; order Anura; family Aromobatidae; genus Anomaloglossus; species Anomaloglossus baeobatrachus. The sequence continues at coordinate 135,935,905 of NC_134360.1, read as the reverse complement.
CGCAGGAGCGACCTGTATAACTATCTCAGCAGTCACTGTGACCCTGTCACACAGTGTCAAGCACAGCGATGTGTCCTGCCCAGCAGGACATCGCCTTTGAAGAAAATGGCCTGATCCATTCTGCAACGACTAGAGATCTCACAGCAGGGGCCTGATCGCTGGTAGGTGTCACACATAACAAGATCGCTAATGGGATCGCTACTGGGTCACATAAACCGTGACTCAGCTGCGATCTCGCTAGCAATCTCGTTATGTGTGACAGTACCTTAAGAGATTATTGCAGCTGTAACTTTGACTTTGCTCTACCAGAGCTGTTTATTATGTTTACTCTGTCAGGCACATGGCAACATCTGTGCCCGATGCAGGGAGAATATCTCACATCCAGGGGAGCACACTGAAGTCTCTCCACTGACTGCCGGCTTCTGAGACAGCCCCCGAGTGAGCAGTCCTCCAGCTCTGACAGCTCTGCTGGGCCTCAGATCTCTCCCCTCCACTGGCTTTATGCCTGGATGCTGCAGAGATCAGACACAACAGGCTGCCTTTAGACCAGGGAGGCTTATACCACTTGGGAGGCCAAACCACCTGATCACTTCACTGCAGACACCAGGGGCAGACCCAATTTCTCTTAAAATGGCAGCTTCTCTTCCCAGGACTTCACACGCCAGGTATGGGGGTTGTGGCTTACCGGGTTGTGGGTTGCCGATTTGAATGGTGTAGGCTCCTTCTGCCTGATCAGTTCCCTCTGCAGTCTCTGGGGAAGGGCAACAAGAGAGTCTCCAGCCGCAGACTGGTCCTGGGGTGGCCCTCCAGATGATTACAGCTGAGGAAAGGGGGCCAAAATCTCACCACTGGGGTCCCCCAGGTGTCCTGATGATGTGGAAGAGGGACGGGATGATCGAGGGAGCTCTGCAGAGGATGGATGGGGTGGATTGAGTCTGCAATACCAGGAGTTCCCTCACACACGTCCAGTAGTGACGGCGGCCATCTTGGATCTACAAGATTTACCCTCTTTAAGAGTTTGATAATCCTCTACTTTGTTTCAATTGACATCTCTCGTGTTGGAGCCATGGTTCATGTCAGTCCACTTGGTGCAACAGCTCTCCAAGGTGTGATCACTCCTTTTTAGATGCAGACTAACGAGCAGATCTTATTTGATGCAGGTGTTAGTTTTGGGAATGAAAATTTACAGGGTGATTCCATGACTTTTTCCTCATAATTGAGTGATTCCATAATTTTTTCCCCGTTTGGTCTTGAAAAGTAACAGTTACTGGCTAGCACATTATATTTTCATGATTTTTTTAGTGTTTCTTAAAGCCAAGCTTAAAGTTGCCATTTGAAATGACTTTAGTTTTGTGCCATGTCTGTGATCTGCTTTTTTTAAACAAAAGTAAACAACTGAATGAATATCCTCAGAGCCAGATGAGTCCATAATTTTTGCCAGGGGTTGTATTACTTTGGATCACTAATTGAAAAGTCCTGAGTATATAACTTTTGCACATTTCCATTTATTTCTGAAGATATTGTACAATCTATAAAAAGATGAAGGGGTGCTAATAATGGTGAGCAGCAGTGTAACAGATTTTTTATGTCATGTGCTTTCCATGCTCTTTAACGCTGCAACACTTAATGTGGGTCATTTTCTGTGCAGCTTGCAGTGTTTCTTGATACTTCATGTATGATTTTTATATTTCTTGTTAGTACATCACATTTTTTCCTCTTTGCTTTCCTGAACTGAAGGCAACATAACGCCAAGGAATTCTGATCCCTTTGCAAATGAAGAGGAGCTGCAGGGCGGGAAGACTGACCCTCGGCAGCCTCCTGGACTTCAGAATCCACTTGTAGGGGAAGACCAGGAACAAGCATGGCCACCGAAAGCTGAGCAACCTGTCCACCAAGCAGCTCAGAAGAAGAGACGATAGCCCTGCAGCTTATATGTTTTCGCTTTTTAAATGTGGTTTATACTTTTGTTGATTGTAATTTTCTTGGTAATTTTACCAGCTAAAGTTTTGAATGATAATTGTCTGGACTTGTGTCTTGTTACAAATTTTATTGAATATATTAAAAATACAAAAACACACAGACAATTATAAAATAAGATCTCTTGGTGTCTTGAGGGGCATGGACATCGAATAAAAAAATGGAACATATCCTATATATCAGTGAAATTTAGAAGGATGTAATAGAATACCATGGCATTTGGGTGTTCTACTATGTAAATTCTGTTGTGTGAATGCTAAAGGGATTGGATTAACACCTCATTAGTAAGCATAGAGCCACCAGTAATATATTTAAACTGTGCTTATATAAATACTTTTGAATACTATGTATACTTATTCTGCGATCCCATAGCAGATGTGTGATATCACAGGGACAATCTTATTGGATTTTCATGCATCCATGTATTTAATTGTATTCTATTACATCTTTCTAAATTTCATTAATATATATTGATATAATGGATATGTGCCATTTTTCTATTCAATATCCATGCATCTCAACACACCCAGAGATCTTATCTTATTTTATAATGGTCTGTGTTTTTGTATTTTTAATATGCAGTCATACCTTGTTGACATCAGTTATCGTTGTTTTCCGTTTTCGTTGATTTGTTTACACTAAAAATTTGCCTCAATTTTCATTTGTTTTTGTCTGTATACCCATGTGACGATGCTGCTATTTTTGCTACAAAGGGTGATCCATGCATTCTCCGGCTCTATGTGGCATTATGTGAGTGTCACCCTGCTTGTCAGTTTCAAATTCTATGTAAGAAATGTAAGATGAAATGTATTTGTGTTTTATATACATTTACTATTCCTTTTATATTCATTTTTTTATTGTTTTCAGTATTAAACACTATCGTTATTCCCTATAAAATGTGGGGGGGTTTTTTATGTATTTTAGAGTATCTAAAACGAATTAGTTGGATTTACATTGATTCCTATGGAAATAATTGCTTCGGTTTTAGTCAATTTCGGTTTTCATTGATTGTATTCAGATTATCAATGAAAACCGAGGCATCAATGCATTCAATAAAATTTGTATTATTTATACTAATGATTCTGTGATACAGATGATCCCTGTTCAGGCTTCTAAGGTTGGAGAGCTGTCGGAAGAACCTCGCCACCTGGCGCTTAAACATTTCCCACCACTGAGACTCACTATTAGGCTATGTGCGCACCTTGCGTACTAGCCCTGCAGAAATTTCTGCAGCGATCTGAAGAGCACACGTGCGCTTCAAATCGCTGCAGAAAATGTCCGTAGAGAAAAAAAAAAGCCGATTCCATGCGCTCTGCCTGCAGCTCCTGCCATAGACAGAGCAGGAGCTCCCGGCAAAGCGCACGGAAGAAGTGACATGTCACTTCTTAGAATGCAGCGATTCGGGCAGCAGCCAAAGCGCTGCGTTCTAATATGCCACGTGCGCACGGCTCCTGCACAATCTCCATAGACTGTGCAGGGGACGCAGGACGCATGCAGTTACGCTGCGCTACAAAGCGCAGCGTAACTGCATGTATTTACGCAACGTGCGCACATAGCCTTACAGAGATCCACCAACGGCCCCCAGCCCTGAAGAAAATCCTCAAAAGACTGTCTCACAGCTATTTCCATCAGGAATGACTAATTTAGTTTCCACATGCCTCTTCCCATCTGGGGGGTTTCTGCAACATTCAAGTGAAACTCATATTGAAAAAATGGGCCTGAAAACATCTTGACTAATAGGTTAATTGCTAATTAATAATATAATTAAAAAATTATTAAGTGGACATGAAATCAGGAGTGGAAAAAGTAAGGACAAAAGAATATAAAAGGGCAGGCATAAATTGACAGATGAAAAAATCCATAGAAATAACAACATCACATGGAATCGTTATGAATGAACAAAATCATAATGAAACAGAAAAACCCCATAATACATAGAATTACATAACCAAGTGTGAGTAGTAAATGGGGTAATACTGCCACCAGATATATATTCATGAAACCTCCATAACTCTGCAAATGGACCAGACAACGGAAAATATGAATATTATTGCCACCACTACAGAGTGTGCACATATACAGCTAAGGGCAATAAAGTAACGTATCAATAATAAAGGTAGAATCACCATCCAATCCACACAACAGGTTAAAGTGTACTGCTCATCAATGTATAATTAGTCATACGGGGAGGTAGAAAACAAATAGGATCAATAAGATAAAGTAGTCGTTACCTGGCCCAATATGTGCTCTGTCCAGACACCCTACGCGCGTTTCGACGTGTAGTCTTTTTCCAAGGGAGAAAGTAATGACGGACCTTTAAAATTGCCGCTCTTAAATAATGCAGACCGACCGCTGATAGGACCTTTGAATCATGTGACACTAATACAGACGTCACTTCCTGTTGGCGCATAGCAATGCCGACGCATCCATCATCACTGCTGGTGAGGGCATCACCAAGATGTGAGTGACGTGCATTGAACCACGTGCATTGACGTGCATTGACTGTAGCACCGCTACAGTCTCAGTAAAGATGCCGTCAGCTGCATAGACGAGGCACTTGTTAGCACGCATGCGCACACATGCTGTCTGAAGAGTTACCATATTCAATGTAATATAAGGTAAACCAAATCATATATAATGAAGTTGAAAGGAACCAAACAAAGTAAATTAATTATTTTTAGTAAGGTAAGGGAATAATACTCAATAGAGGTGGATATTGCACAATAGCCATACCTAAATTATCAAAATAACATATAAATAATACAGAATAAAAGACTCATCATATTTATAAACATCCATAATAATACAAGTGTATATATAAATACGTACACCAAATTGTATAAATATGGCAACTATTAAAGTGCTGAACTATGTGCAAATATATGAAATAAAATGAAAAATGAAAAAAAATAAAAAGGAATTAAAAGGATGAATAAAAATTGAAAATCTGTATCTATCAGTAAGGCTATGTTCACACACTGCGTTTTTAACTGCATTTTTTCCTGCGTTTTTGCTGCAGACATTTCTTGAGAAAATGGTTGTACCTTTCTGCAGACATTTCCCAGCAAAACCTATGGCAAAAAAAATTAGCTTGTGCGCACAATGCGTTTTTTTCTTAAGAAAATTCAGTAGATTTTCTTGAGAAAAAGAATGTGCATGTCACTTCTTTTCTGCAGCTAACTGCGTTATTCACTCCATTAACTGTAATGTAATCATAAAATCACGCAGGGAATAACGCAGGTAGCAATTTTTTTGTGTTTCATTGCGTTTTCCTGCGTTATTTCACGGTTTTCGGGACATAATGTTCATCACTGCCCTGCGTTTTGCAGCAGGGAAGTGATGTCATTATGACAGGAAGAGGAAGCTAAGCAAAGAGTAAACACACACACATATCACACTCAATCCCTTGAAGCCGCATGGAAGCACTTCCGTGTGACCTCCGTCGGGTGCCCGTGCAGTCTGTGTCCCATTCCCTGCCAGCCCCGCGGCTGCCCACACTGTAGTATCAGCAGCTTCTCACACTGCAGTGCGGGCAGCTGCAGGGATAACGAGCGCTGCTGTCAGGAGGTTAGATGAGATCATTAAATGCTGTGACGATCTCCTGTACTTCTGACGTCAGCGCTGTCACTGCCTTCCATTGTCCGCTGCGTTCTCACGTCACGTCTCGCTGGTGGCCCGAGACTGTCACTAGCGGTGACGTCATGGGCTCTCACGATACTGCGGCGGCAATAGAAGTCAGTGACAGTGCTGACGTCAGGAGTGCAGGAGATCGTGACAGCAGGTAATGATATCATCTAACCTCCTGACAGCAGCGCTCGTCATCCCCTGCAGTGACCTGGGCTGACCTATTGATGTTAGCTCAGGTCACTGCACTACTCTCCCAGCCAACGAGGAACATTCTATTCTTCATTGACTGGGACAGTAACTATGGTATGGATCGTCGTGGAACCCCCTTATTGGATTACGCCGGACCCGGATGTGATTGTTCTTTTCAATAAAATGGTGAAAGAGGGAATGTTTTGGGGAGTGTTTTTTCAAATAAAACTTTTTTTGTTGTCTATTTTTTTTTTCTTACTGACTTGGTTTGTGATGTCAGGTATCTGATAGACGTGTGAGATCACTAACCCCAGGGCTTCATGCCAGGTGACAATACAAATCTGGTATCAACCCCATATATTACTCCGTTTGCCACCGAAACAGGGCAATGGGATGAGCTGGGGAAAAGCGCCAGGATTGGCACGTCTAATGGATGCACCACTACTGGGGGGGCTGTGGCCTATTTTTAGGCTGGGGAGTGTCCAATACCGGTGGACCTCCCTAGTCTGAATACCAGGCCACAGCTGTCCGCTTTACCTTGGCTGGTGATCCAATTTGGGCGGGACCCCACGTTTTTTGTTTTAAATTATTTAATGTAAAATAACAGCGTGGGGTGCCCTCTGTTTTGGATTACCAGTCAAGGTAAAGCTGCCAGCTGTGGTCTGAAGGCTGCAGCCGTCTGCTTTACCCTAGCTGGCTACAAAACATATGGGGGACCCCACGTCGGTTTTTTTTTTTTTAGGTTTTTTTTTTATTTATTTATCCATCTTTCTATCTAGCCATTATCTATCTGTCTGTCTATGCATCTATCTATCTATCAATTATCTATCTATATTATTTATTGCTATTAAAGCATTAAAAAACGCAGGGACCAATCTGCAAAAAAACGCACCAAAAACACGTGTGAGGTATCAACCGGCTGTATTACAAAGGGCCGTTATGTTTTGCAGAAGCGTGGGTGCTCTGCAATGTGAAGCTGGCTGGGACCTGTGGTTCCACAGGATTGCATTACATGCAGAGCCATGGAAGGGTGTGTGATGCTGATTACACACTCCTTACCACCTGTGGGTGTGGCTCCAGGGGTTAAAGCAATCCTGTCTCTGAACCTGGGTAGAGTGTGCCTAGGGCAGTCTAGTTAGAGACTAGCTCTAGACTTCCAGCGTGTGTGCTAGGGGAGAGTTCTGCATGAAGTGTGTCTAGGGCAGTCTAGAGAGAGACTGGCTCTAGATGTCCAGGGTGTGGACTGGAAACAAGTGAGAGCAGAGCCGGGAGCTCTGGGTGTATCAGCCTGAGTGGAGGCTGATCACAAGGCTCTGATATTGAGTCTGAGGTGAGTGCAGCCAGGCCAGGGCTGTAGGGCCGAATCTCTCCAGGAGGAGAGACAGACAGGGGTCTGCAGAGGGCCCTGGGTGCTGGAAGGAACCTTGGCTAGAGTTGTACGCTGGCAGGTGCCAGAGAGTGGGGAAGTTGCTAAACTTCCATTATGGACTTATTGTTTATGTTTGAGGGCAGTTTATGCTGAGTGTTTTTAAATAAACTGCCAGAATTTCTATGAAGAGACCGTGTACGTGTGTTGCTGAAGCTACCTCACACCGCTGCAAGCGAGTGAAACCCCCACGTTGCAGGGCGCAACGTTACATATGGTGTCTCGAATGCGGGCATGCGGTCTGGTTGCTAGGGGCAACGCAGCCTGGTTGCTAGGGGCAACGGCCTAGGACATATTCCTGTGGATACGGACTGCTTGCGGTGGATCGGCGGGTCCACGAAAATTGTCTGCGCACTCAAGCAGCTGGCGGTGGATCGGCGGGTCCACGAACAGGGACAGCGCTCTCAAGCACCTGGCGGTGAATTAGCAGGTCGTTGGGGACCCGTGCTGCAGTGGCGAGAGTCCAGCGACTGGAGGTTCCAGGCCAGCCGGAATTGCAAGGCCCTGCTTGGTGAGCAGTGATACACCACAGGCTGGAGATCCTGGTTGTACGGGCGGTACAACCCGGAAAGGTTAGTGGTTCTCTAACCCCCCCCCCCTGTCTTTGACCACCGGGTATTACCCATTGGAGCGCCCCTCCTGTGCCTCTTTTTCGTTACAGCATGGAGGGGGTCCTGATCCAGCTGCTGAAGAGCTAGCAGCACCAACAGCATGTGCCTGGAGGTCCAGTGACAGCAGTGGGGGCTAAAAGCCAAAAAGAGGGAATGGTCCCTGCGGACGTTGTGGAGGAGCTGTACCAGTTCCTGGTCCAGGGAAAGCAGGAGCTGTCAGTGTGTAGCGATGTCACAGCCATGGACCAGTTTGAGCGTACCCTTCGGGGGCCAGTATGGACACTGGGTGCCCAGGGAGACAAGGGCAAACGGTGTGAACTGGGGGCTAAGGACATTGCATGGAAACCGCAAAAGGGGGCGGAGTCCCAGAAGGGAATAGTTGCCCATAAGGGGGTGGTTGCCCATAAAGGGGTGGTTGCCCATAAGGGGGTGGTTGCCCATAAAGGGGTGGTTGCCCATAAGGGGGTGGAGTCCCATAAAGGGGTGGTCCCCCAAAAGGGTGCGGAGCATCCCAAATCCAAGGGTGAAGTGGCACAGATGGACTGTAGCCAGGGACAACAGTGTTCATGCCACAAGTGTCCTGTTTGCAATATAGACCACCCATCCGACGAGAAGCCACGTCTGTGTTCCGTGGAAGTGGATGGGGAATCTGTAACAGGGGTCGTAGACTCAAGGAGCTTGGTGACCCTGGTGAGGGCCACTTCTCATGTCAACTTGATTCCTGGAAGGAAGATCCACGTCGGCTGCACCCACAATAATGAGACAGGATACCCGGTCTCCAGCGTGGTCATTAAGACAGCCTGGGACAGTGGTTCTCATGATGTTGGAGTAGTCTCAGATTTACTGCACCCAATTATTATAGGTTGGGACTCTAAATTATTTGTGCACTTGTGGAAGCAGGGGGACGTATACGGTTGCTTGTGTAAGAGCTGGAACAGCCCAAAGGAAACCCCACCACATTGGGAGGTGAAAAGGGGTCCTTGTTGTGCAGTTATGTGTGGTAAGGAGGAGATAGCGCCTCCTAAAATTGACTGTCCTAAGTTAGGGGTGACCAAAGAAAATGATGGACGGACAAAACTTAGTGACATAAGGACTGAGGGAATAACCGATAGTGTGACCGTTAAAAACGGGGTAGCTCCAGAAAGGGAGGCAGATATCTGGTTAAGTGGGGACATGATAGTCCAGGATACCAGGGGGAGTGATGATGACTCCAGTAAAGACACTGACTCTAGAAAAGTGACAAACGAGTACAGTGTGGTACAGATGAGCGAGAAGGGCAAAACTTCCTCCCGACGCCGAAGACGTAATAAGCGCCGAGAGGGGGCACAGTGTAGGCCGTCTGAGGGTGCAGAGAAAGTGACATGCCTGGTTAATGAAGACATGGTGCTAATAACACCTGCTACGGTGGATTCAGACGGTGATATCCTACAAAAGACTGAGGAATCAGAGATTGAACTGACACATTGTGACGACAGAAATCAGCGGGCTGCAAGTGCAGAGAAGGAGCCAACCAAGGACGTAATGGTGGTGGTCCCCGTGATTTCAAAGTGTGAAGTTGATAGTCTGTCAGGCGAGAGTGGTATAGGAAATGGAATCCTAGAGAGTGTGGGGGAAGGAATAATCCCCAACAGTCGTGGTGAGCAGACTGGTGAACTACCAAGTGCTGGGGTGGATGACAGCGAATTTAGCCCCAAAACTCTAAAAGGAACAGAGTGCCATGTTGAAGGGTGTGACACCCAGGCTGAGGGTGGCACTGCAGAGACCCCAGAGGAAGGTGAAGATAATGCAGTGAAGACCCAAGAAACAGCTGGCGCTGAAGTGAAGAGAGCCTCTGAGGAGGTGAAGTCTGGAGCAAAGGTCTCATCCAGGACTGGGAGCCTGCCTGACCTGCTTGGTAAAACTACGATGGAGGATATAGAGAAGGTCGTGGGTAAGAAGAGTAAGAAACCCAAATGTTCTGAAGCTGAGTTGGAAGAAGCCTCAGAAATAGTGTGTCGTAGACCAGAGAGGTCCGCAAGTGAAGACTCATTCAAGAGGATGAGCAAAGACCATCTGCAACAAGAGATACTTCTTAGGCAGCCTACTGAGAGTCGAGTAAGGGAGCTGGAGAAAGAAGTGGCTGAGCTCCGAAGTCGCTTGGCAGAGTACCAGTCCAAGTCCCAGGGAGCCTTGGAGCAGATGGAGCAGCGAGTGTCAATCCTGACCAAACATGTTGAAGCAGGGGAGGCCCAAAGAGAGCTGACTTTGGAAGCTAAACTTGACAAGCATGTGGCAGGGATGAATGAGACTTCTGTAGTCAAGTGCATGGTGGATATACCTGAGGACTTAAGAGAAGCGTGTGCCACCGGGTGCATGCATGACGAATTTAAGAGAGCTGTGGAAGCGTGTGAGGTCTACTGTACCCCAGGGGCTGAACAGTTAGTGATATTGTCCACCAGTGAAATTACTGGGCAGCGGGTGGCTATTCTAAAGGACATGCACTTCAGATGTGTTCGTATGAAGTGGCAGGTCCAACTGCAAAAGGAAGAAGCCACTAGACAGCTAGAGTATAAAAGGAAAGCGCAGAGTCTGACGGAAGATATTGTCCAAGTACCCCGGGCTCTGGTGGGGAGAGTCATTGGAAGAACCGGACGAGTCATGCAAGACATGGTGAATAAATCAGGATTGGTGAGATTAAGAATCCCTGCTGCTAATGAGAGCAGGATACCCAGGGAAGCTGGTATGGTTCCGTTTGTCTGTGTCGGGACTGTAGAGAGTCTTGGAAACATTCGAAGCCTTCTGGGATATCGGGTACACCATGTACGTGACATGGAGCGGTTGTGGCAAGAAAACCTGAAAATTAAGGAGCAGCTTCGCCAACTGTGTGGGGGACAGCAGTCGTCTTCCACCCGTTGTTCAGGGGAAAGAAGTGGAAGATGGCGTGTCGGTCCAGTAGTTCAGACGCGCGATAAAAGGAATCGCCGACAGAGTGGTAACCTACGATGTACTGTAGATAGTGGCCGCTATGAGCTTAGAGTTCCCGACAGTAGCCTTGGGGGTACTCGAGAGCCTAGGTTCGGACAAGACTGTAGGTTTGACTGGGGACATGTCTCTCTACTACGGTGACCCTGGGAGGGGGTCAGGGAGAGAACGGTCTGGAAATGGGACGTCCTTTAACCCTAGGTTGACCAGACAGGGTTTGGTGACAGTGTCGGGCGATGCCTCAGGGGCTACTGCTCTTGGACGGCCCTCTCAACTGGTGGGGCATGGCAGCGGGGATGCCCTGTCTCGCGGCCCCAGGTCATTGGCAAGTGTTCTCCCCTACGGGTTTGAACAGAGGGGGAGGGTATGTGAGGTATCAACCGGCTGTATTACAAAGGGCCGTTATGTTTTGCAGAAGCGTGGGTGCTCTGCAATGTGAAGCTGGCTGGGACTTGTGGTTCCACAGGATTGCATTACATGCAGAGCCATGGAAGGGTGTGTGATGCTGATTACACACTCCTTACCACCTGTGGGTGTGGCTCCAGGGGTTAAAGCAATCCTGTCTCTGAACCTGGGTAGAGTGTGCCTAGGGCAGTCTAGTTAGAGACTAGCTCTAGACTTCCAGCGTGTGTGCTAGGGGAGAGTTCTGCATGAAGTGTGTCTAGGGCAGTCTAGAGAGAGACTGGCTCTAGATGTCCAGGGTGTGGACTGGAAACAAGTGAGAGCAGAGCCAGGAGCTTTGGGTGTATCAGCCTGCATGGAGGCTGATCACAAGGCTCTGATATAGAGTCTGAGGTGAGTGCGGCCAAGCCAGGCCAGGGCTGTAGGGCCGAATCTCTCCAGGAGGAGAGACAGACAGGGGTCTGCAGAGGGCCCTGGGTGCTGGAAGGAACCTTGGCAAGAGTTGTACGCTGGCAGGTGCCAGAGAGTGGGGAAGTTGCTAAACTTCCATTATGGACTTATTGTTTATGTTTGAGGGCAGTTTATGCTGAGTGTTTTTAAATAAACTGCCAGAATTTCTATGAAGAGACCGTGTACGTGTGTTGCTGAAGCTACCTCACACCGCTGCAAGCGAGTGAAACCCCCACGTTGCAGGGCGCAACATTACACACGGTATAAACGCATACGTTTTTCGGTGCGTTATTGGTGCGTTTTTTTAACGCAGGTGTGCTAATCCTTCACTCTCAAGAAATTTCTCAAGAAATTTCTTGAGAAAAATCCTTTTTCTAGTGCGCACATAGCCTAAGACGACTAGTGATAAATTTATTAAAATACTAAGCAAAGTATAGTGCATATGTGTATATCTTTAAATCTATATTAATATAAGAATTTAAAAATTATTATATGGATATAAAATAATTACCAAAGTGATAAGTGTCCAATGTCATGTGTGAAACTAATTGTATATATAAAAATATATATATTTGTGCGCTATGTGTATAACCAAAATAATTATAAATGTGACAGAAATATGTACCAAAAAATTGTCTACATATACTAATCAAATGTATACAATATCAGTGATACATATATATAACTCATGATATGTGCTTACACTGTGTGTATATACCAAATAGTGAAAATTATAATAATACATACCGTATTTTTCGGACTATAAGACGCACCGGACCATAAGACCCACTTCTGGTTTTAGAGGAAAATAGGAAAATAACACTTTAAGCAAAAAATGTGGTCATGACACACTGTTATGGGGCAAGGATCTACTGCTGACACTGTTATGGGGGTAATGTCCCCAAATTCTCTACTAAGGTACCCCATCCTGGTAATGATCCTCCTGCATTGTATATGATCTGGGGATCCTTGTATCCTTGTATATCCTTGTATATATGTCCCTATCCCTGAACACCAATAATAAGAAAATAACCCGTACCACACCAACAGATATATATATATATATATATATATGACAATAGTTACTGTCAAAAAGTTATAGCAGGTGTGGGGGTACCTTGGACCATAAGGACCATTCGGATTTATCATATATATCACCAAAAAAAGAGAGAGCCGAACAAGGGGTCATGAAAAATTAATTATCTTTATTCATATACATAAAAAGAGCATAGTAAATATCTCATGCAAATATTAAAAAACACGACTGTTGACTAGAGAAAAGGGGGTCACAAATTGATCTGCATATAAATATCAATATCAATATAATTTAATAAAAGGATGAGGGTGAAGTACAGGGGTGAATCACAAAGTACATGTCAGAAAATCTCAAAAATAAACTCATATATTATGAAAACGTGGTCAGAGGTCATACCACGGAGTATATTTAACTGCAGTCAGCAGAGAAAAAAAAAAACAGAGTGACTCACCCAAAGCAAATCACCCAAACATCCTATGCAGATATAGGCAGAGGAAAGACTGCTCAGAGTAAGGCTATGTGCGCACGTGTGCGTAATTCATGCAGTTACGCTGCGCTTTGTAGCGCAGCGTAACTGCATGCGTCCTGCGTCCCCTGCACAGTCTATGGAGATTGTGCAGGGGCCGTGCGCACGTGGCATATTAGAGCGCAGCGCTTCGGCTGCTGCCCGAAGCGCTGCGTTCTAAGAAGTGACATGTCACTTCTTCCGTGCGCTTTGCTGGCAGCCCCTGCTCTGTCTATTGCAGGAGCTGCAGGCAGAGCGCATGGAATCGGCTTTTTTTTTTTTTTTTCTACGGACATTTTCTGCAGCGATTTGATGTGCTCTTCAGATGGCTGCAGAAAATTCTGCAGTGACTGTACGCAACGTGCGCACATAGCCTAACAACAACCAGTGGGCAATTCATCCAAGGAGATATATGAAGTGTCAGAATCGGCACCAGAGAGTATACATAACAATAGGGTATTTACCTAACAGGTTGTGCAGCACTGTTTCCAGAGAGGTAGAGTGACACCCACCCCGACGCGCGCACGTTTCGTTGCCGTCTTCTTCTTTCTCTAGTCAACAGTCGTGTTTTTTAATATTTGCATGAAATATTTACTATGCTCTTTTTATGTATATGAATAAAGATAATTAATTTTTCATGACCCCTTGTTCGGCTCTCTCTTTTTTTGGTGATATGTCCCTATCCATGGTATAGCCCCCATCCTGATAAATGCCCCCATCCCGCTATATACCCCCATGCTGCTATATACCCCCATCCTGCTATATACCCCCATCCTGCTCAGAATATACCCCCATCCTGGTATATGCTCTCATCCTGCTATATACCCCATCCTGCTATATGGCCTGTATCTTATGCCACAGAAAAAAATAAACTTTTATACTCACCTTTCCTCACTCCCTGCAGCATTGATCGTCTTCCTCTCTGTGCCGGCAGCAGTGCCACTGACCCGTGTGGAGCCGTCACCGTTCCCCTTCAGCATCGCTCGTCCTCCTGTCTAGCTGCTGACCTGTGTTGAGATTAGCAGTGCGCACAGGGATGATGTCATCGCTGTGCTCACCGTTCCCTACACAGATCAGCTGGCCGGCAGACAGGAGGGCATCGTGATGCTGCAGGGATCAGTGGCCAGTGAGTATACCGCACTTATTCCCTGCCCCCGCGCTGATGATGATGCACGGGGGGCAGTGAATATAGCCACACATGATCACTCCAGGCTGTAGTTGCCAGGGGTGATTGTTATGTGTGCACCCCCCCGCCCATCATCCCGCCCACCTGTCAGTGCCGGCTTCAGCGCTGAGAGATGATGGGTGGGAGGATGGGCGTACATATGAAATGAGCAGGCCCACGTGGTCTTGGCAGGCGCTGCTACAGCCTGCTCGTGTCGCCGATGACCCTCATTCCCTGCAGCCCTACATTCAGACTATATGACGCACCCCCCCACTTTCTCCCAACATTTTGGGGAAAAAAGTGTGTCTTATAGTCCGAAAAATACGGTACCTAAAGAATTATAATGTGTTTAGTGTCCATACTATGTGCGTAACAGTGATTTAAAAACCGTTGTAAATACCTAATAATACAAAGAGTGCGTAATACAGATAACTACCGGTATGTTAAATTCAGCTGTAGTGTAAATGTATGAGTGAAATAAATAGTGAACATGTGTTGGGATTTGGTATATACACATGTTCACTATTTATTTCACTCATACATTTACACTCTAGCTGAATTTAACATAGCTATCTGTATTATGCACTGTTTGTATTATTAGGTTTCTACAATCTTTTTTTTAGTCACATGTGCACATTTTATGGACACTATACATGTTATAATTCTTATGAGGGCATATCCCAAAAAATGAGCCATATGGTAGATACTCCGCCAGCACACTTGCGCTGGCGGAATATATGCACCACTCGTAGTAGAATACAACAAAGGAGAATAATCGAGTGTATATGCAAAATAAATAGTTTATTGAAGAAAAGACACACACAAAACAGTAATGAGACAAAAAATAAAAGTTAAAAACAACTACCAATGTGTCAAGGGGGGCATACAATATGATGAAATGATACAATATATAGGCCGCCAGTAGCTGTGGGAGAGGTGAACATATGAAATATAGAGTAAGCCAAGATGTTTAAGATATGGCAATAGAATCAAAAATTCATAGTCCCTGATAGTCATGGGAGAGTAAGCGGTCACAGGGAAATGGTATCATGACCAGCAATTTTGGTAAAATATAGCCGTGGGAGGGAGGAATGCAAGTTATAATATCATCCTCTAGTCGTGGGAGAGGTGAACTGATCAAACTTAGTAGAAAGAATGATAATAATAATAGTAATAGTAGCTCACCGGTCAGGGTAAGTAGAGACCACCGGCACCTTATTCAACTAAAAATCCCATTGCGTGAATTATTCCCCCGCACCTCTTTTACTCTCCAGTAACCTCCCCCTGCACTGCTGTGGGGTCCGTGACCTGGGGGCGGGGCCTGGCGGCGGCTGCCGTGGTGTCAGCGCCAGCACCGGGCCCCCTGCTCAGGATCACACATTCAAATGTACCGGCATCACAGATCACCGATGCCGGTACATTTGAAAGTGCTGATGAGAAGCAGTGCAGCGCTGCTTCTCATCACTGTCCCGCTGTCTGTGCTCTATTCAGGACAGCGGTGACGTCACTACTGTGCTGATATGTCCAGAGCACAGACAGCTGGCGAACGTGCAGGAGCGGCGGGGACCGAGGACAGGTGAGATGTACTCCCTACATGTGTTCCCTATGTGTGCGTGTGCAGAGCCATATGTGTGCGTGTGCAGAGCCATATGTGTGCGTGTGCAGAGCCATATGTGTGCGGGTGCAGAGCCATATGTGTGCGGGTGCAGAGCCATATGTGTGCGTGTGCAGAGCCATATGTGTGCTTGTGCGGTGCAGAGCCATATGTGTGCGTGTGCGGTGCAGAGCCATATGTGTGCATGTGCAGAGACATGTGTGTGTGTGCGTGTGCAGAGACATATGTGTGCGTGTGCAGTACAGAGCCATATGTGTGCGTGTGCAGAGCCATATGTGTGCGTGTGCAGAGCCATATGTGTGCGTGTGCAGAGCCATATGTGTGCGTGTGCAGTGCCATATGTGTGCGGTACAGAGCCATATGTGTGCGGTACAGAGCCATATGTATGCGGTGCAGAGCCATATGTGTGCGGTGCAGAGCCATATGTGTGCGTGTGCGTAGCCATATGTGTGCGTGTGCGGTACAGAGCCATATGTGTGCGTGTGCGGTGCAGAGCC
Source organism: Anomaloglossus baeobatrachus (assembly GCF_048569485.1). NCBI lineage: Eukaryota > Metazoa > Chordata > Amphibia > Anura > Aromobatidae > Anomaloglossus > Anomaloglossus baeobatrachus. The sequence continues at coordinate 135,919,444 of NC_134360.1, read as the reverse complement.
ATATGTGTGCGTGTGCGGAGCAGAGCCATATGTGTGCGGTGCAGAGCCATGCGTGTGCGGTGCAGAGCCATGCGTGTGCGGTGCAGAACCATATGTGTGTGTGTGCAGAGCCATATGTGTGCGTGTGCAGAGCCATATGTGTGCGTGTGCGGTACAGAGCCATATGTGTGCGTGTGCAGAGCCATATGTGTGCGTGTGCAGAGCCATATGTGTGCGTGTGCAGAGCCATATGTGTGCATGTGCAGTGCAGAGCCATATGTGTGTGTGTGTGTGCGGTGCAGAGCCATATGTGTGCGTGTGCGGTGCAGAGCCATATGTGTGCGTGTGCGGTGCAGAGCCATATGTGTGCGGTGCAGAGCCATATGTGTGCGTGTGCGGAGCCATATGTGTGCGTGTGCGGTGCACAGCCATATGTGTGCGTGTGCGGTGCACAGCCATATGTGTGCGTGTGCGGTGCAGAGCCATATGTTTGCGTGTGCGGTGCAGAGCCATATGTGTGCGGTGCAGAGCCATATGTGTGCGGTACAGAGCCATATGTGTGCGTGTGCGGTGCAGAGCCATATGTGTGCGTGTGCGGTACAGAGCCATATGTGTGCGGTGCAGAGCCATATGTGTGCGTGTGCGGTGCAGAGCCATATGTGTGCGTGTGCAGAGCCATATGTGTGCGTCTGCAGAGCCATATGTGTGCGTGTGCGGTACAGAGCCATATGTGTGCGTGTGCAGAGCCATATGTGTGCGTGTGCAGAGCCATATGTGTGCGTGTGCAGAGCCATATGTGTGCGGTGCAGAGTCATATGTGTGCGTGTGCGGTGCAGAGCCATATGTGTGCGTGTGTGCAGAGCCATATGTGTGCGTGTGCAATGCCATATGTGTACGTGTGCGATACAGAGCCATATGTGTGCGTGTGCAGAGCCATATGTGTGCGTGTGCAGAGCCATATGTGTGCGTATGCAGAGCCATATGTGTGCGTGTGCGGTACAGAGCCATGTGTGCGTGTGCAGAGCCATATGTGTGCGGTGCAGAGCCATATGTGTGCGTGTGCGGTACAGAGCCATATGTGTGCGGTGCAGAGCCATATGTGTGCGTGTGCGTGTGCAGAGCCATATGTGTGCGTGTGCAGAGCCATATGTGTGCGTGTGCAGAGACATATGTGTGCGTGTGCGGTACAGAGCCATAAGTGTGCGTGTGCAGAGCCATAAGTGTGCGTGTGCAGAGCCATATGTGTGCGTGTGCAGAGCCATATGTGTGCGTGTGCGGTACAGAGCCATATGTGTGTGGTGCAGAGCCATATGTGTCCAGTGCAGAGCCATATGTGTGCGTGTGTGGTGCAGAGCCATATGTGTGCGTGTGCAGAGCCATATGTGTGCGTGTGCGTAGCCATATGTGTGCGTGTGCGGTACAGAGCCATATGTGTGCGGTGCAGAGCCATATGTGTGCGTGTGCGGTGCAGAGCCATATGTGTGCGTGTGCGGAGCAGAGCCATATGTGTGCGTGTGCGGTGCAGAGCCATGCGTGTGCGGTGCAGAACCATGCGTGTGCGGTGCAGAACCATATGTCTCCGTGTGCAGAACCATATGTGTGCGTGTGCAGAGCCATATGTGTGCGTGTGCGGTACAGAGCCATATGTGTGCGTGTGCAGTGCAGAGCCATATGTGTGCGTGTGCGGTGCAGAGCCATATGTGTGTGTGTGCGGTACAGAGCCATATGTGTGCGTGTGCGGTGCAGAGCCATATGTGTGCGTGTGCGGTGCAGAGCCATATGTGTGCGGTGCAGAGCCATATGTGTGCGTGTGCGGTACAGAGCTATATGTGTGCGGTACAGAGCCATATGTGTGCGGTGCAGAGCATACGTGTGCGGTGCAGAGCCATATGTGTGCGTGTGCGGTGCAGAGCCCGATGTGGGGCTGTTATTTGCAATGCTGTAGTGATACCAGGTCAGGTGCTGGGGAAGAATACTGACAGGGAATGTGTGTGCCGGGGGCAGGCAGGGGGCGGGGCTGGACACTGAGGCCGGGCGGTGCCAGCTCTGACTGAGGTTTTGCACAGGAAGTGGTCATGTTTGCTGAATCTGAATGTAAACAAGAGCTGCAGAGAATAAAGGGATAATTCAAAAGGAACAAAAGTTAGAAAACAAAAAATAACAATGTAGGTGTGATTTATATGACAATACAGCACAGATAAACTCAAAAATTTTTGTTAAGCTAATGTCGGACAACTCCTTTAAATATAATTAATTTACTTTGTTTGATTCACTTCTACTTCATATGATTTGGTTTATCTTATATTACATTGAATATGGTAACTCCTCAGACAGCACTTGTGCGCATGCGTGCTGACAAGTCCCTAGTCTATCCAGCTCACTTCCTCTTTACTGAGACTGTGGAGGTGCATTGTTTCAGTGCACGTCACTCACATCTTGGTGACGCCCCCACCGGCAGTGACGATGGAAGCGTCGGCGTTGCTATGCGCCAACAGGAAGTGACGTCTGTATTAGCGTCACATGATTCAAAGGTCCTATCGGAATGCATTATTTAAGAGTGGCAATTTTAAAGGTTCATCATTACTTTCTCCTTTGGAAAAAGACTGCACGTCGAAACGCACGTAGGGTGTCTGGAGAGAGCATATATCGGGCCAGGTAATGACTACTATATCTTATTGATCATATTTGTTTTCTACCTCCCCATTTGACTAATTATTAGAGATGAGCGAACCGGTCGTGGTTCGGCTCGAGTTCGGTTCGTCGAACGAAGGTCTCGTTCGAGTTCAGTTCGGCGAACGTTCGACGAACCGAACTCGAACTGCATAGGAAACAATGGCAGGCAATCACAAACACATAAAAACACCTAGAAAACACCCTCAAAGTTGTCCAAAAGGTGACAAACAACTCACAACACAACACAAACACATGGGAAAGTGACAAGGACATATACTCATGCGAAAACAAAAGAGCTGGACAAGGAAAAAGAGGAGGAGACACAGATATAGGCATGTCATGCCCTTCTAAAATCATGTAAAACACCGCAAGGTGACTCCAAGCGGAGTCTCCCTTTTTTCCAAAAATTGGGCCACACACACACCCACCCCTTCAGTGGCAGCAGTTGTGCCCCAGTTGTACACTTCACAGCTAGATTTGCATCAAGCACATTCAAAAATACGCCATAATTAACCGTCCCCAGCATGACACCGGGGTAGGTAGCAAAGTCTTTCCTGATCCCAGCTCTGTGCATCTTGGATCATTTTTAAAAACAATGTAAGCAAGGGTTACTCCAAGCGGAGTCTCCCTTTTTTCCAAAAATTGGGCCACACAGAAACTCCATCAGTGGCAGCACTTGTGCCCCAGTTGTACACTTCACAGCTAGATTTACATCAAGCACATTCCAAATCCACAAGCATTTACTCTCCCCAGGATGACACAGGGGTAATAAATTCCTTGTGGATCCATGACTTGTTCATTTTGATGAACGTCAGTCTGTCCACATTGTCACTTGACAGACGCGTGCGCTTATCTGTCAGCACACACCCAGCAGCACTGAAGACACGTTCAGAGACAACGCTGGCAGCTGGACACGACAAAATCTCCAAGGCGTAAGTTGAGAGCTCTGGCCATTTTTCAAGATTTGAAGCCCAAAATGAGCAAGGCTCCATTTGCAAAGTCATAGCATCGATGTTCATTTGCAGATACTCCTGTATCATCCTCTCTAGCCGTTGACTATGTGTCAGACTTGTTGTCTCTGGTGGCCTTGCAAAGGAGGGTCTAAAAAAATTATGAAAAGATTCCATAAAATTGCTGTTACCAGCACCAGATACGGTGCTACTGGTACGGGTAGACTGTTGAAGATGACGAGACCGTCCCATGTTTGTCAAGTTACAACTGGGAGATTCACTCCCTGCACCTGCACGGTTGTTTGGTGGAAAAGCCGAGCTAAGCTCGAATAACAGCTTCTGCTGATACTCCTGCATACGTGCGTCCCTTTCTATGGCTGGAATTATGTCACAAAATTTGGACTTGTACCGGGGATCTAATAGTGTGGCAAGCCAATAGTCATCATCACTTCTAATTTTGACAATACGAGGGTCATGTTGGAGGTAGTGCAGCAAGAAGGCGCTCATGTGTCTTGCGCAGCCATGCGGACCAAGTCCACGCTGTGTTTGTGGCATAGAGGTGCTAACCGTTTTTTCTTCCTCTGACATCTCCCCCAACCTCTTTCAACTGAAATTTGACCAAGGTCTCCCTCATCCGCTGAGACTTCCATGTCCATGGACAGTTCGTCCTCCATTTCTTCATGTTCTCCTGCACCTTCCTCAACATTTCGCCTGCTACCATGCGCCCTTGTTGATCCCTGTCCCCCATGGTCCCATGCCTGCCGCGTTGGTGATGATGAACGTCTGGACCTTGGTGATGTTGTTGTGTCTTGCGCATATGAATCCTCCTGTAGTTCCTCCCCTTCCTGTTGTCCCACCCCCTGACTCCGAATAGTGTTTAGCGTGTGCTCCAGCATGTAAATGACTGGAATTGTCATGCTGATAATGGCATTGTCAGCGCTAAACATATTCGTCGCCATGTCGAAACTGTGCAGAAGGGTGCATAGGTCCTTGATCTGAGACCACTCCATCAGGGTGATCTGCCCCACCTCTGCATCTCGTTGGCCCAGGCTATACATCATGACGTATTGCACCAGGGCTCAGCGGTGCTGCCACAGGCGCTGTAACATGTGGAGAGTCGAATTCCAGCGTGTCGCCACATCGCATTTCAGGCGATGAACCGGCAGGCCGAAAGACTTCTGGAGCGATGCAAGTCGCTTAGCTGCGGCGGTTGAACGGCGGAGGTGAGCAGACAGTTTTCGTACCCTGGTCAGAAGGCCATCTAGGCCGGGATAGTGTGTTAAAAATTGATGGACAACAAGGTTCAACACGTGAGCCATACAAGGCACGTGTTCCACCTTGCCCAGGCGAAGGGCCGCACCCAGGTTTGCAGCATTGTAGCACCCGGCCTTACCAGGCTGCAGGTTGAGTGGAGACAACCATTTATTAAACTCAGTCTGCAGAGCTGACCACAACTCAGCCACTGTGTGACTCCTATTTCCAAGACATGTCAAGCTAAAGACCGCCTGATGCCGTTGCGCTCTGCTGCCAGCATAGTAATGAGGGGTGCGTGATTCCTTCTGCGCAGTGCGAACGCTGGTGGCCTGACCAGGCAGGCTTGGGGCGGAGGTGGAGGACCCAGATGAGGTGGAGGATGCAGAAGCAGTGGCGGAACTTGGACAGACAGAGGATTGACACACAAGTCGTGGGGACGGCAAGACTTGTGCAGCAGACCCTTCACCATCTATCACCATAGTTACCCAGTGCCCAGTCAGCGACATGTAACGTCCCTGTCCATGCTTACTTGTCCAAGTATCGGTGGTGAAATGCACCCGTTCACACAAAGAGTTTCTCAAGGAAGCGGTGATGTTGTGTGCGACATGCTGGTGTAGCGCGGGCACACCTTTCTTAGAGAAGTAGTGGCGACTGGGCATCTGGTACTGGGGCACAGCGACAGACATAAGGTCTCTAAAATCCTGTGTGTCCACCAGGCGGAAAGGCAGCATTTCGGTAGCCAAGAGCTTACAGAGGGATAAAGTCAACCTCTTAGCTTTGTCATGGGTCGCAGGAAATGGCCTTTTATTTGTCCACATCTGAGGGACAGAGATCTGGCTGCTGTGTGTAGACGGTGTTGAGTAGGGTGTCCCTGGAAAAATGCAGCTTTGTGAGGAAAGTGCAGGTGTAGACATGATGTCGCCTTCATCCAACGTTGGTGCTATCGATGTTTGAGAGAGCTATACACACGTACTTGTTTCTCCTTCCAAACCAACTGATGACCTACCAAGCAAACTGCCTGTTGCGGTTACAGTGGTGGAAGTTGTGCGTGGAAAACCAGGTGTGACAGCTGTCCCCACAGTCCTAGAAGATGAAGAGCGCGCGGATGCACTGGAAGGGGCAGGCGGTGGATGGTTCGCTCCGCTAGGCCGCATTGCAGCACGGTGAGCTTCCCACTGGGACATATGATATTTATTCATGTGACGATTCATGGAAGAAGTTGTCAAACTGCTGAGGTTTTGCCCTCTACTAACAGAATCATGACAAATTTTACAGATCACATAATTTGGGCGATCTTTTGCTATGTCAAAAAAGGACCAGGCTAGGCAAGGCTTAGAGGGCATGCAACCTGCTGATCCACCCCGACTAGTGCTCAGAGGCACAGTGGTGGCTTAGGATGCAGTTGTAGACGTGCCACCAGTACTCCGACTCTGTCCAGGAAGGCGGAAGGTAACTTCGTCGTCAGTTGCATCCTCCTCGACCGTCTCTGTTGACCTCCTCGAGGGCCTGACTGTGGGTTGACAGTACGTGGGATCTAGAACTTCCTCATCAATTGTTGTGTTTGCACTCCCCTCACCCTCAGACCGAGCCTCTTCTTGCCCTGACCGAATATTTAAGTTGTCATCCCAATCTGGTATCTGCGTCTCATCGTCATCAGTATGTTCCTCATTGTCTATTACCACAGGTGTTTCAGTTTGTGAATAAGGGTCAACATTATGCTCAGTAACTTGGTCATCACGGCCTGAATCTGAGTCACAAAGGTTCTGGGCATCTCTGCAGACCATTTCCTGGTCTGTACTCAATGTAGCTTGGGAGCAGACCTCTGATTCCCAGGCTATAGTGTGACTGAACAGCTCTGCAGACTCAGCCATCTCTGTTCCACAATACTGTGCAGGGCGGATGGAGACTTCAGAGCTGTGAGAATGCAAGTGTGATTGGGCTGACAATTCAGAGGACTGGTCTTTTTTGGATGCGGTAGTTGAGGTGGCGGATAGGGCACTTGTTGGACCACTTGAGATCCATTCAAGCATTTTCCTTTTTTGGCCATCATCTACCTTTTGTTCCAGTTGTTCTTGTCCGTAAAAAAGGGAGCACGTCCACGGAAAGTAGTAGACATCTTACTTTTGCTGGAAGATGGTCTATCTTCAGCAGATGTTAAAGGAGCTTTGCCACCTTCCCCACGGACAAACCCTTTTTTTCCTTTTCCAACACGCCTCTTCCCCTTTCCACCAGCATCTGTCATTTTGCCACTCATTTTGATTGCGACAAGATTGTGCCTTAAAATGTGGTAGTAAAAATTGAGAGATGGTGTAGATTGCAGCGGTGGTCTAGCTTTATTAACAGCAGAATAAACAACAATAATTATCCCTGACAATGCAACTACGGCCCTTAAACTGGCAGCAGTGTTTGCTAGTATAATGGCTTAGTAACAATGAGTTTGAGTGTGCAATTCAGAGGTGCTGCACATAGGTTTGCACCAGTGGGACAATACAGAAGTCCAACAGCCACGTTTAGGATGCCACTAAGTTTACTCAGTGTTTGCTAGTATAATGGCTTAGTAACAATGAGTTTGAGTGTGCAATGCAGGCAGACGTGCTGCAAATATCTTTGCACTAGTGGGACAATACAGAAGTCCAACAGCCACTTTTAGGATGCCACTAAGTTTACTCAGTGTTTGCTAGTATAATGGCTTAGGCTAAGTTCACACATCCTGTGTTTTGCATCAGTCACAATCCGTCGCCTTGGGGAATTACGGTAACCTGCAAAATATTTTGCAGGAATCCTGTATTTCCCCATAGACTTCTATTAGCGACGGATTGCGACTGATGACCCTGCGTTGCATCCGCTGCGTCGCGGTCCGTCGTTTTTGACTGACCGCCGAGCGGGTAGCAACGCAGAATGTAACGTTTTTCGGGCCGTCAAAATTAACGCGCCGCGCAGGAATCCGTCGCCATCCGTCAAGCTTGTAATGCATGTCTATGGTGCTGGATTCCGTCGTAATCCGTCTTACAACGGAATCCAGTGCAGGATTCCGTCATGCTCTACTGAGCATGCCCAGCATGCTTGGCACGCCCACTGGGCTGTCCCAAACACAGACGGATCATGACTGATCCGTCAAAAAACGGATGCACAGCGGATGTAACGGACGCAACTGATCCGTTTTTTCACAGGATTCCTGTGAAAGGAATCCTGTGAAAAACACATCAGTTGCATCAGTTGACATCTTGAAAATGACTGATCCGTTGCTGACGGACCTGACGGATTGAAAACACAGGATGTGTGAACTTAGCCTTAGTAACAATGAGTTTGAGTGTGCAATGCAGGCAGACGTGCTGCAAATATCTTTGCACTAGTGGGACAATACAGAAGTCCAACAGCCACGTTTAGGATGCCACTAAGTTTACTCAGTGTTTGCTAGTATAATGGCTTAGTAACAATGAGTTTGAGTGTGCAATGCAGGCAGATGTGCTGCAAATATCTTTGCACTAGTGGGACAATACAGAAGTCCAACAGCCACGTTTAGGATGCCACTAAGTTTACTCAGTGTTTGCTAGTATAATGGCTTAGTAACAATGAGTTTGAGTGTGCAATGCAGGCAGATGTGCTGCAAATATCTTTGCACTAGTGGGACAATACAGAAGTCCAACAGCCACGTTTAGGATGCCACTAAGTTTACTCAGTGTTTGCTAGTATAATGGCTTAGTAACAATGAGTTTGAGTGTGCAATTCAGAGGTGCTGCACATAGGTTTGCACCAGTGGGACAATACAGAAGTCCAACAGCCACGTTTAGGATGCCACTAAGTTTACTCAGTGTTTGCTAGTATAATGGCTTAGTAACAATGAGTTTGAGTGTGCAATGCAGGCAGACGTGCTGCAAATATCTTTGCACTAGTGGGACAATACAGAAGTCCAACAGCCACTTTTAGGATGCCACTAAGTTTACTCAGTGTTTGCTAGTATAATGGCTTAGGCTAAGTTCACACATCCTGTGTTTTGCATCAGTCACAATCCGTCGCCTTGGGGAATTACGGTAACCTGCAAAATATTTTGCAGGAATCCTGTATTTCCCCATAGACTTCTATTAGCGACGGATTGCGACTGATGACCCTGCGTTGCATCCGCTGCGTCGCGGTCCGTCGTTTTTGACTGACCGCCGAGCGGGTAGCAACGCAGAATGTAACGTTTTTCGGGCCGTCAAAATTAACGCGCCGCGCAGGAATCCGTCGCCATCCGTCAAGCTTGTAATGCATGTCTATGGTGCTGGATTCCGTCGTAATCCGTCTTACAACGGAATCCAGTGCAGGATTCCGTCATGCTCTACTGAGCATGCCCAGCATGCTTGGCACGCCCACTGGGCTGTCCCAAACACAGACGGATCATGACTGATCCGTCAAAAAACGGATGCACAGCGGATGTAACGGACGCAACTGATCCGTTTTTTCACAGGATTCCTGTGAAAGGAATCCTGTGAAAAACACATCAGTTGCATCAGTTGACATCTTGAAAATGACTGATCCGTTGCTGACGGACCTGACGGATTGAAAACACAGGATGTGTGAACTTAGCCTTAGTAACAATGAGTTTGAGTGTGCAATGCAGGCAGACGTGCTGCAAATATCTTTGCACTAGTGGGACAATACAGAAGTCCAACAGCCACGTTTAGGATGCCACTAAGTTTACTCAGTGTTTGCTAGTATAATGGCTTAGTAACAATGAGTTTGAGTGTGCAATGCAGGCAGATGTGCTGCAAATATCTTTGCACTAGTGGGACAATACAGAAGTCCAACAGCCACGTTTAGGATGCCACTAAGTTTACTCAGTGTTTGCTAGTATAATGGCTTAGTAACAATGAGTTTGAGTGTGCAATGCAGGCAGATGTGCTGCAAATATCTTTGCACTAGTGGGACAATACAGAAGTCCAACAGCCACGTTTAGGATGCCACTAAGTTTACTCAGTGTTTGCTAGTATAATGGCTTAGTAACAATGAGTTTGAGTGTGCAATGCAGGCAGACGTGCTGCAAATATCTTTGCACTAGTGGGACAATACAGAAGTCCAACAGCCACGTTTAGGATGCCACTAAGTTTACTCAGTGTTTGCTAGTGTCAGGGCAGGGAGGACTGGTAGGCCCAGGAGGTGGATCCACTGGACCATGCACCCCACCGGAGGGCAGGGTACACGGCAGCCGGAGCACTGGCGTGGCAGGGACAGGTATAACCAGGTCACCAGGGTCACGGAGTTCTTTAAGACGGTACAGAATGCTGATACAGGTAACAGGACACAGTACAAGGGGACCTGAGGACCTAGCTCAAAAGACAAGGCTTCAAGACACGTTGATCAGGCCCCGCCCACATGGAAAGGCAAGTCTTATATGCCCAGCACAGCCCTATGTCATTTCCTTCTTCAGGTGTGCTGGGCCTATAAGACCAGGAGAGTGGGCGCGGCCTGGTCCTATACAGAACCATGTGGCTAAGACTCAGAGTCAGACTCATAAGACCAGGAGCAGGACACAGGAGAGCACGAGCGGGAGCGGCAGCCATGACCGGTGGACACGTGGACTGGATCAGTGGTTAAGGAGCAGTGCAATGACGGTGAGGCCGGATCAGTGGGTACGGAGCGGTGCCGGGATGGTGCGACCGGATCAGCGGGTAAGGATCGGTGCCGATGCATCTGGAGCGTGACAGTACCCCCCTCTCTATGCCCCCCCCCTCCGTGCGCAGTACCCCAGGGGCACCCCGGATCGAGTCACCGGACCAGGACCCAACGCAAAGGCGGGGAAGGACCGCTGACCCCGTACCGCCTTCTTGGCCGCATGACGCTTAGCCGAAGATCTACCAGCAGTGGCAAAGGGGGCAACGGGAAGCGGAGGACAGACAGAAGTAGGACCGGGGTCGTGAACGACCGGATCGGGCGTCTCGGACTGGGTACAGGACATTGTCTCATCCTCAGTAGCCGGTGACATCGAAGTCTCAATAGCCAGGGACGGTGAAGTGACGCTAGACTGCGTCGTTTCTTCCTCAGGGCCCGGTGGTGCTAAGGACTCAGGCGACAGGAGTTGTGGTACGACGCTGGACTGCGTCGTCTCCTCTTCTTGTTCTGGTGGCACCACAGGTACAAGAGACAGGAGTTGCGGAACGGCGCTGGACTGCGTCGTCACTTCTTTCTCCTGTTGCGACATGACAGGCCCAGGTGACAGGGACCGAGGAACAGGCTGTAGACAGTTATCCTGACACAACGGACTCTAACGAGTGATTGTGCCAGAGTGCCAACTGATGTCAGGGTCATGGAGTTGTAGCCAGGGCAGACCCAGCAGGAGCGCGGGAGTCATTCTCGGGATGACGTACAAAGCAATAGTCTCAGTGTGCAGGGCACCAAGACAGAGTCTCACGGGTTCGGTGGTGTACCGGACGGGTTCGTATAGTGGTTTTCCGTCCACGGAGGCGAACCAAAGGGGTTTAGCAAGCAGGATGACCGGTATTCGATAACGGTCACCTGTAGCTTGTAGAATGAAATTACCCGCTGCTCCCGAATCAATGTGAGCCTCTGCCGTGAACTGGGTCTTCTCGGTCGTGACCTGGACAGTCTGTGTAACCGGTACTGAAGGGATTCCGGTACCAAGGGTGGCGGTTCCCACCATCCCTTGCACTTGGGGTCTACCTGGTCTCTCCGGGCAAGATCGAAGCAGATGTGTACCGCTTCCACAATAGAAACACAGGCCCCGGGTAAGTCGCTCTGCTTGGCGTTGTTCAGCTAGGCTCAGTCGGTCGATTTGCATGGGTTCGGAAGCGGTATCGTAGGACGGCAATGGCGGGGGAACGGTAGACCTCTGCGGAATGGAGATGTGACGGATTGGTCGTTTTTCCCGAGATACATCCTTGGTTCGCTCTTGAAAACGGAGATCAATCCGGGTAGCTAGTGATACTAAAGCATCCAAGGTACGGGGAACATCACGACCGGCTAATTCGTCCTTGATGCGACCGGAGAGCCCCTCCCAGAAGGCGGCAGTCAATGCCTCATTGTTCCAGCCTAGCTCGGAGGCAAGCGTACGGAACTGGATGGCGTACTAGCCAACCGTTAGGGTCCCTTGGCATAGCCGGAGGAGCGAAGAGGTAACCACGGTAGTACGTCCTGGTTCATCGAAGGTACTTCTAAAAGCCTGAAGGAATTCCCGGATGTCGGTGGTCACCGGATCCTCGTTCTCCCACAACGGATTTATCCATGCCAACGCCTCGCCTTCCAGGTGGGACATCACAAAGGCTATCTTGGCTTGGTCGGAAGCGAAGAGGTGCGGGAGTAATTTGACGTGCAGCGAGCACTGGTTCAAAAACCCCCGGCAGTTCTTGGGGTCCCCGGCATACCAAGGCAGAGCAGCGAGGCGAAGTTGCGAGGCTGCGGAGACAACAGGTTCGGATCCAGACACAGTTTGCTGCGTGGACTGAGACGAGGCGGCGGTCTGTAATGTGTACAACCGGTGGTCCACAGACGTCAGGAACTTCAGTATGCGGTGTAAGGTTTCACGCTGTTGCACCAGTTCCTGGCGTAGTTCAGCCAGCTCAGACGTTTGTGCTCCAGCGGGATCCATGGCCTGATCAATATGTCAGGGCAGGGAGGACTGGTAGGCCCAGGAGGTGGATTCACTGGACCATGCACCCTGTCGCGGGCGTAGGAGGGGACGCCGCGCTCTCCCACTGCTGCTCGGGTCCGGCTGCCGCGGCTGCTGCGGCCTGCCGCTGCTCGGTGGCTCGAGCGATGGGCCGGATCCCGGGGACTCGAACGGCGCTCTTCGCCCATGAGTGAAAGGGGGTTTTTGGGTGTGGGGATTGTTTATTGTCCGTGACGCCACCCACGGTTGTGGTGATTTGTTGACACCACCGCTGCTTTGTATGGGGATCCCGGGAGGGATGGTATGGAGCAGCCAGTTGTTGTGTTGCCCCTCCGTGGGTAGGGGTTGGTGATCCCGGGGCCCAGTGATGAAGTGGGAGATGCAGGGCTTGGTGGGCGCAGGGACGCGGGGGCAGCGCTGTGCCTTGCGGCACTGTGGTACTCACTCAGCCTGAGACGATGACACAGTTCTCGGTAAAACACACGGCTGGAAAGACGGTTCCCACGGACGGCTGCACTTGCTTTCCCCAGTAGGTGACGGTGACGGTCCCTCTGTCCTGCACCTATGTTGATAATGGTTGCGATGGGTTCCCACCGGTAACCCGCTCCCCGGCTTGGATATGGGCCGGAGGAGCCCTACTTTGCCCGCAGACGCTGGCCCTGAGAAACTGGTGCCCTGGCGGTGGCGGTGTCTCTCTGTAACGGTCGGACTGTGGTCTTCAATCGGGACTTGGTTGTTTGGAGACAGACGTCCTCTTCACTGACGGATTTGGCAAATTTACGGCGACTCCTAGCCTTGCCGGGGTCTGAGAGGCCCCTGCCCTGGTGCTGACTGTTCTTCGTATACTGCTCCAGACCGCCGGGTCACTACCCGTCCGCGGTCCTTCCAGCAACCTCCGAGCAGTCCCCCTCCAGACTGTCACCGCCGTCTGCTGACCTTGCTGTCACTGTCCGGGCACACAGCCGGACCAACTTCAGGCTTTACTACTCTCACTTTTTCTGTCACTTCAGCTTTTCTCCTTAGCTCACTACTCCTTCGTTCTACTTCACTCCCCTAACTTGAACTGCCTGGTTCTCCCGCCTCCAGGGCTGTGAACTCCTCGGTGGGCGGAGCAAACCGCCTGGCCCACCCCCTGGTGTGAACACCAGCCCCTGGAGGAAGGCAACAAGGATTTTGGTAGCCTTGATGTTCCCAACTGGGGTGTAGGGTGTGGTGGTGTGATGACCTGTGACCCCTGGCTTGCCCAGGGCGTCACATTCCCCCTTAGAAAAATGCAGACCGTCCGCGGGCTGCCCGTCCAACACCGGTTTTATTTTCTGAAAAAGGTAAAAAGAATAACACACATACAATTTATGACAACATCCCACAACGGGAGGCACATTTCTTAAACGTTACTAACGGTTTACGGTTACGGTTTCCGCTCTCTCCCACCCAAGCAACCTGGCCCTGATGCTGCCCCTAAAACCCAGGCAGCACCCCTTGACCCAAATCCAGCACAAGTTACCCGAGCGGGATCTGTCCTTCCCCTCCAGAGGGTAGCCACCGGTTCCTGTGGTGGCTGGGCCCCAGCCTGCACTGCTGAGGGCCCTCCCTCCAACCTGCCTCTCCGGAGGCGGCAACTGCGGAAACGGTAATGGTAAAACAACTTATTTACAAGCCGCTAACGTCTGTGGTTGCCCTGCAAGTTCACGGGCTTGTCCATGGAAAGTCCTCCATGCAACTTTTTAAACGGTCCCCACGGGGACAACGGTGTCGGCAACGGCCGGTTTTCAAATCACGGTTAGACAATCAGGTTACTTCTCGGTTTCATCTTCTCTTATCATTTGCAACTTTTTCAAACAAACACACACTGACTTCCCGATCCCCTTTTTAAAGGACGGTCTCCCTGTACCTAAGTGGGGGTCTACCTAGGTTGGAACGGGTGGACCTCCGGGGTCCGGTGTCAGTAGGACTGGGCAGTGGGGTAGAGGGAACAACCGGTTCCTCCTCCCTGCTATCATGTGGGACAGGCGGAGGCATAGGGGAGCTGGGCACAGGTTCATCCCTGGGCACTGGCACTGGTTCTGGCTCACGGTTGACCGCTTCCACCACTTCTTCATCCACAGGTTGTGGGAACAGTATCACTGGAAGAATCACCGCGCCGTTCTGTGTGGGCCAGTCCGCTGGGAAGTCACCCATCACAGTGTGGATCACCTCTTCTGCCTTCTCCGCTGGTGGAGGAACTGGTACTTCAGCCATCGCCCTCAATGCTGGTGGGCATCTTTTCAAATGGTCCCGGGAAACTGTGGCTAAAGTGCCTCCTTGGTCACGACTAATTTGGTAGGCCTTCCCATCTTCCCATCCGGTGGGCTGTATGACGTACGGGTTCTGTTCCCATTGGTCATCCAGCTTGTGGGTTTTCCTCTTCCGCTTCAGGACGACATCTCCGGGCTGAAAAGGGCCAGCAGACGCCTTTTGATTAAAGCGCTGCTCCTGCAGTTCCCGACTCCGACTCAAGTTCTTCTCGACATATTCTTGAATCTGCCGGTATTGTGCTCTCCACCGAGTTTCCCATTCAGCTGTTGAAGGGAGTGCTTCCGGGGCCTGCAACCCAATCTCCAGGTCCACCGGCAGGCGGCCGGGGCGAGCCCTCATCAGATATGCTGGGGTGCACTTTGTGGAGCTGGACGGGATATTGTTGTACATATCAACCAAGTCGGGTAGCTTTTCCGGCCACAGGTTCCGCTCTTCCAGCGGTAACGTCTTGAGGAGTCCCAGGACCAAGTGGTTCATCTTCTCACACATGCCGTTGGTCTGGGCATGGTAAGGGGTGGTCCGGATCTTCTTACAGCCGTACAACAGGCAGAACTCGTGGAACACCTCCGCTTCAAAAGCCGGGCCTTGGTCAGTAAGCACCTTTTCGGGATATCCATGTGGTCGGCAGAAATAAGCCTGGAACGCTCGAGCGGCTGTTCGACCAGTTAGGTCCTTGACGGGGACAACCACCATGAATCTTGAATAGTGGTCTACAATGGTCAGCGCGTAGGCGTACCCACTTCGGCTGGGGGTGAGCTTGACATGGTCCAAGGCTACCAGTTCCAGCGGCTGATGTGTGATGATCGGGCGTAGGGGCGCCCTCTGGCTGGTCTCGTCCTTCCTCCTCAGCGTGCAAGGCCCACACTCCCGGCACCAGGCTTCTACCGACTCCCGCATCCCACTCCAGTAGAACCGCTCTCTCAACAGCATCTCCAGCTTTTTCCACCCGAAGTGCCTGGCACCATCATGGTATGCCCGCAAAACAGTAGCTACATCAGCTTGGGGAATAACCAACTGGCAGATTTTCTCATGAGTCTTCGGGTTGATCAGCTCATGGTACAGCTTCCCTTGATGTAGATACAGCCGTTTCCGTTCTTTCCACAAGCGCTGGGCTTCAGCTGGGGCGGCAGGGTCCATTCCAACAGCACCTTGTTCCACCAGGGTCTTGACGAGGCGGACAGCCAGCGCCTGGTTTTGAGCTTCCTGCCACTCTTGACTGGGCCGTGGGTCCAAGTCCACCCGTTGTTGGTGTACCTGAACCTTCTCAGTTGATGGCTGGTGAAATGCAGGCAACTCGATCTCCTCGAGGTCGTCATCCTCGCACCCTTCCTCTGACAGATGGGGCATTCGGGAGAGTGCATCAGCATTGATGTTGACACGACCAGCACGGTACTTGATGATGGTGAAGTCATAGTTGGCTAGCCGGGCCACCCATCGCTGCTCCAACGCACCCAACTTGGCCGTGTCCAGGTGAGTCAACGGATTGTTGTCCGTGAAAGCGGTGAATTTTGCTGCAGCTAAGTAGTGGCGGAACCTCTCTGTGATAGCGCATACCAATGCCAGGAGCTCGAGCTTGAAGGAGCTGTAGTTCTCAGGGTTCCTTTCAGTTGGCCGAAGCTTCCGGCTAGCATAAGCAATCACTTTCTCTTTCCCATCCTGGACCTGGGAGAGGACTGCTCCTAGTCCCACATTGCTAGCATCAGTGTAGGGGATGAACGGGCAGCCATAGTCAGGATACGCTAGGACCTCTTCTCCGGTCAAGGCCGCTTTCAGCTGGCAGAAGGATTCCTCATGCTTTTCTTCCCACACCAGTGGGGCTCCGATGGGTCTACCACCTTTGGTCTGTCCCACGAGGAGATCTTGCATGGGGGCAGCCATCTTCGTGTACCCTTTGATAAAGCGCCGGTAGTACCCCACCAGACCCAGAAACTGCCTCAATTCCCTCACGGTGGTTGGTCTCAGCCAGCCCTGGATGGCAGTGATCTTCTCAGGGTCGGGGGCGACACCTTCTGCACTTACCACGTGCCCCAGGTACTGCACTCTGGGTTTCAGCAGGTGACACTTAGAGGGCTTCAGCTTCATCCCATATTTGGCAAGGGACGCGAACACCTCGGCCAGGTGCTCCAGATGGGCTTCATACGTCTGGGAGTAAACAATCACATCATCCAAGTACAATAGGACGGTCTCGAAGTTTAGGTGTCCCAGACAGCACTCCATCAGCCGTTGGAAGGTTCCTGGGGCATTGCACAGCCCGAACGGCATACTATTGAATTCACAGAGCCCCATCGGGGTGGTGAAGGTGTTTTTCTCCCGGTCTTCCGGGGCCACGGCCACTTGCCAGTACCCACTGGTGAGGTCAAGGGTAGAGAAGTAATTTGCAGTTCTCAGTGCGGCCAAAGACTCTTCAATACGGGGCAGTGGGTAGGCATCTTTATGGGTTATCTGATTAATCTTCCGGTAGTCCACACACATCCGCATGGTACCATCCTTCTTCTTGACCAGTACCAACAGAGCGGCCCAGGGACTACAGCTGTCCCAAATAACCCCTGCCTCCTTCATATTCCTCAACATATATTTGGCACACTGGTAATGTGCAGGGGGAATAGGTCTGTACCTCTCTTTGATAGGGGGGTGTTCCCCGGTGGGGATATGGTGTTGGACCCCCTTAATCTGCCCAAAGTCTAGTGGATGTTTGCTGAAAACCTGTTCATACTCCCGCACTACCCTGTATACCCCTGCTTTGTGATGTGTAGGGGTATCATCAGTGCCCACGTGTAGCTGTTGGTGCCACTCATTTACCTCTCATTGAGGCGGGGAAGTGCTGGTAGTAGGTGGGGAGACTGAGGGACTGGCTTGGTGGATGGTGTGGGGATCCAGGGTGAGGAGCTTGGCAATGGTGGCATACCGGGGAAGCCTGACTTCTTCCTCCCCACAGTTCAGCACCCTCACGGGCACTCTCCCCTTCTTTACGTCTACCACCCCTCGGGCAGCCATTACAGTGGGCCAGTGCTCGGAGGGTATGGGCTCCATCATGGCAGGGTAGTCACGCCCCTGAGGCCCTACTGCTGCCCTACACCAAATCATCATCTCACTCCTAGGGGGTACAAGCAACGGTGCAACATCCATCACTCTCACTCCACCAATCTCTCCTCCTGTTGAGTTTACATGCTGGCGGTACATCAAGGCTCGGATCTCACGCTGCACAGCTCTCTGTCGGCTCCCCACCGCCGTGGTGGCCAGCTGCTGCAGTAGGGCCAACACATCACCCATACAGTGCTCCATCACATTGGTTCCTAGCACTATCTTCGGGTTATGATCACTGGGTTCATTCATGATCACAATCATACCCTGGTGTTGTAGTTCAGCTTGCCCTACTGTCATAGCCACCTGTTTATACCCCACTTGGGTCAATGGGAGTCCATTGGCAGCAATTAGCGTTATACTAGTGTCTGGAGGTGCCAGCTCGTCTATCCCCCAATACCGCTGGTGCAATGTGTATGGTATGGTGGTTACCTGTGATCCAGTGTCCAATAGAGCCATCACCGGTATGCCGTCCACAACCACGGGGATGATGGGCTGGGCCCCGATATACCGGTCCCGCCAGTCCGAGGGGCCACGGGGTTCTACTCCTGAGGGTTGGCCCGGGGCCCCAGGGGTTGCTCGTTTAACGGGCACTGTCGGATGTAATGTCCAGGCTTTCGGCACTTGTAGCAGGTTGGAGGTCTGCTCCGCGGGTTACTATTGCTTCTCCGCTGCATCCAGGGAACATCCTCAGGGCTGTCGGCAAGCTGTATTTGTGCTGAAGGCTGAGATCTGGTCAAAGGTTGGAGTGCAGCAAGAATCTTGGCGAGGTCTCCGTCCATGCGACGGACCTGGGCTGCCAGTTCCTCCATAGTGCTGCTTGGGGCGGTAGGTGTTGGAGAGGTTGGTAGGGCAGGGGCCACCACAACGGGGGCCGTCTCAATGGGCCACGGGGCTGGCTCCAGGACTTCTGAGGCTGGGGGTTGTAGTGCTTTAATGGCCCGTTCCTTTAACACAGCAAAGTCCACATCAGGGTGTTCCAGGGCCCACAGCCGGAGCTGTTTGCGATCTTCAGGGGATCTCATCCCCTGCACAAATTGCTCTACTAACATCTTGTTACTGTCCGCCTCATTGATAGGATTCACCTGCTTTAACGTGCGGAGGGCGGTTTGTAGGCGTAGAGCATAGTCCCGAATGCTATCCACAGCCCGTTGCCGGCACTGGTAAAACTGCATCCTCAGCTCAGCTTCAGTCCGGGTCTCAAAGGCAGTCTGTAGCTTCTCAAAAATGGTGGCTACAGAGAGCCGGTCCCCCTCGGCCCAGGTCTCCGCCTCCTGCTCAGCCGCACCGGTTAACTGGCCCAGCACTACCGCTGCGCGTTGCTTATCGGTTATGGGGTACAGCTCTAGCAACGGGTTAAGCTTTTTCCAGAAGACCTGTAAAGCATCAGGTTTCCCGTCATACTGCGGTAGCCAGGCAGCTCCAGGCGCATAGGGCAAGGAGAACGGCATCACCTGAGCGAGCGCGGGGGCCGCGGCACCTCCCGCCAGCGCGGCCGGAACCTGGGCAGGCCCATTCCCATCCGCGGGTGCCACTGCGGCTGCGACCACCGCTCCTCCAGCGGCTGCGTCGGACGCAGACATCTTGTTTCCGTCCCCCTTAGCTTCTTTACGGCCCCTCCTCTATTGGGGCGGGGTTTTGGCCTTCGCGCCTTTGCTACTCGAGAAGACGCTCGAGCGGGAACTTTTCGTGCCAAAGATGGCGACTTCTGAAATTTTTCAGCCGGATACCTCCGGCGGTCACAAGGCGCACCTCTACCCAATGGCAGAGCGGTAAGATCCTGTTCGTGACGCCAAGTTGTCGCGGGCGGAGGAGGGGACGCCGCGCTCTCCCACTGCTGCTTGGGTCCGGCTGCCGCGGCTGCTGCGGCCTGCCGCTGCTCGGTGGCTCGAGCGATGGGCCGGATCCCGGGGACTCGAGCGGCCCTCCTCGCCCGTGAGTGAAAGGGGGTTTTTGGGTGTGGGGATTGTTTCTTGTCCATGACGCCACCCACGGTTGTGGTGATTTGTTGACACCACCGCTGCTCTGTATGGGGATCCCGGGAGGGATGGTATGGAGCAGCCAGTTGTTGTGTTGCCCCTCCGTGGGTAGGGCTTGGTGATCCCGGGGCCCAGTGATGAAGTGGGAGATGCAGGGCTTGGTGGGCGCAGGGACGCGGGGGCAGCGCTGTGCCTTGCGGCACTGTGGTACTCAGCCTGAGACAATGACACAGTTCTCGGTAAAACACACGGCTGGAAAGACGGTTCCCACGGACGGCTGCACTTGCTTTCCCCAGTAGGTGACGGTGATGGTCCCTCTGTCCTGCACCTATGTTGATAATGGTTGCGATGGGTTCCCACCGGTAACCCGCTCCCCAGCTTGGATATGGGCCGGAGGAGCCCTACTTTACCCGCAGACGCTGGCCCAGAGAAACTGGTGCCCTGGCGGTGGCGGTGTCTCTCTGTAACGGTCGGACTGTTGTCGAGGCCCCTGCCCTGGTGCTGACTGTTCTTCGTATACTGCTCCAGACCGCCGGGTCACTACCCGTCCGCGGTCCTTCCAGCAACCTCCGAACAGTCCCCCTCCAGACTGTCACCGCCGTCTGCTGACCTTGCTGTCACTGTCCGGGCACACAGCCAGACCAAATTCAGGCTTTACTACTCTCACTTTTTCTGTCACTTCAGCTTTTCTCCTTAGCTCACTACTCTTTCGTTCTACTTCACTCCCCTAACTTTAACTGCCTGGTTCTCCCACCTCCAGGGCTGTGAACTCCTCGGTGGGCGGAGCCAACCGCCTGGCCCACCCCCTGGTGTGAACACCAGCCCCTGGAGGAAGGCAACAAGGATTTTGGTAGCCTTGATGTTCCCAACTGGGGTGTAGGGTGTGGTGGTGTGATGACCTGTGACCCCTGGCTTGCCCAGGGCGTCACACACCCCACCGGAGGGCAGGGTACACGGCAGCCGGAGCACTGGCGTGGCAGGGACAGGTATTACCAGGTCACCAGGGTCACGGAGTTCTTTAAGATGGTACAGAATGCTGGTACAGGTAACAGGACACAGTACAAGGGGACCTGAGGACCTAGCTCAAAAGACAAGGCTTCAAGACACGTTGATCAGGCCCCGCCCACATGGAAAGGCAAGTCTTATATACCCAGCACAGCCCTATTTCATTTCCTGCTTCAGGTGTGCTGGGCCTATAAGACCAGGAGAGTGGGCGCGGCCTGGTCCTATACAGAAACATGTGGCTAAGACTCAGAGTCAGACTCATAAGACCAGGAGCAGGACACAGGAGAGCACGAGCGGGAGCAGCAGCCATGACCGGTGGACACGTGGACTGGATCAGTGGTTAAGGAGCAGTGCAATGACGGTGAGGCCGGATCAGTGGGTACGGAGCGGTGCCGGGATGGTGTGACCGGATCAGCGGGTAAGGAGCGGTGCCGAGGCATCGGGAGCGTGACAGCTAGTATAATGGCTTAGTAACAATGAGTTTGAGTGTGCAATGCAGAGGTGCTGCACATAGGTTTGCACCAGTGGGACACTAATGGAAGTCCAACAGCCACGTTTAGGATGCCACTAAGTTTACTCAGTGTTTGCTAGTATAATGGCTTAGTAACAATGAGTTTGAGTGTGCAATGCAGGCAAACGTGCTGCAAATATCTTTGCACTAGTGGGACAATACAGAAGTCCAACAGCCACGTTTAGGATGCAACTAAGTTTACTCAGTGTTTGCTAGTATAATGGCTTAGTAACAATGAGTTTGAGTGTGCAATGCAGGCAGACGTGCTGCAAATATCTTTGCACTAGTGGGACAATACAGAAGTCCAACAGCCACGTTTAGGATGCCACTAAGTTTACTCAGTGTTTGCTAGTATAATGGCTTAGTAACAAGACGTGACGACAGACGCTGTCATCTTGTGTAGCTGTTAAAATCTGTTTTCACTGCCCTGACTGTCACCTATGGCACTGACCCTGCCGGTATTACCCCTTAGAAGGGCTGAAAGAAACTTCTATCCCTATTCTGTATAGCGCTGTGTATAAAGCGTACACAGCAGTATCGGAGACAGGAGCTACGCCGGCGGTGACTGACACCCAGATGCAGAAGAGATAATGGCGTCCGGACGGGCAGATACTCATTTTTATAATGCAGGGACATGTGACAAGGACATCCTATCACACATGCCGTTGCTTCTCTGGCTAAAAGTCCACTTAGCTGTGTGTGTGTCTGGGATTGGCTGACATGCTGACCCGCCCCACTACACGCGCGCGCTTAGGGAAGGAAGACAAGGAAAAAAAAAAAATGGCCATTATCCAAACAGCAGTGATCTGAATGCGCTGTTCCCGCACACTATACGCTGAAATTTCATAATAGTGTGAGTCACAGAGTGACTTACACTATTACAGCGGAAAGCCAGCTAGTAATTAACTTGTCTTTTTGCTACTAGAACCGTTCTCGAACGTATCTAGAACTATCGAGCTTTAGGAAAAAGCTCGAGTTCTAGTTCAATCTAGAACAGCCCACAAAATCACTCGAGCCGCGAACTGGAGAACCTCGAACCGCGAACCGCGCTCAACTCTACTAATTATACATTTATGAGTGGTAAACGTTAACCTGTTGCGTGGATTGGATGCTGGTTCTATCTTTATTATTTGATACGTTAGGTTATTGCCCTTAGCTTTATATGTGCACACACTGTAGTGCTGGGCAATAGTTTTCATATTTTCCGTTGTCTGGTCTATTTGCACAGTTATGGAGGTTTCATGAATATATAACTGGTGGCAGTATTACCCAATTTACTACTCACACTTGGTTATGTAATTCTATGTACTATGGGGTTTTTCTGTTTCATAACGATTACATGTGCTGTTATGTTATTTCTATGGATTTTTCATGTGTCAATTTATGCCTGCCCTTATGTGTTCTTTTGTCCTTACTTTTTCTATTGCTGATTTCATGTCCACTTAATCATTTTTTAATTATATTATTAATAAACAATTAACCTATTAGTCAAGATATTTTCATGCGCATTTTTTCAATATGAGTTCTAGTTGTATTGCGCTGACCCAGGTTTTGGGACCACTCCTTTCTTGCCTTCCTCAACAGTGTTGAGTTAGGCAATCTGGTCTCCTGCAAAAACAAAATGTCGGCATCAAGATGGCCGAGAAAATCAAAGGCTGTAAATCTAGCCATATCTGAATTTATGCAGGCAACATTAATGGTTGCCAGTGTCAATGGCATGAGTACCGCCATGATGGGTGATCAAGTTGGACGGCAATCTTTTTCCCTCCCCCAGACATATGCTCTTCTGCAGAGGAGGATGTGCTCTTCAAGCATACACTCATTCATCCTTCCATCAGCCTTCTTCACACTCTCGCATTTGTCCGGCAGATCCGACGTAGCCTCCTGACCCAGGGGCTCCTCTGCCACTCCTTGTAAAGAAGACCCAGCACCATAGGAAGCCCTGACCCCTATGTCTGCAACCTCCGGCTTGCCACATGTACCAGGTTGGAGGACAGGCCCTGCCATATGCGTAGTTTAAGACTGGAATGGCGATTGTGCCACACATGTCTCCTGATGAAACCTAGCACATAATTAGAGGGAAACATGTCGAGCCTGGAATAATCCCTTTTTTTGGATAAGGACTATATTATGTCCGGGTGTTACTAAGCACCAATTAGGAGAAATAACCACAATGATGCTACCCTAAAATACTCCTAAAAGATAAGTGACTCATACCTTGAATAATTGTTTGGATTTATGTATTTGTATTGGTCTAGTAAGGTTGTGTAACTTGGTAGGGAGTTTAGGAGTAATTTGAGGGACAGCCGTCGTGGAATGGGGCACCGTGCGTGTAACTTTATTGTTATATCTCCATTGACAGGTAGTGGACAGGTTCCCTTAGGGACAAATAACTTGACCTCTATTTCTGTCATGGGATAATGGGAGTTGGACCCATGGATTTGGAGAAAAAGAGTTGACAGAAGAAATTCATGCTGGTAGAATTATTCCAAATTGTACTGGCAATTGAGCTTTGGAAAGAGAAATTGGAAAATAGTTGGTGTTTTTTGGACATAAAATCAAAACAAAATAAAAATGTCTTTGAGGTATGAAAAACTGACTGACCTATTAGATCCTCTGAAAACAGAATAACTTTATTAAATATCATTAAAAATCCATCAATAGTCAAAACATCCTGACAAGACAGAAAACAAAGAAAGGGTGTTAGTGCATGATCAGCAATGTAAAGCCTTGAAGGTGGAAAAATAGGAAAATGACGGACCCAGAGTCAAAGGGGTTTCAGCATCAGGAGATGGAGCCTGAAATAAATGTTCCCCATCTGTGCCCTGTGTTACAGTGGAGGTTATCACCCTAACTTGTTTGGTGGCCCCGCTCAACGGCTGGTAGCCTAGAATGACCCTTTCACTTATTGAAGCACTCACCACCTCTGGAAAACAGATAAGATTATTCTGAATATCCTCAGGTTCAGCCCATTGGTGTCTTCAGAATCAGCAACTAAAACCATTTGTTTGTTTTCTGTCTTGTTTGGATGTTTTGACTATTGATGGATTTTTAATGATATTTAATGCTATTTTTAGAGGATCTAATAGGTCAATCAGTGTTTTTTGGATAGACAATATTAGTTGGAGCAGTGAATAATATGGCTGGTGACCTTCACTAGCCTCTTATAGCACTCGGTACTGAAGAGCAAGGAATATAATAGCAATACTCTGGAGGAGCATGTGTTTGGAGCAAACGAGTAAATAGACTTAAGGCCGCTTTACACGCTACGATTTATCTGACGATCTCAGTAGCGATGTGACACGCCCAGATCGTAGGTACGATTTGCCGAGATCGCACATAAGTCGTTTATTAGCGATCACATGTAACAATCTCAAAAACGACGCAACATCATTCAGCGATATATTGTTTGACCAAGGCGGTCGTTTTGATGTTGTACGTCGTTGGCAGGGTGTCAAACGTACCATTATGTCTGCTGTGATCCAAACGATGAACAATATTTTGAAAATGAACGACGTGTTAGCGATAAACGATTTTCAACCTATTTGCGATCGTTTGGAGTCGCACGTAGGTGTCACACGCAACGACGTCGCCAACGATGCCGGATGTGCGTCACGGAAACCGTGACCTCTCCGACATATCGTCAGATAAATCGTAGCGTGTAACGCCGCCTTTATTGCACAATAGAAAAAGGGAAACTTTATCTTAATTTGCACCAAATGCTAGAAAAAGTTAGAGAAGTAACAATGTCTACTAACAATGTTTCACAGGCATTGACTTGATTCTAAAACTTCCAGGTGAGAAGTCCTTGGGATCAGGCATCTTGAGGAGATACAAGTCAGAATGGAAGGAATGGAGCAACTTCAGGAGACAGTGAGAAGATGTAGGTCCAGAGCTGATGCAACACAATGACAAGCATTGAGGTGTTTGTAAGTTGTGTTTTTTAACATTTTCTTTTGCTTTCCTAAATAATGCTGATGCAGTAATTTAGCACAAGACTTTGCAAAAGTGGCCACTAATATATACTGAATATAAAAATAGCAACAAAAAGAGGAATAAATATCCTCCAAAAATTACGTATTACTTACAGCAAAAATGGGCTGCAGTGTGTACATCGCCCAGGCCAAAAACTAATACTGTACCAGGATACAGCTAAACCCCCACTAAGTGGAGGCATCACAGGTGCAGGAGGAGCAAATCACACACACACACTTCCATGAAATGGAGGGGGCGATTACTAGATGATAAAACTGCACACTGATGGCTTGCATAGAGCGCTGTTCACACATGCAGATACACAGTCACAAGCCTGCAGCCTATTAAGTGACGCCCATACTATTAGATCAGGCGGGCTGCCAAGCTGTACCCCACCTGTGTATCATGCAGGGACAGAAACTCTAAAATGCAAGGCCTAACAGAAAGGGGCCTGGCTGTATCCTGTCCAAAAAAAAATATGAGGTTTTAGTTGGTATTTATGGCCAATATATGGCCAAATACCATATACTGCTCAAAAAAATGAAGGGAACACCAAAATACAAAATCCTTGTCTAAGTGTTCCCTTTATTTTTTTGAGTAGTATAGTTTAACCTCTAGCCTGTTTTTTTCCTTCATGACCAGGCCACTTTTTTCAATTCCAACCAGTCACTTTATGAGGTCATAACTCTGGAACACTTCACCTGATCCCAGTGATTCTGAGTTTGTTTTATTGTAACATATTGTACTTCATGTTAGTGGTAAATTTAGGACAATATTTTTTGCCTTTATTTGGGGGGGGGATGAAAATTTTGCAAACATTTTGCAATTTTTAATCTAAAACCAGAATGTTATATCACACAAAATAGTTAATAAGTAACATTTCCCACGTGTCTAACATCAGCACAATTTTTGAAACTTAACAAAAATAAAATAGGAAGTTAGAAGTGTTCAAAGTTTATCAGCAATTTCTGATTTTTCCAACAAAATTTACAAACCCATTCTTTTTAGGGACCACATCACATTTGAAGTGACTTTAAGATGCTTAGGTGACCTAAAATATCCAAAAGTGACTTTATTCTAAAAAGTGCACCTCTCAGCCTGCTCAAAACAACATCCAAGAAGTTTATAAACCTTTTAGGTGCTTCACAGGAACTAAAGCAATGTGGAATTAGAAAAAAATGAAAATGTTACTTTTTCCCACAAAAATGTTACCAAATCTTTTATTTTCACAAGAGTAACAGCTTAAAATACACTATACAATTTGTTGTGCAATTTCTCCTGAGTATGCTGATACCACATATGTGGTGGAAATCTACTGTCTGGGTGCACGGCAGGGCTCAAAAGGGGGATGGAGCGCCATTTGACTTTTTGAACGCAAAATTGTCTGGGATAGCGGACGCCATGTCGCATTTGTACAGCCCCTGATGTACCTAAACAGTGGCAATCCCTAACAAGTGACCCAATTTTGGAAACTAGACAACTCAAGTAATTTTTCTAGATGTTTTGTGAGTACCTTGAACCTCCAGGTGCCTCACAAAATGTTATACCGTTGAGCCGTGAAAATAAAAATTACATTTCTACCACAAAACTGTTGCTTTATCACCAAATCTTTTATGAATGGACCACACAATTTATTGTGCATTTTCTCCTGAGTACTCTAATTCCTCATGTGTGGTGAAAATCAACTGTTATGGCGCATGGCAGGACTCTGAAGGGAACGATCGCTATTGGACTTTTTGAATGCAAAATTGTCTGGAATATATAGCAGACACCATGTTGTGTTTGGAGAGCCACTGATGTGCCTAAACAGTAGAGCTCCCCTAGAAGTGACGCCATTTTGGAAACTAGACCCCTCAAGGAATTAATCTAGATATTTAGTAAGCACCTTGAACACCCAGGTGCTTCACTGAATTTTTTAACGTTGAGCTGTGAAAATTAAAAAAATACATTTTGTAACCACAAAACTATTGCTTTTAACCCCAAAGTTTTCAAATTCACTAGGAAAACAGGAGAAATTGCACAACAAATTGTCAGGTCCATTATCTCCGGAGTACGCCAATACCCCATATGTGGTTGAAAATACTCGAGTATGAGCCTACCCGAGTATAGGCCGAGGCCCCTAATTCTACCACAAAAAAACTGAAAAACCATATTGACTTGGGTATAAGCCTAGGGTGGGAAATGCAGAAGCTACTGGGAAGTTTAAAAAAAATAAATAAATCCCAATAAAATGTAATGTGCCCATCCTTGCCCCCTTGTAGTAATGTGCCCATCCTTGTCTCCCTTGTGGTAATGTGCCCATCCTTATGTGCCATCCTTGTCCCCCTTGTAGTAATGTGCCATCCCTGTCCCCCTCCCCTTATAATGTTCCCATCCTTGTGCCCCCTCCTCTTATTGTAATGTGCTCCTTCCTTGGGCCCTCTAGTAATGTGTGCTACAGTAATTTGCCCTGTAGTAATATCCTCCTACTGGTCCCCTTCTTGTCCACTATTATGCAAAAAAAAATATTCTCACCTCTCCTCTGTTCCCGCAGTGTCCTCAGCTGCTTTTTGTAGACTTCAAGGCACGTAGACTCCTCTGTAATAGTGTCCGATGCACAGGGTTGCTGTGTATTGGACGTGATCACAGAGGGGTCTACGTGCCTGCGGTCTGCAAGAGGCACCCCTTGATAATCACGTCTGGTGCATGGAGCTGCCGCTGCAGGCTTCCATCATGGCTTTACTGTAGTTGAATGCTTTACGGCGGTGGTGGTGCCGCAAAGCATTCAACTGCCGTAAATTGCTGACAGCAGCGGCGGCTCCGTGCACCAGACTTGATCATCAAGGAGTGCCTCTTGTAGACCGCAGGGATATAGACCCCTTCGTGATCGCGTCCAATACACAGGGCGCTGCTGCTGTCAGTGCTTTACTGCACTTGAATGCTTTGCTGCACCGCCGTAATGCATTCAACTGCAGTAAAGACATGATGGCAGACAGCAGCCCCATGCATCAGACACTATCACAGAGAGGTCTATGTGCCTTGCGGTCTACAAGAAGCAGCCGAAGACACCGCGTGAATGAAGGAGAGGTGAGAATAATATTTTTGTGGGACCTGATTCGAGTATAAGCTGAGGGGGGCATTTTCAGCTTAAACAAATGGGCTGAAAAACTCGGCTTATACTCAAGTATATATGGTACTTTTGAAGCACAGTACAAAGTGAAGAAGGGACGGAGTGCCATATTTGAGTTCAGATATAGTTAGAATGGTTTGCAGGTGCCATGTCACACTGGCGAATCCCCTGAAGTGCCTAAACAGTGGAGCTCTCCCATAAGTGATCCCATTTTGGAAACTAGACACCTCATGGAATTTATCTAAATATTAAGTGAACATATTGAACCCCAGGTGCTTCACAGAATTTTTTAACGTTAAGCCATTAAAAAATATATTTTTAACCACAAAACTGTTCTATTAACCACAATTTTTTCAAACTTACTAAGGTACCATGAGATAATGGATCCTATAGTTTGTTGTGCGATATTACCTGAGTATGCCAATACCCCACATGTAGTCAAAAAGTACTATTAAGACACAGTAAAAAAGTGAAGAAGGGAAGTAACGCCATATTGAAGTGCAGATTTATTTGGAATATTTTGTGGGTGCGATGTCACATTAGCAGAACCCCTGAGGTGCCATAACAGCAGAAAGCCCCCTTAAGTGACCTCATTTTACAAACTGCACCCCTCAATAAATTCATCCACAGGTACAGTGAATATATTTACTCCACAGATGTGTGATAAAATTTTATACTATTGTGCGCTGAACAAAAAATAATTACATTTTTTAACCCCATATTTTAACACCATATTTCCAATTTTTACATGGGGAATAGCTTAAACAGGCCCCATAATGTGTTAGACAATTTCTCCTAAATGTGGCAATACCCCCATGTGACTGAACAGTACTGTTTGACCATACCGCAAAGCTCGGGAGGGAAGGAGCGCCATTTTATTGAAAAAGAAAAAATTTTCCTAGAATAGTTTACGGACTCAATCTGCAGAGCCCCTAAGTGCCAGGACAGAAGAAACCCCTGTAAGTTACCAAATTTTGAGCGAATACACTGAATGGGAACACAACCCCCATCATCAGCCATCAGAATGTACTGTATCAATGGGTGTATTCTGAAGGATAACAGGGGCTGGTGGAGTCATATTTAGTCATATTTAGTATAAACAATCCAGGGATGGACTGTAATGTAGTGGCCAAAGTATTGTAAATGTGACTACGACCCCCCTCATCTTTCAGAATATTCCCACTATGTGGGTATATTCCTAAGGATGAGGGGGCTGGTAGTCCCAGATCCCCATAACAGTGCGTCATCCACAGATCCCTATAGAAGAGCATAATCCACAGTTCCCCCATAACCGTTCTACATCCACAGATCCTCCATCATCCCACAACCTTCCCCTCATGTTATTCACAAACATGGTTCATGTTACTTACAATGCTGCTGTTGAGTCTATATTGTTAAAATAATGTTTTTATTATTTTATCAAAATATTTAAGTGCACTATTTGGCTCAAAATATTTTTTTTTAATTTTCCTGCTCTAAAACCTAGGTGCATCTTATAAAGCGAAAAATACAGTACCTCCATTCTAAAATGTACCACTATATCCAAGGGTTGGGAAGGGATTCAATTAAAGAATATTGTGCTCTGGAGATAGCGCCTGTGGTTTTTTCGAATGCTACTTGTTTGCAGAATTTTTTGTTTTGTCTTCAAATTTTTTTTATCTAATTTCTTTTTTTGCTTCACTTTGTGCAGGATATCAAGAATCGATGGAGGTCTGTGCGGGACTGAGATGGAAAGAAGTTTCATTCTTCTGAGCTGCATTTCTTTGTGTCCAGCCAAGAGCTCTATTAGTAAGCAGATTTTGTGATTTTTTTATTTTTTTTTTACTTTAACATATTTTTACTTTTTTTTTTTTTTACTTAGTCCCTCAATGAGACATTACCCTACAGTGCTCTGATCGCAGATACACTGTACTGTAATGCTCGATCACTGCAGTACAGTGTAGCTGCCAGAGCTGTACTGTGAAAGCCTGAGGGATTTTATCACATTCTTACACTTTTCAGGGTAGGTTCCAATGGGCCGAATACAAGACTTTCAGAAAATTCTTATTTTTTTTTAAAAAAAATAGGCTGGTTATCATCCGAAATACTTAACTACATAGTCCGAAACCAGAGTTCATTTTTATCCAAAATGTCTATTTAAAATAATTATTTAATCACTTTTCAAATATACTTTAGTAAAAAAAAAATCTCTCTTGTTTCCTCTACTCTGGCTTCCTTTCTGCACTGATTCTCAAACAAGTCTGGGGCTGTCACCGACTCCGCTGTGGTTCTGCCTGAAGTGAAGCGTCATCAGTGGCAGCTGCTCAGGTCTGGATGGTCTCTACTGTCCTAACATGCCTTTCCTTTTAATTATTCCAGCATGCATTGGGGATTCTCAAATGAAATGTCATCAGAAGTGAAAAAAAACCCCACCGTGAGATACAATAGAAAGGAAATGGTAGCAATTATTAATTAAAGTATAATAGAAAAGTGATTAGATTATTAAATTAAATAAACCTACAAGTGTGTGAAGAGCATAAGATAAAGTGCTAATATGCACTAGATGCAAGAAAAACTTGAGGCACAATGATACAAAAAAAAAATAATAGAATAATATAATAGTGATTTTATTTTATTAGCCAATTTTAAAAATAGTAGTAGATAAAAACACCGGAATAACAAACTAGTGAATATTGACATCTAATGGGTAAATTGATAGAATATTTATTAATTAGTGACTAATGTGTTGACAATATTGAAAACAGATCCTGAGAGAACATTCTACCCCAGAGGAAATACTGAAAAGAGCAGAGTAATAAAATTAGGTACAAATAGGAGACGTCACAAAGGGAAAGGAGATAGGAAAGGAGAAAGGATATGGAGCGCTCAGTGGTATATAAGAAAACCCACCTGTCAGAAAAAAAGCACCTTTACCTTTCAATAAATATTTAAGATGAAAATGACCTTTGGTTTCATATTACCCCTTTAACATCTGTCACTTGCCATAAATTTGACAATTTTTTTTACCTGTTTGTAAATGCTGCTGATCCATTCAATCATGTGGGGGTTTTTTTTCTTAATTTTAGACAAGTTAAAAAAATGACAGATTTATGATAAGTACAGTCCTGCTCATCATTATTAGTACCCAAGAAGTTTAAGTACATAATGTGGAATATTTCCTGAAAAAAATGAATCTAGTGAAACAGCTTTTTTGTATACAGCACTTATGTGAAATACAAAAGAGCAAATTATAGACAACAATTTTAAACAAAAAACAATGGGAGGGAAAAATAGAAAAACCATCAAGAACCTACCTGGACGTGGGTGAAAAAGAAAAATATGAACTATTTTAAAATAGACAGCAATGAGCCCTGACCACAATCCCATTGAAAATCTTTGAGGTGAGCTGAAATCTGCCATTGGGAAAAAGAACCCTGCAAACATTCAAGAGCTTGAACAAACTGCAAAAGGAGAATCGGAGAAAATACCGGCTGAGAAGTGCAAGACGCTTATAGATGGCTACAAGAAATGTTTGGAGGCTGTCATCAATGTCAAAGAGTTTGCAACCAAGTATTAATTAGGGGGGCGTTATAGCTGCACAGACTGTTTATTTATTTGGTGTTTTCTTTGAAATTTCCACATGTAATTAGACAATGTTTTATTATTGTATTACTTTGGACCTCTAATTAACAAGTCCTGCTGATATAACTTTGGTACATTTCTATTTATTTCTGAAGATATTGTACAATCTATGAAAAAAATGAAGGGGTGCCAATAATGGTGAGCAGCAGTGTAACAGATGTTTTATGTCATGTGCTTTCAATGCTCTTTAATGCTGCAACACTTAATGGGGGTCATTTATTGTGCAGCTTGCAGTGTTCCTTGACATTTCATGTATAATTTCTGTCTCTCTTGTTAGTACATCACATTTTTTCCTCTTTGCTTTCCTGAACTGAAGGCAACATAACGCCAAGGAATTCTGATCCCTTTGCAAATGAAGAGGAGCTGCAGGGCGGGAAGACTGACCCTCAGCAGCCTCCTGAACTTAGAATCCACATGTAGGGGAAGACCAGGAACAAGCATGGCCACCGGAAGCTGAGCAACCTGTCCACCAAGAAGCTCAGAAGGAGAGGCGATGGCCCTGCAGCTTATGTGTTTTTGCTTTTTAAATGTGTATTATACTTTTACTGATTTGTAATTTTCTTGGTCAATACCAGCTAAAGTTTTGAATGATAATTGTCTGGACTTGTGTCTTGTTTTATATTACTCCTTGAACAAAATCTCTCGTAGGAGTTCTTCTTGCATTGCCTCCAATGAGGTCTGGCTTTGGTGATACATGCCTTTCCCTATCCTGCATTATGTAGCAGATTGGAGAATGACTTTCTGGATGTTAAGTCGACCGTAGGCTCATAGGTGCCCATATAATAGTTGGCTGGAATGTGATTCCTGTAGTTTTCTGACTATAAGGTGCACTGTTATTACCCAGGATACAGGACAAATGTGGGTCTGTGCCATGTATGTGTTTTATATATATATATATATATATATATATATATATATCTATATATCTATATCTATATCTATATATATATACAGCTTCACAGCATATTCTACATTATAGTTAACACATTTGATATATATATTTAGAGATGAGTGAATAGTTAATTAACTTCTGTTTTTTTATCAAGATGGGGTGCCAAGTGCACATTAATGAGAACATAAAAAGGAGCTTTTTTGAATTTACCAAATGGCTGCACTGAAACAAAGAATGAAAAATTTAAAGGGGTCTGAATACTTTCCGTACCCACTGTGCATACAGTGGTGGCAAAAAGTATTGGCACCCCTGCAATTCTGTCAGAGAATAGTCTCTTCCTGAAAATGATTGCAATCACAAATTCTTTGGTATTATTATCTTCATTTAATTTGTCTTCAATAACAAAAAAAAAAAAAATTGTCATAAAGCCAAATTGGATATAATTCCACACCAAACATAAAAAGGGGGTGGACAAAAGTTTTGGCACTGTTTGAAAAATCATGTGATGCATCTCTAATTTGTGTAATTAACAGCACCTGTAACTTACCTGTAGCACCTAACAGGTGTTGGCAATAACTAAATCACACTTGCAGCCAGTTGACATGGATTAAAGTTGACTCAACCTCTGTCATGTGTCCCCTTGTGTGTACCACATTGAGCATGGAGAAAAGAAAGAAGACCAAAGAACTGTCTGAGGACTTGAGAATCCAAATTGTGAGGAAGCATGAGCAATCTCAAGGCTACAAGTCCATCTCCAAAGACCTGACAGTTCCTGTGTCTACGGTGCGCAGTGTCATCAAGAAGTTTAAAGCCCATGGCACTGTGGCTAACCTCCCTAGATGTGGAAGGAAAAGAAAAATTGACGAGAAATTTCAATGCAAGATTGTGCGGATGGTGGATAAAGAATCTCGACTAACATCCAAACAAGTTCAAGCTGCCCTGCAGTCCAAGGGTACAGCAGTGTCAACCCGTACTATCCGTCGGCGTCTGAATGAAAAGGGTCTGTATGGTAGGATACCCAGGAAGACCCCATTCTTACCCCGAGACATAAAAAAGCCAGGCTGGAGTTTGCCAAAACCTACCTGAGAAAGCCTAAAACGTATTGGAAGAATGTTCTCTGGTCAGATGAGACAAAAGTAGAGCTTTTTGGGAAAAGCCATCAACATAGAGTTTACAGAAAAAAAAGAGGCATTCAAAGAAAAGAACACGGTCCCTACAGTCAAACATAGCAGAGGTTCCCTGATGCCTTGGGGTTGCTTTGCTGCCTCTGGCACTGGACTGCTTGACCGTGTGCATGGCATTATGAAGTCTGAAGACTACCAACAAATTTTGCAGCATAATGTAGGGCCCAGTGTGAGAAAGCTGAGTCTCCCTCAGAGGTCATGGGTCTTCCAGCAGAACAATGACCCAAACCACACTTCAAAAAGCACTAGAAAATAGTTTGAGAGAAAGCACTGGAGACTACTAAAGTGGCCAACAATGAGTCCAGATCTGAATCCCATAGAACACCTGTGGAGAGATCTCAAAACGGCAGTTTGGAGAAGGCACCCTTCAAATCTCAGGGACCTGGAGCAGTTTGCCAAAGAAGAATGGTCTAAAATTCCAGCAGAGCATTGTAAGAAAGTCATTGATGGTTACCGGAAGCAGTTGTTTGCAGTTATTTTGGCTAAAGGTTGTGCAACTAAGTATTAGGCTAAGGGTGCCAATACTTTTGTCTGGCCCATTTTTGGAGTTTTGTGTGAAATGATCAATGATTTGATTTTTGTTTCATTCTCTTTTGTGTTTTTTCATTGCAAGCAAAATAAATGAAGATAATAATGCCAAAGAATTTGTGATGGCAATCATTTTCAGGAAGAAACTGAGTATTCTCTGACAGAATTGCAGGGGTGCCAATACTTTTGGCCAGCGCTGTAACTACTACACTGGCTAAGAGGAAAATGGTCTGTTCCCGGCTACCAAGATCCCTGAATGCTCATAGGCCCACTCAGCATAGGATAGACTAGCCATTACGTGGAAGGACCCACCCTCTTGTAAACCTCTATATTAAAGGGACATCAAAACAGAAAGTGCTCCATGCTTTCCAGTGTGGCAGAACAACTCTCACGAGGACAATTCCTGTCATCGGAGTTCTGGTACTTCAGGTTGTCCCTCAAATATAGCTTACCATGGAAACAGCGCCATGTCAAGTCTCAAAACTTCATGGGGATCCTCTTCGAGTTCAATAACCTTAACCCCACCTTCAGATCCCGACTTGGGCAATCTCTCTGGACCTGTGGTTTTTGGAAGTGCGCTGACAAGATCCTCTCTTCAAGTAACCTCCTTGACAGAGTCCTTATCTCCCAAGACCCACCGACGAATCACCTTCAGGACCGGGGTAACAT
Organism: Anomaloglossus baeobatrachus; assembly: GCF_048569485.1. Classification (NCBI taxonomy): domain Eukaryota; kingdom Metazoa; phylum Chordata; class Amphibia; order Anura; family Aromobatidae; genus Anomaloglossus; species Anomaloglossus baeobatrachus. The sequence goes on along the minus strand of NC_134360.1, from coordinate 135,884,136 downwards.
AAGCCGGAAGATGTCTGTGCGGTGTCTAAAAGTACTTCACACACTCTTCTGTCTCCCATTCCTGAAAGAAGGGCTGAAGCCACCCCCTGAAGGTGAATACCCACTGAGGAGCCCTCTCTTTCCAGTGGTTTCAGATGTTCACTTTCAGAAAGGTGTCCACAAGGAACATCCATGGGGTTGTCTAACCCCTTTAGTATCCTTGTATGGTAAGTAACTTCCTGCTTGTCTAGGTTCAGTCTGTTCCCCCATAACAGCTAAAAAAACAGACTGTAAACCCATGTCCAGAAAGGCTCCGGCAAGATGCACGCACTGCCTAGATAGATTATCAAAGGGAGCAGGAAAGCTTTACACATCTTCACCCTTTTCTTTCAGGGTCAAAGTCCAAGCCTTCCAGCAGTCCACTCTTTGGGAAGCTCACTTAATTCTGCCATTGCAGTTTTTAGTGGTGTAATCACTAGCCAATTTCTATGTCTTGGACTTTGGCAAATGCCTGGGACTCTGGGAAAGTATCCAGAAGACTGAAATCAGGAACTTCTGTACCCAGCCAGAGACTTTCACACTTGTCTTGGTTGAACTTGGACCCAGATATCTGTAGCACTGTACCTCTGAAATCACTGCCGGTACCTCCCCTCCCGAGGAGATGAAAACTGTGACATAGTCAGCACAGGCCACTACCCTCAGAACGGCATCCTGGGTGCCAGGCCTGCCCTTCTGTTCCCCCCCAAAGGTCTATGATTTATCCTAAGGAAGGGGTCGATCGTGAACTCATACAACAGGAGGCTAAAAGGATAACCCTGATGAACACTACGCCCGACCACAAAAGGTCATCCAATCGAATTAAATACTGTCATGCAGTCCACAATCCCCCACCCCAGCAAACCATACCTCTGCAGAGTGGACCAGAGGGCCTCGTGATCAACCCGATCAAAGGCTTTTGTCTGATGCAGAGACAGCATATACCCCTTCCACAGGCCTACCCTACCCTGCTTCACAGCCTCACGGACACCAAGAACAGCGCCAAGGAGTCATGGTGCAAATTTTACCATCCTGTTAAAAAGCACTTTAGCCAGAATTTTTCTGTACACATTGAGAAGTGCTATGGGCTTCCAATTCTCAATGTGCCACAGATCATTACCCCTTGATAGACGAATCAAAGCTGATCTCCTCATTGACTTCGGTAGAGTGCCCGATGAAAGACACTCATTAAACATACATAGCCCAAAAACAGTATTCAAATGAGGCAATCAATAGGATAAATAATACAAATTGTATTGAATATACTGTATTTAAAATACAAAGACACAGACAATTATAAAGTTAGATTTTGATGTGTTGAGGGCATGGACATCGAATAGAAAAATATCCAATATATCTGTATATCAATGAAATTTAGAAGAATGTAATAGAATACAATGTTATTTGGGTGTTCTATTATGTCAATTCTGTTCTGTGAAAGCTAAAGGCATTGGATTAACACTTCATTAGTAAACATAGAGGCATCAGTTATACATTTAAACTGCGCTTATAAAATGGCCTCTTGAATACTATGTATACTTATTCTACGATCCCATAGCAGATGTCTGATGTAACAGGGACATTCTTATTGGATTTTCATGCATCCATGTATTAATTGTATTCTATTACATCCTCCTAATTTCATTGATATATATTGATATATTGAATATGTGTCATTTTTCTAGTCAATGTCCATGCCCCTCAACACACCAATAGATCTTATCTTATTTTATAATTGTGTGTTTTTGTATTTTTAAAATATTCAATAAAATTTGTATTATTCATCCTAGTGATTGTCGGATACCGGTTAGTTGCTCCCTGTTCAGGCTTCTAAGGTTGGAGAGCCGTTGGAAAAACCTCATCACCCGGCGTTTAAACATCTCCCACCACTCAGACTCACTGTTACAAAGATCCACCAACGGCCCCTTGCTCTAAGGATAATCCACATAAGACCGTCTCACAGCTGTATGCATCAGGAGTGACTAATTTAGTTTCCACATGCCTCTTCCCATCTGGGGGGTTTCTGCAACATTCAAAGAAAACATAATTAAACAGTGATCTGACAATTCCATCTCTACTACCGACATCGGTGAAGAGACAGACAGCCTCCTCCTTCAATTAAAATATGTCTGTCCTTGTCCTAATCTGACTACATTTGAAGTATAAAAAAGAAGCAGAAATAGAGACTGTGGACAAGAAAGCGCAATAGGGTCTTAACTGGTAAACACCAAGAAGGTTATGGGAAAACTCACTTATAGGGGTTGTGCTAGTCACAACTCCTATTATAGCGTAGTCACAGGGGGAAACAGCTGCAGCCCCGAAGAAATAAGAATTCTTAGTTATCAGGAAATACGGGTGTCATGCCACGCTTATCACCAAATCCAGGAGGCAAATAATGTTAATCCATGTCTTTTATTCACAAGAAGAAACAGGTCTACGCATTTCATGGGTCACAGCCCTCTTCCTCAGGACAAATATCAATGACAGGATAATGCAGTCTGAAGAGATGATCCAGTATTTATATGTTCATCATGGATCCTCCCTCTTAGAAAAAAACCGGTGGGATCTATATAATTTAAAAAGAACGGTCTTATCATAAATATAGATATATTTCAAAACCTGGTATTCAGGGTGGCACATACCTGATATTTAAAAAAATAATGTGACATTAACTTAAATAAAATTAAAATAAGATATGTCATTATAGTGGAGTCATGTGTGAGAGCAATGTGGGTAGCCGCGTATACCCTAAGGCCGGGGTCCTGAAGGGTAATATTGACAAGAGCAGATTATCTAGACAAGTATGGTGCATCTAACAACATGGAACGTTAAGGGCCTTAGATCACCTAATAAGCAAGCAATGATTCTAAGATACTTGAAAAGATTAAAAACAGACATTGCTCTATACAAGAAACCCGCTTGGGAGGGAGGATTTTTTTCGTATGAGGAAATATTGGGTAGGTTCAGTGCATGGGGCAGTGGCACAAGGCAGGAAGGCGGGGACACTGATTCTGATAAACAGCTTAATCACGAAGTGGTGGCCTATGAAGAGGACGATCAAGGAAGATGGCAACACTTAACAATCACTAGTCCAGCGGGAACACTCAGTATATATAATGTTTACGGCCCAAACTCGCATCAGAGCAAGTTTCACGACACCTTAAAAGCCATAATTTTATCTGACAAGGAACCTAACATCATAAGTTGGGATCCGGGTACAAGGGTGCAGCCCACAAAGACGTTTCACTAGAAGATGTAGGTCTGAAAGACGTATGGAGACTAACTCACCCACATGGCAGAGAGTATACGCACTTCTCTCACCCACATAACAGTTGGTCACGTATAGATCAAATCTGGATGTCTATGGAACTTGTGAATGGAGCACAAAACTGCATGATTGAGAATATGGTGATCTCTGATCACAGTCCGGTGAGAGTGGACCTCAGAGAGAAATTCAAGAGGGGATCAGACATTATTTGGAGATTCACGTCGTTTCTCCTAAGACAGGACAACTTCCATAAGATAATAAGAGAATGGTGGGAAGAGTTTTCAGAAGATGATAAGGAACACAGGGTGACCCCAGTACTATTCTGGGAAACAGCGAAAGCGGTCTTGAGGGGACGATTGGTGGGATATGCGGCCATGATAAAACGGAAGACAAATGAGAATTACAACTCTCACAGCGAGGCAGTGTGGCTAGGATACACTAAATATTTGACAGACAGGTCTAATACGGCAAAAGATAGGTGGTTGGTGGCTAAGAGGGACTTTGACGAGTGGGCAAAAAAAACTGAACAATTATTTTGGTCTCACAAGGAAGCTGATCTTCACAGATTTGGTAATAAGGCGGGGAGGATGTTGGCAAATTTAGCAAGGGGTAACAGAAAAACGACGGTAATCTCTAACTTGAAAACAAAGGTGGGGGGGTGACTTCGGACCCCAAGGAAATTAAGAGGGTGTTGGGAGACTACTATAGGAAGGTCTATGAGTCAGGACATAACGACATGACTGATGTGTCAGAGTGGTTACGACGAGCACAATTGCCTAGTTTAACGGAGGAGGAACTAGAAGTCCTAAATGAAGACGTTACAGAGGAAGAGGTTTCAAGAACAATAGGGGAACTCAACACTAATAAAGCACCAGGACCTGATGGTTTTAATAGCAAATTTTATAAAGCTCTTAAGGATCTGATTTCAACAGATCTAACCTCAGTCTTTAATGCAATCCTGGGAGGAACAGAAATCCCTAGAAATGCTAACATAGCATACATTAAATTAATACCTAAGGGAACTAAAGATCTGGATGATCCCTCAAGCTACAGGCCCATCTCGCTCATCAACCAGGACTTAAAAATAATGTCTAAAATCATGGCTGACAGATTGGTCATGGTCCTACCTAGGTTAATTTCAGAGAACCAGGTAGGGTTTATCAAAGGGAGAAATGCGGTGACCAACATCAGGAAGACAATCTTAGTGGTTGACGCGGTTAGATTGGGACGCACTGAGGGAAGGGCAAGGCCTGCTTTAGTCACACTCGACGCTGAGAAAGCGTTCGATAATGTTAATTGGGGCTGGTTGGATAAGGTGATGGAGGCTACGGGGATCATAGGGAAGATGAGATTTTACATTAAAAACCTATATGCTAACTCGGGAGCAAGGATCCACACCCCGGGCTTCCTGTCGGATGTGTTTCCTCTGATGAAAGGAATGAGACAGGGATGCCCGTTATCCCCCCTACTATTTAACCTGGCAATCGAGCCGTTATCAAGGGTGCTGCAGGGTCACAATAGCTTCAAAGGGATCAACATAAGGGGAGCAGAATTGAAGATAGCGCTTTTCGCCGATGACGTGATTTTATACATGGGGGGACCCTGGTGCGGACCTGTCTGGGACACTTCACATGATAGAAAAATTTTGATCCTTCTCAGATTTTAAGTTAAACAAAAAGAAATGTGAGATTTTATTTTTGAAGGGAGGTCAAGGGCCAATTGGGAGAAATGTAAGCGAGGGTCATGTAAATGGGATCCCTATAGCACAATCATCAGTCAAATACCTGGGAGTGTACATAGCGAGGACAGTGGAATCAATTTACAAACTGAATTATGGTCCACTGATTAGAAAAATAATAAACCAACTGAAAGGCTGGAAGGGACTACCCTTACCACTATTAGCAAGGAGCCACCTTATAACAATGATGAGCTTTCCCAGGCTGCTGTATCCCTTCCAAACGATTCCGTTACTGATACCACTAAAAGATGTCAAGAGACTCAACTCAGCGTATGCAGATTTTGTTTGGAGAGGAAGGAAACCTAGAATAAAAGTGCGTACACTGATGAAGTCAGTGGAGGAGGGAGGAATAATTTTCCCGGACGTCAGGGGGTACAAAATTGTGTGCATCATGAGACACGTGATTGACTGGCTGAGAGGAACGAGCAGACACTCAGATCATGGCATGGAACACAAGTATGCGGAGCCATGGGACTTGACGTCCATTCTCCACTCCCCACTGTCCGAGGTAGAAGGTCACATAAGAAACTCAATTATATTCAGAGACACCATGCTGGCCTGGAGGTTGGTAAGACGGAAACTGGGACTTTCATGGAAGGTATCAAAATATCTAAATCCTTGGGCTTCGCCAAACTTTCCCCAGGGGCGAGAGAACAAACTGTTTCTCAGATGGAAAGAGAAGGGCATTAGAAGAATGAAAGATATTATGAGTGTGGGAGAGAGACGGTGGCTGACAGGACAGGAAGTGCTGGATAAATATGACCTCAACAGTTTCCACATTATCCAATATGAACAATTGAAGCATGGAGTAATGAGAGATCTTGGAGAGATTGGAAGGGAACTGAACAAGAGCATGATTGACGAGCTTATGGCGTGTGATGTAACAAATGTGAATGTCTCTCAAATATACCGAACATTTAGAGGTGTGCTAATATCCTGGGAAGACAGTCATACGCTTTTAGCGTGGGAAAAGCAACTGAAAAAACAAGAAGTGGTGGGTGACATACTGAAAGGATGGGTACAGATGCGGAAGCAGGTCACCAATGAGAGTTGGAGAGACACCCAATTTAGGATATTACACAGGGCTGTTTTGGGTTTTAACATACCGGGCAGAAATGCACGGTGTCCTAAATGACACAAAGAAAAAACAGACATGCTACATGGTTTGTGGGAATGTAGGGCAATAAAGAGGTTCTGGAATCAAGTCAGAATATTGGTTCAGACAACATGGAATTTTTTTTGCAAATCAGAGTTAATGGTGGGGATTTTTCACTTCTTTGAGGGTGGAGTTAGAGGGGGACTGAACACTCAGGACAGAAAGACATTTGCAATACTACATGACATAGCCATGATAGCTAAAAAATGCATCTTAAGGCATTGGATACTGTCACGCTCCCCGGGTCCTCGGCTCCCCTTCCCGGGTCCCCTGCCCCGCTCCCCGGCTCACCTGCCACGCTCCCCGCGTCCCAGTCCCTTGTGCCCGTCCTTCCTGGGCTTCCTGGCCGCCGATCCCGGCGCCCGACGGCCTCCCAGGCCCTGCTCGGCTCCCCTGCGTCCTCCTCTCAGCCTCCTTCCCTGGCTTCTGGCACCCGGGCCGCGCGCACGCGCATTAGGGCGCGCGCGCGGTCACTGACCCTTTCTTAAAGGGCCAGCGCCCATTAACAGGAAATGAGGTTAGACAGGTACGGGGTATAAAGGGGGTTATTGTCCAAGGGGGCGGGGCCTGATCTTCGTGTTCCCTGAGCTAGGAGTCAGGTCTCCTGGTGTTACTGTGCTCGTACTCACCTATCTCTCTTTGTAGAGCCGTGCCTGCTTCGCCATCCAGTCTGCCGTATCCTGAAACCCGAACGCTGTCCATCTGCCATCCTGACAGTCCGCACCACCTCGGATCCCTGCGGTGACCCGTCTTCTTGCTCCCAAGGTTCCGGACCCCGCCTGACATCATCTCGGCTTCCGAACCTGAGCTGCGTCACCCGGACTACCACCCGTAACTCCGTAGTCCCAGGGACTTCTTCGCTATACCTGTGTGCAAGGACTGCTCTGCTGTTTCTAGTGCTCCAGCTGCCGGACTCTTTGCTACCATCTAGGAGTTCGGTCCAGTGGATCCACCTCCTGGGCCTGCCCGTACACCTGGCCCTGACAGTAAGATCAGGCCATGGATCCCGCTGCAGCACTATTGGCCCTGCAAGAGGAACTCCAACGCCAGCGTGAAGTCCAGACCCGCATGCTGCAATTTATGACCTCCGTGGACACTCGCCTGTACACATTACAAGCATCAATGACGCCTGCAGCACCAAGGTCTCCCACTAGGCAATCCACGGCTCCCGCACCAGTGGCAGCCGCGTCGGATGCTTCCCGACTCCGTTTGGCGTCACCTCCTCGTTATGCTGGAGATCCCAAGACCTGCAGGGGCTTCATAAACCAATGCTCCCTTCACTTCACGCAGCTGCCCCATCTGTTCGCCTCCGACCAAGCCAAGGTCGCCTTTATAATGTCTCACCTGGAGGGCGAGGCACTGGCGTGGATGAACCCCTTGTGGGAGAAGGAGGACCCCATGACCAAGGATCTTCAAGAGTTCCTGCAGGCCTTTCGCAGTACCTTTGACGAGCCGGGACGCGCCTCTGCGTCTGCTTCATCACTTCTCCGCCTACGTCAAGGAACACTGACGGTGGGCCAATACGCCATCCGTTTCCGCACTTTGGCTTCTGAACTCGGGTGGAATAATGAGGCCCTGACAGCCGCCTTCTGGGAAGGACTGTCAAGTCGCATCAAAGATGAGTTGGCGGGTCGTGACATGCCCTCCACCCTAGATGCCCTGATTGCCCTAGCCACGCGAGTGGACATTCGTTTTCAGGAGCGCTCCAAAGAGCTGGTTCGTGAGCGACGTGCGGTACGGCACTCCTCTCCGCCACAGAAGTCCTCTGTGCCACAGTCATCTACAGCTGGGATTCCTGTCCACGAACCCATGCAGGTTGATCGAGTACGACAGTCTGACCAACGTCGAGCAGAGCGGCTCGCCAAGGGCCTCTGCTTTTACTGCGGAGGGGACACACATCTCCTACGCTCCTGTCCGGAAAGGCCGGGAAACTCCAAAGCCTAGGGTTGGTAGGAGAGGCCACCCTAGGTGCTGGGACTCTCTCCGACCCAGTTATGTGGACGGTACAAGTATCAACAGGAGAGACGCGCTTCACGGCTGAGGCATACCTCGACTCCGGAGCAGCAGGCAATTTTATCCAGCAGGCCACGGTGGACAAATACCAGCTGCCTGTTACTCTACTCGAGAAGCCCCTACTGATTGCCTCGGTGGATGGGAGACCCCTCTCTGATACCATCTCCTGGATCACGAAGCCGGTGGAACTGCGTATCGGTGCTCTGCACACCGAGAACATCGCTCTCTACGTCCTTCCACACATGTCCCACCAAGTCCTGCTGGGACTTCCTTGGTTGCGAACACACGAACCCTCAGTCAACTGGGGTACTGGCGAAATCACCCGTTGGGGCTCTGCCTGTCATGAGAGATGTCTAAAGTCTATACAACCAGTCCGACGACCTCCGGTTCCTGAGAACCTACCGGGTCTGCCCTCGGCCTATTGGTCCTTCACGGACGTTTTTGACAAGAAGGAGTCTGAGGTACTTCCGCCACACCGTCCCTACGATTGCGCCATCGACCTGCTCCCAGGAACAACACCACCTCGAGGACGGATATATCCGTTGTCTCCAGCCGAAACCAGGGCCATGTCCACCTACATCATGGAAAGCCTGGCAAAGGGATTCATCCGGAGATCCTCCTCTCCTGCGGGAGCAGGCTTCTTCTTCGTTAAGAAGAAAGAGGGTGACCTTCGCCCATGCATTGACTACCGGGGCTTGAATCAGATTACTATAAAAAACAAGTACCCCCTACCGCTCATCCCCGAACTGTTCGATCGGCTCAGAGGAGCCCGTGTGTTCACCAAACTGGATCTTCGGGGTGCCTACAACCTAGTTCGTATCCGCTCTGGGGACGAATGGAAGACCGCGTTTAATACTCGCGATGGGCACTATGAATACTGTGTGATGCCCTTCGGTCTGTGTAACGCTCCTGCCGTATTCCAAGAACTGGTGAACGACATTTTCCGGGACCTCCTCTACGTATGTGTAGTAGTTTATCTGGATGACATTCTTGTTTTCTCTCCGGACCTCCAGACCCACAGAGAGAACGTAAAGCTGGTTCTACAAAGACTGAGAGAGAATCGTCTCTACGCCAAATATGAGAAGTGCGTCTTTGAGCAGTCTTCTCTTCCTTTCCTGGGATACATCATCTCGGGGACTGGGCTGCAGATGGATCCCAAGAAGGTCTCCGCCATTCTCAACTGGCCTCCCCCTTCTGGACTAAAGGCAATCCAACGGTTCCTGGGATTTGCCAACTACTACCGCCAGTTTATTCCTCACTTCTCCGCCCTGACTGCTCCTCTCTCCGCTCTGACCAAAAAGGAGGCTAATCCAAAGGACTGGTCACCTGCGGCCGACGCCGCATTTTGCTCCCTGAAGCGAGCATTCGCCTCCTCTCCTGTACTCCACCGACCAGAGTTAAACCGCCAGTTCACCTTAGAGGTGGATGCTTCCTCCTCAGGAGCCGGAGCAGTGCTCATGCAAAAATCCTCCTCCGGGAAGATGGTGACTTGCGGTTTCTTCTCTAAAAGCTTCTCAGCACCTGAACGTAATTACACCATCGGTGACCGAGAGCTATTAGCGGTCAAACTGGCTCTGGAGGAGTGGCGCTACCTCCTGGAAGGAGCAGTGTACCCCGTGATTATCTACACGGACCACAAGAACCTGGAATACCTGCGGTCCGCTCAGCGACTGAACCCACGGCAAGCCAGGTGGTCCTTATTCTTTGCCAGGTTTGACTTCCAGCTTCATTTCCGACCCGCGGACAAGAATATACGCGCGGATGCCTTGTCTAGGTCTCTCACGCCCCTGGAGCAGGAGGAAGAGACTATCCAACCTATCATCTCTCCTAACAAGATTGTTCCGGTGGCTCCTGTCACTCTGGCCCAGATACCACCCGGGAAGACCTATGTCTCTGAGACCGACAGGGAAAAAGTGTTACACTGGGGTCATGCCTCGAAAACAGCCGGCCATGCAGGCCAGAAGAGAACATGGGGTGCGATTGTACGCCATTACTGGTGGCCATCCCTTCGCACGGACATTGCCGCCTTTGTCTCTGCCTGCCCCTCTTGTGCCAGGAACAAGACGCCCAAACACCTGCCCTATGGCCGTCTTCTGCCTCTGCCGATACCCTCAGTTCCATGGCAACACATAGCGATGGACTTTATTACGGACTTGCCAGTATCCTCCGGACACACAGTCATATGGGTCGTGGTGGATCGGTTCTCCAAAATGGCTCACTTCGTCCCTATGCCCGGACTGCCCTCTGCTCAGGAACTCGCGGAAGCCTATATACAACACATCTTTCGCTTACATGGCTTTCCTTCCCACATCGTGTCCGACAGAGGAACTCAGTTCACCTCCCGCTTCTGGAGGGCTCTCTGCAAACATCTGGGAGTGACTCTGGACTTTTCTTCCGCTTACCATCCTCAGTCTAATGGCCAAGTGGAGAGGGTCAATCAAATCTTGACATCCTTCTTACGTCACTATGTCAACGCCCATCACGACGACTGGTCCACGCTTCTGCCTTGGGCTGAGTTCTCCCATAACCACCACGTCAGTGAGTCGTCCTCCAAATCTCCCTTCCATGTCGTTTACGGACTACAGCCTTCCGTCCCGTTGCCTATATCCCCTTCTTCGGATGTCCCTGCTGCTGATACTGTAGCCCGTGACTTCGCTACCATTTGGGACTCTGTCAAGGCGTCCCTTGGGCGCGCTTCCCAGCGGATGAAGAAACACGCTGACAAAAGGCGTCTAGACCCTCCGTGTTTCTCTCCTGGTGACCTGGTCTGGCTTGCTTCCCAGTACATCCGACTGAAGATTCCTTCCTACAAGCTGGGTCCTCGCTACATCGGGCCGTTTAAGGTCCTCAGCTAGATCAATGAGGTCTCCTACAAACTGAAGCTTCCGGCCACGATGAGAATACCCAACTCCTTCCACGTCTCTCTCCTCAAGCCGGTGTTCCTTGGTCCCTTCTCCGCTGCTGCCAGCCCGGCTCCTCCTCCTATTGCTGAGGACGACATCTACGCGGTAAGAGATATCGTGGCCATGAAGACTGTTCGTGGCCGGCAGTTCTTCCTGGTGGACTGGGAGGGGTATGGTCCTGAGGATAGATCCTGGGAACCCAGGGAGAATGTGGGCACTCCTCTGATCCGTGCCTTCATGTCTCGGTTGCGGGGAGGGGGGCGTGGGGGGGGGGGTACTGTCACGCTCCCCGGGTCCTCGGCTCCCCTTCCCGGGTCCCCTGCCCCGCTCCCCGGCTCACCTGCCACGCTCCCCGCGTCCCAGTCCCTTGTGCCCGTCCTTCCTGGGCTTCCTGGCCGCCGATCCCGGCGCCCGACGGCCTCCCAGGCCCTGCTCGGCTCCCCTGCGTCCTCCTCTCAGCCTCCTTCCCTGGCTTCTGGCACCCGGGCCGCGCGCACGCGCATTAGGGCGCGCGCGCGGTCACTGACCCTTTCTTAAAGGGCCAGCGCCCATTAACAGGAAATGAGGTTAGACAGGTACGGGGTATAAAGGGGGTTATTGTCCAAGGGGGCGGGGCCTGATCTTCGTGTTCCCTGAGCTAGGAGTCAGGTCTCCTGGTGTTACTGTGCTCGTACTCACCTATCTCTCTTTGTAGAGCCGTGCCTGCTTCGCCATCCAGTCTGCCGTATCCTGAAACCCGAACGCTGTCCATCTGCCATCCTGACAGTCCGCACCACCTCGGATCCCTGCGGTGACCCGTCTTCTTGCTCCCAAGGTTCCGGACCCCGCCTGACATCATCTCGGCTTCCGAACCTGAGCTGCGTCACCCGGACTACCACCCGTAACTCCGTAGTCCCAGGGACTTCTTCGCTATACCTGTGTGCAAGGACTGCTCTGCTGTTTCTAGTGCTCCAGCTGCCGGACTCTTTGCTACCATCTAGGAGTTCGGTCCAGTGGATCCACCTCCTGGGCCTGCCCGTACACCTGGCCCTGATAGATACAGGAAGAGGCTCCATCTACAAGGGAAGTCATTGGCGAACTACACAACCTTTTGAGGGTGGAGAAGCTAGAGACAGAAAGGGACAAAGACCATAAGACCACCAAGTTCTTTGGGAGATGGAAAACATTTATAGAAACTCATTTCACACGGGAAGAAATAAATAATTTGGTGACACCTTTCAGGCATACAGAGTGGTACCTTCTAAATGAAATCCAAGGTAATTTGGGAAAACTAAGGTTTAATTAGCGGGGACTCGAGGGAAGGGCGAAGGAGAGATGTCACGGCAATAACAAGGCTCGACATCGATATTGGAAATATTAGAGAATGACATAGGCGTTCAGGGGTTTCTTTTCATGTATTACGTTTGGACTTTCTAATACTGACTCATTATATATCATTGCAAATCGAAGTATAGCCTAGAATATTAAGTTGAGGTATAATCCTTTCCTTTGGCACATTCTGGCGATGAATGTACGTTTTTTTGTAATCATACTGCTTTTTTATGGTTTTGTCCAAAATTTTTAAGATTAATAAAAATTGTTTGAAAAAAAAAATTAAAATAAACATTTTTAAAATATAAAAAGGTTAAAAAAATATATATAAATGGGCTGTCTGGAACATGATGAAACATGATAAAAGGATTTACTAGAAGACTGATTAACTACTGTGTCTATTTTGTTTAACAGGGGAAAAGACAGAAAAAAAGGAAAAAGAAGAAGAGAAGAACATAGCCTATTTAATGCTTACATGGAAAATTCTAAGTACCTTGCACCAAAAAAAATAGTTAAAGAAAGAATTGTAAAATAAAATGTAATGCATCTATTATTATTATTATTTTTATTATTATTATGTGCAGGGAATTAAAATATTAAAAACGTAATAAAATATTTTATATAGAAATTTAAAATTATAAAGAAATCTATATATATATAAATATATATTTATATATATATATATATATATATATATATGCTGTATATATATAATATGAATACATTTATATACTCAAAAATAAAAAGATTGTATATATAAAAGAAATCTGTTTGGTGACTAGAACCCGATAGTATTAGAAGGGTGTAACAGACAGCGTTGCACCACTAAAAAAGTGTCGGAGAAAGACAAACCTCTAGAGAAATAGATGTTGTATTTTGTCCTAAAAAAACAATAAAAATGGGTTCCGTGAGGGTTACTATACGAAGGGGAAAATGTTATCTGCGCATGCGCATGGTGAGGTTATCAGAGAAAAAAAAAAACTCAGTTAAAATCCAGCAGAAAAGGCAGAAAAAATCCTTAAAAAATACTGTCAAAAATAGCATTTTTAATTTGTCTTTCTATACCCTCAGACCTGGGGAACAAAATGTTCTCACAAAAGGATTATCCTTTTGTCCATCCTCTGTTACTGATGACTTTGAAATTTTTCTTGATTTCCAAGCATATATAAGGAAACTAACAAGACATTTCTGTTTAAAAAAGGGAGTTTAAACAGTCAACACAAAATTTATAAGGTCAATAGTAATGTTTTCCATACTAGTCTAAAGCCCAAATCTAATTTCTACCCTGTTGAGAGCAAAGGACACCATCTCAAGACTTTTAGCGATCTTGTTTTGGATGATTTTAAAAGATTATCCACTACCCGCCCCAAGATCAAGCACAATCTCACAAAAAATGCACTTCATTCTCTGAAAAATAATAGAGACATTGTTATAAGGGCCACTGATAAAGATGGGGGTATAGTCATCCAAGACAAAGAAAACTACATAGAAGACGCAATGAATATACTTTTTAATCCCCTTCATTATAAGATTGTAGAAAGCTAGAAATATGAGGAAGCGATTCTGTAATATTCCAAACTTATTTCTGAGGCTGAGAAATCTAACATACTTACATCCTCAGAGAAAATATTCATTGAAATAAAAAATCCCAATATTGCATTTATGTATCACTCACCAAATATTCATAAAGATCTTGTTAATCCCCCGGGTAGGCCGATCATCTCGGGAATTAATTCCCTTACCTTTAATCTAGCTGCATATATTGACCAGATAATACAACCTCATGTGCTGAGTTTAAAAAGCTATTTGAGGGACTCAGCACAGCTCATTGATCTTATTAAAGAAATACTTTGGCAAAAATATTATATATTTATATCAATGGATGTTTCAGCATTATATACCAATATAACGCATAATTTAGGTGTATTCTCTCTCAGAGTTTTTGAAATTTGATTAAAGACTTCCCCCTGAACAAAAAAACTTTATTATAAAAGGGATTACATTAAACTTTAATAACAATTTTTTTTAACAAAATGTACCATCAGCAGCTCGGGACTGCTATGGGATCAAAAGTCGCACCAAGTTATGCAAATCTGTTACTGGGGATTTTTGAATCAATATACATCTATAGTTCAATTTTCATTATTTATAAAAGATTCATTGATAATCTTCATTTTTGACAACAGTGACAATAACATTGATGCCTTCTTAAAATCTTTAATTAGGGACTGACCTTTACGCCAATTTTGATAAAAATAAAATTAATTTCTTAGATTTGGTTATAACCCATTATGGTGAAAGAATCATCACTAGTACTTTTTTCAAGAAGGTTGATAGCAATGGCTATATTTATTTTACTAACAATCATTACAAAAAATGGCTTACCAATATCCCTTTGAACCTGTATAAAAGAATTTGAAGAAATTGTACTGGTGATGATAATTTTAAATTACAGGCCAATATTTTAAAAAATAGATTTTTGGATAAGGAGTATCCAAAATCCCTTGTAAAAAAAAGCATTTAAACAGACTTCTGACCTGAAACAAATGGATTTGGTCAAAAATAAACCAGCTACATCTATATCTAACACTCATTTTACGTCCAATTTCATTACAACTTTCAATATGATAACTGTATTATAAAGAATATAATGCTGAAACATTGGAAAATCCTATTGAATGACCCCATTCTCAAAGAGGTTATTCCTAAAGTCCCAGGTGTTACTTTCCGTAGAACCCCTACTATAAGAAACATCATAGCTCCCAGCAGACTGTGAATGACAGCAAACAATAATCATCAAATAGGTCCTGCCGACGCTTTTAAATGTTTTATGAAATAAATGTCTCTGCTGTAAATCGATACAGCACAGAAGGTCGAATTTTTCGTCTCCTTTTTATACAGAAATCTTCCAAATCAAAAGTCGGCTTACATGCCAATCAGATTATGTGATATACCTAATAGATTGCGACTGCGGTAAACAATACATTGGGAGGACCACTCAAGCTCTACATAATCGTCTTAATTCACACAGGCACAATATAACTATAGGATTTCTGTAGCATGGACTTTCAAGACATTGTGCCATGTTTCATAATAAGCTTATTTCTTTAAAAGTCACTCCCAGTGAAACAGTTCCTAAGAACGTCCCCAATCGTTTGGAAGTCCTTAGCAAGAAGGAGACTTATTGGACCTATAAGCTGAACACCTTAAAACCAGTAGGGCTGAACGAGATCACAGATTTATTTTATTAACTCTATTTTAATATTTTTATATGTATATTTTTATCATCGCTTTTTATTATACAGGTCCTTGTGTTTCCTGATCTGGCAGGGTACTGAAGAAGATCTCCATTTATTTATGAGTTCATTAAATCGGAATGAATCTAACATTAGGATCACTTATCAGTGGTCAACACAGAGTATTGATTTTCTGGATGTGACGTTGAGAAGAGACGAGCAGGACATGATACAGACAAACCTTTACAGGAAACCATCAGCTACCAATGCACTATTGCATGCCACCTCCTCTCATCCCAAGTTTATGATCAATGGCATACCTACTGGACAATTTTTGCATCTGAGATGCATCTGTTCCACTGATAGGGACTTTGAACTACAATCGAGGGATCTTATAACAAGGTTCAAAAAACGAGGATATAGTGGGAGAGCCTTAAAAAAGGCTTATCATCGGGCCAATTACTGTATGAGGGAGTCCCTACTGTATCCTAAAAATAACAACAATAGAGACAAGCAAAATAAGGACGTAATTAGATTTATTACCAGCTATAATACGGAAGCCGCATCAATTCGGGGGGCCTTGGAACGAGCATGGCCAATTCTTCAGGCTGATTCCATTTTTACTAAGATAATACCAGATAAACCTAAAATTACGTTTCGTTGCTCTCGGAATTTAAAAGGCCTTCTAGTCCACAGTCATTGTGATGTTAGTGGACAGAAAACTCTCTGGAACTTGCCTCTTAAAACAAATCAAAGTGGCTGCTCTCCATGCGGCTCTTGTGTCGTTTGTCCGAACATTTTGACTTGCCAAGATTTTACTGACTCTAGTGGTAATAAAAATTTTAGGATTATGAAGTCTATCAATTGTAATACTAGAGGGGTAATCTACTATGCCACATGTCCGTGCCCTAAAATATATATTGGCCTCTCTACTAGAAAATTGAAAGTCAGGGTCAGGGAGCACATTCTTGGAATTATGGCGGCTCAGAGGAAGATGATATATCTATTTATACATATACTTATATATAAGTTGAAAACAATTCCCTGTCACTTCCTGCAGTCCCATAATTCCGATGGGACTTTGCTGAAAGTGAGGGGGATTGATTCAATCGATTTGGGTATCAGGGGCGGCAATCTCAGTAAACGTCTTGCTCAACTTGAAACCAGATGGATATGGACATTGTCCACTATGTATCCATCTGGTCTCAATGAAAATATTAGTTTTGTTCCTTATCTTTAGAGGATATTCTGGTAGTCTTTGGTGGCATATATTTATTTTAAATGTTTTTATTTCTTCATAGGTTCGGTAAACTAGATCAATCACTTGTAATGTCCCGATTGACTGAATCATTGTGGGATCATATCAAAACAGATGGATCAATATTATTGGATAAATCGGCCAAGAATTCCTATACTATATGGAACATTATAAATTGTTGGAGATATATATACAATTTTGCTGGGAAATCCTTTCCTTTGATTAATATAAATTTTCTGTCCAATATTTGATGTGAATTTATATACCTGCATCTGCTTTGAAGTATTAATCCGTATGTTTTGCAATATATATTTCCTCTATCGATGCAGATTTTCTATTTCTAATGTTGTTATACACATATATTAAGCCACATGTTGATTTTTCCATTGATGCACTTGTACGATGGTATTATATATCTATCATCATTTTATGATGTGATTTTATATACAGCAACATTAGGCTTTAGTCCTATTATCGCCTTATTGAATATGATCCCCAATTATTTGCACATCCATTATGAGTGCCTATGATTTGTACGCATGCGCGCTATCCTTCCTTTATCGCCCTCCGGCTTCTGTGTCTGCAGGGTTCAGAAGTGGGCCGATCACGTGGTGTGGCTGGCTCCTCCTGAGTCTTGACGCGACGGCCGGTTGTTGATGGGGATCACTATGGTGACGCATGCGTCATCAATCCGGCCATCGCACGCTGATTCGTGAGCGTGTATTTAAATAGTGACGTTTACCTCCTACACACCGCCCCTGGACGAAGGTGTGTTGCCGAAAAACGTGTAGGGCGTCTGTGTATCCGGGTGTATCCGACATGCCTCTTATCATTAACATATCAGGTAATAGCAACCTCACACCTCTGTATACTACACCTTCTTACTTACATCTATGTTAGCATCTGTTAGCGTTATGCCAATTCAGCCTGTCAGTTCAATGCGGCTGTGTATGGAGACAAGTCTGCACTAATTGCGTTAATTGTGTATTGTATGGACATAGCCATATCCCTCTAATCAAGTTTCACTGGTGTCCTTATCTTTGTTCACAGCGGTGTGCTAATTGGATCCTGTACGAATATATTTACAATCTGATATCTAAATACACTGCTGTTATCCCTTGGGCCATAGCTGTGTTAAAGGGAAGGTGTCGCGGTTTTTTATTTTTGTATTAAAAATAGTAACTATGAAATAAAGTATTTCTAATACAAAATGAAAATCGCAGCTTATTTAGTATTTATGTAATTCTTATTTTACTGGAGGCACTGGGGGCTGCCATGCTGGATTTGCTGTCTGTGTAACAACAGTAACTCCTTCCTTTATGGCAGCCCCTGTGCATAGACTCTGATAGTCGAGCTCTGACCCCATGAAGTACGTTACAGTGGGCGTCTGATGTGACCTGGACGGGCCCCTTGGGCTGTCCAGGACACAGCAGAGGGAGGAGTTCGGCGCCATTATTGTGGAGCTCACAGCGTGTGCTGTTTGCTCCACTTTACCCCTGTCACCTGCCGGGATGTGTGAGTACGGGCCGCCCCCCTCCCCTCCCCTCGTTACTGTCTCCGATGACATCCCATCCCTCCGTTCTCCCCAGCCCCTCCTCTGCCCCAGCTACTGACGCCGCCAATCCCCCCCGCCGTTACCGTCTCCAATGACACTCCCCTCCCTCCGTTCTCCCAAGTCCCCGGTCTGCCCGCCACTGCTGTGTGTGTGTGTGTGTGTGTGTATAGCACAAGGTCCCCATCAGGGGTGATTGTGTGTGTATAGCACAAAGTCCCCATCAGGGGTGATTGTGTGTGGGTGCATAGCAAAAGGTCCCCATCAGGGGTGATTGTGTGTGTGTGTATAGCACAAGGTCCCCATCAGGGGTGATTGTGTGTGTGTGTGTGTGTGTAGCACAAGGTCCCCATCAGGGGTGATTGTGTGTGTGTGTGGCACAAGGTCCCCATCAGGGGTGATTGTGTGTGTGTGTGTGCGCGCACCCCACTGCATGTGAGTACCTGTGTGTGTACCGGTGATACTGTCTGCATTGTTGTGTATCTAATCCTATCCTGTGTGATACTGTCTGGTGAGCCGTGTATGTAATCCTCTCCTGTGTGATACTGTCTGCTGAGCCATGTATCTAATCCTATCGTGTAATACTGTCTGCAGGGCTGTGTATCTAATCCCATCGTGTAATACTGTCTGCAGGGCTGTGTATCTAATCCTATGTTGTGTGATACTGTCTGCTGAGCTGTGTATCTAATCCTATCCTGTGTGATACTGTCTGCAGGGTTGTGTATCTAATCCTCTCCTGTGTGATACTGTCTGCTGAGCTGTGTATCTAATCCCATCGTGTAATACTGTCTGCAGGGCTGTGTATCTAATCCCATCGTGTAATACTGTCTGCAGGGCTGTGTATCTAATCCTATGTTGTGTGATACTGTCTGCTGAGCTGTGTATCTAATCCTATCCTGTGTGATACTGTCTGCAGGGCTGTGTATCTAATCCTATCGTGTGATACTGTCTGCTGAGCTGTGTATCTAATCCTATCCTGTGTGATACTGTCTGCTGAGCTGTGTATCTAATCCTGTCGTGTGATAATGTCTGCTGAGCCATGTATCTAATCCTATGTTGTGTGATACTGTCTGCTGAGCTGTGTATCTAATCCTATCCTGTGGGATACTGTCTGCTGAGCCGTGTATCTAATCCTCTCCTGTGTGATACTGTCTGCTGAGCCGTGTATCTAATCCTATTGTGTAATACTGTCTGCAGGGCTGTGTATCTAATCCCATTGTGTAATACTGTCTGCAGGGCTGTGTATCTAATCCTATGTTGTGTGATACTGTCTGCTGCTGAGCTTTGTATCTAATCCTATCCTGTTTGATACTGTCTTCAGGGCTGTGTATCTAATCCTATCGTGTGATACTGTCTGCTGAGCTGTGTATCTAATCCTATCCTGTGTGATACTGTCTGCTGAGCTGTGTATCTAATCCTGTCTTGTGATACTGTCTGCTGAGCTGTGTATCTAATCCTATCCTGTGTGATACTGTCTGCTGAGCCGTGTATCTAATCCTATGTTGGGTGATACTGTCTGCTGAGCTGTGTATCTAATCCTATCCTGTGGGATACTGTCTGCTGAGCTGTGTATCTAATCCTATCCTGTGGGATACTGTCTGCAGGGCTGTGTATCTCATCCTATCGTGTGATACTGTCTGCTGAGCTGTGTATCTAATCCTATCGTGTAATACTGTCTGCAGGGCTGTGTATCTAATCCTATGTTGTGTGATACTGTCTGCTGAGCTGTGTATCTAATCCTATCCTGTGTGATACTGTCTGCAGGGCTGTGTATCTAATCCTATCGTGTGATTCTGTCTGCTGAGCTGTGTATCTAATCCTATCGTGTAATACTGTCTGCAGGGCTGTGTATCTAATCCTATCATGTGATACTGTCTGCTGAGCTGTGTATCTAATCCTATCGTGTAATACTGTCTGCAGGGCTGTGTATCTAATCCTATTGTGTAATACTCTTTGCTGAGCTGTGTATCTAATCCTATCGTGTAATACTGTCTGCAGGGCTGTGTATCTAATCCTATTGTGTAATACTCTTTGCTGAGCTGTGTATCTAATCCTATCGTGTAATACTGTCTGCACAGCTGTGTATCTAATCCTATTCTGTGATACTGTCTGCAGGGCTGTGTATCTAATCCTATCCTGTGTGATACTATCTGCTGAGCCGTGTATCTAATCCTATGTTGTGTGATACTGTCTGCTGAGCTGTGTATCTAATCCTATCCTGTGTGATACTGTCTGCAGGGCTGCGTATCTAATCCTATCGTGTGATACTGTCTGCTGAGCTGTGTATCTAATCCTGTCCTGTGTGATGTCTGCAAAGCTGTGTATCTAATCCTCTGCTGTGTGATACTGTCTGCAGGGCTGTGTTTCTAATCCTCTCCTGTGTGATACTGTCTGCAGGGCTGTGTATCTAATCCTATCGTGTAATACTCTCTGCAGGGCTGTGTATCTAATCCTATGTTGTGTGATACTG
This sequence comes from Anomaloglossus baeobatrachus, assembly GCF_048569485.1. Taxonomy (NCBI): domain Eukaryota; kingdom Metazoa; phylum Chordata; class Amphibia; order Anura; family Aromobatidae; genus Anomaloglossus; species Anomaloglossus baeobatrachus. Next base: position 135,863,216 of record NC_134360.1, on the reverse strand, counting down.
TCTACTGAGCCATGTATCTAATCTTATCCTGTGTGATACTGTCTGCTGAGCCGTGTATCTAATCCTATCCTGTGTGATACTGTCTGCTGAGCTGTGTATCTAATTCTCTCCTGTGTGATACTGTCTGCTGAGCCGTGTATCTAATCCTATCCTGTGTAATACTGTCTGCTGAGCTGTGTATCTAATCCTATGTTGTGTGATACTGTCTGTTTCTATGGATGTGGCTATAGTCCTTCAGTAACAAACTGCTGTCAATCTGTAACAATTTTATGGATTTGTGAATATACATACATATTGTTGGCGCTTATACATTCCTATAGATATGACTATAGTCCTTGGTAATATAGTGCTGCCTAATTATAGGTCTACTTTGTAGACTTGTGAATATACAATATCCATAACTATTAAATAGTACTTGCGCTCAATATCAATCCTTGCTTATTTATAGTCCTTTTGACAGGTCTATATACTTATATGGGCTAATTTTATAACTTAGCCTGTAGTGCTGTGTATATAATAGAATATCATATATGAACTAACATCTACACTCCTCTCCTACTATTAGGGCCAGGTGGACGGGCAGACCCAGGAGGTGGATCCACTGGGCCGAACTCCTTGATGATGGTAAGGGGTCCGGTAGCTGGAGCACTACAGGTAGCAGGGCAGTCCGTGCACAAGAGTATAATGGAGAAGTCCCTGGGACCACGGAGTCACTGATGGTAGTCCGGGTGACGGAGCTCAGGTTCGGAAGCCGAGATGATGTCAGGCGGAGTCCGGAACCGTTGGAGCGAGATGACGGGTCACCGCAGGGATCAGAGATGGTACGGACTGTCAGGATGGCAGATGGACAGCGTTCGGGGTTCGGGATTCGGCAGGACCGGATGGCAAGGCAGGATCGGCTCTAGAAAAGAGAGAGGTGAGTATCTCACAGGAACACAAGGAGACCTGACTCCTAGCTTGGGAAACACGAAGAACAGGCCCCGCCCACTTGGACACTAAACCCCTTTATACCCTGTACCTGTGTGCTTCATTTCCTGTCAGTAGACGCTGGCCCTTTAAGAAAGGGTCAATGACCGCGCGCGCGCCCTAATGCGCATGCGCGAGTCCCGGGTGCCAGAAGCCAGAGCAGGAAGCGGTGAGGAGGAAGCAGCAGAGCCGGGCTGGGGCTGAGAAGCCGACGGGCGCCGGGAGCGGGGACCAGGACGCCTGGGAAGCGCAGGCAATGGAGGCTGGAGACCGGGGAGCGGCGGAGACCAGACAGCAGAACCGGGGAGCGACGCAGGGAAGCCGGGGAGCGTGGCAGGTGAGCCGGGGAGCAGAGCAGGGGACCCGGGGAGCGTGACACCTACCTATGACAGTTTGCAATTGCGACAAAAACAAATATTTTGATCACACATTGATGTACATTAGTTTTTCTGAGGATGTTGGTATGGTGCGGTTTCAATATGACAATTGCATTTGATCAATATATGTACAACTTGTGAGGGGTATCCAACATAATCAATGTATTATAATAATACATCGATTTTTATCTGTGGTTTAACCTCAATTTATCAACAGATTATTTGATCTTACATGCAATTATCTACCTGCAATTAATTGGCATTAATAAGGTGTCTGTCACTCGGTTATTTTTGTATTTTATGGTGTTTTAACCCTTCACTTGACAATAAAATATTTACACATAATCTGGACAGTTTGATCGCCTTTTTTCTCCCTTTTTTCTCATATAGGTCCTTGTGTTCTATATTCTATATTATGTTTTTACACAGTTTTTTTCTAAGAGGGACGAACATATAAATACCGGCTTTTGTCTTCAGACTGCATTATCCTGTCATTGATTTTGTCCTGAGGAAGAGGGCTTTGACCCATGAAACGCGTAGACCTGTATCTTCTTGTGAATAAAAGACATGGATTAACATCTGCCTCCTGGAATTGGTGATAAGCGTGGCACGACACCCATCTTTCCTGACAACTATGAGTACCTTTGAAGTATGTGAACCCCGCATGACCTGGGTTATTCCTGATGTAGCTATTCACCAAGCAAACCTCACTAACTATACTATTCAGCACAATGCTCTCATATGCTAGCGGTCTCTGGAACCTGCCCTATCCTGAGGCCTTGAGACGCTGTTGAAGTCCACTCCAAAGACCACCTGCCAGCTACAAAACAGAAAAAGGTTTAATCCTCATAAAGAGACTTTTATGATCCCACTTAGATTGTGAACCGTAAATATTGATGAGCCGGAGCTCCTGTCCATTCATGAGCACATCTAATCATGAACCTTCGCATTTACAGCTCCATAACCCGCTGGCATGTTACATCTGCGGTTTTAACAAGAACTGTCACCCCGCTATACGGCTCGGCCGCAAAAGACCAATAGGAAAGCCGATACGACCACTTCTTTCCTGCCATCCTCAACAGTGTTGAGTCAGACAATCTGGTCTCCTGCAAAAACAAAATGTCACCATCAAGTTGGCCAAGAAAATGAAAGGTCGTAAATGCAGCCATGTCTGACTTTATGCTGGCAACATTAATGGTTGCCAGTGTCAACGGGATGAGTACCGCCATCATGGGTGATCAAGTTGGACAGCAATCTTTTTACCACCCCCAGACACATGCTTTTCCCCAGAGGAGGATGTGCTTTTCCCCCTCTTCAAGCATACACTCATATCCATCCTTCCATCAGCCTTCTTCACACTCTCACATTTGTCTTGCGGATCCGGTGTAGCTCCTGACCCTGGGGCTCATCTACCACCCCAAGCAAAGAAGGTCCAGCACCTTAGGAAGCCCTGACCCCCATGTCGACAACCTCCAGCACCACACCCCCTCCCTTCCTACCAGACGGAGAGGGAGAGATGTCGCATAGGGCATGGTACCGGTTAGTTAAGTGCACCAGAGTCAGAGTAGCTGTACCCTCTTCCGGGTTCTGGATCAGGGTGGGCTGCCCCCAGTGGGTCCCACTCCAGGGACAGACCACTGGACACCTCTGGGGTCTCGCTTTTCTTACTCTTGCCCTTCTTTTTACACTTACCCTATTTCTGTTGCTATTCCCACACACATCCTTGTTCAGACCCTCACTGCATGAAGATTGCAAGGGTGTTGGCCCCTCCTCCTTATCCAACCACATGACCTCTTCATTCAGCTCACTGTCCGAAACCTCAGCTGCAAGCCTCTCTGCCTGGGGTTTGGGAGGCAGGGACATTACCCCCTTCCTCCTCTTCTACTGGTGATGTTCCTGTTGTCTAACCCTTGCATTGTTTGGCACCCTCTTGTCCTACCCCCATTTTCTCCACCTTTGCTTCTCCCTTCACCAGCGGCACTGGACCACCCCCCTCCTGCACCTTGGCTCACCCCTGCTGGATTCTCGTTCACAATAGTGAAAGAATGATGACAGCGGCTGAAGGGGTGACTAGAGATGAGCGAATATCGAAGTAATCACTATACTCCTAACTAGTACTTTGTAATACTCGCATATTCGTTCCAAATAGGAAGTACAATGCAAGTCAATGGGAAACGCAAGTAATTTTCTGCTGGACTCTACAAAGGTCTGGGAGCCTGAGGAAAACGCTGAAATGGATGGGAAAGTGATGAAACTGAATGGTGAGAGCCTGGAGACTATGTCAACAAAAACACAGGTCAGCCACATTGTTCCAAGATAAATTCTCTGTCTGTCTCTCCAAGCACTTCATATTCACTGGTGCGGTGCGGCTGTCACGGCTATCACGCTGCTCTCGCTGACCCTCATTCATCTTCCAGGGAGCTCATTAGGCTCATACACAGTCACTGCTTCTCCCGACCACTCATGTCTGTGATTGGTTGCAGTCAGACGCACCCCCACGCTGAGTGACAGCTGTCTGACTGCAACCAATCACAGATGCCATTAATAATTTAAAAAAAACATTGTGCAGTTCACACAATTTTGATACCCAGCCAAGATAAAGCCATACAGCTGGAGGCAGGTATTCTCAGACGGGGGAGGCCTATGGTTATTAGGCTTTCCCCAGCCTAAAAATATCAGCCAGCAGCTGCCTGGAATTGCTGCAGCCATTAGATGTGACAGTCTCAGCACTTTACCCAGCTCTTCCTAATTGCCCTGATGCAGGGCAATCAGGGTAATAAGGAGTTAATAACAGCCCATAGTTGCCTCTAAGTCCTAGATTAGTGATGGCAGATGTCTATGAGACAGCCCCCATTAACCTGTAAGTGAAAGTAAAAACGCCAAAAATCCTTTATTTTAAATAAGACAAAAAACACCCTCCTTACCACTTTATTAACCCCAAAACACCCCTGCAGGTCTGACGTAAGTCCACACGAGGTCCCACAACGCTTCCAGCACTGCTGCATTTGATGCTCACAGCAAGTGCCATAGAACAAGACTGCCCGCTGTGAGCTCCACACAGCAACTGAAGTGAACCGCGCGGTCAGCGGTGACATCAGTCAGGTTAGCCACGGCACATCTGGAGCCCTCCACCCGTGACAGCAAATCACCCGAGTGATTGAAGTGAGTTGTGCGATCAGTGGTGACGTCACTTGGGTGATTTGTGGTCACAGGGAGAGGACCCCATCTGTGGCTACAACTAACGTGATTGATGTCACTGCTGATATCGGCTCAGTCGTTGACTGAACCTCATAGACCCACTCACCAATGGCAGTGATTGGAAGCCTCAGTCACGCTGTCACTCAGCATGGGGGGTTCGTCTGACTGCAACCAATCCCACAGGGAAAGCAGTGAATAGGTATGAGCCTAATGAACAGATCGGAAAGAAGAATGAGAGGGTGAGGGAGGAGTATGACAGCTGCCCCGATGATCGGTGAGTATGAAGCGCTTGCTCCTACCCATTTGAGCCAAATTCTGGTCCCCATAGACTTTTTATGGTGACCAGCATCTGGCCAGATACCAGGGATCAATCCCTTGCCCATCTTATTTATCCATAGTGGATTCTTTTTATTCCCGGACATTTTATTACTAGAGGGTATAAGTTTTTACAGGACTCTAGCAGTATATCCTTAAACTTACCACATTTATGTTCGGTATCCCCATTTACCATGACTTTGTCCCAATCTACACAATTAAGCTTTTCCCTTAATTTGTTGAAATCAGCTTTCCTAAAATTCCAGGTTTTAGCATTTCCCCTTGTTCTATTGAATATTACTTTGAAGCTTACCATATTATAATCGCTGGTGCCCAAGTAAACCTGGACCTGTAGATCTGAAATTGTATCTGGTCTATTTGACAGGACAAGATCAAGCAAATTATCTCCCCTTGTTGGCTTATCTACCATCTAAGAAAGGAAATTGTCTTGAATTGTAAATAACAACTTACAGCTTTTAAGGTCCAGTCACACTAAGCAACTTACCAGCGATCCCAACAACGATAGGGATCGCTGGTAAGTTGCTAGGAGGTTGCTGGTGAGCTGTCACACTGCGACGCTCCAGCGATCCCACCAGCAACCTGACCTGGCAGGGATCGCTGGAGCGTGGCTACACGAGTTGCTGGTGAGCTCACCAGCAACCAGTGACCAGCCCCCAGTCTCCTAGTTACAGCACACATCAGGTTAATTAACCCGATGTGTGCTGCAGCTAAATGTGCACAGAGCAGGGAGCAGCGCACACTGAGCGCTGGCTCCTTGCTCTCCTAGTTACAGCACACATCGGGTTAATTACCTGATGTGTGCTGCAGCTACATGTGCACACAGCAGGAGCCGGCAGCACAGGCAGTGAGAGCGGAGGAGGCTGGTATCAAAGGTAAATATCGGGTAACCAAGGACAGGGCTTCTTGGTTACCCGATGTTTACATTAGTTACCAGCCTCAGCAGAAGCTGGCTCCCTGCTCACTGCACATTAGTTGTTGCTGTCTCGCTGTCACACACAGCGATCTGTGCTTCACAGCAGGACAGCAACAACTAAAAAATGGCCCAGGACATTCAGCAACAACCAACGACCTCACAGCGGAGGCCAGGTTGTTGCTGGATGTCACACACAGCAACATCGCTAGCAACGTCACAAAAGTTGTTCGTTACCAGCGATGTAGCTAGCGATGTTGCTTAGTGTGACAGGGCCTTTAGCACAACCAGAAGATTCCATGTCCCACTGAATGTATGGATAGTTTAAATCCCCCATAATAAGGACCCAATTATTATTATTAGCTGCCTTTTCAGTTGCAGCATTTCATCCTCTACCTGTTCAGGTATGTTAGGAGGCTTATAGCCAACTCCAATTAGTAGCTTTCCGTTATTCCCCTTCCTGTGTACTGTACATTTACCCATACTTACTCTACAATGTTGCAACTCCCCCCAATGTTGTCATTGAGCAGAGGTTATATTTTATAAATACACACACACCATCCACCTTTTTTGTCTTTCCTGTCCTTCCTGAATGTAGTATAACCTTCTACATTTGTCACCCAGTCATGGTTCTCATCCAGGGAGGTTTCTGTAATGTCCACCACATCATAATTCATGGTTGATATAAGAGTCTCCAATTCATTCTTTTTGTTTGCAAGACTTCTTGCATTTGCCAGTAGACATTTAATACTATTAAAAAATTCCTTACTCGTTATTTTCCTTGTATGTCCCAGCCCCCTAAACCTTCATTAACCTTTACTGTCTCACTGTCTCTGCTCTGTATATCCCCTTATTTGCTCCACTACCCTCCCTCCCCCCAGATCCTCGTTTAAAAGCTCCTCCATCTATCTATTTTCTCCCCCAGCACAGCTGCACCCTCCCCATTGAAGTACAGCCTGTCCCTACTGTAGAGCTTGTAGCTGACTGATAAGTCGCCCAGTTCACCATGAACCAAAACCCTTCCTTCCTGCACCAATTTCTAAGCCACGTATTTATCTCCCTAAGCTCCCGCTGTCTTTCTAGTGACGCTCGTGGCACAGGTAGTATTTCTGAAAACACCACCTTGGAGGTCCTGAACTTCAGCTTTTCTCCTACTTCCTTGTAATCATTTAAGGACCGTACACCTGCCTTTAACGTTGTCATTAGTAGCAATGTGCACCATGACTGCTGGGTTTTCCCCAGCACCACCCAACAATCTGTCTATCCGATCTGCATTATGCCGAACCCGAGCACCCGGCAGACAACACACTGTTCGGCATTCACGGACTCGGCGACAGATGACCCTGTCTGTCTGCCTAATTATAGAGTCTCTTACCACCAACATCTAACAAATAAGAAATAACGTTTGGAACTCCATTCTATGTCTGAACTGGGTGCAAAAACCTAAAAAAACATCACTATGGGGAGATAAGGTATGCACACCAGTGACTATGTAAGGGGAATACATGGAATAGCAGAAACTGCTGTGTGAATACTGACATGAAAAATTCAATAGCTATATTGAAGAATGAAATGTGAAAAATGGAATCTGCATTACTGCCATGAATATATGAATAAAGAGAAATTTAGCTACTGACTTGATCAATGCAATAGAGCCCCAACACTACGCCAAAGTATTTCTCTACGTTGGGGTCCCTAGCTTGTGTGTGTCCTCTCATGCAGTTAAAAAACTTACCGTGTATGGGAAGCTGAGACCCAGGCTATATATACGATGTGAATTGGCAATAGGTGTGTGTGGGGAGGGTTCCCAAACGAAAAACAACTAACAAATAAGAAATAACGTTTGGAACTCCATTCTATGTCTGAACTGGGTGCAAAAACCTAAAAAAACATCACTATGGGGAGATAAGGTATGCACACCAGTGACTATGTAAGGGGAATACATGGAATAGCAGAAACTGCTGTGTGAATACTGACATGAAAAATTCAATAGCTATATTGAAGAATGAAATGTGAAAAATGGAATCTGCATTACTGCCATGAATATATGAATAAAGAGAAATTTAGCTACTGAATTGATCAATGCAATAGAGCCCCAACACTACGCCAAAGTATTTCTCTACGTTGGGGTCCCTAGCTTGTGTGTGTCCTCTCATGCAGTTAAAAAACTTACCGTGTATGGGAAGCTGAGACCCAGGCTATATATACGATGTGAATTGGCAATAGGTGTGTGTGGGGAGGGTTCCCAAACGAAAAACAACTAACAAATAAGAAATAACGTTTGGAACTCCATTCTATGTCTGAACTGGGTGCAAAAACCTAAAAAAACATCACTATGGGGAGATAAGGTATGCACACCAGTGACTATGTAAGGGGAATACATGGAATAGCAGAAACTGCTGTGTGAATACTGACATGAAAAATTCAATAGCTATATTGAAGAATGAAATGTGAAAAATGGAATCTGCATTACTGCCATGAATATATGAATAAAGAGAAATTTAGCTACTGAATTGATCAATGCAATAGAGCCCCAACACTACGCCAAAGTATTTCTCTACGTTGGGGTCCCTAGCTTGTGTGTGTCCTCTCATGCAGTTAAAAAACTTACCGTGTATGGGAAGCTGAGACCCAGGCTATATATACGATGTGAATTGGCAATAGGTGTGTATGGGGAGGGTTCCCAAACGAAAAACAACTAACAAATAAGAAATAACGTTTGGAACTCCATTCTATGTCTGAACTGGGTGCAAAAACCTAAAAAAACATCACTATGGGGAGATAAGGTATGCACACCAGTGACTATGTAAGGGGAATACATGGAATAGCAGAAACTGCTGTGTGAATACTGACATGAAAAATTCAATAGCTATATTGAAGAATGAAATGTGAAAAATGGAATCTGCATTACTGCCATGAATATATGAATAAAGAGAAATTTAGCTACTGAATTGATCAATGCAATAGAGCCCCAACACTACGCCAAAGTATTTCTCTACGTTGGGGTCCCTAGCTTGTGTGTGTCCTCTCATGCAGTTAAAAAACTTACCGTGTATGGGAAGCTGAGACCCAGGCTATATATACGATGTGAATTGGCAATAGGTGTGTGTGGGGAGGGTTCCCAAACGAAAAACAACTAACAAATAAGAAATAACGTTTGGAACTCCATTCTATGTCTGAACTGGGTGCAAAAACCTAAAAAAACATCACTATGGGGAGATAAGGTATGCACACCAGTGACTATGTAAGGGGAATACATGGAATAGCAGAAACTGCTGTGTGAATACTGACATGAAAAATTCAATAGCTATATTGAAGAATGAAATGTGAAAAATTCATATATTCATGGCAGTAATGCAGATTCCATTTTTCACATTTCATTCTTCAATATAGCTATTGAATTTTTCATGTCAGTATTCACACAGCAGTTTCTGCTATTCCATGTATTCCCCTTACATAGTCACTGGTGTGCATACCTTATCTCCTCTTACCACCAACATCTGTCTGGCCTTCGCTGCACTCCTATTTCCCTCCTTCCTAGAGCAGTCATTTTCCTGGTAGCTAGTAGCAATGTCCTGCTGCAGTGATCCTAGTTCTTGGCCTGCATTCCTAATATCAGCCAAACAGGCATATTTACTAGGTTGTGCCAGATCACGACTAGGCTCCCTGACACTTTTCCCCCCTGTCACTTCTTCTAACTGTTACCCAGCTATCTTCCTCTGGGTCCTGACCTTCCCCACTTCCACCCTCCTCTATAGCACTGGCCCCAGCCAGAGCATGCTCATTGAGCTCTAAACTCCTCTCCAAGTTTACACAGTTGGTAGCATTGTCCATGGAGCATCTATTAAATAGGGATGAACGATACAGATAAAAGCAAAATAACAATGAAAAATGTGTAAGGATAACTTTAAACTATGCTCTTGTGTCAAACTATGATTGCTTGCTGTGGCTCAGTAAATAGTTCTGGAACAATCCTTCTAGCTTTAAATCTCAGCTGCAGCACTTCCTCTACTTAAACTACCTCCTAGGTCTCTCCTATGCCAGTTATAGATCTTCTATACTGACTACTCTAGTGAAGTTGTTCCAGTTGAAGCTGTGGAGTTCTTTCCAGTGGAAGCTGTGAAATCTCTAGCTGGAAAAGCCTTTGGAGTTCCTTTTTTTGTTTTGACCCTCTTTGCCTCTCTCCATGTGATCTTATTGAAGTAGTATGACTAGAGTCTTGCTGCCCTACACATTAGCAAGGACTAATCCAGGGTCAGCCAGGGCCTAGATATATGATCGCAAGAGGGAGGACGGACCCGACTAGGAACAATAAGGAGCGCAGGATTCAGACTCAGGTGAGTGTTAAGGGTGATCTTTCTTCCCTCTCTCTATTGCCAGGCCCTCAGTTTTACTTTCTCCCTGGAGTTCCCCTCCTGTTGCACCGCACACTGAGCATTTGCTTACTACGGCATGACACATCACCTAAAGAACCATGTTACCAGGTGATTTTTACTGCACAGTTAATAACTCGAAAAAGAAACCAAAAATAATTTTGGAAATGCGTTTTGTTTTGTTCAACATTTCACGCCACTTGGAAATGTTACCATTTTTCAGCACACTGTATAGTAACTTGAATGGTGTCATTTAAAATCATGACTTGTTACACAAAAATATGGCTATGTCAATAGAAAAATTAAAAAATGTATCAGTCTTCGAAAAAAAGGCAGAGAAAACAAAAGCGCAAAAACGAAAAAATTGCCTGGTGATGAACGGGTTAACTCATTGATAACTAAGGCCTGGACCAAACATTTTAAATGGATAGAGTTAATTTGAAAATGTAAAATGTTACATTGCTTGAAGGATCAGTTCATTCTCATTCTGACTTTTACACTAGGATGCAGTTTTAACACGTGATTACTAAAAAGATTTCTTTACATCAGTTTTGTGCGATGTTACCATGGAAAAATGCAAAGCAAAACTTAAAGAAAAAAGTATTGATCTCTAGGAAGCAAACCTAACCCTCTCATTTTACAGTACAAAATATTTTGTTCCCAAAGACATAACCAGACTTAAGAACTTAGTAATAGTAACTGTTCACTATTCTTTACATCAGCATGAACATTTTCAGTGTTTGCATTTCTGTGTACGAAACATGGCAGTAGTGCACTGTATGCAATAAATTAATTTGCGTATGCTAAATATATGCCAGCAGTACATAAACTGGAAAAACATAAATATTTACTAGGATTGAATAGCACATACAATGATGAGCATAAGGGTACCAATATTTTGAACTTTTGACTTTCAAGCTCTGTATCTCACCATCCACTACAGCTTTGAGCAATAGACTACTTTCATTTTCTAAACAATCATCTTAGCTTTCTGATACATAAAATTGACTGCAAATATTAAGGATATGATTATTCATGCAGATTCTTGTAATGTTACTGCATTTTTACTATTTTGCTCCTAAATATCTAAATTTAATTTTTTATTATTTTGCTAGCATTGTTTAAATCTACCTTTTGGCTTTCAACACTGGCTGCATCCCTCTGGGCATGCTCTCGATCAGATACAGACATATCTTAAATAAAAACTGCTCCCAGGACTCTTTTACATGGTTCAAATTTTGGTGCATACTGGTTGACTCACTTGGGTATGTATAAAGCTTTTTCTTCAACTTTACCCACAAGTGTTAGATTGGGTTGAGGTCTGGGGACTGTGGGGGCCAACTGCTAAGGGGAGCTATAGAAAATGTCTGATGAAATACTTAATTAACCTTGAAACATAGGGGATTGTGGGAGATGACCAATGAAATGCACTATTTACCTTACATAAGATTGTTCAGATGTATGCACGTGACACAGATCTAAGATGGCTGCTGCATCCTGCTGACTACACCCTGACCTGGTATGCAAGCAATGTCCAGGTGAAAGAAGATCACCGTAATATGGTGAAAACCTAGGATCAACCAATCTCCAGAGGACACATCTATGCATGCTTGCTGAGAGCTTACCATGCCTCCCATTCCTGTCTATATAAACTGATGCTTTACTAAATAAAAGTAGTAGCAGCTGTGCCTTTCTCTGATCAAGGAGAGGTTTACATCCAACTCTGTCTGGTGTCATTCTTTCACGCATGCACTTGATCCATATCAATTAGGCCAGGAGCAGGCAACTCTGGGACACCTGTAGTGTCCAACACGACCAGCACATCTACTTCATTGTCATTGAATCATTTCTTCGCCAAACTTGATGAATGCTTTGGGTCATTGTCCTGATGGAACGCTATGTCATCCTTTTCATACCCATAGTACTCAAATGTACAAAGTAACTCTTCTTTTAGGATACTCACACATAACTCAGCATTGAGACTACCATCGATCTTGGTCAAGTATTCAATGGCTTAGACTGAGAAACACTCCCTTATCATCAGACTTCCTGTACCGAACTTGATAATTCCTTCAATTTCTCAATTTGTGAGCCCCTTTTCCCTTGTTTCTTCCAGACTCATTTGCACCTATCAGAGCACAGTCTATTAACTTTTGTCTCATCGCTTCAAATCTTCCTTTTCCAAGCTTCTACTGCCCACTTTTCATAATTTGCAAACTCAAGCCAACGATTCATATGATGATATTGTAATCGAGTCTTCACCTTTTTTTTGGGCCACCATTACAGCCTTGTGTAATGTGCATTGCACAGTTCTTGCATGGACGTCTGTGATCTCACTATAGGGCCTCAGTTCCACTTGTGTATTGCTTCCGATGCGAGAACATTGGATGTGATATGCTAATGACCTTCAGTTCAGGCTTTGCTGTGACCCTGAGCCGAGTGTCATGCAACTGTGATCCAATCTTGCCATCACATAACACACTTGCGGAGAAGAGGAGGAGAATGATGACCTCTTCATCTGGTCTGCTGCTTGTCTTAGCATAAATCACAGTGATGTCAATGTCATCAAAGTGCACTCAATATTTCCCACCCACCCATAGACTTGTATGGGTGTGTATGAAGCAAGACTCACAGACAATCACAGCATGCTGTGATTCTTTTCTCAGGCCAGTTTGGCATGAGCAAATATTAGCAGATGGATACTTCCCTATACTTTTACACTGGTCCGTGTAAAAAACAAGTGGAAACATTGTGATGAACCGACTTGTTAACTCTAATATTTTGCCTGGATTTCCACCTCTTGGCTTTACAATGGATGGATGGGCTTCATTACATATTCTTCCAACTGTCATGGCACTCACACGTTGCAAGTTTGGCATTTTTCTTAGCCAAGAGACACTATTGATAAGCTGGATGATGCTATTTATCTTTACTGGGGAAATTTTCTTTATGGCTTCTCCTTGATTAAAAACAGTGACCTATCATTTGGGAATCTACCTAATAAAACACTGAGCTATTAGAGAATGCGAGAACAGGTTGTAATTTGTAGTATACAGGAAGAAAAAAAAGTCAAACACCAAGATCAAAACAGTAACAATGCAGAGACATGACAAGAATCTGCTTAACTAGTCATATTCTTGGTGGGTCAGTGGTTAGCACTCGGGTCCTCTTTGATTCATACTGTCTCATTCTCTCTGGCTACTCTATTCTCTTATTTGAACAACGACCCTCTCTCCCGTCAGATCCTAGTTTAAAATCTCCTCTACCTGCCTGACCATTTCTTACCTCACCATAGTTGCACCATCCCCATTGAAAAGATAATCCTGAAATACGATGTAATGCTTTTAGATCCAGCCCCCACTATACTCTCCTCCTCTTCTGTAACACCAAATCTCCTGATCTTCCTTCATGCTCCTTTTACATCCACTTCTTCTTACCTATGCCACTTTCTCCAGTCCTTTGCTTGCCATCTTTGTCTACTCCTGGCTTGATTTACCTTTTTCTTGTGGTCCTGCTCTCTTATCATTGTATCGCCTGCTCCTGGATTGTTGACTGCCATTTCCTCATCCACTTGTGCAGGTGTGAGATGGTGAAAAAGCCCCCATTGTTTATGGTCAGAAATATGTACGTGGTTAAAGATACGGATTGCAAGCCCCTGTACAAGATCACCAGCGTGGTTTAGGTGTATATATTTGTGTTGCATAAATGTGAACATTGTACACATTGTATGTAAGTTTACCACCTGCTTGCTGCCTGTAATGACATGATTAGAGCTTTATAAGGGACTAAAATGTCATTATTCAGCCACAAGAGGCTGCTGTTTCCAAGCACAGATGAAAGACTGCAATATATAGCTGGAGACGGGAGTGGGGCTACAAGCTGATATAAAATGTACATTACATGAAGTAAAGTGGCGGCCATCTTGGGAAGAGTTGTCAGTTTGCACTTACTGAATCAAGAGAGAGGACGTGCAGAACAGAGAGTCAATAAAATCTGTGCATAGAAGTTCATCATCTTTACCAGAAAAAATCCACCATTTCCACTACTACGTCATCTAACTCTTCGCATTAAGGCTTCTGTGTGGACTACAACAATCTCACTTGCACCTTGGTCTTGCTTAGGCCTATCATGGACTTTAGATCACATTTGAGCTCATCCAGGAGGGAGCTTGTGAAGAACAATAAAAGTACATGCTATTTGTTTGAGTTTGTATAATCCTTTTCCAGCTAAGCAGCTGTTGCATATAGTAAGTTGTTTTGTCATTCCAGGTGAATCGCGGGAAGGATCCTGCATTGATGGTCACTGTATTTATTTTGGGGCAGGGGAATAATCAGTTGGGGATTAGAGTGAATTTATCTTAAGTTTGTAAACTGTTGTGCTGTACTGCAGGCAGCTTGTATTACACATTCATTTAATTGTTTCAGGTTCAAGGGTATTAATAGGTAATTGGTGGTTGAATTATCCAGGCACGCCTGTAGGTAAAGCATAGTGTGTATACTGTAGTTAAAACATATTGTAGGGCGCCACGTTGTACAGCACAAGGGACTTGGCCTTTTGGCTGAGTGTCTGTGGATTTTCCCTTAGTGTTTTCAAATTATTCTACTTTTGTTCTTTTACATATTGAAGTAAAATAGTTGGTTGATCTATTGTTGGAACCTTTATTTCCCATTTGTGACTTCGCTGCATCCTAAAGAGCCCACCCCGGTACACAGCTTACACAGGGCTATAACTGGGCATTGCACCCAGAATTTCTCTCTTCTGCTCACTAGACGTCATCAATCCAGAACAGTCTTGGGATCCCCTAACGAGGCTGAGCTCTCCTGTAATACATGTGAAAACAAAACCGGGGTTGTGCAATGGAAAGGGCAGATTGTCAATACCAATTTGCAGGTCGTCAGAAACTGCAGAGATTTAGCACAATTTTTGTGGTTTGTGATGTCAGAAATTGACTCTTAAATGAGTTTTTAAAAATGTAAAAAACCTGAGCTCAGGGTGGGGTAAAATATTATAATAAAAAGTATTACATAGCTATTGAATCCCCGCCATTTCAAGTAATGCCACTGCAGTGCTGCAATGGGGTATCACTTCAACTACAGTGTCATTCCTGATACCTCAGCCTGAGCCTCAAAGCAGGGTCTGATGCTCCTTTATGGTCATGCTGTGCATCTAATATTCACTATAGGGAGGAAGGATTTGAAGAAACAAGGTAATTAATATGCAATGTGCTTGCCCCTAATTAGCCCATGGTCCAGTTACAGACCTGTGATTTCAATATTACTATCAGAGGGACCGGATGACAGTACCAGGACACCTAAGCTGACCCTCAAACTGCGTACCCTGCGCTGTCCCTCAGTTCAGAGGTACGATTGATTGTAGTGAGGTCTGAGTCAACAACATGTCCCTTACTCCTGTCCTAGCCCTGATGTAATTCTTCACCACCTCCAACCGAGGGGTGTGCCTGAACAGTAAACACAAACCCCAAAACCAGACATGGACAGCAGAAAACGACATCTCATACACACGGCAACCACACATGATATGGACCTAGAGCCCTGAATGCACACTTTCACATAATGCTACTATTAGCCACACAAACGAGGTCATTCACACACAAGTCTGGACCTGGACGTTTATTTCCACGTATACGTTTGGAAACTGGCAAACACCCCAACTGCCCAGCCATACCGTCAGGAATCACGGCTGCCGCCCTCTGACTACCATATCACGGAGTACACTGAGGCCTAAGATTAATGTGAGGAGAGGGATCATTAACCCTGCCTCCCTCTACTTGAGGCTTAGAGACCACGGAAGAAAAGCCAGGTGTAATGGAGGAGGTATATACGCCCAGACCATCCTCCTCCAAATGGTCTGGGAGTTTAGTAACCTTGTACTCAGGTACATCCTGAGGAGAGGTAATGGAAAAAGGGCTGGATGATTTCCTCAGTACACAAAACATTGTTGGTTATAAATGACTTAGTGACTAAATGTAGAACTGGTGGAGGAAGGTTGAACTAGATGGACCTAGGTCTTTTTTCAACCTAAGTAACTATGTAACTATGTAACTATGAATCCTCTTTTGATGCCGGAAAAACCTTGGCTGGCAAAGAGGGGAAAATGGAGGAAATATACATGATGCGGTCGCCTTCCTCCATACGACTAGGGAAATGTGGTTTAAGGGCAGACAACATTCTATTGGAGACAGATAGACAAGTCCAAACATGATTACCCTTGCGACCACAGAAAAAGCACGCCTCCATCCCACGGCTAATCGCAAGTTACTTAGTACGAGGGGGCACCCCCCCATCTGCATGGGTTCATCCAACTGTACTGGTGGGACCTTCACTTGAGGAAGGACAATGGAAAACTGGGTCCTGGTTGACCTCTCCATAAAGCGTCTATGCACCCTTATCGTCAAAGACATGGCGTCCTCCAGGGACTTGAGAGCAGGGTAATGAACTAGAGATTCCTTCAACCGGCCAGACAACCCCTGAAAGAACTGACTCTGGAAAGCCGGATCATTACATAGGGTGTCTGTGGCCCACCTCTGGTACTCGGAGCAGTACTCCTCAACCGGCCATGTTCCCTGCTGGAGACTGCAGATATGGATTTCTGCAAGGGAGATAATGTCAGGATCACCATAAACTAAAGCCTGGGCCCAAAAATATTTGTCTACCAACCACAAAGCAACAGAATTAGCTGGCAGCAGAAAGGCCCAGGACTGGGGATCTCCCCGCAACAGGGAGACTACGATCCCTACTCACAATCACTGACGAACGACGGCGGAGCTTAAAATAAAGCCTGCATGCACCCTCAAAAATTTTAAACTTGCGCCACTCAGAAAACCTGTCTGGGAGGGCAACTGATCTGGCAGAGTTTGACTCGCACCAACAGACCAGCCATGTGCTGCAGAGGCTGCAACTCCTGAGTACACATCTCCACAACCTTCTGTGACAGGGTCTGCAAAAACTGAGTTAAAGGAGCAGCCTGACCCATAAGGTCACTGCAAAAAAAGCTGGTTATTATGTCACGGGAACTGGATGACATGACCTGGACATCTAAACTGACCCTCAGACTGCACACCCTGTTCTGTCTCTCAGCTCAGAAGTACGCTTGATGGTAGCTAGGTCTGAGTCACTAGTGTGTCCCTGACTCCTGTCCTAGCCTTGATGTAATTCCCCCTCCCCACCTCCATCCGAGGGGTGAGCCAGGACCGTAAACACAAACCCCAAAACCAGACACGGACAGGGGAAAACGACAATTCATACACATGGCAATCACAAACAAAGGAGCCACTAAAAGTGCACAGATAAAAACAACATAAAAGCTGGAAGTAAACAGACTACTGGGAAACTTCCAAACTATACAACCAGCACACCACAAACTGCTGCAGCAAGCACCAATGCTGCAGCCAACAAACTAAGTCACTGAGAAGGCTTCTCCAGCTCTTTTCTTCTTCTGGCCAAGATTCCAAATGAATGAAAATAACCGTCACTCTCTGCTGGAAGCAGAGGGTATATGTAGGACCTGGGAGTGGTCCAAACTGGAAACACCTGACCAGGAGTCAGAAACTGCTGAAATGTAAACTGACATTAACCCTTTCCTCCCCAAAGGAAAGGGAATTAATTAATCAGCAGAGTCTCACAAGGTAAAGTGAGACTCTGACCCAGAACCTGTCACTAAACTCCACAACAGAGAGAAGATCGTGACAATTACAATCTAGGCCATCCTGGAATCTTGAGCCCAGAACCAGGCATATAAAACATGGGCTAGGTGTTTACATGTGGGGATCAGCTTCAGCTGGATGCGATTGATAAACCCTGTCACCTACCCTCAAGGAAACAGAAGAATAACTTTAGAAAGAAACATTTAGGTATCTCTGTTTTTTCCTCCATTTTTATTTTACAACTGTTTGCTTGTTTGTGTATTTTTTTTATGTTTGTCTATTTATACATTTTTATGTAAGCACTGTATTATTTATATTAAAGCTTAAAACTTTTATAAGTTTGGACCTTGTATGCTGTGAAGAATCCATAGCCTTTCAGAGAGTGTGTGGCCCTTTGACTGTGGTACAGTAGTTTAGAACGTATTTCACCAAAATAAGACAGTCTTATATTATTTTTGGATCTTAAAAATGTGCTAGGGTTTATTTTCAGGGGATATTTTATATTTTTTTATTGCTGCATTTGCTGTTGTGTTTGTTGTTGCTTTGCAAAGAATCTCTCTGTATGATGTGTTGCCCTACTACATCTACGATGTTGACCGGCAGTGGGGTGGCGGATGCATCCCTAAAGCCCCAAGTTTGCCAAATCCCCCAGCCAGGGTGAAACCCAAACAACAGTTCAGTTCAGTAAGGTAGAGTGGGGCTGTTACGGTTGCTGCGAGCACTGGAGACTATGTCCAGATTTCTTGCTACTGCACATGTGCGAGCGCTGGAGACTAAGTCCAGATTTCTTGCTACTGCACATGTGCGAGCGCTGGAGACTAAGTCCAGATTTCTTGCTACTGCACATGTGCGAGCGCTGGAGACTAAGTCCTATCTTGGAGCCATTGCACATGTGCGGGTGACATCATCGCTGACACGAGGTCACATGTCTCTAACACCTTCTATGCCGATTGGTCGCTGGTCATGTGCTTGTGACGCCTTGCTCGGTGATAGGCCAGCATGACGTCACTCTTGTCGTTCTGGCAGCGGATTGGCTCTGGTGTCCTCCATCTTGGATGAGGCACAGAGTCTATATAAGACCCTGACACACGCCGCATGGCGCTCAGTCCTCTTGGTTCATGCATGAGGGTAGACGCCCTGTGCACGTTCCTCTAGGCATTCCTCTGTCTATGCTAGGTGAGCGCTACCGGCAGGGTAGCGTTCTTATACCTTACAGCTTCGGCTGCTGTCCGTATCCTTACCTCTTAGGGGAGCGGACATAGGCAGGTGCCTGAGGCACATGGTCTGGCTGGGCCTTGTGATTCGACTCGTAGGTGGACGTTGCCGCTAGGGTAACGTTTCTTATACTGCGTCTGGCAGTTGTTCGTATCCTCGCACACTAGGGGAGCGAACAGAGGTAGGAGCTTTGTGCGGCTTACGCTGCTGTTCGTCTCTTTTGCACCACTAGAAGAGCGGACCTAGGCAGGTGCCATATCTAGTGGTTCGTTTCCTCGCACACTAGTGGAGCGAACGCAGGTAGGAGCTTTGTGCGGCTTACGCTGCTGTTCGTCTCTTTTGCACCACTAGAAGAGCGGACCTAGGTAGGTGCCATTTCGCACACATTGCCTTTGTCTCTGTGATTATTAACAGAGATCATTCCACACACCCTCCAAGTAAGGGAGGAATTGCTTTACTTACTTATTATATCCTTCTGTGAGTTAACAGAGGTATTGCACTCTGCCATAGTCTGCAGCAAAGTCTTTGCACGGTGGACCCTGACTGTCTGATACTCCTTTAGGTTATTATCAGACAGCCCCCCGTAACATTAGGACTGAGCCAAGGGTCTGGCAGTTATGGCAGAATATCAGCAGTTACACCATTACA
The DNA here is from genome assembly GCF_048569485.1 of Anomaloglossus baeobatrachus. Taxonomy (NCBI): domain Eukaryota; kingdom Metazoa; phylum Chordata; class Amphibia; order Anura; family Aromobatidae; genus Anomaloglossus; species Anomaloglossus baeobatrachus. The sequence goes on along the minus strand of NC_134360.1, from coordinate 135,843,530 downwards.
TACAAGTACTTGAGTCACGGCTCAAGAGTATAGAGGATAAACCTCAGACCATGGTGACAGCTGCACATGATCCTCGACTTGCTCTGCCAAACAGATATTTTGGCGATGCCAGATCATGTCGTGGTTTCATTAGTCAGTGTCAGATACACCTAGAGGTCAACTCTTCTCGCTTCTCTACGGAGAGGTCCAGAGTAGGCTTTATCATCTCCTTACTTCAGGACAAAGCCTTAGAATGGGCGACTCCCCTATGGGAGCGCTCTGATGTGGTTACTCTGAGACATCAAGACTTTCTTGATGCTCTTAAGGCGGTATTCATGGGTCCGCAGGTTACCCATGATGCGGCCCTGAGACTGTTAGATCTATCTCAGGGTTCGTTATCCACTAGTTCTTATGCCATTGCTTTTAGAACTCTGGTGGCAGAACTAGATTGGCCAGAGAAGGTGTTGATTCCTATCTTCTGGAGAGGGTTGGCAGGCTATGTCAAGGATGCTCTTGCTACTCGTGAGGTCCCTGCTTCTCTGGAGGACTTGATCACAGTAGCAACGAGGATCGATGTACGCCATAAGGAACGTAGACTCGAGGTCTCTTCCTCACGCCCTAAGCCTCGGGCTATTCCAGTTGTTGAGGGTCCACTACCATCTTCCTCAGCATCTGAAACATCTCCCACTCCTATGGAGTTAGGTCATACGTCCTCCAGACTACGCAAGTCTGGTCCTCATATATGTTACGTATGTCGTCAGGCTGGGCACTATGCCAACAAGTGTCCTAGTCGTCAGGGAAACTCCCTGGCCTAGTAACCATTAGAGGGGGGTTACTAGAGATGTCTTCTGCACCCTCTAAGTGTTGTATCCCAGGTCAGCTCTCGTTATCTGAGAATACATGGCCCATTATGGCTTTTGTGGATTCCGGAGCTGACGGGACTTTTGTGTCCTCAGGATTTGTAAAGGGACACAATATTCCCTCTATCATGTTAGAGGCGCCTATTCCTGTCCGTGTTGTTAATGGAACTATGTTGTCTGACTCCATTACATTGAGGACAGTTCCCTTGCGCCTTTCCCTGTCTCAGGGTCACATAGAGGAGATTTCTTTTCTTGTTTTGCCTGAGGGTATAGACGACGTCCTTCTGGGTCTTCCATGGCTTCGGACTCATGCTCCTCACATTGACTGGGAGTCTGACAGCATTATTAGTTGGGGTTCGAAATGTCAGTCCCGATGTCTTCCCTTACCACCTAAGGTCATTGCGGTTGCATCTACTGATCTCTCTCCCATACCTACACCCTATCTGGATTTCGCTGACGTGTTCTCCAAACAGGGTGCTGAGGTTCTTCCACCCCATAGGCCGTATGACTGTGCCATAGACCTTATCCCAGGTTCGGTTCCACCTAAAGGCAGGGTTTACCCCCTGTCGATACCTGAGTCGGAGGCCATGTCGACCTATATAAGAGAGAGTTTAGAGAAGGGGTTCATTCGTAAGTCTGTCTCTCCCGCGGGAGCTGGGTTTTTCTTTGTTCGGAAGAAAGAGGGTGATTTGCGTCCCTGCATAGATTACAGGGGTCTCAACGCAATCACAATAAAGAACAAATACCCATTACCTTTAATTTCGGAGCTCTTTGACAGACTGAGAGGAGCTCAAGTTTTTACGAAGTTGGATCTGCGGGGTGCGTATAACTTGGTACGAATTCGAAAGGGTGACGAATGGAAGACCGCTTTTAACACCCGAGACGGTCACTATGAATACCTCGTCATGCCTTTTGGGTTATGTAATGCACCCGCAGTATTTCAGGACTTCGTAAACGATGTGTTCAGGGATTTACTGTTATCCTCCGTCGTGGTGTATCTGGACAACATCCTGATTTTTTTCTCCTGATCTGGAGACTCATCGTCAGGATGTCGTTCGTGTCCTTTCCCGTTTAAGGGAGCACTCATTGTTTGCTAAACTCGAGAAATGTGTATTCGAGCAGTCCTCATTGCCTTTTTTGGGTTACATTATCTCACAAGAGGGCCTGGCTATGGATCCTGCGAAGCTCTCTGCTGTCCTGCAATGGTCCGAACCTCATTCCTTGAAGGCGGTGCAACGCTTCTTAGGATTCATAAATTATTACAGGCAGTTCATACCCCATTTTTCTACTTTGGTGGCCCCTTTGGTGGCCTTGACTAAGAAAGGTGCTAATCCCAAAGCCTGGTCTACTGAGACATCTCAGGCTTTTGAGGCAGTAAAAAGACACTTTTCAACTGCTCCCGTTCTTCAAAGACCCGATGAGAGTAAGCCCTTCCTCTTAGAGGTTGATGCCTCTTCAGTGGGTGCTGGTGCGGTCTTGTATCAAAAGAACGGTGCAGGTAGAAAAAGGCCGTGTTTCTTCTTTGCTAAAACCTTTTCACCGGCAGAGAGAAACTATACCATTGGGGATAGGGAACTGCTCGCCTTGAGATTAGCCTTGGAGGAGTGGCGTCACTTGCTGGAAGGAGCGAAACATCCTTTCCAGGTCTATACAGACCATAAGAATCTGACGTACTTACAAACTGCTCAGCGTCTGAATCCTCGCCAAGCCCGCTGGTCCTTGTTTTTCTCCCGCTTTCACTTCTCCATCAACTATCTGTCTGGGAGTAAGAATAACAAGGCAGACGCCCTGTCTCGCTCTATGCTTTCTACCCAGGAAGAGATTGACGAACCTCGTCTTATCCTTCCCTCCAGGGTTTTTCATACGCTCTCCCCTGTGACGTTAGACCAAATCCCACCGGGCAAGACCTTTGTTCCGCCTGATCGACAGAATGATATACTGTCATGGGCCCACTGTGACGGGAGTGTACAACAGAGCAAAGGATGGACGAGGCCGAGGGACGATCCAACAGGTTTATTAACAGGAATACAAGAACAGCACACGATAAGTCCACGTAAAACAGATTCGGGGGCCCTTCCCGACAATCCTCGGACCGGATAACAAAGCAAATGTCCTTACAGTAGTCCAAAGAGTTCCACACAATCCCACGGGCCGCCACACAGGCCTAGCTCCGTCCGTGTCCACAGCCACCCAGGCTGGGGCTCCTGCTCTCTTCAAGTTTCAGCTCACTCTGAAGTTACAAAAAGGGAAATGCATTGTCTGTGCTCCTTGACCAGCCCACCATGTTCAGGGGGTGGGGGTCACACATCCTATCATCAATGGTTTGGTCCATCACAGGGCTCCAATATGTCTGCCAGCCACAGTAGATGAAGGGATCCCCTGCTGTGCAGAACAATGACTATTCCTTCACTGGCCAATTCAATTACAGATTAGATACACAACTCTGGAAAGAAGAGGACAGGCTATTTACATAATCACATTAGATGCCAAGACTACAATTGTATGAGAGAGACACATTGAGATCAGTAGCTCCCCCAAGGAAATACATGAATTACAACTAATACAACCAGGGAAATATGCATATCATGACATAGTATCACAGCATATACAGTGAGAGGGTAAATTACATCTTCACAATCCCTCCCCCTCCCAACTTGTGTACGTACTAGGGACCTCTACAGGTCACTGGTTAAGTACACACAGGCAGAGCGTTACTTACATGTGGCTTCATGCAGCCACGAATTGGCATCGTAGCTCTCCCACATCATTGCCCAGGAGAACAGCTGCAGGCAGACCACCCATCACCCCAACCACACATCGCCTGACCCCAAAACCAAAGTTCAGATCCACAGTGGCTGTGGGAATAGTCCTCCATTGTCCACCAGCCAGTTCAATAACAATCCCAGGTCCTCTATGGATTGCCTCAGGCCGAACCACTCGGGGATCAGCCAGTGTGAGGAAAGCACCCGAGTCACAAAATCCAACAAGTCTCTGTCCATCCAGCACAACCTCCTGCAAGTGCTTACCTCGATGAGCAGAAGTCGTCATAACTGCGGGTCGCACCCCGTAAACTCCTGGTGGTGCAACATGGGGGGCTGAGTCACTAGGCCAGTCCTCACATAACGGTGCCACATCTTCCTCCATGGCACTGGGCTGTAAATAATTAACAATCCGATTGGGTGCAGGATCAGTCCTCATTTGAACAGCTGGGCAGGAGACTTGCCGATGCCCTGGCTGTCCACATTGATAGCATCTGAGCTGGGTCTCCCTCCATCCAAGGCGTCCTCTTGGGTAAGGGGTAGGGGAACTTGGAGGCCGGCTCCCACCTGAAGGTGCTGTAGGGGTTTGAGGATGATTCCTCCATGGCCTGGCTGGGCATGAGGCCTGCAAATGCCCGGGATGCCTACAAACATAACACCTGCGCTCTGTTACTTCCTCTCCCCGGCGTATTCCAGAAAGTGCAGTAGAAGCAACTGGAGGCACATTAACACGGGTATCAACATGTGGTGGCTTAGAGGAACGGGGAACAATGGGGACAGAATAACTGGGGGCATCCGGTGTTGTGGAGCTGTTAGGCGTCTCTCCATCCTCCAACAGAACCCTCCACTGAGGCTTGATAGTGAGAGCCTCATCAGCGAGAGCAGCAGCTTCCTCCACTGTCGCTGGTTTTCTCTCACGCACCCATTCCCGGATCTCAGCAGGGCACTGGGCAAAGAATTGTTCTTTTAGGATGACCTGCAGGAAGGTCTCCCAAGATAAGGCCTCCTCTGCCTCCAGCCAGCGATTACATATTTGTTTGAGTCTATGAGCATATATCTTAAAAGACACTTCCCCATCACAGGCTAAAGCACGGAACTGAGTCCTGTAAGTGTCTGGGGTCACAGCATAATGTTTTAGAATAGTCTGTTTAATCTCCGCATACTCACAGTTCCACCGAGGGTCCATAGCTCTATAGGCTTCAGCAGCTCCCCCCTCTAGGAGCCCAACCAGATGCCGGACACGCTCCCTGTCCGGGACTTCCATTAATCGACACTGATGCTCAAAGTCCTGGAAGAAGCCCTCAATGTCGCCTGCAGCCTCATTGAACGGCTTAAAGTCTTTGCGGGACACCCTGGGAAGTTCCCTTATGATGGGTGCTGGGGTTACAGTCTGTCTGGAACCTCTCGCGGCTTCCACAGCGAGCTCCTTATCCAGCAGTGCCATCTCCTCCATCCTGCGCTCCTTCTCTTCAGCTCCACGCATGGCCTCCCTCTTATCTTCTATGGTGGCCTCATCTCCAAGCAGTGCCATCTTTTCCTTGTACCACACAACCCATTGACTTTTTTGGGTATTTACCTCCGGCTGCCGTCTTTCTTCCGTTTGCTGTGAGGATCCTTCCTCCACGTCATTTTGCGAGCAGACTCCTTCTAGCGCCTCAATCAGCTGCTCCTTGGAGAGTCCTTTGAAACGAACTCCTACTTCACGGGCCTTTGATTGCAGGCTCCCCAAAGTCCAGGTCTTGTACTCTGTAGTGCTGGTTCCTGATGTTAAGCCATTGTCCTCCATTCCTTCTGCTCTGATCCCAGCGCTGCCAACCAGTTTGTGACGGGAGTGTACAACAGAGCAAAGGATGGACGAGGCCGAGGGACGATCCAACAGGTTTATTAACAGGAATACAAGAACAGCACACGATAAGTCCACGTAAAACAGATTCGGGGGCCCTTCCCGACAATCCTCGGACCGGATAACAAAGCAAATGTCCTTACAGTAGTCCAAAGAGTTCCACACAATCCCACGGGCCGCCACACAGGCCTAGCTCCGTCCGTGTCCAAAGCCACCCAGGCTGGGGCTCCTGCTCTCTTCAAGTTTCAGCTCACTCTGAAGTTACAAAAAGGGAAATGCATTGTCTGTGCTCCTTGACCAGCCCACCATGTTCAGGGGGTGGGGGTCACACATCCTATCATCAATGGTTTGGTCCATCACAGGGCTCCAATATGTCTGCCAGCCACAGTAGATGAAGGGATCCCCTGCTGTGCAGAACAATGACTATTCCTTCACTGGACAATTCAATTACAGATTAGATACACAACTCTGGAAAGAAGAGGACAGGCTATTTACATAATCACATTAGATGCCAAGACTACAATTGTATGAGAGAGACACATTGAGATCAGTAGCTCCCCCAAGGAAATACATGAATTACAACTAATACAACCAGGGAAATATGCATATCATTACATAGTATCACAGCATATACAGTGAGAGGGTAAATTACATCTTCACACCCACACCTCAAAGGTGGGTGGGCATTTTGGTATTAGGCGGACACGAGAGTTACTGGAGAGGTGGTATTGGTGGCCACACTTAGCCAGCCACGTCAAGAGATATGTCGGTTCCTGCTACTCGTGTGCTCGCAACCGTCCATTACGGCAGAGACCGGCTGGGCTCTTGCATCCTTTACCAGTGCCAGATAGACCATGGGAGGTGGTAGGCATGGACTTTGTGGGTGATCTTCCATGTTCACAGGGACATAGATTTGTGTGGGTCATTACGGACCATTTCTCCCGGATGGTTCATCTCGTACCGTTATCGAGAATCCCATCTTCCAGGGTACTAGCCAAACTATTCCTCAAGCATGTCTTTAGGCTTCACGGAATGCCAGATCGTATAATTTGTGATAGAGGCCCGCAATTTGCTTCCCGTTTCTGGCGAGATCTTTGTAGCCTTCTGCAAATTGAGTTGAATCTATCTTCGGCATACCATCCGGAGACCAATGGTTTGGTTGAGCGTACCAATCAATCCATGATTATATACCTTCGACACTTTGTTGCTGAGAACCACGATAACTGGTCCTCCCTCCTACCCTGGGCAGAATTTGCCCTTAACAATTCGCTGGCTGAGGCCACTGGGCAGACACCGTTCGTACTCAATAATGGGCAACACCCTAGGGTACCGGTACCGTTTCCCGCTGCTGCACCTCCTCCTCTTGTGGCCGACTGGGCAACTAATGCCAGAGAGGTTTGGGATCGGACTCAAGAGTCAATCCAAGCAGCTAAGGACCGTATGAAGACGGTGTCCGATCGGTTTCGTCGCCCGGCTCCTGTCTTTTCTCCAGGGGACTTTGTGTGGCTCTCTGCAAAAAACGTGAAACTTAGAGTGAGCTCTGTCAAATTTGCTCCTCGCTTCCTGGGTCCTTATGAGGTTCTTCGAAAGGTAAATCCTGTAGTGTACCAATTGAAGTTACCCGTCCATCTTAGGATCCATGACAAATTCCATGTTTCACTGCTAAAGCCGGCAATTTTACCTCACGCTCGTGAAGTGCACTCTCCTGCTTCTGATTCCTCTCGCTCTAGCTATGAGGTACGAGCCATAGTTGGTTCTAAGATGGTTAGAGGGCGCAGGTTCTTCTTGATAGATTGGGAGGGCTACGGCCCGGAACATCGCTCTTGGGAGCCTGAGGAGGCTGTCCATGCTCCCGACTTAGTTGCCGATTACCTGCGTCGCCGGGAGGGGGGCCCTTGAGGGGGAGGTACTGTTACGGTTGCTGCGAGCACTGGAGACTATGTCCAGATTTCTTGCTACTGCACATGTGCGAGCGCTGGAGACTAAGTCCAGATTTCTTGCTACTGCACATGTGCGAGCGCTGGAGACTAAGTCCAGATTTCTTGCTACTGCACATGTGCGAGCGCTGGAGACTAAGTCCTATCTTGGAGCCATTGCACATGTGCGGGTGACATCATCGCTGACACGAGGTCACATGTCTCTAACACCTTCTATGCCGATTGGTCGCTGGTCATGTGCTTGTGACGCCTTGCTCGGTGATAGGCCAGCATGACGTCACTCTTGTCGTTCTGGCAGCGGATTGGCTCTGGTGTCCTCCATCTTGGATGAGGCACAGAGTCTATATAAGACCCTGACACACGCCGCATGGCGCTCAGTCCTCTTGGTTCATGCATGAGGGTAGACGCCCTGTGCACGTTCCTCTAGGCATTCCTCTGTCTATGCTAGGTGAGCGCTACCGGCAGGGTAGCGTTCTTATACCTTACAGCTTCGGCTGCTGTCCGTATCCTTACCTCTTAGGGGAGCGGACATAGGCAGGTGCCTGAGGCACATGGTCTGGCTGGGCCTTGTGATTCGACTCGTAGGTGGACGTTGCCGCTAGGGTAACGTTTCTTATACTGCGTCTGGCAGTTGTTCGTATCCTCGCACACTAGGGGAGCGAACAGAGGTAGGAGCTTTGTGCGGCTTACGCTGCTGTTCGTCTCTTTTGCACCACTAGAAGAGCGGACCTAGGCAGGTGCCATATCTAGTGGTTCGTTTCCTCGCACACTAGTGGAGCGAACGCAGGTAGGAGCTTTGTGCGGCTTACGCTGCTGTTCGTCTCTTTTGCACCACTAGAAGAGCGGACCTAGGTAGGTGCCATTTCGCACACATTGCCTTTGTCTCTGTGATTATTAACAGAGATCATTCCACACACCCTCCAAGTAAGGGAGGAATTGCTTTACTTACTTATTATATCCTTCTGTGAGTTAACAGAGGTATTGCACTCTGCCATAGTCTGCAGCAAAGTCTTTGCACGGTGGACCCTGACTGTCTGATACTCCTTTAGGTTATTATCAGACAGCCCCCCGTAACAGGGGCCCTGCCAGCCATCCCTTGGTTATCCTCTACACATTGCCCTATTCTGTTGACTTAAGCCCTGGAAAATGTATAGTTGTGTGCCAGCTAGTTGAATGTAACTTAATACAAAATGAGTACTCACTCGTTCCCCCGTCTACCCCCTCTGTGTCAGTATCAGTGATTGGGTGCAATCAGGCTTCTGTATTACTCGCCTGTTAATGCAAAATAAATATATTCACCCCTTCCCCCGCCCACCCCTCTGTGCTGGCATCAGTGATTGGATGCAGTAAGATTGCTTTATTATGGGTTGAGAGACAGTCAGACTGACAAATTAATTGCGGTGAAATAGCTTACTCGCCTAAGGATCACATCGCAATCGTTGGGCTGCCCATTTGCTCTATTGACCTGAGCATGGCAGTTGCACAGAAATGCTGTCATGCTTAGGTCAGGAAAGCTGCCAGCCAATCAGAGAACTGCAATGCTATCCATGGGTGAGTTAGCTGTCTCTCCCCCCACAGTTGATATAGCAGTCTGACTGTCTCCCTACCCGATAGTAACATGGCAGTCTGACTGCACCCAATCACTGATGCCGGCACAGATGGGTGGGCAAAGGAAGGGGTTAATATTCATTTTGAGGTTAATATTCATTTCTTAACATACGTTTAACTAGTTGGCTCGTGACTATACATTTTCCGGATACTTTCTACAGAGGACCTTTGAGGCAAAATATTCGTACAACAGGAGCGTCTTACAAATACAGGCAGCTTGTGTGAACTGATCTGAAAAAGGTCATTCGTGGCCGAAACGTTATTTGTTTGATTATCACAAAATATCACGCCTGTTAAAATAAAAAATTCTTTCACTTCATCTACAAACCTTGAGTGCCGGATTTTCTTCTTAATATATACCTTTTCCGGGGTTTATAGCAGCGCAAGAGGGCATCGTATAGCAATGAAAGTTATATATCCTGAAAGGGCTGCCCAAGCTGTATTTAAAGATTAGAGTTGAGCGCGGTTCGTGGTTCGAGGTTCTCCAGTTCTAGGCTCGAGTGATTTTGGGGGCTGTTCGAGATCGAACTAGAACTCGAGCTTTTTGCAAAAGCTCGATAGTTCTAGATACATTCGAGAACGGTTCTAGCAGCAAAAAGCAGGGCTTTTTACAGCTACAGTGTGCAGGAGCCATCGCTGGCAGCCTGCCACAAGCTGGTAACCAAGATAAACATCGGGTATCCAAGCAAAGCGCTTTGGTTAGTAACCCGATGTTTATCTTAGTTACGTGCAGGAAGCCCACACTTCCCTGCTCAGCTCACTCCGCCCCCTCCTTCCCGCGGCATGTACACATACATACATACACACACACACACACACTCTGCACACACACTCTGCACACATGGTCCCGCTTGGCTTACCTGCAGTGATGAAGTCCCGCCATCCCGACCTCAGCGCTGTCACTGTCCTCCATGGCCGCCGCTTGTCACATCACCTCTCGCTTCCGACCCGAGACTGACTAGCGGTGACGTCACGGGCCTCTCGCGATACTTGGTGTGAAGGCGCCGGTCATTGAACTCAGTGACAGGGGCTGTCAGTGTGCTGGAGATCAGCGCAGGTAATGTACCTCGCTGACAGCAGCACTTGTCATGCCCTGCAGTGACCTGGGCTGACCCATTGATGTTAGCTCAGGTCACTGCACTGCTCTCCCAGCCAATGGGGAACATCCTGCTCTTCATTGACTGGGACAGTGTGGATCGTCATGGCAACCCCTTGGATTACAGCAGACCTGGATTTGTTTTTCATTCTAATAAATTGGTTAAAGAGGGAATGTTTTGGGGAGTGTTTTTTCAAATAAAAATGTGTTTGTCGTCTATTTGTTTTTATTACTGACTGGGTTGGTGATGTCGGGTATCTGATAGACGCCTGACCTCACCAACCCCAGGGCTTGATGCCAGGTGACATTACACATCTGGTATTAACCCCATATATTACCCCGTTGGCCACCGCACCAGGGCGCGGGATGAGCTGGGGCGAAGCACCAGGATTGGCGCATCTAATGGATGCGCCACTTCTGGGGCGGCTGCGGCCTGCTATTTTTAGGCTGGGGAGAGTCCAATAACCATGGACCTCCCTAGTCTGAGAATATCAGGCCCCAGCTGTCTGCTTTACCTTGGCTGGTGATCCAATTTTGGGGGACCCCTACGTGTTTTTTTTTTAAATTATTTATTTAATTTAAAATAACAGCCTGGGGTGCCCTCAGTTTTGGATTACCAGCCAAGGTGAGGTTGCCAGCTGTGGTCTGCAGGCTGCAGCCGTCTGCTTTACCCTAGCTGGCTACAAAACTAGGGGGAACCCTACGTCATTTTTTTTTTTCATTTTTTTGGCTAAAAACAAAGCTAAGCACCCCTTAGTGCCACATGAAAGGCACCAAAGGGTGCTCCACTTTTTCTCCACTTTTTCTCCATTTTTTCTCCACTTTCTCTCCACTTTTTCTCCACTTTTTCTCCATTTTTTCTCCATTTTTTCTCCATTTTTTTCTCCACTTTTTCTCCACTTTTTCTCCACTGTTTCTCCACTTTTTCTCCATTTTTTTCTCCATTTTTTCCTCCATTTTTTCTCCACTTTTTCTCCACTTTTTCTCCATTTTTTTCTCCACTTTTTCTCCACTTTTTCTCCACTTTTTATCCATTTTTTTCTCCACTTTTTCTCCACTTTTTCTCCACTTTTTCTCCACTTTTTTCTACATTTTTTATCCATTTTTTTCTCCACTTTTTTTCTCCACTTTTTCTCCACTTTTTATCCATTTTTTTCTCCACTTTTTCTCCATTTTTTTCTCCACTTTTTCTCCACTTTTTCTCCACTTTTTCTCCACTTTTTCTCCATTTTTTTCTCCATTTTTTCTCCACTTTTTATCCACTTTTTATCCACTTTTTATCCATTTTTTTCTCCACTTTTTCTCCACTTTTTCTCCACTTTTTCTCCACTTTTTCTCCACTTTTTCTCCACTTTTTTCTCCATTTTTTATCCATTTTTTTCTCCACTTTTTCTCCATTTTTTCTCCACTTTTTATCCATTTTTTTCTCCACTTTTTCTCCATTTTTTCTCCACTTTTTCTCCACTTTTTCTCCATTTTTTTTCTCCACTTTTTCTCCACTTTTTCTCCACTTTTTTCTCCACTTTTTATCCATTTTTTCTCCACTTTTTCTCCACTTTTTCTCCATTTTTTCTCCACTTTTTCTCCATTTTTTTTCTCCACTTTTTCTCCACTTTTTCTCCACTTTTTTCTCCACTTTTTCTCCATTTTTCTCCACTTTTTCTCCACTTTTTCTCCATTTTTTCTCCACTTTTTCTCCACTTTTTCTCCATTTTTTTTCTCCACTTTTTCTCCACTTTTTCTCCACTTTTTTCTCCACTTTTTCTACATTTTTTTCTCCACTTTTTCTCCACTTTTTCTTCACTTTTTCTCCTCTTTTTATCCACTTTTTATCCACTTTTTCTCCACTTTTTATCCATTTTTTTCTCCACTTTTTCTCCACTTTTTTCTCCACTTTTTTCTCCACTTTTTCTCCACTTTTTCTCCACTTTTTCTCCACTTTTTCTCCACTTTTTATCCATTTTTTTCTCCACTTTTTCTCCACTTTTTCTCCACTTTTTTCTCCACTTTTTCTCCACTTTTTCTCCACTTTTTCTCCACTTTTTATCCATTTTTTTTCTCCACTTTTTCTCCACTTTTTCTCCACTTTTTTCTCCATTTTTTCTCCACTTTTTCTCCACTTTTTCTCCACTTTTTCTCCATTTTTTTCTCCACTTTTTCTCCATTTTTTCTCCACTTTTTCTCCACTTTTTCTCCACTTTTTCTCCATTTTTTCTCCACTTTTTCTCCACTTTTTCTCCACTTTTTCTCTCCACTTTTTCTCCACTTTTTATCCATTTTTTTCTCCACTTTTTCTCCATTTTTTCTCCACTTTTTCTCCATTTTTTTCTCCACTTTTTCTCCACTTTTTCTCCATTTTTTCTCCACTTTTTATCCACTTTTTATCCACTTTTTATCCACTTTTTCTCCATTTTTTCTCCACTTTTTCTCCACTTTTTCTCCACTTTTTCTCTCCACTTTTTCTCCACTTTTAATCCATTTTTTTCTCCACTTTTTCTCCATTTTTTCTCCACTTTTTCTCCATTTTTTTCTCCACTTTTTCTCCACTTTTTCTCCACTTTTTCTCCACTTTTTTTTTTCCACTTTTTCTCCACTTTTTATCCATTTTTTTCTACACTTTTTCTCCACTTTGTCTCCACTTTTTCTACATTTTTTTCTCCACTTTTTCTACATTTTTTTCTCCACTTTTTCTCCACTTTTTCTTCACTTTTTCTCCACTTTTTATCCACTTTTTCTCCACTTTTTATCCACTTTTTCTCCACTTTTTATCCATTTTTTTCTCCACTTTTTCTCCACTTTTTCTCCACTTTTTCTTCACTTTTTCTCTCCACTTTTTCTCCACTTTTTATCCATTTTTTTCTCCATTTTTTCTCCACTTTTTCTCCACTTTTTATCCATTTTTTTCTCCACTTTTTCTCCACTTTTTCTCCGTTCTTTTTCTATGGTCGGTCTACCCATTAGCTCTGCCATGCATAGTGTAGCTCTACACCTACTGCACATGTTACTTTATGATTGACATCTCTTTCGTACCAGAGCTGTCTAAGCCTACTCTGACCCCATATTTGTCATTACTATATTGTCCTTGTACTGTATTATGACATTTGTATCATGTGTTTCATTTCTTGCTGTGTTGCAATTTTTTTGCTGCATCCCAATTGTACCTCTACATTGTTCGAGTTTATGTTATTGTTCTCTCACTCTTATGTGATACTGATTATTGTCATTTTTCATGATTACATGCAGATAAGTCCAATCTGACGAAGGCTCAGGCCGAAACGTCATTTGTAACTTGTTTTGGACAAAAACATATATGCTTATGAAAAATTTTTTTTTCTTAATACGGACCAATAAAGAGTGATTTTGCATTACTATCCGTTGTGACTTACTGACTTAGTCTGGGAGATTTAGAGTGCCGAGGTTACTCACTAATTTTATCTATTATTACCTCTGAGCACCTATATACCAGTGAGCAGAGCTTCCTCTACAGTAGTTCTCCTGATTAGGCATGCCCTTACCTCATGAGCAGGGCATTGCAGCTTTGGTAGCAACAATTACGACATGGACTCTGCTGCTGTGGACCCGAGAAGAGTGAGTGCAGATTCATTGCACCCACACTCCTCACATGAAGGGTCCGCACTCCTAGAAAATGGGGGATACGTTCCCTGAGTGTCTCCCCCCCATATTCTAGACGGTCCAGAGTCGTCGTGGGACCCCTTTATTTTATTTCTTACAATAAATTGGTGAAAGAGGAAATGTTTTGGGGACTGTTTTTTCAAATAAATTTCTTTTGTCGATTTTTTTTTTTTTGTTAGTACTGACAGTTTATGATGTTGGGTATCTAATAGACGCCATGACATCACAAACTGCTGGGCTTAATCTCAGGTGACTTTACAGCTAGTATCAACCCGATTTATTACCCCGTTTGCCACTGCACCAGGGCACGGGATGAGCTGGGGTGAAGCGCCAGGATTGGTGCATCTAGTGGATGCGCCACGTCTGGGGTGCCTGCGGCCTGCTATTTTTAGGCTGTGAAGGCCCAATAACTATGGACCTTCCCACCCTGAGAATACCAGACCACAGCTGTCCGCTTTACCTTGGCTGGTGATCCAATTTGGGGGGGACCCTACTTTTATTGTGTAATTATTAATATTTATAAAATAATTATAAAAAAGAGCCTGAGGGGACCTCCACATTGGATCCCCAACCACGGTAAAGCTGCCAGCTGTGGTTTTCAGGCTACAGCCATCTGCTTTACTCTAGCTGGCTATCAAAAATGGGGGGACCCAACGTCATTTTTTTTTTTAACTATTTTTTAAATAGAAAAAATTAATGGGCTTCCCTGTATTTTGATTGCCAACCAAGGAAACGGCAGGCAGATGGGGGTGGCAACCCATAGCTGTCTGCTTTATCTGCACTGAGAATCAAAAATACCGCGGAGCGCTACGTCATTTTTTTAAAGATTTATTTTTACAGCACTGTGATATCCAGCAATCAAAATACAGGGAAGCCCATTTTATTTTTAGTTATTTAAATAAATAATTAACAAAAATATATATGGGCTCCCGCTGCATTTTTTGTATTGCTAGCTAAGGGTAATCCAAGCAGCTACTGGCTGCTAACCCCCACTGCTTGGTGTTACCTTCACTGGCAATGGAAAATCCAGGGAAGCATTTTTTATTTTTTTTGCCAAAAAACTACAAAAAAAGGACGTGAGCTTCGCCATATTTTTGTATGCTAGCCAGGTATAGCAGGCAGGTGCTGGAAGAGTTGGATACAGCGCCAGAATATGGTGCTTCTATGAAAATGCCATTTTCTGAGGCGGCTGCAGACTGCAATTCGCAGCAGTGGGGCCCAGAAAGCTCAGGCCAACCTGTGCTGCGGATTCCAATCCCCAGCTGCCTAAATGTACCTGGCTGGACACAAAAATGGGGCGAAGCCTACGTCATTTGTTTTCTAATTATTTCATGGAATTCATGAAATAATAAAAAAAGGGCTTCCCTTTATTTTTGGTTCCCAGCCGGGTACAAATAGGCAACTGGGGGTTGGGGGCAGCCGTACCTGCCTGCTGTATCTGGCTAGCATACAAAAATATGGCGAAGCCCACATAATTTTTTCAGGGGGCAAAAAACTTCTGCATACAGTCCTGGATGGAGTATGCTGAGCCTTGTAGTTCTGCAGCTGCTGTCTATCTGTATGGAGAAGAGCAGACAGCAGCTGCAGAACTACAAGGCTCAGCATACTCCATCCAGGACTGTATGCAGAATTTGTTTGCCCACCAAAAAAATGATGTGGGCTTCGCCATATTTTTGTATGCTAGCCAGGTACAGCAGGCAGCCACGGGCTGCCTCCAACCCCCAGTTGCCTATTTGTACCCGGCTGGGAACCAAAAATATAGGGAAGCCCATTTTTTTTAATTATTTCACTTATTTCATGAAATAATTAAAAAACAAATGACGTGGGCTTCGCCCCATTTTTGTGTCCAGCCGGGTACAACTAGGCAGCTGGGGATTGGAATCCGCAGCACAGGTTAGCCCGAGGTTTCTGGGCGCCTCTGCTGCGGATTTCAGTCCGCAGCCGTCCCAGAAAATGGCGCTCTCATAGAAGCGCCATCATCTGGCGCTGTATCCAACTCTTCCAACAGCCCTGGAGCCCAGTGGCTTGTTGGGTAATCATGAGTTAATACTGGCTTTGTTTTACTAGCCAGTATTAAGCCAGAGATTCTTAATGTCAGGCACGTTTGACCCGGCCATTAAGAATCTCCAATAAAGGGTTAAAAAAAACCACCACACAGAGAAAAAATACTTTAATAGAAATAAATACACAGACACATTAGAGACTCCATCTTTATTACCCCCTGTCAGCCCTCCACGATCCTGCTCTTCTGTCTTCTTTCTTTCTAGTGTAGTAGTAGTGACGATTGTAGTGAGGAAGGATGAGGTTCACCAGCTCATCACTTGGGGCTGGGGAACCTCATCCTCACTACAATCCTCACTAGTGTAGTAGTAGTGACGATTGTAGTGAGGAAGGATGAGGTTCACCAGCTCATCACTTGGGGCTGGGGAACCTCATCCTCACTACAATCCTCACTACAATCGGGAAGCAGCGTGCAGCCTTCACTCCGTGAGTGATCAGTGCTGGCTGTCAGCGGTAACAGCGGTAACGCTGACAGACGCGTTACCATAGCAATGGTGCTCTCGGAGCCGCGGTTAGCGGTGACGTCACCGCTAACTGCGTTGCTATGGCAACGGTGATCTCCGTTAATGACCGGCTGTGTCAGCCGGTCCCTAACGGAACGGGGAGTCGACCGTGTGCTAGAGCATGTCGCCGGTACACGGCGATACACATATGTGCACCGTGTACCGAAGAGATGCACTCACAGGTCCTACATGACGTGTCATAGTCATGTGACCAGTCTGTAGCCAATGAGATAATAGCCACGTGACTGGTCACATGGCTATTTTGACGTCACGATAGGTCCTGCATCTCTGCTGGCAGTGCAGGTCACCGGGAGGATTAAGCGATCATCGGATGGAATAGCGGCAGGAGACAGAGTGCAGAAGGGATCGCGGGGACCGGTAAGTGTTATGGCAATGTTTACTAACTGTTTGTGTACATTTATAATGCATTTTTATGTGTTTGTGATTGCCTCCCATTATAGCCTATTGGTTCGAGTTCGGTTCGTCGAACGTTCGACGAACCGAACTCGAACGGGACCCCCGTTCGGCGAACCGACCTCGAGCCGAACCGCGACCGGTTTGCTCATCTCTATTAAAGATACTATTAGTATGATGAACCACAACTATGGCTTATTTTTTCAGTGTGGCTTATATTTTAAGCATACTACAAAAAGGCCAAAAAAAATCCAGGTACAATACAGGTACAAAGTTTGAAGGTTACACTTCACAGTTGAGGCACAGAGTTTTAGGCATCTCAATGTGTAACTCCCATGATACACACTATAGGCTTGCAATATCCAAGGTCACCTCTATTAATCCACTGCTCACGCCAGCAGGCCCAATAATAACAGCAGCCCAGAGCAGTTCCATAGACCCAAGATGACTGCCCAATGAGTTTGTTATTTTTTTTATACTTTACACATTTTCGGGGTCACTTTCCTGACAGTGGAAACCCCCTTTAAAGGGAAGCTATGTGTCATGATCCTGGCTAGTATCCACCGCTGGGTTCCCCAGTGCTGGCCTGGTCATGTGAGGGGTTACTTCCTCCCTGCCTCGTTCCAGTTCCTGAGCGCTATATCCTGGTACTGCACCTTTGATTTTAGTGCCAGTGATACTTCTGCCCTGTAGTGCGTGTGCTGGCTCTGGTGAGTGTTCCCGGTCAATCCTGCCTCCCTGCTACTGTGTCCTAACCCTTACCCTCCCTTGTTCGTCTGTCCGTCCTGGTCCCTGACTACTAGAGTTGAGCGCGGTTCGCGGTTCGAGGTTCTCCAGTTCTAGGCTCGAGTGATTTTGGGGCCTGTTCTAGATCGAACTAGAACTCGAGCTTTTTGCAAAAGCTCGATAGTTCTAGAAACGTTCGAGAACGGTTTTAGCAGCAAAAAAACAGCTAATTCCTTGCTGGCTTTCCGCTGTAATAGTGTAAGTCACTCTGTGACTCACACTATTATGACATTTCAGTGTATAGTGTGCGGGAACAGCGCCTTCAGATCACTGCTGTTTGTATAATGGCGATCGCCATTTTTTTAAATTTTTTCTTGTCTTCCTTCCCTAAGCGCGTGCGTCTTGTGGGGCGGGCCAGCATGTCAGTCAATCCCAGACACACACACAGCTAAGTGGACTTTTAGCCAGAGAAGCAACGGCATGTGTGATAGGATGTCCATGTCACATGTCCCTGCATTATAAAACCGGACATTTTCCTCCAGGACGCCATTATCTCTTCTGCGTCCTTGGTGTCAGACATCACTGGCGCAGCTCCGTCCTGAGTCCTATCGCTGATACAGCTGTATGCGCTCCATACACAGCGCTGGACAGCATAGGGATAGCACTTTTCATCAGTCCTTTTAAGGGCTCGTACCGGCAGGGTCAGAGCCATAGGTGACAGGTTCTGAAAACAGCGACAGCGTCTGTGTAGCTAAGGTCAGGGATTTCGTCGCTGCATTTCCCCATTAGGAGGGAATAGAAAGACAGGCTTCCATTCCTCTACCCAGAGCCCCACAATCCTGGCACTGTACCCTCCTGTCCTCTGCACACTCCAACTCATTATAACTAAGCCATTATACTAGCAAACACTCAGTGTACCTTGTGGCATCCTAAACGTGGCTATTGGACTTTGCTATAGTCCCACTAGTGCAAAGACATTTGCAGCACCTCTACCTGCATTGCACACTCCAACTCATTATAACTAAGCCATTATACTAGCAAACACTCAGTGTACCTAGTGGCATCTTAAACGTGGCTATTGGACTTTGCTATAGTCCCACTAGTGCAAAGACATTTGCAGCACCTCTACCCGCATTGCACACTCCAACTCATTATAACTAAGCCATTATACTAGCAAACACTCAGTGTACCTAGTGGCATCCTAAACGTGGCTATTGGACTTTGCTATAGTCTCACTAGTGCAAAGACATTTGCAGCACCTCTGCCTGCATTGCACACTCCAACTCATTATAACTAAGCCATTATACTAGCAAACACTCAGTGTACCTAGTGGCATCCTAAACGTGGCTATTGGACTTTGCTATAGTCCCACTAGTGCAAAGACATTTGCAGCACCTCTGCCTGCATTGCACACTCCAACTCATTATAACTAAGCCATTATACTAGCAAACACTCAGTGTACCTAGTGGCATCCTAAACGTGGCTATTGGACTTTTGTCTAGTCCCAGTAGTGCAAAGACATTTGCAGCACCTCTACCTGCATTGCACACTCCAACTCATTATAACTAAGCCATTATACTAGCAAACACTCAGTGTACCTAGTGGCATCCTAAACGTGGCTATTGGACTTTTGTCTAGTCACACTAGTGCAAAGATATTTGCAGCACGTCTGCCTGCATTGCACACTCAAACTCTTTTTAACTAAGCCTTTATACTAGCAAACAGTCAGTGTACCTAGTGGCATCCTAAACGTGGCTATTGGACTTTTGTGTAGTCACACTAATGGAAAGATATTTGCAGCACGTCTGCCTGCATTGCACACTCCAACTCATTATAACTAAGCCATTATACTAGCAAACACTCAGTGTACCTAGTGGCATCCTAAACGTGGCTATTGGACTTTGCTATAGTCCCACTAGTGCAAAGACATTTGCAGCACCTCTGCCTGCATTGCACACTCCAACTCATTATAACTAAGCCATTATACTAGCAAACACTCAGTGTACCTAGTGGCATCCTAAACGTGGCTATTGGACTTTGCTATAGTCCCACTAGTGCAAAGACATTTGCAGCACCTCTGCCTGCATTGCACACTCCAACTCATTATAACTAAGCCATTATACTAGCAAACACTCAGTGTACCTAGTGGCATCCTAAACGTGGCTATTGGACTTTGCTATAGTCCCACTAGTGCAAAGACATTTGCAGCACCTCTGCCTGCATTGCACACTCCAACTCATTATAACTAAGCCATTATACTAGCAAACACTCAGTGTACCTAGTGGCATCCTAAACGTGGCTATTGGACTTTTGTCTAGTCCCACTAGTGCAAAGACATTTGCAGCACCTCTACCTGCATTGCACACTCCAACTCATTATAACTAAGCCATTATACTAGCAAACACTCAGTGTACCTAGTGGCATCCTAAACGTGGCTATTGGACTTTGCTATAGTCCCACTAGTGCAAAGACATTTGCAGCACCTCTACCTGCATTGCACACTCCAACTCATTATAACTAAGCCATTATACTAGCAAACACTCAGTGTACCTAGTGGCATCCTAAACGTGGCTATTGGACTTTTGTCTAGTCCCACTAGTGCAAAGACATTTGCCGCACCTCTGCCTGCATTGCACACTCCAACTCATTATAACTAAGCAATTATACTAGCAAACACTCAGTGTACCTAGTGGCATCCTAAACGTGGCTATTGGACTTTTGTGTAGTCACACTAGTGGAAAGATATTTGCAGCACGTCTGTCTGCATTGCACACTCCAACTCATTATAACTAAGCCATTATACTAGCAAACACTCAGTGTACCTAGTGGCATCCTAAACGTGGCTATTGGACTTTGCTATAGTCCCACTAGTGCCAAGACATTTGCAGCACCTCTGCCTGCATTGCACACTCCAACTCATTATAACTAAGCCATTATACTAGCAAACACTCAGTGTACCTAGTGGCATCCTAAACGTGGCTATTGGACTTTTGTCTAGTCACACTAGTGCAAAGACATTTGCAGCACCTCTACCTGCATTGCACACTCCAACTCATTATAACTAAGCCATTATACTAGCAAACACTCAGTGTACCTAGTGGCATCCTGAACGTGGCTATTGGACTTTGCTATAGTCCCACTAGTGCAAAGACATTTGCATCACCTCTACCTGCATTGCACACTCCAACTCATTATAACTAAGCCATTATACTAGCAAACACTCAGTGTACCAAGTGGCATCCTAAACGTGGCTATTGGACTTTTGTCTAGTCACACTAGTGCAAAGACATTTGCAGCACCTCTACCTGCATTGCACACTCCAACTCATTATAACTAAGCCATTATACTAGCAAACACTCAGTGTACCTAGTGGCATCCTGAACGTGGCTATTGGACTTTGCTATAGTCCCACTAGTGCAAAGACATTTGCAGCACCTCTACCTGCATTGCACACTCCAACTCATTATAACTAAGCCATTATGCTAGCAAACAGTCAGTGTACCTAGTGGCATCCTAAACGTGGCTATTGGACTTTTGTGTAGTCACACTAGTGGAAAGATATTTGCAGCACCTCTGCCTGCATTGCACACTCCAACTCATTATAACTAAGCCATTATACTAGCAAACACTCAGTGTACCTAGTGGCATCCTAAACGTGGCTATTGGACTTTGCTATAGTCTCACTAGTGCAAAGACATTTGCAGCACCTCTGCCTGCATTGCACACTCCAACTCATTATAACTAAGCCATTATACTAGCAAACACTCAGTGTACCTAGTGGCATCCTAAACGTGGCTATTGGACTTTGCTATAGTCCCACTAGTGCAAAGACATTTGCAGCACCTCTGCCTGCATTGCACACTCCAACTCATTATAACTAAGCCATTATACTAGCAAACACTCAGTGTACCTAGTGGCATCCTAAACGTGGCTATTGGACTTTTGTCTAGTCCCAGTAGTGCAAAGACATTTGCAGCACCTCTACCTGCATTGCACACTCCAACTCATTATAACTAAGCCATTATACTAGCAAACACTCAGTGTACCTAGTGGCATCCTAAACGTGGCTATTGGACTTTGCTATAGTCCCACTAGTGCAAAGACATTTGCAGCACCTCTACCTGCATTGCACACTCCAACTCATTATAACTAAGCCATTATACTAGCAAACACTCAGTGTACCTAGTGGCATCCTAAACGTGGCTATTGGACTTTGCTATAGTCCCACTAGTGCAAAGACATTTGCAGCACCTCTGCCTGCATTGCACACTCCAACTCATTATAACTAAGCCATTATACTAGCAAACACTCAGTGTACCTAGTGGCATCCTAAACGTGGCTATTGGACTTTTGTCTAGTCCCAGTAGTGCAAAGACATTTGCAGCACCTCTGCCTGCATTGCACACTCCAACTCATTATAACTAAGCCATTATACTAGCAAACACTCAGTGTACCTAGTGGCATCCTAAACGTGGCTATTGGACTTTTGTCTAGTCACACTAGTGCAAAGACATTTGCAGCACCTCTACCTGCATTGCACACTCCAACTCATTATAACTAAGCCATTATACTAGCAAACACTCAGTGTACCTAGTGGCATCCTAAACGTGGCTATTGGACTTTGCTATAGTCCCACTAGTGCAAAGACATTTGCAGCACCTCTGCCTGCATTGCACACTCCAACTCATTATAACTAAGCCATTATACTAGCAAACACTCAGTGTACCTAGTGGCATCCTAAACGTGGCTATTGGACTTTTGTCTAGTCACACTAGTGCAAAGACATTTGCAGCACCTCTACCTGCATTGCACACTCCAACTCATTATAACTAAGCCATTATACTAGCAAACACTCAGTGTACCTAGTGACATCCTAAACGTGGCTATTGGACTTTTGTGTAGTCACACTAGTGGAAAGATATTTGCAGCACATCTGCCTGCAATGCACACTCCAACTCATTATAACTAAGCCATTATACTAGCAAACACTCAGTGTACCTAGTGGCATCCTAAACAAGGCTATTGGACTTTGCTATAGTCCCACTAGTGCAAAGACATTTGCAGCACCTCTGCCTGCATTGCACACTCCAACTCATTATAACTAAGCCATTATACTAGCAAACACTCAGTGTACCTAGTGGCATCCTAAACGTGGCTATTGGACTTTGCTATAGTCCCACTAGTGCAAAAATCATTTGCAGCACCTCTGCCTGCATTGCACACTCCAACTCATTATAACTAAGCCATTATACTAGCAAACACTCAGTGTACCTAGTGGCATCCTAAACGTGGCTATTGGACTTTGCTATAGTCCCATTAGTGCAAAGACATTTGCAGCACCTCTGCCTGCATTGCACACTCCAACTCATTATAACTAAGCCATTATACTAGCAAACACTCAGTGTACCTAGTGGCATCCTAAACGTGGCTATTGGACTTTGCTATAGTCCCACTAGTGCAAAGACATTTGCAGCACCTCTGCCTGCTTTGCACACTCCAACTCATTATAACTAAGCCATTATACTAGCAAACACTCAGTGTACCTAGTGGCATCCTAAACGTGGCTATTGGACTTTGCTATAGTCCCACTAGTGCAAAGACATTTGCAGCACCTCTGCCTGCATTGCACACTCCAACTCATTATAACTAAGCCATTATACTAGCAAACACTCAGTGTGCCTAGTGGCATCCTAAACGTGGCT
The DNA here is from genome assembly GCF_048569485.1 of Anomaloglossus baeobatrachus. Lineage (NCBI taxonomy): Eukaryota > Metazoa > Chordata > Amphibia > Anura > Aromobatidae > Anomaloglossus > Anomaloglossus baeobatrachus. Next base: position 135,820,409 of record NC_134360.1, on the reverse strand, counting down.
ATTGGACTTTGCTATAGTCCCACTAGTGCAAAGACATTTGCAGCACCTCTGCCTGCATTGCACACTCCAACTCATTATAACTAAGCCATTATACTAGCAAACACTCAGTGTACCTAGTGGCATCCTAAACGTGGCTATTGGACTTTTGTCTAGTCCCACTAGTGCAAAGACATTTGCAGCACCTCTACCTGCATTGCACACTCCAACTCATTATAACTAAGCCATTATACTAGCAATTTTTGCTGCCAGTTTAAGGGCCGTAGTTGCATTGTCAGGGATATTTATTCTTTATTATTCTGCTGTTAATAAAGCTAGACCACCACTGCAATCTACACCACCTCTCAATTTTTACTACCACATTTTCAGTGCACAATCTTGTCGCAATCAACATGAGTGGCAAAATGACAGATGCTGGTGGAAAGGGGAAGAGGCGTGGTGGAAAAGGCAAAAAAGGTTTTGTCCGTGGGGAAGGTGGCAAAGCTCCATTATCATCTGCTGAAGATAGACCATCTACCAGCAAAAGTAAGATGTCTACTACTTACCGTGGACAATCCGATGTGCTCCCTTTTTTACGGACACGAACAACAGGAACAAAGGTAGATGATGGTCAAAAAAGGAAAATGCTTGAATGGATCTCAAGTGGTCCAACAAGTGCCCTCTCAGCCACTTCAAGTACCGCATCCAAAAAACTCCAGTCCTCTGAGTTGTCATCCCAATCAAACTTGCTTTCTCCCAGCTCTGAAGTCTCCATCAGCCCTGCACAGTATGGTGGAACTGAGATGGCTGAGTCTGCAGAGCTGTTCAGTCACACTATAGCCTGGGAATCAGAGGTCTGCTCCCAAGCTACAGTGAGTACAGAACAGGAAATGGTCTGCAGTGATGCCCAGAACCTTTGTGACTCAGATTCAGGCCGTGAGGACCAAGTTTCTGAGCATAATGTTGACCCTTTGTCACAAACTGTAACACCTGTGGTTATAGACAATGAGGAACATACTGATGAAGATGAGACGCAGATACCCGATTGGGATGACAACTTAAATATTCGGTCAGGGCAAGAAGAGGCTCGGTCTGAGGGGGAGGGGAGTGCAAACACAACAATTGATGATGAAGTTCTAGATCCCACTTACTGTCAACCCACAGTCAGGCACTCGAGGAGGTCAACAGAGGTGGTGGAGGAGGATGCAACTGATGACGAAGTTACCTTGCGCCTTCCTGGACACAGTCGGAGTACTGGTAGCACGTCTACAACTGCATCCTCAGCCACCACTCTGCCTCTGAGCATTATTCGGGGTGGATCAACAGGTCACATGGCCTCTAAGCCTTGCCTAGCCTGGTCCTTTTTTGACATAGAAAAAGATCGCCCAAATTATGTGATCTTTAAAATTTGTCATGGTTCTCTTAGTAGAGGTCAAAACCTCAGCAGTTTGACAACTTCTTCCATGAATCGTCACATGAATAAATATCATATGGCCCGGTGGGAAGCTCACCGTGCTGCAATGCGGCCTAGCGGAGCGAACCATCCACCGCCTGCCCCTTCCAGTGCATCCGCGCGCTCGTCATCTTCTAGGACTGTGGGGACAGCTGTCACACCTGTTTTTCCACCCACAACTTCCACCACTGTAACCGCAACAGGCAGTTTGCTTGGTAGGTCGTCAGTTGGTTTGGAAGGGGAAACAAGTGAGTGTGTACAGCTCTCTCAGACATCGATAGCACCAACGTTGGATGAAGGCAACATCATGTCTCCGCCTGCACTTTCCTCACAAACCTGCATTTTTCCAGGGACACCCTACTCAACACCGTCTACACACAGCAGCCAGATCTCTGTCCCTCAGATGTGGTCAAATAAAAGGCCACTTCCTGCGACCCATGACAAAGCTAAGAGGTTGACTCTATCCCTCTGTAAGCTGTTGGCTACCGAAATGCTGCCTTTCCGCCTAGTGGACACACAGGATTTTAGAGACCTTATGTCTGTCGCTGTGCCCCAGTACCAGATGCCTAGTCGCCACTACTTCTCTAAGAAAGGTGTGCCCGCGCTACACCAGCATGTCGCACACAACATCACCGCTTCCTTGAGAAACTCTGTGTGTGAACGGGTGCATTTCACCACCGATACTTGGACCAGTAAGCATGGACAGGGACGTTACATGTCGCTGACTGGGCACTGGGTAACTATGGTGATAGATGGTGAAGGGTCTGCTGCACAAGTCTTGCCGTCCCCACGACTTGTGTGTCAATCCTCTGTCTGTCCAAGTTCCGCCACTGCTTCTGCATCCTCCACCTCATCTGGCTCCTCCACCTCCGCCCCAAGCCTGCCTGGTCAGGCCACCAGCGTTCTCACTGCGCAGAAGGAATCACGCACCCCTCATTACTATGCTGGCAGCAGAGCGCAACGGCATCAGGCGGTCTTTAGCTTGACATGTCTTGGGAATAAGAGTCACACAGCTGAGGAGTTGTGGTCAGCTCTGCGGTCCGAGTTTAATAAATGGTTGTCTCCACTCAACCTGCAGCCTGGTAAGGCCGTGTGCGACAATGCTGCAAACCTGGGTGCGGCCCTTCGCCTGGGCAAGGTGACACACGTACCTTGTATGGCTCACGTGTTGAACCTTGTCGTCCAGCAATTTTTAACACACTATCCCGGCCTAGATGGCCTTCTGAACAGGGCACGAAAACTGTCTGCTCACTTCCGCCGTTCAAGCGCCGCAGCTGAGCGACTTGCATCGCTCCAGAAGTCTTTCGGCCTGCTGGTTCATCACCTGAAATGCGATGTGGCGACACGCTGGAATTCAACTCTCCACATGTTACAGCGACTGTGGCAGCACCGCCGAGCCCTGGTGCAATACGTCATGACGTATAGCCTGGGCCAACGAGATGCAGAGGTGGGGCAGATCACCCTGATGGAGTGGTCTCAGATCAAGGACCTATGCACCCTTCTGCACAGTTTCGACATGGCGACGAATATGTTTAGCGCTGACAATGCCATTATCAGCATGACGATTCCAGTCATTTACATGCTGGAGCAAACGCCGCTAAACACTATTCGGAGTCAGGGGGTGGGACAACAGGAAGGGGATGAACTACAGGAGGATTCATATGCGCAAGACACAACAACATCACCAAGGTCCAGACGTTCATCATCACCAAGGCGCCAGGCATGGGACCATGAGGGACAGGGATCAACAAGGGCGCATGGTAGCAGGCGAGATGTTGAGGAAGGTGCAGGAGAACATGAAGAAATGGAGGACGAACTGTCCATGGACATGGAAGACTCAGCAGATGAGGGAGACCTTGGTCAAATTTCAGTTGAAAGAGGTTGTGGGGAGATGTCAGAGGAAGAAAGAACGGTTAGCACCTCTATGCCACAAACACAGCGTGGACTTGGTCCGCATGGCTGCGCAAGACACATGAGTGCCTTCTTGTTGCACTACCTCCAACATGACCCTCGGATTGTCAAAATTAGAAGTGATGATGACTACTGGCTTGCCACACTATTAGATCCCCGGTACAAGTCCAAATTTTGTGACATAATTCCAGCCATAGAAAGGGACGCACGTATGCAGGAGTATCAGCAGAAGCTGTTACTCGATCTTAGATCGGCTTTTCCACCAAACAACCGTGCAGGTGCAGGGAGTGAATCTCCCAGTTGTAACTTGACAAACATGGGACGGTCTTGTCATCTTCAACAGTCTACCCGTACCAGTAGGACCGTATCTGGTGCTGGTAACAGCAATTTTATGGAATCTTTTCATAATTTTTTTAGACCCTCCTTTGCAAGGCCACCAGAGACAACAAGTCTGACACATAGTCAACGGCTGGAGAGGATGATACAGGAGTATCTCCAAATGAACATCGATGCCATGACTTTGCAAATGGAGCCTTGCTCCTTTTGGGCTTCAAATCTAGAAAAATGGCCAGAGCTATCCAGTTACGCCTTGGAGATTTTGTCGTGTCCAGCTGCCAGCGTTGTCTCTGAACGTGTCTTCAGTGCTGCTGGGTGTGTGCTGACAGATAAGCGCACGCGTCTGTCCAGTGACAATGTGGACAGACTGACGTTCATCAAAATGAACAAGTCATGGATCCAGAAGGAATTTACTACCCCTGTGTCATCCTGGGGAGAGTAAATGCTTGTGGATTTGGAATGTGCTTGATGCAAATCTAGCTGTGAAGTGTACAACTAGGGCACAAGGCTGCCACTGAATGGGTGGGTGTGTGTGGGGCCCAATTTTTGGAAAAAAGGGAGACTCCACTTGGAGTAACCCTTGCTTGCTGTGTTTTTTAAAAATGATCCAAGATGAACAGAGCTGGGGTCAGGAAAGGCTTTGCTACCTACCCCGGTGTCATCCTGGGGACGGATAAGAATGGCGTATTTTTGAATGTGCTTGATGCAAATCTAGCTGTGAAGTGTACAACTGGGGCACAACTGCTGCCACTGAAGGGGTGGGTGTGTGTGGGGCCCAATTTTTGGAAAAAAGGGAGACTCCGCTTGGAGTAACCCTTGCTTGCTGTGTTTTTTAAAAATGATCCAAGATGAACAGAGCTGGGGTCAGGAAAGACTTTGCTACCTACCCCGGTGTCATCCTGGGGACGGATAAGAATGGCGTATTTTTGAATGTGCTTGATGCAAATCTAGCTGTGAAGTGTACAACTGGGGCACAACTGCTGCCACTGAAGGGGTGGGTGTGTGTGGGGCCCAATTTTTGGAAAAAAGGGAGACTCCGCTTGGAGTAACCCTTGCTTGCTGTGCTTTTTAAAAATGATCCAAGATGAACAGAGCTGGGGTCAGGAAAGACTTTGCTACCTACCCCGGTGTCATCCTGGGGACGGATAAGAATGGCGTATTTTTGAATGTGCTTGATGCAAATCTAGCTGTGAAGTGTACAACTGGGGCACAACTGCTGCCACTGAAGGGGTGGGTGTGTGTGGGGCCCAATTTTGGAAAAAAGGGAGACTCCGCTTGGAGTAACCCTTGCTTGCTGTGTTTTTTAAAAATGATCCAAGATGAACAGAGCTGGGGTCAGGAAAGACTTTGCTACCTACCCTGGTGTCATCCTGGGGACGGTTAATTAGGCCGTATTTTTGAATGTGCTTGATGCAAATCAAAACATCATGTTTGCAACCTAGGGCACAACTGCTGCCACTGATGGGGTGTCTGTGTGGCCCAATTTTTGGAAAAAAGGGAGACTCCGCTTGGAGTAACCCTTGCTTGCTGTGTTTTTAAAAGAAGCCAAGATGAACAGAGCTGGGGTCAGGAAAGACTTTGCTACCTACCCCGGTGTCATCCTGGGGACGGATAAGAATGGCGTATTTTTGAATGTGCTTGATGCAAATCTACCTGTGAAGTGTACAACTGGGGCATAACTGCTGCCACTGAAGGGGTGGGTGTGTGTGGGGCCCAATTTTGGAAAAAAGGGAGACTCCGCTTGGAGTAACCCTTGCTTGCTGTGTTTTTAAAAGAAGCCAAGATGAACAGAGCTGGGATCAGGAAAGACTTTGCTACCTACCCTGGTGTCATCCTGGGGACGGATAAGAATGGCGCATTTTTGAATGTGCTTGATGCAAATCTAGCTGTGAAGTGTACAACTGGGGCACAACTGCTGCCACTGAAGGGGTGGGTGTGTGTGGGGCCCAATTTTTGGAAAAAAGGGAGACTCCGCTTGGAGTAACCCTTGCTTGCTGTGTTTTTTAAAAATGATCCAAGATGAACAGAGCTGGGGTCAGGAAATACTTTGCTACCTACCCCGGTGTCATCCTGGGGACGGATAAGAATGGCGTATTTTTGAATGTGCTTGATGCAAATCTAGCTGTGAAGTGTACAACTGGGGCACAACTGCTGCCACTGAAGGGGTGGGTGTGTGTGGGGCCCAATTTTTGGAAAAAAGGGAGACTCCGCTTGGAGTAACCCTTGCTTGCTGTGTTTTTTAAAAATGATCCAAGATGAACAGAGCTGGGGTCAGGAAAGACTTTGCTACCTACCCCGGTGTCATCCTGGGGATTGAAAAGAATGGCGTATTTTTGAATGTGCTTGATGCAAATCTAGCTGTGAAGTGTACAACTGGGGCACAAGTGCTGCCACTGAAGGGGTGGGTGTGTGTGGGGCCCAATTTTTGGAAAAAAGGGAGACTCCTCTTGGAGTAACCCTTGCTTGCTGTGTTTTTAAAAATGATCCAAGATGAACAGAGCTGGGGTCAGGAAAGACTTTGCTACCTACCCCGGTGTCATCCTGGGGACGGATAAGAATGGCGTATTTTTGAATGTGCTTGATGCAAATCAAAACATCATGTTTGCAACTAGGGCACAACTGCTGCCACTGATGGGGTGTCTGTGTGGCCCAATTTTTGGAAAAAAGGGAGACTCCGCTTGGAGTAACCCTTGCTTGCTGTGTTTTTAAAAGAAGCCAAGATGAACAGAGCTGGGATCAGGAAAGACTTTGCTACCTACCCTGGTGTCATCCTGGGGACGGTTAATTAGGCCGTATTTTTGAATGTGCTTGATGCAAATCAAAACATCATGTTTGCAACTAGGGCACAAGTGCTGCCACTGATGGGGTGTCTGTGTGGCCCAATTTTTGGAAAAAAGGGAGACTCCGCTTGGAGTAACCCTTGCTTACATTGTTTTTAAAAGAAGCCAAGATGAACAGAGCTGGGATCAGGAAAGACTTTGCTACCTACCCCGGTGTCATCCTGGGGACGGTTAAGTATGGCGTATTTTTGAATGTGCTTGATGCAAATCTAGCTGTGAAGTGTACAACTGGGGCACAACTGCTGCCACTGAAGGGGTGGGTGTGTGTGGGGCCCAATTTTTGGAAAAAAGGGAGACTCCGCTTGGAGTAACCCTTGCTTGCTGTGTTTTTAAAAGAAGCCAAGATGAACAGAGCTGGGATCAGGAAAGACTTTGCTACCTACCCTGGTGTCATCCTGGGGACGGTTAATTAGGCCGTATTTTTGAATGTGCTTGATGCAAATCTAGCTGTGAAGTGCACAACTAGGGCACAAGTGCTGCCACTGAATGGGTGGGTGTGTGTGGGGCACAATTTTTGGAAAAAAAGGGAGACTCCGCTTGGAGTAACCCTTGCTTGCTGTGTTTTTTAAAAGGAGCCAAGATGAACAAGTCATGGTTCAGCAAAGACTTTGCTACCTACCCCGGAGTCATCCTGGGGACGGTTAAGTATGGCGTATTTTTTAATGTGCTTGATGCAAATCTAGCTGTGAAGTGTACAACTAGGGCACAAGTGCTGCCACTGATGGGGTGTCTGTGTGGCCCAATTTTTGGAAAAAAAGGGAGACTACGCTTGGAGTCACCTTGCGGTGTTTTACATGATTTTAGAACGGCGTGCCATGCCTATATCTGTGTGTCCTCCTCTTTTTCCTTGTCCAGCTGTTTTGTTTTTGCATGAGTATATGTCCTTGTCACTTTCCCATGTGTTTGTGTTGTGAGTTGTTTGTCACCTTTTGGACACCTTTGAGGGTGTTTTCTAGGTGTTTTTATGTGTTTGTGATTGCCTGCCACTGTTTCCTATGCAGTTCGAGTTCGGTTCGTCGAACGTTCGACGAGCCGAACTCGAACGGGACCTCCGTTCGGCGAACCGACCTCGAGCCGAACCGGGACCGGTTCGCTCATCTCTACTGACTACCCGCTCTTGTCTACTGTTTACCCTCTGTCCTGACCCGTTTGTCCTACTTCTTCCTTGGTTCTCTGACTTCCCGACCTCTGACCTGTATCCACGTTCCTGACTCCGTCTCTCCCCTTTGATTTATCCAGTCCTCTTCGGCTTTTGACCCTTTGCTAGCTCCTGAAAGCAATTTGTTGTTCCCTTTGTTACTGTCTAAGACCTCCTGCTGCCGACTCGGATTACTGACTATTCTGCTGCCGACTTGTGGTTGTTTGCTATACTGCACTCTGAAGCTACTTTACCTGTGGCTCCGGTGACTTCAGTAGTGCAGTGTGACACTGTCATCAGAAAATGACCTATTGGTTAAATTAAGTTTATCTATCACATGTATTTTTTTTTAAAAAATGGATTTTTTTTTTTCCTTTCTTAATCTTTATTAAAAAAACATCAAAATTGGTCTTCACTTAGACACATATTTCCTATTGTTTCAAGAAACAACACATGCACATAGCCATATTAAACAGAATCTGACCCTATATTTATTTTGAAGTATCTAATGAGGATATGCAAAGGTCATTGTGACGTTTAATTGTCAATTGGCAATTTGTAAATGTTGCATCCTGTAATATCAGCTGTATTTAGAGGTGTTACCTGTCATTGTTATCCCTCATCTGATAATAAATAACCTTACTGAAAACCACGTTTGCAAGGTCAGGATGTATGAGTGTAAACCATCCCCAATTGCCAGTGTGAAAATTACAAGATTACTACTTATGTTTTTTTAGGAAATATCGTGATCTGAAAAAAAAATATAGTGCTTATGAGTTATGATCTATTCTAAAAGTTCATTTCAAATATGAGATTGAATGTGTAGTAGAAATCTTCAATGCAATAAATGTAATGCACAGGCTGTTTAATACGGTATTAGATAATTTCCCATAGTAACTAGAATGTAGCAAATTACAGTAAATTAATTAAACGTGATGCAAACCCATCTATAGAATGAATATAACAGAAAGACTGAGGATTACTAAACTTGTCAGCAAATATATCAAAGCATAACTCTGCATAGTTTAGGATAAGAAAAAAAAAAAAAAAATATATATATATATATATATATATATATACAGTGCCTACAAGTAGTATTCAACCCCCTGCAGATTTAGCAGGTTTGATAAGATGCAAATAAGTTAGAGCCTGCAAACTTCAAACAAGAGCAGGATTTATTAACAGATGCATAAATCTTACAAACCAACAAGTTATGTTGCTCAGTTAAATTTTAATACATTTTCAACATAAAAGTGTGGGTCAATTATTATTCAACCCCTAGGTTTAATATTTTGTGGAATAACCCTTGTTTGCAATTACAGCTAATAATCGTCTTTTATAAGACCTGATCAGGCTGGCACAGGTCTCTGGAGTTATCTTGGCCCACTCCTCCATGCAGATCTTCTCCAAGTTATCTAGGTTCTTTGGGTATCTCATGTGGACTTTAATCTTGAGCTCCTTCCACAAGTTTTCAATTGGGTTAAGGTCAGGAGACTGACTAGGCCACTGCAACACCTTGATTTTTTCCCTCTTGAACCAGGCCTTGGTTTTCTTGGCTGTGTGCTTTGGGTTGTTGTCTTGTTGAAAGATGAAATGACGACCCATCTTAAGATCCTTGATGGAGGAGCGGAGGTTCTTGGCCAAAATCTCCAGGTAGGCCGTGCTATCCATCTTCCCATGGATGCGGACCAGATGGCCAGGCCCCTTGGCTGAGAAACAGCCCCACAGCATGATGCTGCCACCACCCTGCTTGACTGTAGGGATGGTATTCTTGGGGTCGTATGCAGTGCCATCCAGTCTCCAAACGTCACGTGTGTGGTTGGCACCAAAGATCTCGATCTTGGTCTCATCAGACCAGAGAACCTTGAACCAGTCTGTCTCAGAGTCCTCCAAGTGATCATGAGCAAACTGTAGACGAGCCTTGACATGACACTTTGAAAGTAAAGGTACCTTACGGGCTCGTCTGGAACGGAGACCATTGCGGGGGAGTACGTTACTTATGGTATTGACTCTGAAACCAATGTCCCCACTGCCATGAGATCTTCCCGGAGCTCCTTCCTTGTTGTCCTTGGGTTAGCCTTGACTCTCCGGACAAGCCTGGCCTCGGCACGGGTGGAAACTTTCAAAGGCTGTCCAGGCCGTGGAAGGCTAACAGTAGTTCCATAAGCCTTCCACTTCCGGATGATGCTCCCAACAGTGGAGACAGGTAGGCCCAACTCCTTGGAAAGGGTTTTGTACCCCTTGCCAGCCTTGTGACCCTCCACGATCTTGTCTCTGATGGCCTTGGAATGCTCCTTTGTCTTTCCCAAGTTGACCAAGTATGAGTGCTGTTCACAAGTTTGGGGAGGGTCTTAATTAGTCAGAAAAGGCTGGAAAAAGAGATAATTAATCCAAACATGTGAAGCTCATTGTTCTTTGTGCCTGAAATACTGCTTAATACTTTAGGGGAACCAAACAGAATTCTTGTGGTTTGAGGGGTTGAATAATAAATGACCCTCTGAATAAACGTTTCACAATTTAAAAAAAAATAAAAAAAGAAATAACATTCTTTTTTGCTGCAGTGCATTTCACACTTCCACGCTGATCTATAGTCCAAATGTCACAATGCCAAGTTAATTCCGAATGTGAAAACCTGCTAAATCTGCAGGGGGTTGAATACTACTTGTAGGCACTGTATATATATATATATATATATATATATATATATATATATATATATATATATATATAAAAATAAAAACAACAAGTAGTATTCAACCCCCTGCAGATTTAGCAGGTTTACACATTCGGAATTAACTTGGCATTGTGACATTTGGACTGTAGATCAGCCTGGAAGTGTGAAATGCACTGCAGCAAAAAAGAATGTTATTTCTTTTTTTATTTTTTTTTTTAAATTGTGATAAGTTTATTCAGAGGGTCATTTATTATTCAACCCCTCAAACCACCAGAATTCTGTTTGGTTCCCCTAAAGTATTAAGAAGTATTTCAGGCACAAAGAATAATGAGCTTCACATGTTTGGATTAATTATCTCTTTTTCCAGCCTTTTCTGACTAATTAAGACCCTCCCCAAACTTGTGAACAGCACTCATACTTGGTCAACATGGGAAAGACAAAGGAGCATTCCAAGGCCATCAGAGACAAGATCGTGGAGGGTCACAAGGCTGGCAAGGGGTACAAAACCCTTTCCAAGGAGTTGGGCCTACCTGTCTCCACTGTTGGGAGCATCATCCAGAAGTGGAAGGCTTATGGAACTACTGTTAGCCTTCCACGGCCTGGACAGCCTTTGAAAGTTTCCACCCGTGCCGAGACCAGGCTTGTCCGAAGAGTCAAGGCTAACCCAAGGACAACAAGGAAGGAGCTCCGGGAAGATCTCATGGCAGTGGAGACATTGGTTTCAGTCAATACCATAAGTAACGTACTCCACCGCAATGGTCTCCGTTCCAGACGAGCCCGTAAGGTACCTTTACTTTCAAAGCGTCATGTCAAGGCTCGTCTACAGTTTGCTCATGATCACTTGGAGGACTCTGAGACAGACTGGTCCAAGGTTCTCTGGTCTGATGAGACCAAGATCGAGATCTTTGGTGCTAACCACACACGTGACGTTTGGAGACTGGATGGCACTGCATATGACCCCAAGAATACCATCCCTACAGTCAAGCATGGTGGTGGCAGCATCATGCTGTGGGGCTGTTTCTCAGCCAAGGGGCCTGGCCATCTGGTCCGCATCCATGGGAAGATGGATAGCACGGCCTACCTGGAGATTTTGGCCAAGAACCTCCGCTCCTCCATCAAGGATCTTAAGATGGGTCGTCATTTCATCTTCCAACAAGATAATGACCCAAAGCACACAGCCAAGAAAACCAAGGCCTGGTTCAAGAGGGAAAAAATCAAGGTGTTGCAGTGGCCTAGTCAGTCTCCTGACCTTAACCCAATTGAAAACTTGTGGAAGGAGCTCAAGATTAAAGTCCACATGAGACACCCAAAGAACCTAGATAACTTGGAGAAGATCTGCATGGAGGAGTGGGCCAAGATAACTCCAGAGACCTGTGCCGGCCTGATCAGGTCTTATAAAAGACGATTATTAGCTGTAATTGCAAACAAGGGTTATTCCACAAAATATTTAACCTAGCGGTTGAGTAATAATTGACCCACACTTTTATGTTGAAAATTTATTAAAATTTAACTGAGCAACATAACTTGTTGGTTTGTAAGATTTATGCATCTGTTAATAAATCCTGCTCTTGTTTGAAGTTTGCAGGCTCTAACTTATTTGCATCTTATCAAACCTGCTAAATCTGCAGGGGGTGGAATACTACTTGCAGGCACTGTATATGTAAATATATATATATATCTATCTATCTATCTATCTATCTATCTATCTATATATATATATATATATATATATACAGTTAGGTCCAGAAATATTTGGACAGTGACACAATTTTCGCGAGTTGGGCTCTGCATGCCACCACATTGGATTTGAAATGAAATCTCTACAACAGAATTCAAGTGCAGATTGTAACGTTTAATTTGAAGGTTTGAACAAAAATATCTGATAGAAATTGTAGGAATTGTACACATTTCTTTACAAACACTGCACATTTTAGGAGGTCAAAAGTAATTGGACAAATAAACCAAACCCAAACAAAATATTTTTATTTTCAATATTTTGTTGCTAGTGATGAGCGAGTACTAAAAAGCTCGGGTGCTCGAAGCTCGGGCCGAGCCTCCCAAGATACTCGTGTACTCGGCCCGAGCACCGAGCCCAATGTTATCCTATGGGAGACCCGAGTATTTTTGTGAAATGACCCCCCGGCAGCATGGAGAAACCCTAAAAATGTCACAAAAGTCTCAGAAGAGTGCTCAAATGACATGGCATCAGCATGGGGAAGACCCCTTGAAGCATTTATCACTCAAAAGTCACAGATGTGAACAATTTTGTCCGAGTTTTACGCCATTTTTACGGACTCACCAGAAAACCTTCCAAAATGACACCAAAATGAATTTTCATGGCGGAAATGTTAAGGGCACATACCCAATAGTGAGATAGAGCTGGTGTATGTTACTTTTTGAGATTAATACATGAAAGATTTTACATGAAAACCTTGTGTGGCACTCCGATGTCCAAAACGCACGTTTTGTGCTTTTTACTAGCGATGTCGGTCATTTTTTTTTTTTTATTCTATCTCCCTCAGTCCGTCGGTCTGTCTCTCTCTGTCTTGTCTGTCCCCCTCTCACAGTCTGTCGGTCAGTTCCCCCCCCTCTCTCTTACTTACCGTTCCCCGATCACTGCCGCGGCGCTGCACAGCTGTTCAAACTCCGGTGGCTTTTCCTCTTTTGAAAAAGCCGGCCGCTCATTAATCAATCTCCTATTCCCTGCTGTCCTGCTTTTCGGCGCCTATGATTGGTTGCAGTGAGACACGCTCCCACACTGAGTGACAGCTGTCTCACTGCAACCAATCACAGCAGCCGGTGGGCGTGTCTATACTGTGCAGTGAAATAAATAATTAAATAATTAAAAAAAACGGCATGCGGTCCCCCCAATTTTAATACCAGCCAGATAAAGCCATACGGCTGAAGGCTGGTATTCTCAGGATGGGGAGCTCCACGTTATGGGGAGCCCCCCACCCTAACAATATCAGTCAGCAGCCGCCCAGAATTGCCGCATACATTAGATGCGACAGTTCTGGGGCTGTACCCGGCTCTTCCCGATTTACCCTGGTGCGTTGGCAAATCGGGGTAATAAGGAGTTAATGGCAGCCCATAGCTGCCACTAAATCCTAGATTAATCATGTCAGGCGTCTCCCCGAGATTCCTTCCATGATTAATCTGTAAATTACAGTTAAAAAACACACACACCCGAAAAATCCTTTATTAGAAATAAAAAACACTAACAAAGTCCCTCATTACCAATTTATTAACCCCGACAAACCCTCCATGTCCGGCGTACTCCACAGTCCTCCAGCGTCGCGTCCAGCTCTGCTGCATGGAAGTGACAGGAGCTGCAGAAGACACCGCCGCTCCGGTCACCTCCACGCAGCTAATGAGATGAGTATAGCGATCAGCTGAGCTGTCACTGAGGTTACCTGGATCCAGCGGTGGATGCAGCGGTGGCCGCGGGTAACCTCAGTGACAGCTCAGCTGATCGCGCTACTCACCGCCGCTCCAGTCAGCTCCATGCACCAACTGAGGTGAGTAGAGCGATCAGCTGCTGTCACTGAGGTTAATCGCGGCACCGCTGGATCCAGCGGTGGCCGGGAGTTACCTGACTGACAGCAGCTGATCGCGCTATTCCCTTCATTAGCTGCGTGGAGGTGACCGGCGGCTTTTACTATTTTGAAAAAGCCGGCCGCTCATTAAACAATCTCCTATTCCCTGCTTTCCCCGCCCACCGGTGCCTATGATTGGTTGCAGTGAGACACGCCCCCACGCTGAGTGACAGGTGTCACACTGCACCCAATCACAGCAGCCGGTGGGCGTGTCTATACTGTGCAGTAAAATAAATTAATAAATAATTAAAAAAAAACGGCGTGCGGTCCCCCCCATTTTAATGCCAGCCAGATAAAGCCATACGGCTGAAGGCTGGTATTCTCAGGATGGGGAGCTCCACGTTATGGGGAGCCCCCCAGCCTAACAATATCAGTCAGCAGCCGCCCAGAATTGCCGCATACATTATATGCGACAGTTCTGGGGCTGTACCCGGCTCTTCCCGATTTGCCCTGGTGCTTTGGCAAATCGGGGTAATAAGGAGTTAATGGCAGCCCATAGCTGCCACTAAATCCTAGATTAATCATGTCAGGCGTCTATGAGACACCCTCCATGATTAATCTGTAAGTTACAGTAAATAAACACACACACCCGAAAAATCCTTTATTAGAAATAAAAAACACACACACATTCCCTGGTTCACCACTTTAATCAGCCCCAAAAAGCCCTCCATGTCCGGCGTCATCCAGGATGTTCCAGCGTCGCATCCTGCGCTGCTGCATAGAGGTGACCGGAGCTGCAGAAGACACCGCCGCTCCGGTCACCTCCATGCAGCAAATGAGGTGAGTAGCGCGATCAGCTGAGCTGTCACTGAGGTTACCCGCCGTCACTGGATCCAGTGACAGCGGGTAACCTCAGTGACAGCTCAGCTGATCGCACGGCTGTCTTCATTAGCTGCGTGGAGGTGACCGGAGCGGCGGTGTCTTCTGCAGCTCCTGTCACTTCCATGCAGCAGAGCTGGACGCGACGCCGGAGTCCGTGGAGTACGCCGGACATGGAGGGTTTGTCGGGGTTAATAAATTGGTAATGAGGGACTTTGTTAGTGTTTTTTATTTCTAATAAAGGATTTTTCGGATGTGTGTGTTTTTTAACTGTAATTTACAGATTAATCATGGAAGGAATCTCGGGGAGACGCCTGACATGATTAATCTAGGATTTAGTGGCAGCTATGGGCTGCCATTAACTCCTTATTACCCCGATTTGCCAACGCACCAGGGTAAATCGGGAAGAGCCGGGTACAGTCCCAGAACTGTCGCATATAATGTATGCGGCAATTCTGGGCAGCTGTTGGCTGATATTGTTAGGGTGGGGGGCTCCCCATAACGTGGAGCTCCCCATCCTGAGAATACCAGCCTTCAGCCGTATGGCTTTATCTGGCTGGTTTTAAAAATGGGGGGAACCGCACGCCGTTTTTTTAAATTATTTAATAAATAATTAAAATTAATAATTAAAATTAATAAATAATTAAAAAAAACGGCGTGCGGTTCCCCCCATTTTTAAAACCAGCCAGATAAAGCCATACGGCTGAAGGCTGGTATTCTCAGGATGGGGAGCTCCACGTTATGGGGAGCCCCCCACCCTAACAATATCAGCCAACAGCCGCCCAGAATTGCCGCATACATTATATGCGACAGTTCTGGGACTGTACCCGGCTCTTCCCGATTTGCCCTGGTGCGTTGGCAAATCGGGGTAATAAGGAGTTATTGGCAGCCCATAGCTGCCAATAAGTCCTAGATTAATCATGTCAGGCGTCTATGAGACACCCTCCATGATTAATCTGTAAGTTACAGTAAATAAACACACACACCAGAAAAAATCCTTTATTAGAAATAAAAACACACACATATACCCTGGTTCACCACTTTAATCAGCCCGAAAAAGCCCGCCATGTCCGGCGTAATCCAGGATGATCCAGCGTCGCATCCAGCGCTGCTGCATGGAGGTGACCGGAGCCGCAGCACACACAGCCGCTCCGGTCACCTCCACACAGCAAATGAACACAGCCGCGCGATCAGCTGCTGTCACTGAGGTTACCCGCGGCGCGGCCACCGGTGGATGCAGCGGTGACAGCGGGTAACCTCAGTGACAGCAGCTGATCGCGCGGCTGTGTTCATTTGCTGTGTGGAGGTGACCGGAGCGGCGGAGTCTTCTGCAGCTCCGGTCACCTCCATGCAGCAGCGCTGGATGCGACGCTGGATCATCCTGGATTACGCCGGACAAGGAGGGCTTTTTCGGGCTGATTAAAGTGGTGAACCAGGGTATATGTGTGTGTTTTTATTTCTAATAAAGGATTTTTTCTGGTGTGTGTGTTTATTTACTGTAACTTACAGATTAATCATGGAGGGTGTCTCATAGACGCCTGACATGATTAATCTAGGACTTATTGGCAGCTATGGGCTGCCAATAACTCCTTATTACCCCGATTTGCCAACGCACCAGGGTAAATCGGGAAGAGCCGGGTACAGCCCCAGAATTGTCGCATATAATGTATGCGGCAATTCTGGCCAGCTGCTGACTGATATTGTTAGGGTGGGGGGCTCCCCATAACGTGGGGCTCCCCATCCTGAGAATACCAGCCTTCAGCTGTATGGCTTTATCTGGCTGGTATTAAAATTGGGGGGAACCGCACGCCGTTTTTTTAATTATTTATTTATTTATTTTACTGCACAGTATAGACACGCCCACCGGCTGCTGTGATTGGGTGCAGTGTGACACCTGTCACTCAGCGTGGGGGCGTGTCTCACTGCAACCAATCATAGGCGCCTGTGGGCGTGGAAAGCAGGGAATATGAGATGGCTGTGTACAGAGCACAGCGCGCCGGCCGGTATAAAGGCTCGGTCACGCTGTGCAGGCCGGCCAATCACTGCAATTCCACAACTAACAGGGCTGTGGCATTGCAGTGGTCTGCCAGCCAATCCCTGCATGAGGGCTGGCTCTCAAAAGAGCGCCAACATGCAGGGATGAAGACCACGAGTAAAGCACGAGTATTGCAAAATTACTCGGTACCCGCCGAGCAGCCCGAGTACAGTGATACTCGTGCGAGTACCGAGTAGTTACAAGCATGCTCGCTCATCACTATTTGTTGCGAATCCTTTGGAGGCAATCACTGCCTTAAGTCTGGAACCCATGGACATTACCAAACGCTGGGTTTCCTCCTTCTTAATGCTTTGCCAGGCCTTTACAGCCGCAGCCTTCAGGTCTTGCTTGTTTGTGGGTCTTTCCGTCTTAAGTCTGGATTTGAGCAAGTGAAATGCATGCTCAATTGGGTTAAGATCTGGTGATTGACTTGGCCATTGCAGAATGTTCCACTTTTTTGCACTCATGAACTCCTGGGTAGCTTTGGCTGTATGCTTGGGGTCATTGTCCATCTGTACTATGAAGCGCCGTCCAATCAACTTTGCGGCATTTGGCTGAATCTGGGCTGAAAGTATATCCCGGTACACTTCAGAATTCATCCGGCTACTCTTGTCTGCTGTTATGTCATCAATAAACACAAGTGACCCAGTGCTATTGAAAGCCTTGCATGCCCATGCCATCATGTTGCCTCCACCATGTTTTACAGAGGATGTGGTGTGCCTTGGATCATGTGCCGTTCCCTTTCTTCTCCAAACTTTTTTCTTCCCATCATTCTGGTACAGGTTGATCTTTGTCTCATCTGTCCATAGAATACTTTTCCAGAACTGAGCTGGCTTCATGAGGTGTTTTTCAGCAAATTTAACTCTGGCCTGTCTATTTTTGAAATTGATGAATGGTTTGCATCTAGATGTGAACCCTTTGTATTTACTTTCATGGAGTCTTCTCTTTACTGTTGACTTAGAGACAGATACACCTACTTCACTGAGAGTGTTCTGGACTTCAGTTGATGTTGTGAACAGGTTCTTCTTCACCAAAGAAAGTATGCGGATTTTTTCTTTTTTTTCAGCCTCAGGATGTTCTGCTTCACCTCAATTGAGAGTTCCTTAGACCGCATGTTGTCTGGTCACAGCAACAGCTTCCAAATGCAAAACCACACACCTGTAATCAACCCCAGACCTTTTAACTACTTCACTGATTGCAGGTAAACGAGGGAGACGCCTTCAGAGTTAATTGCAGCCCTTAGAGTCCCTTATCCAATTACTTTTGGTCCCTTGACAAAGAGGAGGCTATGCATTACAGAGCTATGATTCCTAAACCCTTTCTCCGATTTGGATGTGAAAATTCTCATATTGCAGCTGGGAGTGTGCACTTTCAGCCCATATTATATATATAATTGTATTTCTGAACATGTTTTTGTAAACAGCTAAAATAACAAAACTTGTGTCACTGTCCAAATATTTCTGGACCTAACTGTATATATATATAGATATATATATATATCTATATATATATATACATATATGTATCTATATATATATATGTATATACAGTTAGGTCCAGAAATATTTGGACAGTGACACAAGTTTTGTTATTTTAGCTGTTTACAAAAACATGTTCAGAAATACAATTATATATATAATATGGGCTGAAAGTGCACACTCCCAGCTGCAATATGAGAGTTTTCACATCCAAATTGGAGAAAGGGTTTAGGAATCATAGCTCTGTAATGCATAGCCTCCTCTTTTTCAAGGGACCAAAAGTAATTGGACAAGGGACTCTAAGGGCTGCAATTAACTCTTAAGGCGTCTCCCTCGTTAACCTGTAATCAATGAAGTAGTTAAAAGGTCTGGGGTTGATTACAGGTGTGTGGTTTTGCATTTGGAAGCTGTTGCTGTGACCAGACAACATGCGGTCTAAGGAACTCTCAATTGAGGTGAAGCAGAACATCCTGAGGCTGAAAAAAAAGAAAAAATCCATCAGAGAGATAGCAGACATGCTTGGAGTAGCAAAATCAACAGTCGGGTACATTCTGAGAAAAAAGGAATAGACTGGTGAGCTTGGGAACTCAAAAAGGCCTGGGCGTCCATGGATGACAACAGTGGTGGATGATCACCGCATACTTTCTTTGGTGAAGAAGAACCTGTTCACAACATCAACTGAAGTCCAGAACACTCTCAGTGAAGTAGGTGTATCTGTCTCTAAGTCAACAGTAAAGAGAAGACTCCATGAAAGTAAATACAAAGGGTTCACATCTAGATGCAAACCATTCATCAATTCCAAAAATAGACAGGCCAGAGTTAAATTTGCTGAAAAACACCTCATGAAGCCAGCTCAGTTCTGGAAAAGTATTCTATGGACAGATGAGACCAAGATCAACCTGTACCAGAATGATGGGAAGAAAAATGTTTGGAGAAGTAAGGGAACGGCACATGATCCAAGGCACACCACATCCTCTGTAAAACATGGTGGAGGCAACGTGATGGCATGGGCATGCATGGCTTTCAATGGCACTGGGTCACTTGTGTTTATTGATGACATAACAGCAGACAAGAGTAGCCGGATGAATTCTGAAGTGTACCGGGATATACTTTCAGCCCAGATTCAGCCAAATGCCGCAAAGTTGATCGGACGGCGCTTCATAGTACAGATGGACAATGACCCCAAGCATACAGCCAAAGCTACCCAGGAGTTCATGAGTGCAAAAAAGTGAAACATTCTGCAATGGCCAAGTCAATCACCAGATCTTAACCCAATTGAGCATGCATTTCACTTGCTCAAATCCAGATTTAAGACGGAAAGACCCACAAACAAGCAAGACCTGAAGGCTGCGGCTGTAAAGGCCTGGCAAAGCATTAAGAAGGAGGAAACCCAGCGTTTGGTGATGTCCATGGGTTCCAGACTTAAGGCAGTGATTGCCTCCAAAGGATTCGCAACAAAATATTGAAAATAAAAATATTTTGTTTGGGTTTGGTTTATTTGTCCAATTACTTTTGACCTCCTAAAATGTGGAGTGTTTGTAAAGAAATGTGTACAATTCCTACAATTTCTATCAGATATTTTTGTTCAAACCTTCAAATTAAACGTTACAATCTGCACTTGAATTCTGTTGTAGAGGTTTCATTTCAAATCCAATGTGGTGGCATGCAGAGCCCAACTCGCGAAAATTGTCACTGTCCAAATATTTCTGGACCTAACTGTATATATCCCTAAGATAATTCAAATGAAATCCTGGGCATTGCATTTCTTGAACAATTGCCCCCTAAGTATGTGCATGCAGCAGGATTTCATGGTGACGTCATGTTCCATTAGCTACATTTTTTCTCCGGTATGCATATGCCATGCTCCAGATTTGTACCCATCACCATTGATTTTGGTCACCTGTGGTTAACCTCAGGGATCCTGTGGATATTTTAGAAGCAGATTATGAAGGAAAGATGTTTGTGCTGGAAATATGTGCAGAGCTAAGAAAATGTTCATTGACACATAAAGGATTTGAGTGATGAGGATAATCCTGAATGTGTCTTCTGTTTTTCCTTAATTGCTGTTCTTTAGACGCACAGTATAGTATGACGTACATATGAATTGTACGTTGTCATCATAACTTATTCACACAGTTTATACTTTGAATAAAAAACTATTGCAGCACATAAGTTACATACAACCCAAACTCCCCCCAAAATTGGAACAACTTTCAATTCCTAAACCTCCAGCAACTGGTCTAAACACTTTCCAGTCATCCCAGATGTTTACAGACTGTACAATGGTAGACACGGCTCTGTCTCAAATTTTTGAGATGTTACTGCCATCAATTTCTAAATGAGTTACATTTTTCAAATAAAATGGAAAAACGTCTGACTTCCAACTTCTGATCTGTGTTCTATGTTCTATTGGGAATATAATATGGCTAAAAGAGATTTCCAAATCATTGCATTATTGTTTTCTTTACATTTTACACAGGATCTCAATGTTTTTGTAATTAAGGTTGTAAAATTGTTTTCAATAGAAAACAAAATCAGCATAATCATTTAATAATTACTTATTTCATGGGTCGGAGTTAAACATATCCCGAAAACAGTGATTTACAGAGCCCTATCTGAATGAATTGGTGACCAGGCATGTACACTGTTAAAAAATATACTCTTAAATATATTTTTCTTCAAATACGTAAAGCCGCATGAAAGAAAGAACTTCCAAAGATGTAAAAAATAAATGTATTTTATCTATTTAAAAAAATGGTTGCCAGGGTTCAGTTACAGAAAGGAAAAATAATATACTTTGATAGTTTACGCAAAGAGTTCATTTAGTCAATAATAATCAATGGGAAGTCTTTACCCATCTTTCTTTGGTTCCTGAACGGCAATGCAGGGGATGTCATCTCTTAGGCTGGACAACGTGTCATATCTTGCAGCACTGGAGTCTTCTCACAGCAGGCAGTGTGGGGAGCGACCAGTAACCCCCTCCATTGTGTATTATATACCAGCTGCTCAGCCCATATAGGGTGTTCTAGTGGAACATAGTTGAATATAGTTCCATATTACGTAACCTTCTGGAAGCCTCGGGAAGCTTCTGGAAGGATTTATATATATCCTTCCATGCTCAGTATATATATATTCAATATGGATATTTTAATACTTATTCCTTATAAAAACTTAATTAATAAATTATGCCCTCCAACATAAACAGAACTGTGGACTTGTATGTCTTACTATGAAATATTTGATAACTTGATGTATTAATTTCAATCATTTTACAATTCCCCCTTGAAGTGGGTGGAGCAACCCCGAAAATTAATTAATACATCATT
Organism: Anomaloglossus baeobatrachus; assembly: GCF_048569485.1. NCBI lineage: Eukaryota > Metazoa > Chordata > Amphibia > Anura > Aromobatidae > Anomaloglossus > Anomaloglossus baeobatrachus. Next base: position 135,798,827 of record NC_134360.1, on the reverse strand, counting down.
AAAATAACAAATCTTCTTTCCTTATTTGGCAATAACGGATTAATATCAATAATAATGATGAATAATAATTAATTTGCATTATTCATGTCGTAAGTTCAATAATATAATAATGTTGATTCATGTTATGACAGGCTGTGACTGATCAATCATATAAAAATGTATATAACTATACTTCGCTAGACCTAAAAAGAAATGCAAAAACCAAATCCGGTCACCATATGATGTCCTCTGAGTTGATGTCTTCTTATCTCCGATGTAATCCGGCATTAACACAGTCTCTTAGAAATAAATCCTTTGATAAAAATGAATGGTTACCAATTCATACAGTCCCATATTGTGTTTATCATTGTTAGATCACAGTCCATAAACTTTATTTTTTTATTGCAAAGTCCATAGCCAATGTTGATAAACCACAGTTCATGAATGTAGAAGAATAGCCAAAAGTCTTTGATGTCTGTGCAGTGTGATTTACACTAGTCACCTTTCATGCTGCCTGTTGTCAAATAACCCAGGAACAGATGTTAAGACGTTCTTGGTCAGCACGACAGGGGTTAACTTTAACACGTCATTGCTCTTCTTAGTAACTTTAGGGAGGTCTTAATGCACAGACCATGTGTCATTGTCCATCCTGGAATCATAGGACTATTGTGTTTCTGAGATGCAAGCACGGTAAGTGTATTTTGTATGTTACACAGTCTTATTTGAGACGTTACCTTTTGGACCTTTTTGCAGAATCCCTTTTAACTTTAGGAAAAATATAAAGTCTTTTTATCTTCTGTAATCTTGATTGAAGACTGATTCATTCCCTAATCTAGATACCAAATATGGCAATATCTATCACTAATAAATGTCACAGCGTATCATAACTCTAATACTATAATACCATGTCATTATTATTATTATCGTAAAAGTATTAATATAATTGATACTCAGAATGATAAAATACTGCATAATGGTATAGACAATAGTATTTTCTTGTAATGACCTTTTTTTGTCATTGGTGCATTACCCTTCCAAACCCATAGGTGGCAATGTGTTGAATGTAACCAAAATATAATATAAAATATGAAACAATATAATGTGTACCTATAACATGTATCATATTATAAATATGAAAGGCAACAATGTGGCTTATTAGTTAGATCATTTGCAAATTATAAACCAAAGCAAATAACCTTTTAGAAAAGACTGGATGATACCATCAAAACACAATAATACCCATTATAAATTATTATTGATTTAAAAATATAATATATATTATTTGTAAATATAGGAAGGTAAACCTAGATGTACCTCGATCTTCCATCTTTATTACTCTAATTTAATTTATTTGATTTGTCTATTATTTATTAAATAACCTACTATAAAGAAATGTGTAACTATAAGTAATATTTCATCCATATTAATATAAAAATAATGTATTACTAGGAAATAAACAATTGTATATATTGATGAAAAAAGTATCTTTTCTTCCAAAAAATGGAACTTTTCCCTTTTAATATGATTCATATTTAATAAAGTAATATTCTTATATTAGATATTACTGAACTAAATATTGAAGTGTCTTCTCAATTGAGATATTTAAAATCTGAAGAAAAAATAAAAATTGTAGAATTTAGATTTTGATTAAAAATGTGAATATTAAATAATAATTAATATAAAAAATAGGAATAAAAAGAAAAATGAAAATCGAAATAAAAATAAAACTTGAAATAAAAATAAGGCCTTCTATGTATATAACACCTATGTCTTTAATAATACATAACCTTAATGTTACCAGATAACCTTAATATTACCAGTATCTTATAAAATTACCAAACCTATCAATAACCAATAAAAATAATTAAGTCATGTAACCTTGCAAATAATACACTTCTCTTAGTATATAAATGCATTATGATATACTTCAAATATATTTTTTATATTCCCAATTCTTCCTTTGTACTTGAAATATTAATTATTAAAGTATCCTGTAAACACATATATTTATCAAATATAAATGTGTGTGATTGAGACCAAACCTCTCCCTTTAAATATCATGAAATATGATATTATAAAAATTAATATGTTTAGATTAAATTAAATTAAAATTTGTGTTGTATATCTTCAAGACCATATTATAAATATCACTTCCATATTTGAAAAGAAAAAATGATTACCAATCTGTGTATCAGTAAAAGAAGTGACTAACACAAAAGATATAAGAAAATCAAAACGTTATAACCTTATTCTAGAATGTAACTCTTCAGAATAAACCCTTAATAATAATAAAAAAAAATCCTAATATCTCTATACTAAAGACATATGTCTAAGAATAATATATATATATATATTCGGTATAAATTCCTTCATTTATACTTATGTACTATAACTTATTATCTAAAAGTATACATACATATAATATAATATAATATAACCTCGAAGTTAAAACAAAAATTCCCTTTTTTTTTTTTCCTGGATCCAAGTACTCTGACTTTAGCATTTGCAGCTGCTCAAACAATCAATCATTCATAGACACATCTATGCACACAAGACTGTAACATATACTTTCACATAAAAACATTGACGGACACAAATCCCTGGATTCCCAATTATTCTATGCGCATTTCAAAGATTATGTTACTAATTTGAAGTACTTCTCGAAAAAAACAAATTCCAATGAATTACAGACTGTACATATGACCATGGAACAAACATTTATTTTTTTTTAGCTTTAGTACCAAGTCACATGCTTTGGTCACGTGCAAGGAACACCATTCCAAGACAGCAAGCAGTTTTATACCACTCCAAAGCTCAGATTACATTTCTAATAACTCTAAAGAAGATATATATTCATTAAAGAAACATTAAAGTAATAGTTCTCTGGCAATTGGTACCTGAGGAAATAATAATATTAATCGTGCTTTCGCGATTAATCTTACCCAATAAAATATATGTTACCTGATTGAGGACAAGAACATATGTAAAAATAAAAAGTTAATACTTCATCAATCTGTTTTACTGATAAATTCTGAGGGAAATAAAAGAATAAAATTATTATCATATTTATGATAAAAATGAAACACTTAAAATCCGTTACTTTCTCTTATTATTTTATTTTAAATATTATTATTCATATACAGAGATCAAATTATTATTTATAACATTAAACTATCATTTGACTAAATGAAAATATGACCTTGATTTACTATCACTACTTTTAATATATATATATATATATATATATATGTATATATATATATATATATATATATATATATATATGTATTGATTCACTGTATATGAATAAGCACATTTGTCAAACAATAAAATTAATTTACCCAGAAATCCACTTTATTTAACTGAAGACCATACCTAATTTTTTCTTCAAAGATTCGATTTATTAGATTCCCTTTGAACTTATAGGAATCTCGGAACTTATGTAATTCAAGGCTTTCTCTTATATGAGAGAGAATGTCCCTCTCTGAAAGACCCCCCAGCTGTTGCTGGCTATCAAATCCTATCCCAGGGAGAGGATCTCCACAAGACACCTGTTTCTGGTTTTCAAAGCTTTTACTCATCATTTGTCTGGGATCCTCAATCCCAGTGATCGATCCCGTCACTGGTGACAAGGGTTTTTCCTGTGGAAAAAGACTTTTAGATGACAGAAATTGGGGTGGATTGTATGGTTTGTAACACGTATGCATCTTCCTCCGAATTGCATATACCCTGTCACAGAAATATCTGGATCTGGGAGACACTGTTGGTTTTTCACGGAAACTCTCCCTTTTTCGTATTGGTTTTTCAGAATTAATTAATTTCTGTTTTGATTGACTTTGGCGATTTCTAACAAAATCGATAAATGTCGTACATTCGAATAGGGACTTTTTATTTAATGCCACTGCACAGGCGGCATTGTCAAGGAAATTAAATTTCTTGATGAATAAACGTATCATTCCATCCAATCCGACATTTGGAATAACCGCCCTATACAAACGTTCAAAAACGGACATAAATGAGAACGTACTCTCATTTTGTTCAATTTGTAATTCCTTCAACATCTCATAGTTTGGATCAGATTCATTCCTTGTACAGAATATGAGATTTTTCAGCCTTATGATATCGTTATCATTTGAACAATCAAATGTCTCATTGTCAGAAAACTTTTTCAAAGCCAATTGTCTAAAGAAGTGCTGAGGTATCCACATACGGAATAACTGATTCGTCTCACTATTGGTTAAGTTTAATTTCTCGATGGAACTTTCAAATATCTCTGAATTTCTGCAAACATGTATTTTAGGATTATATGCGGGAATTAATTTGCATATGTCCAATAAATTTTTTCTAAGTGTAATCCCTAACTTGGCCTGTTCTATTTTTAGAAACTGATCGTCGCCATTTTCTCTCTCCACGTGTCCTTTCTGCACATCTCCCACTCTGACTCCTCCCCCTCCTGGCTTCTCTACGTCATTTCCTGCGTCTTTCCCAGTGTCCTGAAAATGACCTTGATTATGTAACACATGTCTGCCGCCATTATCAAAATTCTGATTTACAAAATTACAGCCAACATTACAGTCAGAATTCACAATATCACTGACTGACATTCCAAGTTTTAAGCAGTCTTTAGATTTCTCTGTCACTGACTCTCCTGACAATTCAGGTTGTCTATTTCCACCATTTTTACACTTTTCTACGATTAACTTGTGAAAATCATAGACTAAATGACAGACATTTCTGATTTTCTGTTTCTCTCTATTAAAAGACCTTACACATTCTATACGTGAATTCTCAAGTTCACACTCCTCATAAAAGCGTAACCAAATCTCTTCTACATTAGAAATATCTGGATAAGTGAACTGAAGTTTACTTTGCTTTACATATGAAGAGATAAAATCCATTTTCTTACCTGAAATGATCAGATGATCTGATGGATGATCCTGTAAGACTTGATTCACCTTGTTCAGCACGTCCAATACTTCTTATGGACTGACTTTATCTTTCTTGCTCAAAAATACGTCAAAAGTTAACTTCTGTAACTTTGTAAAGACTTTAAAGTTCATTAAAAAAAACATTCATGCAATCTTGACTTATACGTATTTCCTAGGTTCTGCGTGATTTTTTATAAATTGTCGATTCCTGATCCTTTGCAGGAGATACTTGAGTACTTGAGATACCCCCCTTATGCAAAGTGAAGGAACAACAAAAAAATGCAAAAAAATTACGAATGGGTGGCTCACCAAAATGTTAAAAAATATACTCTTAAATATATTTTTCTTCAAATACGTAAAGCCGCATGAAAGAAAGAACTTCCAAAGATGTAAAAAATAAATGTATTTTATCTATTTAAAAAAATGGTTGCCAGGGTTCAGTTACAGAAAGGAAAAATAATATACTTTGATAGTTTACGCAAAGAGTTCATTTAGTCAATAATAATCAATGGGAAGTCTTTACCCATCTTTCTTTGGTTCCTGAACGGCAATGCAGGGGATGTCATCTCTTAGGCTGGACAACGTGTCATATCTTGCAGCACTGGAGTCTTCTCACAGCAGGCAGTGTGGGGAGCGACCAGTAACCCCCTCCATTGTGTATTATATACCAGCTGCTCAGCCCATATAGGGTGTTCTAGTGGAACATAGTTGAATATAGTTCCATATTACGTAACCTTCTGGAAGCCTCGGGAAGCTTCTGGAAGGATTTATATATATCCTTCCATGCTCAGTATATATATATTCAATATGGATATTTTAATACTTATTCCTTATAAAAACTTAATTAATAAATTATGCCCTCCAACATAAACAGAACTGTGGACTTGTATGTCTTACTATGAAATATTTGATAACTTGATGTATTAATTTCAATCATTTTACATACACTACCCTAATATTTATCTATGGACTGGTGGAGACAGCCAAGTACAGGGCTTGTTTTTTTTCTTTTACAGGAGAAAAGGTTTTGGTACTGTTAGGCTAGGGCCCCACTTTGCGTTTCCACCTGCGTTTTTGGTGCTTTTTAGGTGCGTTTTGAGAAGTACCTTTTTCATGGCAAAAGGCATGTGTTTTGATTTCACAGCAAAGTCTATGGAAAATTGGGATTTCTAGACCCCACTTTGCGTTTCTAAACGCTGCGTTTAATTTGCATATTTTGTAGCAAAAACCATGCGTTCAAAGAAGCAGCATGTCAATTGTTTTTGCCATTTTGGGTGCGTTTTGCTAACATTGAAGTCAATGAGAAATGTCAAACACCAAGATTCCTACAAATTCCAGCGTTTTACCTGCTTTTTCAGTGCAGAAAACATGCGTTTTGGACTTACAAAACGCATGCTTTTTGCACATTAATTTAATGATTTCATATGTCACTTTACACACACACATAATCCGACAATTAAATTAAAGAAAATTTATAATTTTTGCTATTTTTCTAATAAATACTATATTACCGCTATAATTTCATTATATATGTCTATTTTCTTTATAATTTCTGAAATTATGTATTTAACCCTTTTTTTCCTCTTTTTTCATTATTTTTGACTCTTTAAACCTTATTTAGCAGTGTCTTGATTTACAAACCGCATCTGTCATTTCGCAGGTGGAAAAGCAGGTAAAAAGCGCTGAAAACGCATCAAAAATGCAGTAAATACGCATGCGTTTTTAGCGCTAAAATTCTGAAAAAGGCAACTTTGGTCAAATCAATTAAGTTCAAAACGTGCGTTCTGAACTGCAAGTAGGTGAACGCAAAGTGGGGCCCTACCCTTAGGCCTCTGTCACACTCCCGTGCCTCCGGTGTATGGGCAGTTTTCTCACGTACCAGAGACACGGGCACACATTGACATATGTTTTCCTATAGTTTCGGGCACACGTAAGTATTTTTGCACGGAACGTGTGTCCGTTCCGTACTTACGTGTACCCATGTGCTCCACACGCCGACATGTCCATTTTTTCTCCGGCATCACGGGTGTCACACGGAACACAAACGTGTCACACGTAACACACACGGACCACACGGATGTGTTCCGTGTGACACGCGCCGGAGAAAAGACGTGTCTTTTAAAAAAAAAAACTTTACTCACCTTCTCCTGCCCTTCTGTCTCTGCCGCAGCTGTCACTTGCTGCCGACCGCCGCTCATTATGTTCATTTAATATTCACTTCACTGCGTCCAGAAGCAGCAGCAGCGGGGAGTCGGCAGGACTGGAGACCGAAGTTCAGCACCACGGACAGCGACGCCAGGGACAGGTGAGTAGAAAGTTCCCGTTCTCCGTGTGTTATCACGGATAACACACGGAGAACACACGTATGCCATACACACAGCACACCGAGGACAATCCGCATCTTTGACACGTCCGTGAAATACATGCGTGATTTTCACGGGCGTGTGACAGAGGCCTTAGCCAGTTAAAAAGTGATTGATTGTTCTCAGTGAGAGAAACAAATTATAATCTTGTTGTGATACCTTTTAATGGCTAACTAAAATAAAATAAAATGATGTTACAAAGCAAGCTTTCCAGACAATCAATGTTTTTTTTTCTGGCATTCTCACAGGTAATGATGGATTGGAGGTGTGCATTGTCGGCCACTAATAGGAATCCATAGGGGCTGGACTAGTCAATCACCCACTGATCAGCATAGTGAAGCACTGTCAGTAGAAGGGTGAAAGCTGTTAATGGGGCTTTCACAGACAGGCTTTGCACTAGCCACTCCCTCTACCAGATCCCGGGGATTGTCCTGGCCTTCACTCTTTAGCCTTTGTGCAGGAATGTGGACTTATACAGGGGTACTTGGTTTTGATGCACAAAGTAGCTGCTGCTGGTAGAGTGGTCGGCACACAATGGCAGGAAGCCACATCAATGTCCGGAGGTCAGGGACAGGAACAGAATTGTCAGGCTAAACTATAGTCATAACACAGGCAAAGGTAAAAAAAAAATGGTATTCAAACAGGCTAAGCAAGTGCCGAAAGCAAGCACTGAACCAGAGCTAGAATACATTCCAACAATATGCTGGGAGTTTAAAGGGAATCTGTCCCAGGCTTTTGCCACCTAATCTGAGTGCAGCATCATGTAGAGACAGAGACCCTAATTCCAGTGATGTCACTTATTGGGCTGCCTAGTGTAGTTTTGATAAAATCACTGTTTAATCAGCAGTAGATTATCATTACAGGACTACTTGGCGTGCTGCAGGTAGTGCTGCATATTCATGAGCTCTGTATAACTGCTGTATCTGCAGCAGAGAAAACATTGATTTTATCAAAATGGCAGCGAACAGCTCAATAAGTGCCACATCGCAGGAATCAGGATCTCTGTCTCTACATTATGCTGCTCTCAGATGGGGTAACAAAAACCTGGTGACAGATTCCCTTTACATATTATGTGATGTTGTTCTTTTGTCTACAGCAGTAGGCTGATTATGTCTGCTGGACAACACACACACTCATACTGCCAGGGTGGATAGCACTATAGGTCCCAATCACACTACTATAGTCATATGAAAAAGTTTGGGCACCCCTATTAATATTAACCTTTTTTCTTTATAACAATTTGGGTTTTTGCAGCAGCTATTTCAGTTTCATATATTTAATAACTGATGGACTGAGTAATATTTCTGGATTGAAATGAGGTTTATTGTACTAACAGAAAATGTGCAATCCGCATTTAAACAAAATTTGAACGGTGCAAAAGTATGGGCACTGTGAGGTAGCGACCACCAATGTTGTGGATGGTCGCAGTGGAGAAGGATCCCCCTGTGATATTGAACTGAAGGTGTGACTGTGGGACCTGTAGTTCCACAGAACTTGGGTTGTAATTAAGGGTTAGTTTCCCTTTAAACTATGGCCGGTGTGATGGACAGTGCTGGAGAATCACATACCTCCACCTGTGAGTGTGTCCGGTTGGGTTTAAGAGTCTCTTAGTTTTAGAGACAGAGGGAAGCCTGAGAGTGCTGCACTTGGAGGTTGTGTGCTGGAGGTCTCAGTCTATGTGAAGACTGAAGAGAGACGTTTGGAAATCAGTCCAGGTGAGGGCTGGGGAAAATACTGCAGCCTGGCTGGAGAGGGCTGGAGGCTGCAGGAAGCAACTACAGTGACTTGTGTTCGCTGGCTGGAGCCAGAGTGTGGAGAATCCACTATGGACATTTAATTGGACTGGAAGCCCACGGTATGTGGATGTTATATTTTCCTTTAAGCCAGGAGAGGCTTCATTGTGTTTTGGAAGTGCAGTTTATGTTGGTTACTAATAAACTGCTACATTTTTGAGAGACTGTGTTGCCTGTGTATGCCTAAGTTACCCTGCACCGCTGCAAGTGAGTGGAACCCCCCAGGTGTCGGGGTGCAACCTTACATATGGTGCTAGACTGCGGGCAGCAATCCAGGCAGCACGTCTAGCAACTGCAGAGGTGTTGTTCCTGTGGATCAGCCGGGTCCACGAAGGTTTTTTTTTCTCTACTGTCTACACACTGCAAGGAAGTGTTGCCTGTGGATCGGCGGGTCAATGAAAACAATTTTCAAAGCGGTTTGCAGTGGATCGGCGGGTCCACGAAGGTCTGTGGGAGCTGAGCGGCCATGACTGGAGCAGCTTGTGTGGATGAGCTACTATTAAAGTACCTGGTGCGGGTTGGTGAGCAGCGACTGCAGGAGACCGGCTGCCAGGAGGTAAAGCAGCATGAGCTGCAGTGGCGACAGGAGTCTCTGGCAAAGCGTCTGGACTTGGTGGCACTGGACAAGTGGGTACAGTTCCTTGTGGGGCCAGTGCATACACAGGGTGCTCAGAAGGATACCTGGGGCACCGAGGTACTGTGTGGTTTGGGACATGCATTTTCCATGGAAAGGCCATGGAATGTATCCTCTCGGGACTGGGTTGCCCAAAAGGGGGTGGAATCCCATGAAGGGGTGGTTGCCCAAAAGGGGGTGGAGCATCCCATAGACAAGGGCGCAGTGGCGCAGATGGACAGTAATCAAGCACAAGGGTGTTCATGCTGCAGGTGTCCTGTCTGCAGTGTAGACCACCCATCTGACGATAGGCCACGTCTGTGTACCGTGGAAGTGGATGGAGAATCCGTAACTGGACTCGTAGACTCACGGAGTTTGGTGACCCTGGTGAGGGCCACAACTAATGTCTACCTGATTCTTGGAAAGAAGTTCCACGCCAACTGCACCCACAATAATGATAAAGAATACCCAATGTCCAGCGTGGTCATTAAGACAGACAGGGACATTGGTTCTCATGATGTTGGTGTAGTTTCAGATTTACAGCACCCAATTATTATAGGTTGGGACTCTAAATTATTTGTAGACTTGTGGAAGCAGGGGGAAGTGTCCGGGTGCTTGTGTAAGAGCCGGAACGGTCCAAAGGAAGCTCCGCCACAGCGGGAGGTTAAAAAGAGTCCTTGTGGGGTGGTTATGTGTGGGAAGGTGAAGATAGCACCCCCTAACGTTGACTGTCCTAAGTTAGGGGGGAGCAAAGAAAAAGGTGGACATGCCTAACTTAGTGACATGATGAGTAAGAAAATAAATGACAATATGACCGTTAGTTAAGGGGGAGCTCCAGAAAAGGGAGCCAACACCTGGTTAGGTGGGAACACGTTAGTCCAGGACACCAGGGCGAGTGACGACTCCAGTAAAGACACTGACTCTACTAAAGTGACAAACAAGTACAGTGACGTCCTGATGAGCAAAGAGGGGAAAACCTCCTCCTGTCGCCGAAGGCGCAACAGGCGTAGAGAGGCGGAGCAAGCTACAACCTCTGAAAATATGGTTCAGGTAGAGACAGTGTCATGTATTTCTGCCCAAAGTGTGGATTCCCTTCCAGAATCTGAGTGTGCAGAGAAGGTTGAGAAAGGCACGTTGCCAATTGCAACCGCTAATGTAGTGTTGAACACCAAAATCATGCAAAAGAAAGATGAGTCTGAGCTAGAACTGACACATTGTAACGACAGAAATCAGCAGGGTGAAAATGCAGAAAAGGAGCTGACCAAAACAGTAGTGGTGATGTCCCCTATGATTTCCTGGTGTGAAGTTGATGGTCTGTTGAGTGAGAACACTATAGGAGAAGAAATCCTGGAGGCTGTTGGTGGAGGAAAAATCCACAAAGGTCATGGTGAGCAGACCAGTGAATAATAGTGCAAACGGCACAAAAGCTGTTGTAGACTTCAGAGAATCTGAGGTTGAAGGGATGGAGTGCAAGAAAGCCTCTGAAGCTGCAGAGAATCAAGAGGTAATTGAGGGAGATGCTGCAGAGTCCCAAGAGATGGCTGAAGCTGCAGAAGTTGAGAGAACCCTTAAAGCAGGGAAATCTAGCCCAGAAGTCCCATCAGCAGCTGAGAGCTTAACTGAACTTACTGGTAAGACCAAGATGGAGGCCATAAAGATGGACTTGGTTCAGAAGATTGAGAATCTGGAGGTCAAAGATGAAGAAAAATTCAAAGGCTCTGAGGCTATGGAAAATCCTGAGGAGAATGCAACTCCAAAGGTGGAGCCTGAGATAAGAAAAGAGGATGGATGTGGAAGACCCAAGGAACGGTCCGATGGCCTTACAGGTAAAGAAATTCGGCCAGTCTTTACGTGCATGGTAGAAGTCCCTGCAGACTTGAGAAAAGCCTGTGCCAGTGAGGCGGTACATGAAAAATTCAAGACGGCCGTAGGAGCCTATAAAGTGTACTTTGCCCCAGAGTCTTGTCGGTTGGTGGTGTGCTCTGTAAGTGATGTCACAAAGAAGCGGGTGGCTATCCTGAGCGGCATGCACCTACAGTGTCTTCGCTCAAAGTGGCTCATCTCTACAAAGATGGAAGAAGACACCAGACGACTGGCGCATATGAAGCAGCTCACCACAGCGTTTCAGGAAGTGGTGGTTGTGAAGAAACCATTAATTGGGCTTGCTATAAGAGCGCTGAGAAGTAACATTCAGCAAGCCAGGAAGGTTCCAGGTATTACAGCTATTGAAGTGGAAAAAAACAGTGGAACATTCTGAATCTATGGGAAAACTGCAGAAGCAGTCAAGACAGCTCGAAGGTTGTTGGAGTTTGTGGAGGAGGTCACACAAGTGCCCAGAGAACTGGCTAAGAAGCTGATTGGAAGAAATGGAAGAGTCATGCAGGAGATGGTTGACAAGTCCGGTGTGACGAGAGTAAGAATTGATATTCATAATGAAGCCAAGATACTCTGTGAAGTCGGTATGGTTCCATGTGTCATTGTGGGAACAAAGGAGTGTGTTGAAAATGTACGCATCCTCCTAGAGTACCGCCTGGGTTACTTGGAAGAACTAAGGCAGTTGAACCTAAAAAGGCAGAATATTGCAGAACAACTCCATCAAGTGGGTATGAGGTGGAGACCGCTTTCAGGCTGGGGCCAGGAGAAGGATTGCCCACCTGATAAAGGTGTTGCTTCAGTTGGCACAGAAAGTAGGTCCTATAATGAAAGGAACCAAGGTCATGGAAGACCTAACTACACTTTGGGCTATAGCATAGACTCTGAATGGTCCAAGTCCTCTACTCTAAACTCCAAAGGAATGGATGAAGGGAGTGATGTATCTACAGTGAAGGATGGTCTTGAGAGAACACACCAACAGAGCGATGACAACCGAAGACGCCATGGCAGAACAAGCCATAGTAAATCTGCAAAAAGAGAATGCAGATGGTCTAGATATAGCAGATGGTCTATCTGCTCAGTGCTGAGGTGCCCAGACAGTAGCCCTTCTAGTGGATTAGATAGCTCAGAGTCAGACCAGACAGTAGTTTCGACTGGAAGAGACTTTCGCTACTACACTAGCCATTGGAGACAGTCATGGAGAGATAGGTCTGACCGGGGGGCTGACAAGGGAGTTGACTGAGACGAGTCTGGTGACAATGACCGACTTTATGTCAGGAGCTAAAGCTCAAATTTATCAGAGAGGGCCCTCTTGACTTGTAGGGCAATGTAACACTAATGCCCTGTCTCAGGGCCCCTGTGGGTTATCAAATGTTCAACCTTACAAGCTTGAACAGAGGGGGGGGATATGTGAGGTAGCGACCACCAATGTTGTGGATGGTCGCAGTGGAGAAGGATCCCCCTGTGATATTGAACTGAAGGTGTGACTGTGGGAAATATAGTTCCACAGAACTTGGGTTGTAATTAAGGGTTAGGTTCCCTTTAAACTGTGACCAATGTGATGGACAGAGCTGGAGAATCACATACCTCCACCTGTGGGTGTATCCGGTTGGGTTTAAGAGTCTTAGTTTTAGAGACAGAGGGAAGCCTGAGAGTGCTGCACATGGAGGATGTGTGCTGGAGGTCTCAGTCTATGTGAAGACTGAAGAGAGACGTTTGGAAATCAGTCCAGGTGAGGACTGGGGAAAATACTGCAGCCTGGCTGGAGAGGGCTGGAGGCTGCAGGTTGCAATCACAGTGACTTGTGTTCGCTGGCTGGAGCCAGAGTGTGGAGAATCCACTATGGACATTTAATTGGACTGGAAGCCCACGGTATGTGGATGTTATATTTTCCTTTAAGCCAGGAGAGGCTTCATTGTGTTTTGGAAGTGCAGTTTATGTTGGTTACTAATAAACTGCTACATTTTTGAGAGACTGTGTTGCCTGTGTATGCCTAAGTTACCCTGCACCGCTGCAAGTGAGTGGAACCCCCCCCAGGTTGCGGGGTGCAACCTTACAGCACCTCAACATAAAAGGGACATTAATATTTTGTAGATCCTACTTTTGCAAAAATAACAGCCTCTAGTCGCTTCCTGTAGCTTTTAATGAGTTCCTGGATCCTGGATAAAGGTATATTTGACCATTCCTGTTTACAAAACAATTCCAGTTCAGTTAAGTTGGATGGTCGCCAAGCATGGACAGCACGCTTCAAATCATCCCACAGATTTTCAATGATATTCAGGTCTGGGGACTGGGATGGCCATTCCAGAACATTGTAATTGTTCCTCTGCATGAATGCCTGAGTAGATTTGAATCGGTGTTTTGGATCATTGTCTT